>NC_045128.1:27725414-28406404 GCF_007655135.1 Punica granatum
TAAACTTTCTCCGCACGCTATCTTCGTTGATTTCACATATTATTGCAAAAATAGCACATTTTGCGATTTTATTTCTCTTCCCTTCTATCCGACCTTCCTTTACCCCCCACCGGTCCTCGTATATCGATATCTTCGACGAATCTAAAGCATCCATCAGTTCTACATCTCTCATCTTTTGTTCTTTGTCAGGTAAGTATTACCGATTCAGAATATTCTCAATTCAATTGAGTATTTCATCATCAAAACTCTAGGTTAGAGATAAAAATACCGTCGAAGAACTAATATTACAATTTTTGTTCTTGTTAATATTTTTTTGATGATAGAGAAAGAAAATTGGATGTTAATTTATAAATAAAATATTTCAATTTTGTTTTATGAATATATTTAATTGTACAAAGAAGCAGAAGTTAGAGCATAGCATAGTGGTAAGTTGCACGTGTGCCATCCTATGTTGCGCGTGTGCCATCCCGGAGTGCATGATCAAATCTAGTCAAATCTCATCCAGTACAAAGTGAAGATATGGGCGCACAATGCTCTCGCTTGCTGAGGGCCGGCTCAACTGTGCTGGCCCTACCCTTCTGGAAGCGTTTTCAATTATTTATATTTTTTAAAACTGAAAAAAAAAAATTGAATTTCGAGGGATTTCCATTAATGTTTTAGAGACAAAAATTTATGTCTTCATAGCCCTCTTGAGACGAACATATAGACGCACAATGCTCTCACATGCTGAGGGCTCGCTTAGCTATGTTGGCTCTAGTATCCTGGGAGCGTTTTCAATCATTTGTATTTCTTAAAACTAAAAAAAATGAATTTCGAGGGATTTCTGTCTATGTTTTAGAGACAAAAATTTCCGTCTTTATACCCCTATTGAGATGGATATACATATGAATATCTCAATGTCATAGAGACGAAAATTTCCATCCATATTCCGTCTCCATTAAAATAGGGACGGAATACCAATGGTATTGATCCATCTACCGTAAACGAAAAGTTCCATTTCTCAATAGAGTGGAATTGTCTGTCTCAATTAATTTGCAACGCTAAAATTACCTACAATGCAAAATCCATCTATATTCCATCCCTGTGGGTCAAATAGAGACGGATTTTGTTCTCTCTATTTCGCAGATTTCTTGTAAATGACCACATTTATTATTGAAAAAAATAAATGACCACACTGGGTGTCAATTTACTAGTCGGACAGACTAAAACTACACTTGAGAAGGGTCTATAAATATCAGAAGTTCTTCCCTTGCTGAACAATCTTTTGATACAGTCACACACACTCACAAAAAGCCCTTGGACACGGGCCATTCTCTAAAATCTTCTCTCTTTTTCCTTGCACTCTCTCCCTGACAGTATTTCTATCTACTGGACGGCTCTACCACCGTGCCGCCGTGCACGGCCACGCCTCCACCTTATCTCCACCATTCTCCTCCGAATCATCACCGACCCTAGACTTAGCTCTATCAATCTGATCCAACGCGGAGCATTGGATATGCCTCCTCTACCTTTTATATATGGTCTATCTGTTTTCAATATATATATACACACACACAGGTTGATATAAATTTTTAATATATACATATGCTTCAAATAAAACTAACCCTTAAGTTAAGCCAAATGGGTCGGTGACGCCTTGGGGTGTGTGTGTATATATAGACACACATATGCTTAAATTAAACTAACCCTCAAGTTAAGCCGAATGGGTTGGTGACGCGTTGGTATGCTTTGAGAAAGCAGGCCATGGCTCATAATAATCAAGTCTATATCGCATGAGTTTGAAGATGGTCTATCTTTAATTAATTAATGGAAAACTATAGTTTTAGTCCTATACCTTTCGCTACTTTTTTATTTTAATCTTTTTTCTATCTTTTTTCTATTTTCGTCCCCTACCTTTAACGACGTTTCTGTTTTAGCCCTTCAGTAACCTTTTCGGTTGAATGTGCCGAGATGTAATATTTTAATGTTCCATGTCAGATTTTTAATTGAACCGTAAGGAACCAATCAAGTGAAACAAACCGGTTCAATTAGTTACTATGCGGTTTAGACCAATCTTGACCAAAACCTCTGTTTGTTAAAGATGAACGATTTCTCTAATGGCCAAAAGAAAAGATCGTTCTTCTCCATCTCTTTCTCCACTTCTCTTGCTTTTTCTCCTCCTGCTTGCCTTCTTACTTCTCATCTCATTTGACCTGTCCTTCAGAGAACCTTAAAGTCGAAGCATAAGAAGTACATAAAGATTGAGATTTTGGCAAAATTGTGCTTTCCTTGGCTGAACTGTGAATAAATTGTGATTTTGTAAGATGAATTTGGATTAAAATTAGGCATTGCTTGGATGAAATAATGTTTTTATATTGCTGCAACTCTCATTCTGCTGAGGCTTTTGAGTTTGATGTAGGAATGAGCTGTGCTTATTCTTCTGTTGGGTTTTTGAGCATATTGAATGGGCTATGCTTGCAGCATAATTAGATTTCCTTTCACTTCTTGTGGGACCAATTAATAACATTAAAGACCACGGTTCACAAGAAACAAAGATAGCACATGTTCCCTGCGAACTATTAAAAAGCAAAAGGACAAAGGAACAAGACGAAATTACTCCTTTACATTCACTGCCAACGACAACCAACAACACTAAGTATAAATATTATACTCCATAAACCTCAATTTCTCAGCCGAGACCTCATCTTCTACCTCTCCATCCTTGCATCAGTTCAAAATTCGATATCCCCAAATCCTTATTTTTCCAATAAAGCTCCATATTCTAGTTCAAGTGACTAGAGATAATAAACATCATCACCTCCCTTCAGCCTTTAGGTTTTTAAAACTCTCTTCAGATTCACCAAGATGAAGGATTGGAGATGAGGGGTTGGAGTTGACAGTGTCGTATGGACTTTAGTCCTGTTTCTCCAGTGTGAAACAAAAATAAAATAAAATAAAGAAGAAGACGACGTAATTTAGGTTAAGCAAGCGTGTGGATGAATCGGTTTGGACATAAAACTTCATTTTGGATCGGTTCGGTTCACATAGAATAGCGACTTGCCATGTGGCAATTTGTTTTGACATGGACCCATATATATATATTAACAACTCAGCAAATTTAACATAAAAAGTTACAAAAGGATAAGAATGATAAAATAGTCAAACGTATAGAACTAAAACATAAACGTCATTAAAGGTATGGGATGGAAGTAGAAAAAAGAAATAGGAAAAGGACTAAAACCAAAAAGTAGTGAAATGATATAACTAAAACTATATTTTTCATTAATTAATTAGGTCCCAGTCTAAGGTGATTGGTTAATTTTTTTCCCCTTTTTTGGTTGACCAAAAGCAATAATGAAGATGATAATAACACCAAGCTCAGAAGTCTCTCACTCACACAGACTTTAGTTGCATTAAACTTGGTAGGGACAAAGGCATGTAATCCTAATTATGGCCTTTCAACATGCTATGCCCCACGCCTCCATTAAAGTGCCAAATTAAAGGAGGATTTTATTGATCAATATGAATTCTCGACTTATTTCATTCCATTTCACTCATCATAGTAAGTTGCACCTGCTTAAGTACCAGCTTTAGGTGTATATTGATGATTCACTTGTTCATGGAAATCACTTTCCTACTTTTAGTAGTCAATATATACCGATGCTCATATAGGGTAATCATAGAAATGTAATTTTATTTAGTAATGTTGTTTGATAACTTGAATATTAGTTACCAATATTTCAGGTCAGATCATCCAAAGAATGATTTATTTTTCTTGTGTTTACACTTCCTTGATTCAAAGAGTAAAGGGTGCAATCTTTTGCGTTTTCCAGGTTAATTAAAGAATCCATATATATTATCTCTGATTCTTGTGTTGTTCAGTGTAGGAAAAAACATTAGGATAAATTATTATTTTATATGTAAGTATATATATATATATATCTATATATAACAACAGAAGTGTATGAACTTATTAATTAAGGAATAAGGGAAAGAAACATGGTCATGTTAGTGTGATACAAATGGTTTTCTCTGGGTGGATTAATGAGAGTAAATTACGTCACTATGATACAATGAGTGACCTTACATGGTCATGCTAGTGTGATTCAAGGAGTTAAACATTATTCTAGCCTTTTTGATATATTAGCCGAAGCCATTAATGCTCCAAGAAGGGGACTAGAGCTGAACTCGTCGAATAAGTTGAAGCAGTTATCTAACTTCTAAGTATATCCGTCAAATAGGCTTTTCTGATGCAATTTACGTGACTAGTAACGTTTCCCCATCTCACTGGCTGGAATAATTATCGGGGACAAAAATGGTTTAAGTTCTTGCATCTTGGACAAGAGGTTCAGTAATCTAGAACATTTTTATCAAGTTGGAATGACAAAATAGAAAGGTTGATCGGCATCAACCTCTTTCTTCATCTTCATTATTACAAAAATAAGTTGTAATGGTTTAAGTGTAATTAAAAACAACTTAGCAATCACCGCGGTGAGCTCCGGTATTGTGATTTGGAGATACTCAAACTCCAAACGATGGTTCGAGACGGACTAATAGCATAAGTTTACGTATAAGACAGATATGTAACGAGGTAGTCTCAAATACCTCTTTTTTCTCTCTCAATCATGCATATGTTTTACTTATATCAATTAAATAATCACGTGAATTGCATGTAAAAATAATGTAAATTTGATACACTACATTGCATAATTTTTTAATAAATATGAGTTATAATACAAAATATATACAAAAATCATATATTTTTTATTTTTTAAATAATAGTTTATATATAAGCATCTTTGATTTTTTAGATTTCAAAGTATTTCATCTATTAATTTTACATTTAATTTAAAAGTAACTATTAACAATGAAAAATATATGAAAATATTAAAATATATAAACAAGTATAAACTGCTAGATAATATTCTAAGAAGTAAGCTTTTCATAGGTAGTAGGCAAGATTTTGTATGTACAAGTACAATGGTGGACAAAATCACATAATAGAAATAATATGCGAGAGTTATTTCTCTTATTTAATTAAAATTGGGATGTTAAAAAAAAGAAATGGAAAGATAAAGAGTGAAAAGAAATTTGAGTAATGCATGCTAAATATATTTTAAATTATGTAACATAGATAAGTATTTGTAATCTCTTATAATAGTGATGTATCATATTTATACGAAACATAGACAAAATTTATTAATAATGATTATCGGAGCTAATTTCGATATTTTGATTTGAGATAAACTCCAAAAGATGCCAGTGGTTCGAGACAAACCTTTAGCATACACTATTTATTGAGAATGATTATCAAAGTAAGTTATGATATTCCAATGGGATAACCGCAATCAGTTTATTAATAAGAACTATAAAAAGGTTACAAGAGAAATTATATTCACGATAACACTTATATTTAGTTGGACTCTATGAAATATGCCAGAGAAGTTTCAATGATAAAATAGGACCCAGAATTTTCTACTTTTTAATTAGGTTGGGAGGAGTATCATTGCAATTAACTCAATATTTCAAAAAAGAAAAAGTAATATATTACTTCAACAATATATTAGTAATTGGGCTTTGATAAAAATTACTCGAGGAAACGTTTTAGAGTATAACTCCAACTTTACTAATGAGCTCAATATGGGCCCTGTGTGTTAATATTATGGTCTTTAGGGTATACCTCCAACTTTGATAGAGCCCACCAGAAATGTTTTACCAAAACAAATACTAAAACCCATGACGTGGGGAAGAATCTCCAATCTTCGACGACCACTCCAAGCTCATGCAAACAGGGAATTCGGAATTCTGATCCCGGCTCCCTCTTCGATACGTAAGCCGAAGAAAGGGCTATATGTGAAGAGGGGAAATGAGTGAAATGTGCATATTAATAGCAGCAGAAGGAAAAGACTAATCTGGATTATATCTGGTCGCGCCATTTATTCCTCATGGTAAATGGGCCGTTAAGGATCATTTAGGCTCATCCATGCCTCAATAATATTGAATTGCACAAAATGGGCTTGTGGCCCATCGTTTGGGCCTCTTCTTTGGGCCCAGACTTGTGAAAACCTTTTTAGTTTTTTTGGGTGATAGCCCTATGAAGTCAGAATAGAGTCAAGGGAAAAACACAGAACCTAATCAAAGTTCATGTATCTCGAAATAAGTTTTTAATTTTTCCTTCCTTATCAAAATAATGAAATAGTCATCTTGAATCTTGTTGGGAGACCGTGAGCAATAACTTTTAAGTCATGCTTGGTACACCTGAGTGGCATTGAATGGAAAAATGAGTATTATAGAGTAAAATGTAATTATATGAAAGAAAAATTGTAATTTTGGAGTTGAATTTGAAAATATGAAAGAGTATAATTTTTTTTTAAAAAAAAGAACGGTTAGTTGTTTAGAAAACATCATTTTTTTAGATATCTCTAAATTACAAGAAAATACATAATTCTAGTCAATTACGATATATCGGTCTGTTAATTCGAGACTATAATTTAGTCCATAATAAGTGTACGTAATTACAGATATCCTCACCTGAAATCAAAAGATTGTATAGTCAGTTCTCTCTATTAATGGCTAGGATAAAGATAATTTTCCTTTTATATTTAGTAAAAACTTACCCATGCATATCACGACCTAACCTCCACAAATGCACGCCACGTTAATTATTTTTTCAATATGCTTATGGATGGATTAATTTGGAAAAGGAAGAAGAAATTAAAGCTAAGAAAAGTAAGAATTAAGAATTAGAGATAAATTTAAAACAAAAAACAAAAATCATGTCATAGAAATTATGTGGGATTGGAGGTTGACACGTGGGTTAGAAGGAAGGGAGGATAATATTAAATGAAGAATATTGTCTATCAATTCCTCTGGTTTATTTTAAGTTGTATCATAAAAATAAGACATGTTGCCTACATTTTATTAACATCCCATAAATAAGGTGATAGTTACAAAATTAAATATTCGTTTAAATAATAGTATAAAATAAGATAATGTAAACCCAATGATGGATTCAAGATGGAAGTAAACTAAAGACTCTGAATATTTAAACGTGCTTCTAAATAAAAATTAAAATACTACCAGCATTGACTTGCCAACAGTTTGTCATATATCTTGAAAAATTACCATAGAAAGGCTGATCGAACGGCTTAAAGAGAGAGCAAACAGTATTTTAGTGGAGGGAAGAAACTTCTTGTATTCAGTAAAGC
Organism: Punica granatum; assembly: GCF_007655135.1. Lineage (NCBI taxonomy): Eukaryota > Viridiplantae > Streptophyta > Magnoliopsida > Myrtales > Lythraceae > Punica > Punica granatum. The sequence goes on from NC_045128.1 coordinate 27,732,602, forward strand.
ATATCGATAGACATGTATTAAATGCATGCAATTATTGACATGGTCCACTTGATAAGAAGGCAATCACCAATTTTGTCCTTCACGTAGGAGTGAATTATTTTAAGTAGAATAGTCCCTACAGTTTATTAATACAATATTTTGGGAGGTTTTGTATATTAGTTGATTATTAATTAACGTTTTGTCTCAAGCACTTAATCAAGAGATTGACTCGATCGAGCATCTTTCATAGTCCTACTCTAAGATTAGGGCGGCTCGACTTAAGATCTAGCTCTAATACGTACAAACTTACGATGTATATCCGTATTTTAAAAGGTGCTCCAAGATGAGTTTGTAAGATCCACTTATCTATATTTTATCTATATCTATATCTATTCAGTAATATACATATATTTATATATATATATATGATCGTAATCTAGAATTGAATTTCTTTTATTTTTCTGCACCCGTCTGCACAATATGGATGTCATGTGTCAAGTACGAAATTGAGCAATGATGCACATGCAGACAATCAATTTAGTCAGATTAGCTCCAACATATACGACATTGAATTGAAATAATGTATGCCCACGTATCATATCATATCATAAACAAATTAAAGGAGAGATTTTTTTAACTCTCTTATTTGTAGCCCCATTCGTCGCAGTGTCTATTCAGCCTTGATGGATAGATTCCTTTTTCAACACCCCCATCCAAAAATCATGATAGTTAATGAAGAATTTTTCCGCTCAAAATTTTCTTCAAGTTGGAGACCATTGAGATAGAGTAAAAATAAATGGATTCTTTCTCTCGAACAAACACTCAATTAAATCATCAATAATCAAACCAATCTATCACAAACCTAATCATAAATGCATGAATTATGATTTTCTATAGGTTCAAGCCTTTTCAACTTCTGGAACTTAGGTGGGAGCATAATATTACGCCAATTGCTATGCACTCTTTGGTGACAACTTGAAAGGTTTCGTAATCAGAGACATGCTTCGTCATATGTGGCATATTGCGATTCGTCGCTCCGATTTTTATTATTTTATATAGATTCTGAGTGAACGGTGAAATTTGTGATTAAGTTATTCAAACCGAAGCCATTGTTTCTACTTATATCGAATTGTGATTGGAATATTTGATCACGTAATTTGATTCAATATATGAGGCATGTTTTATTTTTACTTTCATTTCCTTTTCTTTTTCGTGTTCGGGAAATGGGAGTGATAGGTATCCTGCAGATGTCGTGATACAGGTCAATTTCCTTTATAACGAAATGTTTGTCAGGTTTTGCCGCCCGTTTTGCGACGTAATTAGTTTTTTCTTTTAATAATATATGTATGGGAAGTACGTGGCCCTAATTAATTAATTATATCCATGTTACCGAATCACAAATGTGACATATATTATCACCATCGAAGAATCTCTAGGTGATCAAGAAAGATATACGGCAGTATGATCGATGTAAATGAAACTAGTCTTGTAATTAACAGGATGCAATTTTTTTCTTATCTATATTAAATACTAAAAGCCGGATCAAAGTATCGAGAAGTGTTTCATAGGACGAAGGAGGCTTCTCCTTATATGATCATTCATCTGACTGCCAATAGTCATGTCGTAAGTAGCACAATATTATATTACCTCGTCACTTCACGAAACCGAAATTATTTAAAATTAATATAATAAATTTATTAGATGTTGCACGTTGCTTTCAGAAAAAAAAAATTGCTTTTTGGAACTCAAACTTTATTTTCCTTTATGTTAGTATCCAAATCTATGTTTTTCGTGAGTGAAAATTTCGTCCCACCATAATAAAATATATGAAGATTTTAGGAGATTAGAGATCTCAAATCTATATAAAATACTAAAAGTTGGGTCAAAATATCAAAAAGTGTCACGTAAGACGAAGGAGGTTTCTCCTGGTGTGACCCTTCGTCTGACCATTAATAATCATGTTACAAGTGACACAATATTTTATTATAATGTTATTTCACGAAATCAAAATTATTAGCGATCATGAAAAACGAAAAGATTAATATAATAAATCTATTAAATTGTTCATATTTTATTGAGCGGTTTATATTTTAGTTGATACACTTGCATGAAAAAATTCCAGGAAAATATATAAATATTAGTCAACAAGAATGTTTATAATAAAAGATAAAAATTGTTTTTATAGAATTACAATTATAATCTTATTGATTATCGCAACCATTCTAGTCCGTACACATATGCGAGCCCGTTCATCTAGTTGCAGTTAATTTCTTAAGAATTTAGCCTCCACAACCACAAACTTGACCTTCTAGTTTTTTTAATTTTTTTCTTTTCTTTTCTTTCGTCGCTACACCATCGTTATCTTATGCTTGCAGCAACTATATGTTATTTATTATTCTAGGGATTTAGTTCTGTTAGATATTTTGTTGAACTCGCCTGGGTCTAAACTTGGAAATCCTCTTTGAATGATTTATATTATGATAATGGGCACAAAGAGTTGATGATGGTCTAGCTAGATGGAAGATTCGCGGCTTGTGAGACTAGATCCATACATATACACACACACATATATATATATATATATATTTGTCACATCCTTAATTTATTTACGTACTTTCTCTGTCCACGAGTTTCTTTTTTAATATTACTCATTCACTTGAATATATGTTGAGATATGTTGTCCCACATCGAAAAATTAAGAAAGAAATCACAAGTTTATATGAGATTTGGGTTCAGTAACCTATCAGCTTAAACTTTTGGGTTGCAGATGGACTCAAGTCTGTGTAGGCCCAAGTGGGTATTTTTTCATGGTATCAGAGAGGGTTATGCTTCCACCCACTCATGTGGGTTCACACCACGCCAGATTCAATTTCGAGGTAGCCAAGAGTGCGCCTCATGTTAATCAGGCCCAAGAGTGGCCCGATCCAGTTCCGAGGTAGCTAAAGGTGCACCTCTAGTTAGGCCCGAGTGTGAAACTCGAGGCTAGTTTGGTATTTGTCCCTCCTTGCCTGAGCACGGAAGAGGATGCCTGGCTCGGGTCAGTTGTTAAGGGCGGGTGTTTAAGACACGTGGCACATGTTGGACCACACGTTGCCACGTGAGGGCAGGGTGTTGAGATATGTTGTCCCACATCGAAAAATTAAGAAAGAAATCACAAGCTTATATGAGACTTGGGTTCAGTAACCTATCAGCTTAAGATTTTTGGTTGCAGATGGGCTCAAGTCCGTGTAGGCCCAAGTGGGTATGTTTTCAATATATAATACCCGATAAAAATGTCTGAAAGTATAAATTGACCTTGCAATGAGCTCATAAATTCTCATATACAAATATTTTGATTAGTTTTTATTCATTCAAAATGAATGAATAATATTCATTGAATATATATATATATATATATATATATATATATATATATTTTGGTTGTCTTGAACTATAAAGATCGAGTAGTTGGTAATGTTTGTGTGTCTCATCTATGAGGAGGGCCAATGCTTTCACTACGTCGATGTCTTGCGGCCTAAGTTCCTTTATCTAAAATATTTGCTTTTTGTCTTTTTCAATTACAAAGTAGTTGGCTTTAACTTTTGTCATAAATAGCTATGGAATTGATGGTGTCAAAATCTTCGATGGTCGGATTTTTTTTCTGTCCTCTCCTTTATGATTAAGAGAAATGATAGTGATAATTACCCTCAATTCAAAATCAAAAGATCTCCAGACCGTTTGAATTCAGAGTTAAAGTTATTTTGATTTTAATTTTAATTTTGATTGTGGAAAAGGACAAATGAGATGTGATTATAAATTTGACTTGGGAAACGTGTGTTTTTATTGTGTAGTGTGTTGAGTTAAAGTTAAAGTTAAAATTTTTGAATTGGGAAATGTGTATTTTTATTGTGTAGTATGTTGAGTTAAAGTTAAAGTTAAAATCAATTAACTTTGAATCTAAACGGGGCATCAGATTCTATTCTTTCCGTAAAATTTTCCATCGATATTTTTTCCGGCCCTTATTCTTTGTCCATCTTTGAACACATGGACCTTGCTCAGACTGTCAAATAAAGAGAAGAAGAAGACGGTTCTTACCAGATTGCAAGGGAGATATTCCACTGGAAATGAATTCATCAACTTTTTTATTAGGAAAAAGTCAACATCTTTTATTCTCTTAACTATTGGCGCCGGCCTTTTTATCCCTAAATTATTCTCTTATGGAAGTATGTTCGTCCCGTTAAAACTTAAAAGGGCAGTGAAAATTGTCGGAGAGACATGTTGGTAATATCAAACCCAATGACTCCAGGCAAAGATACAGTACTTTGGAACAGTGACAAATATGTTGAGACTCGAAAATTAATAGATAAGGGGATTAGGTATAACTCAAGAAGCATACATCACAAGTTCTCATTAAAAGGAGGCTATATCTATATATATATAAACTTGTATTCCAACTTATTAAATTGCGGTAAAATGGTAAATGATTAATAAATTAGTATGTTATATAGAAATTGAATAATATTAATTATTATTGTAATTAAAGAAAATATATCTAAAATAAATGATAAAGAAGAATTCTAATCATTTATTATTATTTTATGAGCAATTTTTATTTTATTAGTAAATTTTAATAACTTATTGTTATTTTATAAATTGCTATTTTATTAGCATATAAATATATATAATTTCAAAGACATTAAGAATTATTAAATTTTACTTAATTAATTTTAATAATCATTATGTCTTATAAAAGTTAAATGATTCAATAAATCTTTCAAATTTTTCATTTTATCTACAATTATTCAAATTTATAAAACTTAATATATGAAATTTGAGTGAGAAAAAGATAATTTTGAATAGTTAATGTTAAAATTTTAGAGACTCCATGATTATTAATATTTCATTAATAATAAACTAGCTAATTTGTTTTTGTATTTTATAATTATTTTCATATAAATTGAATTGATAATTGAAATAATGTGTATGAAATATTTTACATGAATTATTTGCTTATGAGCTCTTCAATTAATATTATCTAGTGTGGGTATAAAATTTAGATAGCATAAGGATAATTTTTCTATTTTCTATATATTAATATAAACTATAAATCAATATTAATAATTTCTTAATATCTAACTTTTCATAATAATTTTTCGTAACAAACTTTCTTTACAAAATCCGTGTAACGCATGGGTTCAATAGTCTGGTTATTATAAATATACATATATATAACACAAATTTTATTGAGTTTTTAATAAGATTTTAGTAATTTAATTAATTAATGTTATTTATTTTACTGTAAAATTAGGCCCAAGCTGATTTTGTTGGAGCCTCCGGAGATCATGATTAATATACATGTATTTATTGAAAAGCAGATTGCAACGGTTTTTTATGTTGAGGAAGACTACCTCAGATATGAGACGGCACAAGGAAGGACGTGTTGAGTAGGAAAATATTTTGAGGCATCCTGCTAATGGCGAAGCATGGAAGGATTTCGATAGGCTCTACCCTTGGTTTTCAACAAGATCCCCGTCATGTCTGGCTTGGTTTATCTGCTGACGGTTTTAATCCATTCAGTAATCTAAGCACCTCATATAGCATGCGGCCAGTTATTCTAGCGCCATATAATTTGCCACCATGGAAATGTATGAGACGACCGTACTCGATGATGTCTTTACTGATACCTAGGCCTCATGCACCAGGAAAGGAAATTGATTTCTATGTGAGGCGACTGGTAGATGAATTAAAATAACTTTGGGATGAAGGGGTTTCTACTTATGATACTGCGACCACAAGAAGTTTTCATATGCATGCAGCTGTTCTTTGGACAATCAACGACTTCCTGGCGTATGGTGATCTCTCGGGTTGGAGTAAAAAAGGACATTTTGCATGTCCTGTGTGTAAAAAATGAGACAGACTCGCAACCTTTACGAAGTAAAATTTGTTATATGGGTCATTGAAGATATTTGCCTCGGAATCATGCTTGGAGGAGGAGTAACAGTTTTAATGGCAAAGCAGAATACAGGTCAAGACCATGTGAGTTATCCGAGGTTGAGATTTTGTCGCAATTGAATGCTGTGAAAGACGTTTAAGTTTGGTAAGCATTTGAAGAGTGGAAAAAGAAGTCGTTCCGAACCTAACTGGTGAAAGAAGAGTATTTTCTATGAGTTGCCTTACTGGAGTAAGCTCAAACTCCCCCATATTCTTGACGTCATGCATGTAGAAAAGAATATATTGGGCACCTTACTGAACTTCGAGAAGAAAACAAAAGACCCAGATAAGGCTCGCCAAGATTTAGAAGACATGGGGATAAAGAGATGAGTTGTAAATCAAGTTATGGGAGATAAATATGCGAAGCCACCCGCCCTTTATACATTATCAAAACAAGGATTTTATGAATTTCTTAGATCGGTGAAGTTCCCAGATGGATATGCTGCTAATATTTCAAGAAGCGCGAGCACTAAAGATGGAAAATTGTCTGGATTAAAAAGTCATGATTGTCATGTTCTTCTTCAGCAATTGCTCCCAATTGGATTGCGTGGCCACTTAAATTTTCGGAATCTATGTTCAAAAACTTTGAAGTTAGAAGTGTTGGAAAAATTGAAAAAGAAAACTGTGATCATGCTTTGTAAATTGGAGATGATTTTTTTCCCTAGCTTTTTTTAACGTGATGGTCCATTTAGCAGCCCACTTGCCACATGAAGCTATACTCGGAGGTCCAGTTCAATATCGATGGATTTTTCCAATTCAAAGGTTGTTTTTCATATTTATTTCATTATTATAATATATTAGTTATGGTTATAAATTATATATGCAAATATAGTAATGCAGGGATCTCCGGGACCTAAAGGGTGCGGTGAGTAACAAAGCTTATCTTGAAGGTCCGACCTCAGAGGCTTATATCGTCCATGAGTGCTTGACCTTTTGATCTATGTACCTCACTGGAATTGAAACAAAGTTCAACCAAGAAGATAGAAGCTATGATGGTGAACAACATTATGAGAAAAACTTATATTGTCCATGAGTGCTTTTAGCTACTTCACTTGTGGGAACAGTTATGCCACCAAAAAGCTATTAGTTGCAACAGGATTTGGCAACTAACTCTAGATCTTTGGCAACCAACATTTTTAGTTGCTAAATAACCTAGGCTGCGTTTGAATTGTTAGTGTAATTTTAGAATCATGATTTTGATTTTGATTTTGATTTTAATTTTGATTGTGGAAAAAGACAAATGAGATAGTATTATAAATTTGACTTGGAAAACGTGTATTTTTGTTGTGTAGTGTGTTGAGTTCAAATCAAAATCATGATTCTAAAATTAGTTTAACAATTCAAACGGGGCCCTAATTCTTGTAGTGTGAATTATATATATTTTTTAAACTAACGGCCTTTTATGAGGAATACAAGGGCAGTTCTACCATTCCGCCAGCGGAATGTTCTGCCAGGTGGGTTAACCGGTGGATTGGTGCACCCGGTCAACTAGTTTTTTTCTTTTTTAGCTTCTGAATAAAAATTGAAAAAGAGTGACGTAAAATATTAAAAAAAATGCTTTTTAAAAAGGAATTAAAAAAATAAGTAATGTAAAAATTAAAAATTTATTATGTTGCATTTAAAAAATAAATGTAACATGAATAGGTTTAACATATTAGGATATCGAAAATTGTATGGTTATCACATGTTGAGTAGCAGTTACCGTAACATCAAAATTTGCAATAGTACCAATACAAGATGTAGTAACTTAGTTAAAATTGATGAACTTAACACATTTTGTATTGGTGTTACCACAATCAAAAGTTTTCCAATAACAACAGTACAAGAAGCGGTAAATTACTTCAAATTGGTCAAGTTATTGAAACTCGAAAGTTTTCTAATAACGCTAGTACAAGATGTGGTAACTTAGTTAAAATTCGTGAACTTGTCATATTTTGTACTGGTGTTGTCAAAAATCGATTGTTTTTCGTAACACAAGTACAAGAAGTGGTAACTTAGTTGAAATTGATCTGATTATCAAATTTTCTTCTAGGGTTATCATAATGTCAAAGATTTGCGATAACACCAATACAAAATGTGGTAACTTAGTTAAAATAGGTGAACTTATTTCATTTTGTATTACTGTTACCCAAAATCAAAAGTTTTTCGATAACTCCAGTACAAGATATCGTAACGTAGTTCAAATTGGGCAAGTTATTAGATTATGAACAACGATTATTGAATATTGAAAGTTTCCTGATAACCCATGTTTAAGATGTGGTATGGTAACGTAAGGCAAGTTATTATAATTTGAATTGATGTTATTGAAAATCAAAAAAATTTCAATAACTCGGTACAAGATGTGGTCACTTAGCGAAAATTAAGCAAGTTATTAGATTGTGAACTGTGGTTATCGAAAATTAAAAGTTTTTCAACAACTCTAGCACAAGATGTGATAACCTAGTCCATATAGGGGAAATAACTATGATCATCAAATTTTGAACCGATGTTATCGAAAATTGAAAGTTTTTCGTTAACTCCAATACAAGATGTGATAACCTAGTTCAAATAGGGAAAATAGTGAGAGTTATCACATGTTGAACTGAGGTTATCGAAAATTGAGAATTTTTCAATAATACTAGTGCAATATGTGATAACCTAGTTGAGATATGGGAATTAGCGATGATTATCACATGTTGAACTGAGGTTATCAAAAATTGAATATTTTCGCTGACTTTAGTACAGATGTGATAACTTAGTTCAGAAAGTTGAAATAACGACGGATATCATATGTTGAACCGAGTTAACGAAAATTCAGAGTTTTTCAATAATTCTTGTACAAGATGTGATAACCTAGTTCAGATAGGGGAAATAGCGATGGTTATCACATGTTGAACTGCATTATAGAAAATTGAAAGTTTTTCGATAACTCTAGTACAATATGTGTTAACCTAGTTCAAATAGGGAACATAACGAAAGTTATTATATGTTGAACTGAGATTATCGAAAATTGAAAAAAAATTTATAACTCTAGTACAAGATGTGATAACCTAATTCAGATAGGGGAAATAGCTGTGGTTATCACATGGTAAACTTAGATTATCGAAAATTAGTTTTTTTTATAATTTCAGTATAAGATGTGATGACTTAGTCCAATTATGAACTGTTATCACATTTTGAATTGAGATTATTGAAAATAGAAAGTTTTTCGAGAACTCTAGTACAAAATGTGATAACGTAGTTTAAATAGGGAAACTAGTTGCAATTATCACTTGTTGAACTACGATTATCGAAAATTGAAAAATTTTCGATAACTCCAGTATAAGATGTGATGACGTAGTTCAAATAGGGAAAATGGTTGCAGCTATTACTTATTGAACTAAGATTATCAAAATTGAAAAATTTTCAATAATTCCAGATTATCAAAATTGAAAAATTTTCAATAATTCCAGTACAAGATATGATAATGTAGCTGAAATAGGGGCAGTTACTGCATGTTAAACTGAGTTAATTGAAAATTAAAAGTAGATAACTGTAGCACAAAATGTGATAACCTATTTCGAATAAAGCTTATTGTCACATATTTAACTGAGGTTATCGAAAATTAAAATTTTTTTTATAATATCAATACAAGATGTAATAACTTATTTGAATTTTGGGCTCTTATCATATATCAAACTGAAGTTATAAAAGATTTAAAGTTTTCTAATAACTCAATTACAAGAAATGATAACTTAGTTCAAATTAGAATGGTTACGACCTTTTGAATTGAGGCCATCGAAAATTTAATTTTTTTATAACCTAAGTAAAAGATGTGATAACAGATTTTTCAAATGACTTTATAGTAGCCTGTGATCTAAGAAAAAAAACGAGCTACCTATTCAATAGGTAAACTAAATGAATGGCTGAGATTGAAATGCCAAATCTAAGGGTGAAGAGGAGGGGCGGAACCGTTCCACTGGTGAAATGGTAGAAGCCTTCAGAATACAAAGGATCACAAATGAGAAGTTATATAAGGATTTCAACTAAGAGTACAAATAGCGGAATTGTTTGAAAAGTTTGTGGATCATGATAGTTTGAGGATCTTTTCATAGATTTCCATTGAATGTATCACAGCGGGGATGGAAGGATTTATTTACCCAAAAAAATAATAATGAAGGGATGGAAGGACTCTAAGAACCAGCACATAGGCACAAAGGCTCACTTCAGCCAAGCTTTTTTTTTTTGGGAAAAACTAAGCCAAATTATTAATTCATTTATGTATTTGGCGTCCTTTTTAACGTATTTTAAATAATATAATATTATATACACAGAGACAAAAAATATGCATGCGCATTTAAGGCTTGTTTGGATTGTGAGTGTGATTTTAAAATCACAATTCTAACATAATTCTACCAACAACAAAACAAAATAACTCATACAAAATCAAAGAGTGAACCCCATTTATACCATTTTTTTTCAACAATAAAACAAAATAACTCATACAAAGTCAAAGGGTGGACCATATTTATAACACTTTTTTTCAAAATCAAAATCTGATTTTAAAATCATAGTTTGAAACCAAACGCAGCATTAGAAATTGTGGCCACTCACCTAGCAATACCCAAATGGGACTGGTTATGTTTGAATTCTACGATGAAGCCCTCATGAAATTTGTTCGCCCATTAAAGTGGTGTTGGGTTCAGAACATTGTGAAATAGTTCAGCACAAAGGCGCATTTTAACCAAGCCATTGTTTTTTAGGGAAAAACCAAGCCAAATTCTTGATTCATTTATGTATTTGGCATCCTTTTTAACGTGTTTCAAATAATACAATATTATAAAATGGAGACAAAAATATGTATGCGCATTCAGAAATCGTGCCCACTCGCCTACCGGTGTTCAAAAGGGACCAATTTTAATTATGTCACATATTGTTGGTAAAAGTATGCCTCTAGAAAATTTCATTTGGACAATTCTTACCTCTCAAGATTATAGCACTTTTTATTGTTGATAAAATTATGTCTTTTTGCTAAAAAATCAATGGATGTCCATCGATCACAAAAAAGATGTACAGAGACAAAAATACAATAGATCCGCCGAAATCATTACAAAGAAAAATAACATGCGACAATATCACATCAAATAAACCAAGATACAATTGTAGAAATCATTCCAGTTATCGTAATCCACTTTTAACCTCTTGAGACTATACTCTATATGGACCTCAGTGAAAATCGTGAAGCAGACTATAGCGCAATCCATATAGAGACTGCTACTACTGTGGTAATAGAGAAGTAGAGTTAAGAAGAGTTTTGAACCGGTACTTAGTGCATGAACCCTTCACAAAATACACATTTAAACCAATTCAATCAACCAATTCTTAAACAACTCAATCCCTTAACATTCAAAACAATTCAATGAGCTTGGTTTGATCGGTTGAAACCAGCGATAACCTTACTAATCTAAACTAGTCAAACGATCAAATCAAAGTACCAATCTTCCTTCATCGGTTCAAACCAATGAGTATCGTCAAGGAGTCGAAACTTGTAAAAAACAACAAAAAAAAGGCGTAGCCACAAAGAATTGCTTTGTAGGCGGTTGATATGATTGATTGAGCCAGTAGTATGGTGGCTTGTAGTGCAGGGTTAGGATTGCATTCCAGGGTTGAAGGCAGATGTCTGCAAAGTAGAAGCTACCATCTAGGGTGGATTCGGATAGGCATGAAGGCGAGGGGATGTCACCGTTGCGCAGTTAGTGCCGTTGGTCTGGAGCTGGTATGCTAGTTTGGATGAGGCAGTAGATAGTTGGGTTTACTCAATTGGGATGTGCCAAGATAGATTGGGTGGTGAGCCTTGGTCAGGGGCGGATTGGCCTCAGCTATCGCAGTTGATGATGATCGAAAAATTGAAGTTCGTCTTCGTTCTCCTCTACAAATCAGCTTGGAGAGGGAGAAGGTGCACCCCTAGCGAGGAGTGAGAGATTGCTCTATCAAGGGACACTTCTATGCACCGCTGGGAAAGAAGAGGAAGAGAAGGAGGGCTGCTGCGACCACCAGGACACCCTCGAACACCGTCTCCTCCTTAGATTTGTGTGTGGAGACATCAGAGACGCCTATCAACTCCATCAGCAGTGAGCTGCAAGCGAGGCAGAGCTGTTGCCTAAGCTGGGACTGAGGTCAACCACGGGGTAGGCTCGGCTACGCCTTCACTGAGATGGTAGAACCTAACTGAGGCTAAGGGCCTTATCTGGTATCAGAAAATAGGGCGGGGTTTGGGTGGCGTCGGCGAGACCCATGGCTGGGAGACCACAGGCAGGAGCAACCACGGCATGACCTATGACCTTGAGACCCGTGACCTCGCTGTATTGAGTTGGGAGCAACCACGCCCAGGAGCACTCGATTCATGGCTAGATTGGAGGTCAACCGGCGCTAGGAAACTGTCGTTGTGACCTTGGGTAGTGGCGACGAGCGACGACACCAAAAAAACCTCCCGTGGCTGTCCGAGAATAGGAAATGGGGTGGCAGTGATGCCTAATGCGCCCGACAAGAGCCAGACGCGCTGATGCAATCTTGTTGATAAAATTATGTCACTTCTTGTTGTATTACACATTGCGAATAAAATTAAATTTTTTTAAATTTAGAAAATTTTCTCGATAGCTAATGAATTAATTTCACTGGTGCAAGCTTGTATCCTGTTTAACATTAAAATAGGAATCGCATACGATTTCAAATGTTCTAAAAACTTTTTTTATTTTTTTTAAAAAGTAATTAATCACTTGTAAAACTAAAAATGCTGTTAGAATATTGGGTAAATTGCATTGGTGGTCCAAAATATTTTACAAATGTTTTATTATGGTCCAAAAAGTTTTTTCGCTACATGATGGTACAAAATGTTTCAAAGTTGTTTCATGATGGTACAAACCGTCAATTGGCCCTAACGCCGTTAACATTTTGCTGACGTGGCAAGTCCTATGTATCACTTTTGTTACGTGGAACCAATCATAATGCGCCATGTCATTTAAGAGAAAAATAAAATTTTAAAAAGTCCAAAAAAATACAAAAAATAATTTAAAAATACAAAAAAAGAGTAAAAATTATGAAAAAAAAAAAAAATAAAAAATTTAAAATTTAAAATTTTTTAATTTTTTAATTTTTTTAAAAATAAAAAAAATACAAAAAAGAGTAAAAATTTAGAAAAAAATAAAAAATTATTTTAAAATTTTCAAAATTTTTAAATTATTTTTAAAAAATTTAAATTTTTAAATTATTTTTAAAAAATTTAAATTTTTTAAATTTTTTAAAAATTTTTAAAAATGATTTTAAAAATAATTTTAAATAATTTTATAAAAATTTAAAATTTAATATTAAAATTATTTTTTTTAAAATAATAAAAATTATTTATATTTTAAATTTAAATTTTAAATTAAAGTATAAAATTATTTTTAAAAGTTTTATAAGTTTTAAAATTTTTAGAATTATTTTAAATTTTTCGACCACGTCAGTAAGGAGGTGACGCGTAGTAGCCACGTCAGCGTCGGCTTGACAGCATCAAGCTCGAGTTGACGGTTTGTACCATTATGAAATAACTTTGAAACATTTTGTACCATCGTGTAGTGAAAAAAACTTTTTAGACCATAATGAAACATTTGTAAAATATTTTGGACCACCAGTGCAATTTACCCTAGAATATTAGAAAATATTATTGGCAATCGATTTATTATAGGTATTTAATTTTGACTAAGTTTGTCATGTAGGATTTTAGACCCTTTCCTTGCCTCTTGGATGGAGTGTCTCTTCACTCACATTTTTTAATATAACAACCTACATATAAATATATAAACAACAAATGATGAATTTAATAACTGTAAAATAAAACAAATCAATATGGCCATGCAAATTCAGTATGAGTATTTCAATTCACAGAAGTACGATAACAACAGAAACCATGATAATATGAAAATGTGTTGAACATAGTTTGCACATAGTAAGTTCAACATAAAAAAATCTTAGAAAGGGAATTCTGATACATGCATTGCTATATATATTTTTTAATTTTTTTGTATGAACAAATTTTTTTTCATTAATTCCTCACTTTCTCAGCATGCATGGAGTAAAAAAATTATTCTATTTTATAATTATGTGATAGACTTATGACTAATATTGAAATTTCAATATATTCTATTTATATTTGATGATTTACTTTATTTTTTTAGCCAATACTACATGGTTGAGCAAGTCCTATAATATGTTTCTTAACTGATTCCTCAAATTATGGAAATATTAATTTTTTTATTCTCCAAGTGTCTTCTTTTATATGAAAAGAAATTGGTTAGCCTCCTGCTAATGAGAGCCCTTCATTCCATCCATGAGAGTCATCCATATATGATTTTTCAGCATTTTCATCAATCGACTCTTTGAGTCTATGTTATATAATATGGACATGAATTTTCACAATTATTTTATTAATTTCGTTTTTATATTTTCCTATGAAAATCCTCTTCTCTCATACAAAAATCAGAACTGTATTCCAGTGGATTGTTAAAAACTCGAACAACCACCGGCACCCACACAATGTAAATATTCTCATAGTTAGATGAAACACGTTAGCGATGCAATAAGCTATATTACTAGCTAAAACAATTTGATTATTCACCCTCGATCAATCACGTAGCGCAAGATGGGCCCCGGCGGGGATCCCCACCTTATTTAACAAACCTTTGACAAATTCTTGTCTCGTAGCCAAAATCACGTCATCAAGGGTAAAGGTTATCGCTAATATTGCAAGTTGGTCCATCGGTTTAAGCTTATTTGCAATTCAAGCCTGAAAATATTCCATCTGCTGAAATTCCATATCTCTCTCTCGGTGTCGAATCTCCTCCCATAGCGTTTTTATATTTTCAGTGAATGTACGAGGAAAACTGGTCCCTGGCGGAGATTATTTTCGGTCTTGGATGGAAGCTCAATTTTGCTCACGGGATGCTTTTATTGAGTTTTGACTCACGTATTGTAGGTAAAGTTGAAAGCAAAAATTTTAACTTGCGTTTGGTTTGTGAATTGGATTATAATCCAATTCAACTTAACTAAGTGTTAACAAATAAATATGTATGTGTATATATAGATCTGAAAGTAAATAAGGAATTTATTTTTAAAAAAATTATTATAAAAATAGTTAAAGGAAAGTATAAGAAATTATTATTAAATGAAAAAAAGATAAAATAGTAAAGATTATATTGTTGAATTTGGGAATGATAGAGTTGAGATGGATTACCATTCAAAAATCAAACGAATTATCTACAACACAATTCGTACTTTTTCGACTTGTTCTCTAGTATTTGGAAATCCAAAGGGCTCTAACTAATCAAATTCGAATAAAATTGGCTCCCTAAGAGACCTTATTCTCCAAATCGTGAATTTTATTTATTTACAGACACTCGAATCGAGACCTTCTTTCAGATGATCATGCACGAATTGTCAGGACCAATCCATATTGATTCGACACACCTCGTATTTTACCTTGGTGATTATAATCTATCAGTACTACTTGATTCACGAAAACGTAGCTCATTAATAATAAATCTAAGGGCGTGCGGTTTCAAATTGGCTTCCACTAGCGTCAAAAAGACGACCGAATCGATTTAGTCTATGGCTTCCGTGATCCTTTATTTTTATTTTTTATTATTTAGGGGAAAATGTATCCCGTCCGTGATCTGACCGAAGATATTGTCAAAACTTTGCAGAAATCAATCGAAAAGCTCAAATGGCTGCACATGTGGAGGGAAAGTCATCAACCCGATAAAGATCTCCCGCCCTCTCTCTCTCTCTAATTGTCTCTGTCTGGTCCTGCCAATGGCTGCGTTGCCGGAGGAGCTGCTGCCGTACAGAATACTGGCGGCGGCGGAGAGCGACACGGCCCCCGCCAGCTCCTCCTCCTC
Organism: Punica granatum; assembly: GCF_007655135.1. Taxonomy (NCBI): domain Eukaryota; kingdom Viridiplantae; phylum Streptophyta; class Magnoliopsida; order Myrtales; family Lythraceae; genus Punica; species Punica granatum. The sequence goes on from NC_045128.1 coordinate 27,748,441, forward strand.
CGACCCCACGGATGCAGTCATCTTCGTCGGGATATGCCTGGTGCTGGGAATCGCCTGCAGGCAGCTTCTCCGCGGCACTAGAGTCCCCTACACCGTCGCCCTCCTCATTCTCGGCATTGCTCTTGGATCCATAGGTTTATCTCTCCCCTCTCCTCCTCTCCCCACTACTTTCCACTTCACTAGCCTCACGGAGCTGCTTCCCGGACAGAAGCGGCGAAGCTCGATGGAGAAATCCCGCTCTGTTTCTGTTCTGTATGTTCGAATTTTTTGCAACGAAACTTACAAATTAGGTAAGTAAAGCGTCGATCTTCAGCTAAAAGAAATCTTTTTCTACTATCAATCATCTATTAAGCTCACGAGTCAAATTGTAAAGTCAACAACTTCTCCGACTATCTCAAGTTTGTGTTATCGTTGGATGGATTCATCCCTCTTCTCTGCTGCAAATGAATCTGATTCGCTGCTATTTGATCATTTTGGGTTGATTTCGTGCCCTGTGCTCGCTCACTAGTTTTGTTCACTCAACTGCTGTCTCTGACGAACCTGAGGGTCCCGCCAGATTGATTGAAACAACACTGTTCAAGAGTTGCAGTTTCCGGGTTGAGCGGTACCCATAAATACATTCCATTCAATCAAGAAAATAAAAGCTGGGTATCCCTTGTTTGATTGCACCTTGTTCTAATTATTGTGTTGGAATATATGTGACAGTTATGGCTAAGTCAAAGTATAGTCTTTCGTTTCATATCTAGCATGGTGTTCTTGTCATCGACAGGTTTCCAAATCTATTCTAACTGTTATATCACTTATCCATTGGATTGAAAAGTGATGCATCTTGGAGAGTTACACCCTTAAATTGTTTCATGTCGAGGTCATCCGATATTATTAGCCAACAGATAATCTGAGTCCACTCGTGCACGTGGACTCAGTTGAAGTTAATTATCGTCCAGCAAAATCCTCTTCCTTATTCAGTGGTGCCTCTCAAGTTGCGAATTTTAACGGTGCAGTTGCTTCGCCAGCCTGATTTCTTAACTGTAAATGAAATTCTGTTCTCATTATACTCGAAAGTAAAATCTGTAACATTTCATGTGAATCCTTGACATTTTTTGCGGGTAACTTCAGCGAGATGGTTCTACTGTGGAATTAGTTGTAAGCAATGTTAAATTTCATTTTCATGTGCCTAGAAGGTTGCGTCTAATGGTGAAGGCCCCTATAATCCTTCTATCTGTGCACATATTTTTTTGTCTCTTCGATTTATCCTGATGGTTGGCAACTCCTGTCTCTAGAAACTTTCAACCATTTTTGTTATCCATCATAATGAATTTGAAACTTTCATGCCATCTATGTAAAGTGATTTATTTGTGAATTTCTGCTAGGGCTTTTCTCTTGTGATTTTTTCCCAGTTTATTCTGTCAAGTGACATTCATTCTCTCTGGATGTGCAGAATATGGTACTCACCATCATCTGGGAAAAATAGGGGATGGTATTCGTATCTGTAAGTTCCTTCTTTTTTTTTCCTTTTTTCCCCCCTTACATTTTAAAAGTATCTTTTGAGATTACGTGCCCTAAAGCAACTCTTTGGTTTTTTTTGACAAGTTTGACACATTATTTCTTTTACCTGCTTTGACTGAAACTTTGGAACCATTTGACCATTACGGATTACAGGGGCAGGAATTAATCCTGACCTACTACTGGCGGTTTTTCTTCCTGCTCTTCTCTTTGAGAGTTCATTTGCAATGGAAGTGCACCAAATAAAGGTATTCCACTTTAGTTCCTTGTTCATCTTTCCAGTCCATGTTATAATTTGAAACATTTCAGATATCACATGGAACGCTTTTTTCTTCTTTTGTTTATGTCCAGAGATGTATTGCACAAATGATCTTACTTGCAGGTCCTGGTGTATTGATTTCGACTCTCTGTCTAGGAACTGCTCTGAAGGTATCTGAATTATTTTTAGCTGGACAGTTGCAAGGAAGAGTTTGTGCCTGTAACTACTTTTTTCTCAACTGCTCCAGCTTACTTTCCCATACAAGTGGAATTGGAAAACCTCATTATTGCTTGGAGGACTTCTGAGTGCTACCGATCCAGTGGCTGTTGTCGCTCTCTTGAAAGAGCTAGGTGCAAGCAAAAAGTTGAGTACGATAATTGAGGGGGAGTCCTTGATGAATGATGGGTACATATTTGCTGTTTATGGTTCAAGTCTTTTCAATTCAGATAGACATATTTTTATTGTTTTAAAAATATATCAGGTCCTTCCTAATCAGATTAAACTCACATTTCACAATGTTAATTGGGTTCATCTCATCCTATACATTTTAAGTTTTTCTCCCCCTGATTTTGCATCACTTCTATGTCCAGGACAGCAATTGTGGTTTTTCAGTTATTTGCCAAGATGGTCCTCGGTGAGAGCTTCAATTGGGAAGCCATATTAAAGTTCTTGGCACAAGTCTCGCTTGGGGCGTATGTACCTTTCACTTTTAACCAAGAAAGCAATCCCATTGTCACAGGCTACTTTTATGTAAAATTGTCTTCCTGATGTCACTTCTCCTGATTCAGTGTAGGATTTGGACTTGCTTTTGGAATAGCATCAGTCTTGTGGCTCGGTTTTATTTTCAATGACACAGTCATAGAAATTACTTTGACACTAGCTGTGAGCTATATTGCTTACTTCACTGTAAGTTCCTCATTGTTATTGCATCTATATTAGTTCAATTAGTTCTTTTGACTTGTGTTGATTCTGTTAGTTACTTTTCCACTGACTACAGTTTATTCTTCTGTAAATTTTGCTTGCCCTTTGTGCTGTGTTGGGTAGGATGTTATGGTTTCTCTATGTGACTGTCTGGTGAGTTCAGTGAGAATCCGTATGAAGTAAACAGCATGATGCATGGGTTATTAGCAGTTAGATTATATATCAAGAATGATAGAATTACAGATAATGACTTTTGTCAGTTGATTGCGGCCTTTCCTTAGTTTGACCAAAGACAATGTATCCCCATAATTGAAACTTATAGTTTTTCCTTCTAAGAACTATGGGGTTGGCCACACTCAATACCATGGCATTTTGCTGAAAAAAAACAGACTATCACACTATCGCCCTTGGAAATCATGATAATCAAGACATGCCCATCCATTTGCAACTTCAGCACTGGAGAATAAAAAGTTTTACCTCTATTTGGTTTCCCCGTCTATCCTCCTTAGGAGATAATTGGTTTGGAAATTGATTCAACCAGGACATGAACAAAAGTATAGCTAGATGCACGTGTCAAGCCTTCCATTTGGTGCACACAAAGCAGATATGTGTGAGCAAATGGAAATAATAGAAATATATAGATCATTTATGGCTTTGTTGGGCCACCCTCACTTCTCGTGATCTGCCTGTATTAGATTAAAGATAGAAGACAAACTCAGTTAAAACATATTATTTGTTTCCAGCTTGCACCGACTCCATCTGTTGGTCCTCCTAGTTTGCTGTTTTGTTTGTTTGAATTTCTCGATCTGCATATATGTTATTTTAATGATTAAAAAACCATAATGTTATATGCTCTCATAGGACCTTTATCGAGAATGGTCTTTCAGTCAATGTTCAGAAAACTTACAGAATTTCGTCTTCATGGTAGGCTCAAGAAGGGGCTGATGTGTCTGGTGTTTTGACTGTGATGACTTTAGGAATGTAAGTTCACCTGCCTCAATTTATTCTAATAAACCAGCGAATAGTATCTTTGGATTGACCTCCTGTTGGCAGGTTCTATGCTGCAGTTGCAAAAACGGCCTTTAAGGGTGAAACTCAACAAAGCTTGCATCACTTTTGGTACCCATCTAAGCTCTAAAAATTAGCAGACTCATGGTTTTGGTCATGCATTCTTGGGCATATGGTTAGGTTATTTTCTTGTGAGAAAGCATAAACTATTTCAAATGTTGATGGAGCCATATCTGCTACGGAATGATAACAATAAATCTTGCTCTGCACATTATGGAAAAATAACTGGAGACAACTACTTAATTTTTCTTAACATGAAGCACATGGCAGATAGGAAGAGATGAACTATCAATATCATCTATTGATTTAACTTTCTAATGTATGCTTTTCTGGCATTGTTAACAGTTAGGTGTGATCCATGTTAGATTATAAACTTGCCCTTCTCTTCCCATTTAACCCTGTTAAGTTTCTTTTCTTGCCTGCTGCCTTACTTTTCAGGGAAATGGTCGCTTACATTGCTAATACATTGATATTCATTCTGAGGTATTCCTTGCTTAGCTACTTGATTTCTAGCTATATAATTTCGGCATAATTATATATTAACTTTCAGACAAAAGTGTGAAAGCATACTTAATAGCTTATTATTTACATGTTGCGTGTTTCTATTATGCAATCTGTTTCATCAATAATTTATAATAAAACGCAGAAGATCAGTGATTGGAGAATTTTCTCTCAATGACTATCATAGGGCAATATGTTTGGTTCCTTGTTCCCCCCACTTTGGGCCTGAAGAGACATATATTTAAGCTGACTAGCTTTGTATTCTTTGATAAATGTGTTAGATATTAGAATCATTTGAAGAAAGAACCATGTTTATCACTGTGATGCCATACTGATGCCACGGGTGCTTGATATTTTTTCTTAATGATTGTTTAGCTTTTAGGAGATGTGATGAATCACAAACCTTAGTGATGTTACTATATTTTGCTTTTGCAGTGGAGTAGTTATTGCTGAAGGTGTTCTCAGCCATGGTGACGTCCTCACTCGGGGTAATCCTTTGCCTTCTTTTCTTCATCCTAAAATTGAAGCTGCAGCTGATTTAGATTTCTTTCGTCTTTATGTTGGATGGAACATATTTCTTGACTCATGATTTTTACTTTTCTTTTTGGGTCTTGCTTATTGTTATTGTCAAGCATTATCCACTTGATATATTACACTGCACATCTTTTCAGGATCTTCGTGGGCATACCTCATTCTTCTTTATGTTCTCGTCCAAGCATCTCGTCTCATTGTTGTTTCAGTACTTTTTCCCTTGCTTCGCTACTTTGGCTATGGTTTGGATTGGAAAGAAGCAACAATTCTAACATGGTCGGGATTGCGAGGGGCTGTTGCTTTGTCTCTCTCATTATCAGTCAAGGCAAGTCCTTTTGATTTGGCTATTTCCATCTTGATCACTTTTCCTGGCATGCCATCCTTACGTTATTTTAAGTGTCCTGTTTTTACATGTTTCCTCTTTTCTGGTAAAGCATTTCTTTTCATTTGTTCCCATAGAAATGGTATGTATAGTCATCTCAATTATATGAATTTCAATGCTACATAGTGATAGTTAGCACTTACCATATTTTGGAACTTATTTGACGTATCTTACATGGGAAGATGCCTTCTTTCAGTACAACTGTTAGTTGTACTGGATTTTCTTTTACATGCATCAAAGTTTTCCAAAATCAGATTTTCTTTTACATTCGTCAAAGTCTTTCAAAATCATTGTGTTTCTAACAAGCAAAAATGAAAAATAAAGGGGACAAAGTTTGTGTTTGGGTATCCTTTCATGGTTTCAAAGTTCTTACATGCAAATCTTATGCTGCAACATCTGCTCCTTTTGTTGAAGTAAAGGCCCATCGGCTGCAACTATGCATCTATTTATATTCATCACATTCCATGCCATTCTGCTGAACCATTCGGGCCTTAGGTTGATCTTTATCAGTACTTCTTTGAAGCCAATAGGATTCTACTTTGTACATGTATATGCAAGCAGGCACTAAATATTTTTCAGTTTGTTAATAAGTATGCGGATGATGTCCTCAGCGTCTTTGCATTTTTGTGTCTTAATTTTGATTATTCTCTGTTCCTCATCACCATGTCATCTAGCGCTCCAGCGACAGCTCAACGTCCCTCAGCTCTGACACAGGCACTCTGGTACGTCAAAACAGGCAGAAAAAACTGAATCTAATACTTAGTCCTTATTGATATATGGCACTAAGGACCTTCTCTAATGCAGTTTGTCTTCTTCACCGGTGGAATCGTCTTCTTGACACTGATCATAAATGGCTCAACCACGCAGTTTGTTTTGCACCTTCTAAATATGGATAAGCTATCGGCAGCTAAGGTTAGTTTCAAAGTCATTCTCAAAAAAATATTTCCATTACAGGCTCATTCAGAAAGATGTTTTCAACTATAACTTAAAGTGTGGCCTAAAAAAGGAAACAAACTATATCCTAAAGTTTCCTGTTGAGTGATGACAGAGGCGAATATTGGAGTTCACAAAATATGAAATGCTGAATAAGGCCCTTGAGGCTTTTAGTGATCTTGGAGATGATGAAGAACTTGGACCTGCTGACTGGCCAACAGTGAAAAGGTATATCACGAGCCTTAGTAATTTGGAAGGAGAACGTGTGCATCCTCACACTTCAGATGAAACTGATGGGAGTCTCGACCATATGAATTTGAAAGACATACGAATACGATTGTTAAATGGTGAGTTTGATATTCATCTATCAAATATTTTGCTCTTTTTTTATTTCTATCATAATGTGTGTATATATATATATATATATATATTTTTTTTTAATAGTAGTGTATCCAGCACAGAGTCTCCCCTTTCATAAGAACATTTAATTTGGATCTCTTCGCACCCTAATGTTGCGAAACTTTCTCCAAATATTTAATGTGGTTGAATTAGTTTTGGCATCTTTCTTTCAGGTGTCCAAGCTGCTTACTGGGAAATGCTTGATGAAGGAAGAGTTGCACAAAGTACTGCAAACATTTTGATGCAGTCTGTGGATGAAGCCATTGACTTGGTCTCCCATGAACCTTTATGTGATTGGAAAGGTTTAAAAGATAATGTTAATTTCCCGAGTTATTATAAGTTCCTGCAATCTGGCATTTTCCCACGAAAATTGGTGACATATTTCACTGTGGAGAGGTTGGAGACTGCATGTACTATCTGTGCTGCATTTCTTCGTGCCCACAGAATAGCACGCTCTCAGCTCAATGACTTTATAGGTGAGCATGGTCTTCAGTTACTGTGTCTCTATATCATAATTTCCTATCACTATTTGTCTCTTTATTTCGCTATAAAACAGAATAGTCCTCTTCCAAAAGGATCCCATTTATTTCCTGTCTATTTTTTTAAATATAAAATTGTGTTCGCAGAATTGATGGACCGGCTAGAATGCCAGTATTAGGAGTAATGCATTTTATGTTCCTTTATAGCTCATAAAGAAGATGTCTATACCCTTGCCGAAGGATATGATTTAAGAAAAGATGCTTAGACCCGCCAACTCAGATGATCTATTATCCTTTCCCTGCTTGATTAAAGTTTTGATATCTTGTACATCCTCTTTACCTTTAGGTGATAGTGATGTCGCCTCTATAGTGATCAATGAAAGTGAGGCAGAAGGAGAAGAAGCAAGGAAATTTCTGGAAGATGTTCGTCTGACATTCCCACAGGTCCGTGGACGTGACCATCCTAGTGGGATTATCCTCTATCACATTTCAAGATTTCTTGTTTTGAACTGATTTTTGTTTTACCAGTATGTACCTGAGGTATAATCATCTGAGTAATTGTCTCTAAACATATATTTCCATGCAAATCTGATGAGTATGTTTTGGCACCTTCCCAATTTCAGGTTCTTCGTGTAGTTAAAACAAGGCAGGTTACTTATTCAGTGCTAAACCACTTAATCAGTTATGTACAAAATCTTGAGAAAGTTGGGATACTAGAAGAAAAGGAAATGATTCATCTTCATGACGCTGTCCAGGTAAATTTTCCACAATGTTTTTCTCTCAACATAACATCGGGGTATATTAAGTCTCCGTGACATTCTACTGCTCACATAACAAAGTTTTCTGTGTCTTGTGTTTGACATAGACTGACTTGAAGAAGCTACTAAGGAACCCCCCTTTAGTTAAGATCCCCAAAATAAGCGATTTGATTAGTATACATCCATTGCTGGGGGCCCTTCCATCTACTGTTCGTGAACCACTTGTAGGTTCCACCAAAGAGATAATGAAACCACGGGGTCTGACGCTTTACAAGGAAGGATCCAAGCCAAGCGGTTTTTGGCTTATTTCAAACGGAGTTGTCAAGGTAGTTAGATTTGGCATTAGTTTGACATTGTATTCACTTCTGCTGCTTTTAAATCTGCTTCTAAGGCGTTACAAACATTTTGATTGTGATTTTGCAGTGGACGAGCAAGTGTATAAGAAATAAGCACTCTCTGCACCCGACCTTTACCCATGGCAGTACTTTGGGCCTGTATGAAGTGCTAAGTGGAAAGCCCTATATCTGTAACATGGTCACTGATTCTGTTGTACTGTGCTTCTTTATTGAGAGCGAGAAGATACTGTCAATGCTTAAATCAGATCCATCAGTGGAAGATTTCCTGTGGCAGGTAACTGTTTGGAGATTCTACATTCGATGAACTGCAATTCAACGTATCTCCGTGCATGAATGTGGACAAGATGTTTTATTGTTTGCAGGAGAGTGCCATTGTTCTTTCTAGACTCTTGCTCCCTCAGATATTCGAGAAGATGTCTATGCAAGAACTGAGAGCTCTTGTTGCGGAAAGATCTACGATGACCATATACCTCAGAGGAGAAACTATTGAGACAACTCCACATTGCATTGGATTCCTGTTAGATGGATTCATCAAAGCCCAAGGAATTCAGGAAGAACTTATCACGTCACCAGCAGCTTTGTTGCCTTCTCATTGCAATTTCAGCTTCCGAAGCGCTGAAGCATCAGGTAGCAAAATCTTCTAGCTAATCACAGCATATCATACTTTACCTTTTCGTGCATAAAGAGGCAAATTCTGGCAAATCTTAGTTTATGAGAAATATTTATGCTCCTTGGATTGTTGGGCAGAAATGATCCTTCATCTGCCAAATATATATGAAGTAGATATTAGATTTAAAATCTAAGGAAACATGAAGACAAAATTTGGGAGTCACTGCTGATGCTGTTTATTCTCTGATCATGGATTTCTGTCAGGGGTTAGGACCGCGAGTTTCATGCATCAAGGAACAGCATACTTAGTGGAAACTCGAGCAAGAGTCATTGTCTTCGACGTTGCAGCATTTGAAGCAGACAATGTTCTCCAGAGAAGGTCTTCCTCGTTCAAACACCAGTCGGTTGATCACCCTCTCAGAACCGTAAGCAGAGAGCACGGTGGTCTCATGAGCTGGCCTGAGAATTTCTACACGGCGAGGCAACATAAACTGAAACACGAAGAAAGTAGGAACAAGCAAATGAACTTGTCCGAGCGAGCAATGCAGCTGAGCATATATGGTAGCATGGTAAGTTCAGCAATATTTTTCGTAAGTTTTTTTTATTTTTCTTTAAAGAGGAGTTAGGTGATAAAACTGCATCATGGATGCTCAAGTTAGAAACTCTCTTGATCATTTAAAGTTCACTGCTAATTCTCTCCTCATTATTCGTATCTCCCTTCTTTTGGATTAATCTTCTTACAGGAGGATGTGCGGTATCGGGGCAGAAGCTTCATCCGTATCAATCAGTCCAAGACTTCACACAGCTTGTCGTATCCAAGTGTCCCATCACATCACGGTCGCACCCTTGTCTCTGTCAGGTCGGAAGGGTCTGCCACTGCAACTGCCACCTCCAGAACCATGCCAAGTAGGACCAGCCTCGGCATGAGGGAGTTTAGCCAGCAAGTCCTTCCTAGGCCCCAACCTCACAGTGCAGACAGGAGAGAGATTTCCGCAGGCAATGATGATTCGAGTGATGAATCAGGCGCCGATGAGGTTATAGTACGGATTGATTCACCCAGTCGACTCTCCTTCCGTCAGGCTTCTTGAAGTGGTCTGGTATCCTGAACCCCGCTGGTTTAAATTTTATGATCTGTTTTCTTTCGCGCTCTCATTTATGATGTGCGCTTCTATGAGTGTAAAAATCATCTGCATTTTCTGCTGCTCTGCTTGTATAAAAGAACTACCACCACAGAACCATTGACGAATCAATAAGAAGAGAGCATCGAGAAAAATTCAATGAAGCATCGATAACACTTGCATTGCCAAAATCGGTCTGAAGATCATTCGCCTTTTCCCTACTTCTATTCCCTGGTTTGCATTTGTGTTGAACTAAAATAACCATGCTTATCTCTGTGTTCATGAAGTCTACAAATATACTGTCATCTCGCGCTTGTGCAACTGTAGGATGTTAGGCTCTAGTCTTTTATACAAATAAAGAATCAGATTGATTGGATTCAATGATTGTCGCTTTCATAACCCAGCCCTTTTATTTGATCACAACTTTGGCCAAATATCGAACCTAACCAGAGGGTGGATGCCCTATACACGGCACTAGATTTCAGGTTTTACTCTCACAATCCTGTAAAGGATAATTCATGTCTCAGTCATATTTTATGTTCCTCTCTGTATGGTCTATTCAAGCTTGCTTTTCCCAATTACTGCTTTGGCCGGAAAACATATATCACTTGATAATGTGGCAACACAATCAGCTGAAATCTGGAGAACATCGTATACATACTAGAATATGGTCGTCGTAAAACCGAAGAATACTGTCGCTTACATACACGAGCAAGTGTTGATTCCCACATGGAATTCCCTTGTAATATACTAGAAATAACAAGAGACCAATCGAACTTGCGACAGTATCTCCCATACTAATAACCTGCATCTATGTAATTCCTATAACTCCCTATCGCAACTTTCTACAGTCTAAATGCCTATTTGTTACTCCACCGCAGGGGGGAAAAAAATACTATTTGTTACAACCCCGAACAAGAGACAATGAGACCTCGTCACCTTTTATTCACGCCTCATAGAGCATTCCCACTTCAATTCGCTGCTGTAATGGGACCCCGAGAGCAGGGAGAGCTGATCTGCAGTTGCTATGCAAGACCTCGTAGAATGCAAGCAAGACCTTATCGAACCACCCACCATTAGGACCCACGTAGAAACGGGTCTTCCCTCGGACATGGACCACACCTTGACGCGTTGCCTCTTCTATTTCGGAAACTTCCCGCTCAACCTCCAGAGGATCAGAGGACAACTCAAAGTTTGACATGCTCCTCAAATGGGCCTGCAAACAGCTCATGACTTGGCCTACAATTTCGTCCCCCTCGTGATTGAGCGAGTCTGCATACCCGTATTGGATCACACATCCATACAACCCCTTGAGTCCAAGCTTCTTAACTACAATCCTCTCATGTGAGGCTACCTTCGGGACCAACAAGTACTGGAGGGTAGTAAAGATCGTGACCTTGTGGAGAGACCTCATGTTCTTGATGTAGTGCCCGAGGATCGGCGTCAACCCATCCTGGATATTCGTATAGAAGAAGCACAAGCCTGGGACCCTCTGAACACCAGGATCAGATAACAGGACACCAAGTCTCTCGAGATCAATCTTGTGGGTGAGCTCATACTCTATCTTCCTCTGCCTCCCATAGAACCACCCAAACATGATGAAGGCAAGGATGATTGATATTGCGAAGGGGATCCATCCGCCTTCATGGATCTTCGTCAGGACCGCACTGACATAAACACCCTCCATGACGAAGTATACCATGAAGTAGAGAGCGACGAGGACTGCCGGTGTCCGCCATATAGTGATCATAACAAGGGTCAGGAGTACAGTCGTGATGAGCATGACTAGACTTACAACAACACCTGAAACAATAAATGATTTACCGATTAATTGACTCTAATACAAGACCGAACACATATTATAAGTCGTCTCCCTAATTATGAAAACTGAAAACTGATTTGTCACAGAACCTAATGAATGAAGCATGAAGGAGAATTAGTTTCAATACCAAAAGCATTCCCGATGTCCTTCCCATCTCCAAAGATAAGAATGACTGCGACACAAAGAACCATGAGGATGTAGTTGATTTCGGGGGAGTAAACCTCGCCCTCATTGCTCGAGGATGTGTGAACCACCTTGACCCGAGGAAAGTAATCCAGTACAACAGACTGCTTGATCACGGAAAAGGTCGCTGAGATCAGCGATTGGCTCGCCACAATGGCTGCCAAAGTGGAAATGATGAAGATCGGCCAGTAAATGCTGTGAGGAATGAACTTGTAGAACCCATCGTCGTGATCGAGAGGGTGCTTGATTAAGTAGGCAGTCTGACCGGCATATGTAAGGATCAATGATGGGTAAATAGTGAACAAGAATGCTATCTGTGCAGAAAAGACTATTTGTTAGAAATGATTGATGAAGGAGAATCGAAAACAAAGATTAAGTAGAGGGAAATATCAGTTGCCTGAATGGAAGCTCTATTGAAGTGTCCAAGATCTGCAAACAATGCTTCTGAACCTGATTACAAGGAGAGTCCACATCAATAAATAGTATTTATATAGACTAACAGCTAAACGGAATCAGATTAAAAAAATAAAACTTAATAGTTTCATTTTATGATCATTCCATCTTCCTCTTCATAAGATACAGGAAAAATCAAAAGATGTGTCAAAAATTATCTAAAGCAGGCTCTACGAATCCATTGTTCATAAACTGCATGATGATTTCCGTTTCCGATGAGATGACCATCTAAATGCATGCTTACCTGTAATACAGAGCACGGTGCCCCCAAGTGAAAGCCAGCCGTTCTTCCCATTCCTCATGAAGTAACGCACGATGTAGACAGGAGACAGGGCCTTGAATATGCCCGGGTAATTCTTTATGATGCTATAAATTCCAACGAGCGGAGTGGACAGAGTCCATGCCCCCATGATAGGAGAAAACATGAAGCTCACTTTAGAGGTCCCAAACTTTTGGAGAAGGAACAGCACAATCAGAACTAATGCTGAGAGAGCTTCCACTAGAGCTGCAATAGCAAATATATGGAGTCTGTCAAAGAGAGCTTCTATAACGTTCGACAGACAACAGGACCACCACCTGTGTTACATTTTCTAAGAGCTTAATCACATATATGAAGGCATGGTAAAGGACTTGCAAATCAACACAAACCGACATAATTTTTTTTTTCTTTTTTTTTTTGCTTAGAACAGTAATCTCTGAGTTCTTCCTACTCTTCGACTTTTTAAAGAACGCATTGACTAAGCAGATCTACAAGGACAAGAACTACCTGTGGTCTCTCTACTTCTGCTCATTCTCTGGCCCAACTAATATCATTTCGAAGCATAGAAGAGGTAATAAGTTTCTGTACTTACACTTGCTGACTACTGACCGGAAAGGTGTCCTCAGTCCATCAATTGCTGATAGCACTGTAAACAAATCCCCCCAAAAAGAAATGAAAAACTTAATGTATCAAACATGGTTTCCAGGAAAGAATAGAATACAAGGAATAATAGGGAAGAAATTTCGAACAGCCACTGACCGGAAATTGCAGGGGTGAGGATACCATCTCCGATAAGCATGCACATGCCCAACATAGCAATAAACAGGAGTACTCTTCTAGCAACTATGCTCCTTTCGAAGAATTTCGCAAGCCTAGTTTGCTTTTCAGCAGGCAGGGTATTCCTTAAGATATTCGAGTTGGAATCTACACGTTTGGACTTGAGAATTCCGATGTTCATATTCCTACAGAGTAGCGAGTATAATGCAAATGTCCCACCTGCCCGTGTTTGAAAAGAGACCATCTTGAGATAAACTTGCATTAAAAATATATATGCGGGAACTAGCAAGGACGGAAGACAAATGGATTATCACAAAAGTGATATGTAACAATCAGATGGTACATAATATGCAAACCCAAGAAAGTCGGAAACAAATGCAGGCAACTAACTTATGAACACTGTGTCGGATTAACATAAGTCGCAAGACAGATATGTCGTATATGGATAGGGAGATATACCTTCGCCCTGATCATCGGCATTGAGAGCTACACAAGTATATTTAACGACACCGATGAGAGTGAGAGTCCAAAACATGATACTGTATACTCCCAAGTAGTCTTCCTCTGTCGGAGACGTCAATGGCATCGATGGATACACGTAAAGAGGAGACGTGACGAGGCCCCCGAACACGACTCCGAGCGTCTTGTATGCGAGTAGCAGCGTCCCCCATCTACTCTTTCCCTGACGTAACTTTTCCACAATTTATCAAATTTATGAAGAAGCGGAAACACACAGAATGTGGGAGAACAGTACAACCAACGACCGATGCAAAGTTTTTCAGACAACAGAAAAGGTTCTTCATTCCCAGCCAGAAAGCTTAACTCTTTTTCATTGCACCCAAGAAATTGACCAAAACAAATCGTCGCGACAGCTGACAATGGCGGCGAGAACACAGAGCAAGACTCAATATACACAGCGGAACGCTCGAAATCGCAATGCCCACAATCGAGGAGTAAGGACAGGGACATGGAGAGAGAGAGAGAGAGGGAGAGCATCCCATGATGCATGTTAGAATGTAAGAGTACGCATGACTGATCCCCAACACGACAAAACAGAGGATTAGAAGGTGTTTACCGTCTGCTCCCCGGCGATTGGAGCCAGGCCGCCGCGGGGAAGGAGGAGGTGGCCGTTGACGGGCGGATCAATGGAGACCTCGAACTGGGTCGCGGCCGGCTCGGTGATCCCGCAGCCGCCGGATACGTCGCGCCGAGTCGCGCCCGACATTGACGGGGAAACAGAGCAGCAGGGGGAACAGAGAGGAGCCCCCACTTCACTGCTCTTCCTTATCAAAGCTGACACGGAAGAGGGGAGAGAGCGAAAGGCAATTTGCGTTTTTGGTCTTCAACGGGGGCTCCGTTCTCGGCGCTGTCTCTGCTCTGTTTATATGGACGATGAGATTTGTTGGAGAGAGGAAGTGTTTGCAGTTCAAACGCATGGGATTGGGGAAAACACATATCACCCACGACCACAAGTACAACACGCGCACACGTGATATGATACGACATTTATATATACTGGGTTTTTGCCAGATATAAGATAGATTTGTGAAAATAATTCACAATATAAAATCTCAACAAAATATATCTCAAGCTAGATTTTTTGCGTAAAATTATTTTTCAGACTAACCCATAATTTTTACAAACCTTTTTTTTTTTTTTGAAAGAAAATAAGGAATATCATTGCAATTGAATATGCAAAGGAAAATGATAATGCTTACTTAAATCTCTTTCCATTAGCAAATTATCCTTTCGCAGGTCTATTATTTTAAATAGCTCGCACATTCTTCAGCTTGCTCTTCCCTTTACACATTTTATGTATAGATATTATTATATGTAGGTATAGTTATATGAAGAAATTGTTATTATGAATATGAATATATGAAAAATTAGGTTATTACTTCCACCAATAGTATTTTTATAAGCATGGTGAGTGTAGTGTGACATTGTACATATTGTTTTGTATCAGTGATCTATTCTTGTTGGTTAAAAGTTACATAATAATGTCCAATGATCGGAGATCCTTTTAGCTTTACCATAATGAATCATTCACAACCTTCGCCAACACATATAGTGGCAAGTTGGTCTAACGAGAATCTGTGCTATGGTTTATGATATTGTTGAGTAGTCCAACCCGCCTCTTTCTTTAAAAAGAAAAAATAGTTTGGATGTATAAGGTTTGATTTTTCCATTCTTCGTATTTTCTATTGGGGCTGTTTTTTATTTACTTCAAGCATTGAGAATGAACTTGTGATTTTATTTGTAAACTTTATTTGTGTTTGTTGCTCTAATGTCTAGCAACACTTGCTTCTTTCTTTCTTTCTCTCTAATTTTCTCTCTAATTTTTATAGATTTCCCCCATTACTGTCAAGGAGAATAAACTGCATTGTCTGCTTGGTTCTGGCTGTACCATAGAAGGTATAGTAGAAATGCTGATGGCCAAGAACTCTTCGAGCCTGAGGTGCTGCAACATTTTATTCCCATTGAAGTGTTTAAAGCCATCATGAGGATTTCTATATTCCTCGAGGAAACCTTGATTTGTTGTTGTGGCCCCATGATAGGTGTGGAGTAATGACAGGAAAATTAGCATACGGCTTCATTAGAAGCATAAAGGAGAAGGGGATCAGCAAGAAGGCCATCACCTCACACTGTATAGATCAGTAGGTATGGAAAGTTATTTGGAATATTGATTGCCCTCTTAAGGTAAGAACATATTTGTGGAAAGCTCGCTCAAACATTCTGCCTACCTTTCTTAACCTGGTGAAGAAGGAAGTTCTAAAGCTGGCTATTGTCATTTTAGTGGCGAGGATGAATCAGTTGAGCATGCTTTGCTACTTTATGATTGGAATAGAGGTGTTTGGTTTGCAGGGATGGGTTTAATTATTGAAAAAGAGAAGATTGATAGAGTGAATACCTAGTTGTGAATATGTATTCAGCAGGTGGACTAAGAGGGTAGGAAAGAAGCGCAGAAGGCAAACATGGTCACAAATGAATTCATCAGGACTGTCGAGATGGGAAAGGGCAAGAAGAGACCGCTTCCTGTAACATGAAGAAACACGAAGCTCCTAAGTGGCAGAAACCGGGTGGAAATTTCGCAAAAATAAATTGTGATGCTGCTTTTGATAAGCAATCATTTGAAGCTGGTGTTGGCATAGTGGCTAGGGATGGTGGTGGTTAGCAGATTGGAGGAGATGGCAGGAAGCTAAGAAGCAATTCTACTATAATGGTTAAATGTTTGCAATCCTCAAACGTATCGGATTTAATATCACCATATAGAACAATATTTTGAAAATTTTTGCCGCATAGCACATATCGCATTAATTTCACCACTCAGCACGATATTTTGAAATTTTTTCACGACATAACACAACAAGCATTAATTTCACCATATAGTACAAAATTTTGAAATTTTTTCACCACGTAGAGCAACGTCAGTTTTTCGTCAATTTTTTTAGCTATATGGCGAAAAAATTTCAAAATTTTGTGCAATTTGGTGAAATTGTTGCTTGTTGTGCTATGTCATGAAAAAATTTCAAACTATGGTGCTGAATTGTCAAATTAATACAATGTGCTATGTGGTGAAAATTTTTAAAATATTGTGCTATATGGTGATATTAGCCCTTAGAAGTATTATGCAGGACTCTCACTGATGCTTTGAAGCCTTCCCAGGCGTTGCAACTAGTGGTGGACAATTTACAGACTGCAAGATGTTTTCCTTCAAGTTGCATCTCAGTTTGATGAGGAGATTGTGTGGCTACCCAATACAAGAAGGGAATGTGTCAAGATAATTGGGTTGAACTACCTCCGTTCTCTTTATTCTTGTTGTTAAGCATAGAAAGAGTTGAGGCATCTTCTGATTCTAATTCCTTTGTATATGATCATGGTTGGCTTGGATCAAAATCAATAAAGATGTTTCTGTGAGTGGTAAACAAAAAAAAAACTTGAGTTGAGGGTTTTTCTTGGATTTTTTATAAATTAAAATGAGAGTAAAATGCAGTTTATCCCCTATTCTTTCAGCCTAAAGGCATAATGTCCCTGACCTTTGAAGATTTGCACTTCACCATCCAACCTATTTAAAATGGAGCAAAGTTTACCTTGAACTACTTTGCTCTGTTTTAAATAGGTTGGGTGGTGAAGTGCAAATTTTCAAAGGTCGGGGGACATTCTGCCTCTAGGTTGAAAGGATGGAGGGTAAACAACATTTTACTCTCATTTTAAATGGGGTGATTTCTTACTAATATATATAAAACTAAGGCGCAATGTCGTGGAGGCATCACAAATTCGAAAATAAGAATCATCAGCTCTTCGTTCAAGTGACTTTTTCATTTATATTGAATTGTCGACTCCTCATGCAAATGGTTTTTCCACTTTTATTACATGAATTATACATCTTTTTTTTTTTATGTTACATTCAATGTATAGTGATTCAATTGTCCAGATTAATTGTATAATATCTTTTTCTAATGGATTATTTGTAAAATATCAAAAAATTCAAGAGTTTTCTTGAGAAACGAAAAGTTGCTAATATAAGAAAGGTTTTTAAATAATATAATTATACATGTAACAAAATCCTCTAGATAGGCTCTTTTGAACACATATTATTTATCTATTCCGATTCACTTATTCAGTTATCACCATTTTCATCCTCCCATATGCACAAATATTACCCACTCTTTTTCATTGACGTGCATGTGTTAAAGTACTTTTTCAAGTTAAACTTTTTTTTTTGATAATGCATATCGCAATGCGCGGGCATGCACCTAATTGAGAGAATTTGACAAGCAATGAATTGTCAAAATGGAGCTCTCGTGTATCGTGCGAGTTTTTTCATTATAACTTTAGAAAATAGTAATCAACCTTAGTAATATCAGAGCAAAAAATATAATTGCGACAATTGAATGATACAAAAAATGGTATTATAAAATATATAATACTTCATTAAGGAAAAATTATATGTACAATGAAATTAAAAAGAATAAGATTGCAATTAGAAGAACTGACTAAATCAATTTTTATAAGATTATTATTGTCAAGTAACATTACAAAAATATTATATTTTAAAAAATATATAATTTACACACAATATGAACAATATGTATAATAGACATAATCATTACCTAAAGTATATAAGAGCATACCGAAGTAACAAATAATGGATTGGGTTAAGGTGTAGGGAGTAATAAGAGTGGAAAGATATCCTACCAAAAAAGAAAAAAGAAAAAAAGAGAGTAGAAAAAGATGGTTTTAGAAAATTAATATTCATATTTATATTTATATTATACTTTGTATATTAATGTGGATAAATATTTCATATCTCAAGAAAATATTTTAAATTATCGAGAGAGATTTAATTTTGAAGAAATTCTTATTATAATCCTGAGTATAAATAATGTAAATGAATATTTAAAATTCGTTGAATATAAGTATATTTTGAGGACGTCAATTAGAAGGGACAAAACAATATTAAATAGAGACTTGAACAGTCAATTGATAAAGAATTGAGGATTTACATACAAGCGACTATTGTGGTTTTTTTCATTGCACTTTTCAGCTATTTATATGTATTTATATTTATGATTTCCTCCTCATAATTGACAAGATCGGAAATAATAAACTTTCTCATAATAATCTCAGTCACCGGAATAGTATTTGACAAGTAGAGTAGGACGATGATACATCTCCATCAAAGGAGATATTGTGGCCTGCCACAGGTTTGGTTGTTGATATTTCAAATCAATAGTGAGACAACATCAAATTGGAGTGATGCATCATGTAATCTGTCATGTCAAAAGACTCAGGTGTTGTGATTGTTTGGTAAATTACATGAATCTCCTTTGGAGAAATACTAAACCTTATTTGGAATATATATATATTACATGATTCACCTGTATCGCAATTTATTTTGACTTTTTCTATATTTCAGAGAAAATAAGTTACGTTATTTAGATATCATAATTAAAAGTTAAAACTGATGAAGAACATCTTGATGGACCGGTTGGGAATGGATCATTGTGTTGATGAGGGCTCGAGCTCTGATTTGTAGTGCCTATGTATCCCGTGATCACAGGAATCAGAGCCTTAGACGTATGTAGTTCTAGGTCATCGGAGGTCGGTGGAGGTGTGGCCTGAGTTCAACTATAGAGAGAGCTGATCTGAAGTGGAGAGAGAGAGAGAGAGAGAGAGAGAGAGAGAGAGAGTCGAGTGGAAAGGATCTTGAATAGTGTCGGATCCGAATCCCCCTTCTCATGGGCTTATAGCCTATTTATAGTAATTTGGGCCTGGCCCAAATGATGGTTTGAGCCCGATTGACTCTACTCGAAGCGTAGGTTCATATAAAAAACATTGAACTTTCACCGAAAAGATGATGAACTCATCATCGCCACCAATCACATCCACCAGACCTAATTGGCTTAGCAATAGTAACGAAAGTAAAATTGATTTAATTGTCATTTTCCTTTCCTTTTTCCTTTTGTCTATTCTTTTTGTTTTTTTTTTGGGTGAAATTCCTATGTCTATTCTAGCCAATATTTATCTGTGAAAGCTGACGTTGATATTATGTTGTTTTCAATCAATTAAAGGGGAATATATATATATATTAATCAGCCGTAAATAGAGGCTACATAAATTTAAAACCTAAAATGCCATTACCTACATGCCACCACTGGTCCATTACTAATAAAGCATTTAATTTTACCCAATATATAGATCACAGTATAAGTATAGATCAACAATTTGGCTAGATGCTGCAATTCCCCTTGACCTCTTTTTCTATTTTCAAACTTCTCAATTTTACTTAAAAATCAATGTATTTGTATCAATATATATATATATATATAAATATAAAACCATGTACCTGTCTCTCGCTTAGTCACCTTCCAAAACTAAAACGTGGAGAACCCACGTCATAACTTACAAGTTCTCGCGCACAGCCTCTCTAGCGAAGCCGCATCATTACTTTAACTATATAAATTTTTTTATGATAAAATATGAAATATATGTGGAATATTTGATATATAGTGAATCTATATATCAAGAGTGAAGATCACATACAATCTTACATTATAGGAATATATGTATGCTTTGATATAATAAAATATGTAGTGTAATTTTTATATTAGCAAATATATATGTAGCAGTTTGATGCACTTTTTTTTTGGTGAATAATATCATTGTATTAATAACAAACTTAATTTACAATGGATAATCAACAGAACCATCAGCGAACATAGACACTAGGCTGCCAATCACGGGATTAGCCACTCGACCACCAGCTAAGAAAATAAACACACCGACACGGATGTTTGAAGCAATATGCTAATATAAAAATAAAAATTTTCCTTTAATAGGCAATATATTGATATTTATGAATATATATAGTTGAGGCTTATTTATATTTTTCTTTATATTAATATTTATATATTTACTGACCTCATTTTGATATGAAAGCATATAGATGTTTCCCTTTTTTCTTGCCTATATGTATGACCTGTTTGTAACGAAAATATATGATATATTTAGTATTATGTAAAAAGAAATAAATGGATGTAAATAAATAATATTTCATATTTTGATGTTTGATTATTTTTTCTTTATTGTACATTTATACATTGACATATTTACCTTAAAAATCATATTTTTATTAGAATTTGATAGATATCATACAATATTTAAATAAATGAAATTATTAATATCTTAATTGACATATAAAAATCTAATATAAGTATCTACCGTTGAATTTTTAATATCACCAACATTTTTATTTCATTTATATTCCGACACGGTAAATTTTTCTTCCTCTTCACTCATATATCTATGTATATTTCCCCTCCTTTTTTTCTTGGATTTTAGTTCAATCCATTTTTCGTAACTTTTAGAGATCATTCTATTTTACTTATAAATGTCTATTCTATATGTTATCGGATGCAATTAATTATTATGTCAAAATAATTTATATGTATTTGGTACGATTGATTTGCTGCAATATAACATGTATATATTTGAGCAAATTAATTACAACTAAAAATTATTTAATTTTTGTCAATAAAATGCGCGAATCTTCAATTAGTTTAAATTATAATTGAATGTAATTGGCCACATCAGTTATTAAAAAAAAAAACATAATTGCAGCTCTGAGAGAGAGCGTAGGGTTCCAATGGGAGTCTTCAAATCTAGGATGGGCAATACTCAGAAAAAAATGGGTCTAGGATGGGAAAATATTTTCCACAGGAGTCTACTTCTAAAGAAAAAGAAAAAGAAAAAGAAAAAAGAAATCTATTATGGTTAAGAACTCAAAAATGGAAGTGAACAGCTCCCACCGCATGCAAAAATAGAAAGAAAATAATTCTCCTGCAAAATGTGCTTTAAAAATTAATGTATTGTTCTATGAAATAATATACTACTAGGTTTTTTGGCAATCGCATCTCATTCTACAAAGAGTATAGTTCAATAGGAATTTTAGGAGGATGATGATGATGATTAACAAAAATTAATTTGGATACTCTAAATTAAGTATATGCAAGGGAGTAAGGGACACCTATAAAAAAAAAGAAAAAGGTAAACTACACTCCCATCCCCTGAGCTTAGGCCTGGCAATTCGTGTCGTGTCGTGTTTATACATGTCGTATCTAAACGGGTTCGTGTCATCAAAGTCATAACCCGTACACGACACGATTATTAAACGGGTCAGATTTTGGAAACACGAACACGACCCGTTTATATCCGTGTATCGAAACGTGTCATAATAGGTACATGTGTTCGTACACGACACGATTATAACCGGTTACCCGACACGTTAACACGGCCCGTTTATTCGATTAGTCCGGTTACACGGACACGTTAACACGACCCATTTATCCGATCAACCCGATTACACGAACACGTTAACACGACCCGTTTATTCGACACGTTAACACGACTCGTTTATTCGACAAATTAACACGATTACGACCTGTTTATTCCGAACAAAAATTTCTAAAAAGTTAACCATGCTCATTTCATTAATAGAAATGGATCATAATCTAGGAAGTACAAATATCATGATATGTAAGTCTAGTCTTAAAATAGATTGCAATAACATATAATAGCATCATATCATTAATGCTTCCAAAGTAGACAACATTGTTCAGCTGCTTACGGCGAATAAAGTTACCCAAGAAGTGCTAAATACAAAGCTGAATCTTAATATGCTGGTCAGCTCCTTCCACAAGCTGGTGCCAGAACACGAATTGAGACGAAGGAAATTATGCCACAATGTCAAAAGAAACTGATTGAAAAGACTGCCCCCTCTCTTGATCGGTGGATGTTATATCTGGAGATCATGCAATGAAAGTTCATTCGATGTAAACAGCTTCAGCTTCTGCAAGGAATTAGTTACCATCAGCTGCTTCCAAAGTTGCATCATATCAGGTGCAAAACATAGATGAAGTCAGACACTGAACGGCATAGGAACCGGAGAACTCAAACTCATCTCAAACTTATTGATCTTCACAAGAGAAGGCCATAACAAGACAATCATTCCAAGATACAGTTATCGACGAATATCGAACCATTGACCAGACAAATCAATTTTAGGGTACTAATCAATGAGTCCAGGCAGGAGAGATTTCTACATTTCAAGAACAACTAAATGGTCCAGGCAGGAGAGATTTCTACATTTCAAGTAATCATTAATCAATTACCAGAACAACTAAAGGGTCCAGGCAGGAGAGATTTCTACATTTCAACAAGATTCAATATAATCTGGCATTGACATATACGCAGTTGAGGGTGGTCTGGTTGCAACGTAGGTGATGGGTCAATTTCAAGTATGGTGAACCACTCATCGTAATTGTGTGTCGCCTCAACTATCCACTCTCTAGCAATTACCTCACGAATAGAATCAACACACCAACACAGCGTTATCACCTATCTGCGATTGAGCCAGGGTCGAGGTCGACTTCGTCTGAGGTCTTGGTGTTGTCTCAACTTTTGAACAGTTAGAGAGGGCTCGAGGTTGACGGCTCGAGGGTCGCGGGGTGGCAGTTGTGGTCGCGGGGTCGAGGTCGCTGCTCCGAGGTCGCAGGGTCGAGCCAGGTTCGAGGTCGACTTCATCTGAGGTCGAGGACCGAGCCAACGTCGCTTCGTCTGAGACTCTGAGGTCGGAGAGAGGGCTCAAGTCGAGGTTCACGGGGTAGCGGTCACGGGGGTCCGAGGTCGCAGGGTCGAGCAAAACGGCGGAGCGGATCGTGGACGCTTGGACGGTGGAGCGGTGGAGGATTCTTCTACTAACAGAGGTGGAGGCGGAACCAAAGGAGGAAGGGTTATGGGTTAGGAAATTAGGGTTCCAACCTATAGTATAGGAGCAGGAACGGGAAGGCAAGAATGAAGCACCGTAGGAGGAATTTCAAAATTAGGGTTAGTGGAAGGGTATATTGGTAAATTCAGTTAGATAAATGGGTTAACGGGTTCCACGATTAAGTAACACAATTAAACACGTCTAAATAAATAGGTTTAATCGTGTCTAATCGGGTTATGCGGGTCCAACCCGTTAAGACACGTTTATTAATCGTGTCTAAACAGGTTGAACCCGTTTAGACCGAATATTAAAAAATCTCAATCCGAACCCGTTTAACTTCTTGTCGTATCCATGTCATGTTATCGTGTCGTGTCAAATATTACCAGTCCTACCTGAGCTTTTGCATATTGACACTTTATCTCATTCTTAACCAAAATAAGCGTTCATTGTTGACTTAATAAGATAAACTTCTTTTGACCATTGACCTTTATTTTCTTTTCACTTTCATCCTATCTTTGCTTTTTTGAATTGTTTTGATCTTCAACACTACACAGTTTATTCAATTTGGCTATATTGTTCGAATTTTCGATAAACTTATGAATGTTTAATATTTTTAAATAAAAAAGAAAAGAGAACAATTCGTTAACAACCATAAGAGCTCTCAACGGTGTACATCAATGGTGTCCATTCATTAGAAAAATAAAGCAAGAGTGTCCGACGATCAAATATACACTCCTTCATATCGATATCCATAATCACTACATTTGACACTATGAGATCATGCCCATAGTGAATATAGTAAATGCCACCAAAACTTCCACGAAGTTACATATGATTATTTTCACGATTTATAACATAGGCCAAATATTGAGAATTTAGAGGTTCTAATTTAAGATGTCAATGTAATAAGTAGAGCCTTGCCAATGACAAATACTCCACCATAGTTAGTCTAAGACCGTAATGATCACTGATGATCTCAAACAGAATAATTACAAGCACTATTTTTTAGTGTATTTTCTTATTTTCAAATATTTTTCAACCACAAAAAATTTGCATGCAATAGATTATTGATGATTTAAATAATATGAACTAAACATGGACTAACTGTATTACCTTGAAACAATCTTGAAAAATAACATGAATTAGGATAAAATTAAAAAATAAATTAAAGATTAAGGACCAAATGAATTTTTTTCAATTAGATCAACATGGACAATTGAGTGAATTATTAATTTTACTATTAAGAATGGGGTTGGAGTATTTATTTTGATCAAAATTGGGTTTGAGTGTCCTTAGACAAAATCTCGAGGGAAGCGTATTCTGAAAAAAAAAAAAAAGGTAAGGGACCAGCTGCATGGAAGCCCATAGGTACCCACAAGTAAGAAGTCAGCAATCAAGGGCCTTATCGTTGACCACACAAAACAAAACAAAAGGGGAACAAAAAAGGAAAAAAAGGCGCTATTAATTACTTCAGCAAAGATACCTCCTTGTTATGGAGAGAGGAAATAATACAGTGGTACACTTTTCATTTGGTGATCAAGAGATCTCAAATTCGATACCCAGTGGGACTATTCGTGCTCCTTTATTAGATATTTAAAATTTCTATTTCAATGTAATAGACTCATGAGTTTGTAACCAAAAAAAGACACCTCCTTGTTTAAATTTCCCTATAATGTTCAACCTCCCGTTAGGTGCTACGTCGAGTCTAATATTCACAATCTTGATTTCAATTTTAGACTCCAGAAGGAAGAACTTACCTTGTTGCTTCCCGAAAATCATTCTTGTCGACACAAGTTGTGGTCCTTTAAAGAGACCAGATAAACTTCTCTCCTAGACGGTCCTCATCGTAGGAACCTTCAATTAAACACGGCATGTTAAACAAATTAATATCTTGGAAGGCGGGTATTATCATAAAAATAATTAGTAAGTTAATTGTTGAAACTGGAAATAAACAGTTTGACCTATTGATTAATTGAGATAATCTTTTTTTTAATTTCAGAATATAATTTATTATCATATGCCTATAGCACCTTAATTATTATTGGATAACTTAATGGTTTTGGGACTTCTAAAAAATCAATCATGTGGTATTTTGAGGATTTGTAAGAGGTTCATCCTCCATATATTTATTGAAGTCGCAGCTGAACACATCCAGTTCCATGAAAAACCGTCGAATAATGGAACTATGGCGAAAGAGGCTCGAAAGGCAGAGGGTGATTAGTGTCTGGTCGGGCATTGTGAATTGTGATTGTTAAATCGTTATGCATTGATCGGAGAACAATTTCGTTTTTCTTTGGTTGAATTTATTATGCTTAGTTGATGCAATATAATTTAGTATTTTTTGT
Source organism: Punica granatum (assembly GCF_007655135.1). NCBI lineage: Eukaryota > Viridiplantae > Streptophyta > Magnoliopsida > Myrtales > Lythraceae > Punica > Punica granatum. Next base: position 27,774,367 of record NC_045128.1, read on the forward strand.
TCTTTGGTGCTTTCATTAAATTCTTATCAAACTAATGCATAATTTGGTATGAGCTAGAAAAAATGCCAGGAGCGATAACTCGATACCTCGCTCACATACCTTTAAGTAATTGTTACTGATCCCATTTAATTAAGCTGCTGAAACTGGGTAGAGATCCTTCTTCATGCAGCTGAAAAGCAATCTTGATCCTGTATCAGGAAAAAATTATAGTATAATGCAGTGACACACTCCTAATTCTTCTCTTAAGCAATATGTCCCATAATTGATTCTCTCGACAGTGGAATGACCTCTTTATTAAAATTTTTTTTCATAGAGTTTGGTAATAAAGTTAAGTTTGATTTAGTTTGATTTGAGAAAATAAAAATAAAAGTAATTGAGAAAAGTATATGAGAGAATTTGAAGAATAAAATAAAAAGTAATGATTGTATTGTTGAATTGAGGGAAAAGTAAAATATGTAGCATTTGATAATAGAGTAGAGTATGATTATACTTAACTCCACGGGATGAAGATAAAAGTAGTTTAATGAATTTATTATTAAAAAATTAGTTGTAATTATGGTTAAGAAAAAAGTATGTGAGAGAATTTATTATTAAATTGAAAAAGAAGACAAAAAAGTAATGATTATATTGTTGAATTGAAGAATAAATAATAAATAATTAAGAGAATTTAGCATTCAAAAATTAATTGTAATAATTATTAAGAAAATTGTGTGAAAGAATTTATTATTAAATTGAAGAAAAAGATAAAAATGTAATGATTGTGTTGTTGAATTGAGGGAAAAGTAAAGTGAAGTTAAGTAAAGTATGATTTAATAAACAATCAAAATATTAAGTTAAGTTAAGTTTAATTTTGTAAACAAAATATTATTTTCTTGAATTAGACTTATGATACTCCTTTGTAACGGAGAAGATTAGTGATGAAATTATCTATCCATAAAAGAAGTGACCAAGGGAATTTACGGGCTCATGAGCCCCTAATAATTTGGACTCTGAAATTGATAAAAGCAAAGAAAAGTAAAACAGTAAAGTTTTTCTTTTTAGATCAATTCAATGGCCGAAATTAAATTTCATTCGGACGTCGATTAGATTTTAATCACCACGTATTTTCATTGAGTTTTCTAGCCCTTACTTTATACATTCAAAAATCCGCCCATTGAAAATTCGGTCCTAAACCAAATCTCGTGATTTCATGCAGCAAATTTTTATCTAAAAACAAAAAGAAAAGACCAACCATCAATGTAAAAAAACAAAAAGGAGATAAACAAGCGGATTAGCATCGCTCAATCAATTTTAAGTGACTAAGTACATATATTAAATATGGGGCCACCCAGATTCTTCATGGACCCTAGGCTATTATTGAGTTCCTAACGTATAGGATAAGCCGACTTTATTATATATATAGATTTAGATGGATATATTCAGCTAAAAGTTGATATATGCATATATATATATATATATATATATATACACACATATATTATACTAAACAGTAAACAATCTATCCATTCATCCATCCATCTGTCTATCCATCTATCTATACTATGTCCAAAAGAGAGATCACGAATTAGCATGTGATACAGGAGATACAACTAAAACATTTGTCTAATAGGCTTTCTCCTAAACCCGTCTTCCACGTCCCACCCCACAAAAAGCAGAAGAAACTAGAATCCAACCGACAAGAATGCTCCACATGTCTTACATTAAAAAAAAAAAACATTTTTCATGACTTTTGTTTTAAATTTCCAAAATGATTTCTAGAGGACTACGCAAATTCAAAAAAAAAAAAAAAGGCGAGGGGAACCGCGGTGGTGGCCACTGGCCTACGAGAGCCCCATTGCTCCTCTTACCATCCGGGATTTTTCATTCCTATTTCGATTTATATTAGTATATGCTGGCATATACACTACACGAAAGGAAACCTATGGCGATCCTCTTTTGCCGACCCTTTCGAAACGGTCACCAAAGTAAGGGCCCTTAGGGTCTTCGGGGACCCAATAAAAAAGGTTAGCACTGGGGACGTGGTTTGGCGAATTTTCTTGAATGGTTGGCAAAAAAGCGTTGGCACAGACCTTTCTATCTCGACCTTTAGAAAAAGGATCGCCATAGGCCGTTCTTTGGCTGACCTTTCTTGCAAAGTCGACAAAAAGGGCCGCCAAAGTCCCCTGTCCCGATCCTTAAGAGAAGGTTGCCGAAGGGATTCTTTTACCGACCGCCCAAAAAAAGTCGCCAGAAAATGTATCGGCCTGAGTCTCTCTATCCCAATCACGGGAAAAAGAGTGGCCTAAAGTTGGACTTTAACTGCCTTTTCAATTAAGGCCGCCTTAGCTACACATGTGGTGATCCTTTTTGGACGTCAGAATGAGGCTTTATGCGAGGATTAAGTACTGATAACTAGTTGTTAACTGGTTGTTAGTAGTACATGAAAAAAAACAGTGATCTTATACCCGACTATAAAAGGATTGTTTTAAAATTTAAAACCCGACTAATTGTCAAAATATACGGAAGAACTCCTTCTTAGAGTTATAAACTTACCTTGAAAATTGGATCTAGTTCAATCATTCATCTAGGTTCTTATCTAGTTACTTCCATTTCTATCCATAAAATCCACATATTCTCTATGTAGAAATTTTCACTCTTCTACATTCAACATATTCGGCTTTTTAGTTCTAAAGTCATAATGAAAGGTTTTGTGCCGAATAACATAACTTTTACATTTTATTTGTTTTGAATTGGATCACGTGTTTTAGATATGAGGTAAATATAATAGTCTCACAATAGGCCCAATTAGGGTTCGATGAAATGTGTAAGTATATTTTGCCCCTTGTTTCCAATATATTCATGACCCCTCATCGTTATTGAATGTTTTATAAGTTATGTAATTCATCATTTTTGCAGAGAATGGATAAAAGTTGGGTTGACATGCTGAGGTTTAGCAAGCCCTTTATGAGGGGGATAGATAATTTGCTTTATTTGCGGTTAAGAACTCCACACTTGAGGGGAAAATTTATTGTCCATGTCTTCGATGCAGAAACACGCTGATACATGAACTGGATAACGTATATAATCATCCTCTTCACCACGACATATTAGAAGGTTATAAGCATTGGATTTTTCAGGAGAACCGATCGAGAGGCCATCATGACAAAGGGTACAACATTCAAATAGTCAACCGATGGATAGACCAATGTTGGACTAGCAACTAGATATATGAGAACTCATTACGAACACACTCGTGTTGAACATTCCAGCTTCAACTGAGGACCCTAATGGAGTCGTGGATGATTTTGTCAATAATAGCTTGCGGTTGATCAAGTCATAGTGGAAAATGAGGTGTACATGGGAGTTTTTGGGTCGGACAAGCATGGACGGGTAATGGGATTTGGGCATGGGATGACGCAGTCAAGCTTGCGTGGCGGTTCAATAGGTCAAACAACCCAATCAGACCCAGCTCTAGAAAGAGTGCTGGAAGGGGTTCGGGAACAGCACGTTTAGCTTTTGGAAGCAATTCAAGAAGAACAAGCTCGTCGTGAAGAATCACTTCGGGCAGAACAAGAACGGCATGAAAAAGCACTTCGAGCAGAACAACAATGGCGTGAGTAAGCATTTCGAGCAAAACAAGAATGGCGTGAAGCGACACTTCAAGTCGATCTAGAAGAAAGCTTTCGCCAGGAGGTGGACGCTCTAGAAGCTAAGCTGCTCAAGGCTTCCGAGGAGAGACTGAAGAGGAAATATGACTCTTTTCACGTCAAAAACATCCGACCCCAATTCGGCCAGGCGTGTAGTGATTGCAGGCATGCCGGGAAGTGGTTCTAAGAAAATGACCGACGCAACTCCAGCCGATCCCACCGATACAAAGCGTTGTACCACAACCTTAAGAGTTCGCGGGACTGAACGGTAATTGAACTTTGAATAGGCGAAACAGACGGTTAAATGCATCTCAAAAGATCTCGTGGCTCAAGGATTTAGCCGATATAAATTCTTCACTTTTTTTCATGCTTCTTCGATTATGGTGAACCGTGATGATACGGCTCGAGAGCCAATCAAGAGACGAGCTAATTGATCTGCCAATGTTTCACGGCCGAAGAGCTTGTGAATAATAATAGACCATGTGTAATATGTGTATATATATATATATATGTATGTATATATACACCCTTGCTCAGAGTATGCAAAGACAATTCCAAAAATAAATCATAGCCCAGTAGGCCTGTGAGTGGTAATCGATGGATTCGGTTGGAATTTGCCGAAAAGATAGTCAAAGGCCTCACCTTGGACTATTAAGGCTACAGAGGATTCGACAAGTGCTACCAAAGTCCAAATCACTGTCTTGGATGACCAAGAATAATGAGACACGGCTAATAAAGCCGTGCAAGAGATGATTCTCAGCCTTAAAAGGCCGAAAAGAGAAAATCTAGGTCGGAACCTAGACACGGGAAGACTACCTCGGTTGGGAAGCCGAGATAGGTAGAAGCCGACCGACCGGTACCAAATAATCCCGGAAGGTTAATCGGGTTTTGCTCCGGAAAGGGGGATAGATGCAAGAAAAGAAAGGAAAAGTAAATATAAAAGTTCGGTATGTAAAGGTGTAAGGAAATATTAAGGATAAGTAAAGTGTTAAAAAGGAAAATATAAGTAAATGATACGATTAATGTGTTAGTCGGGGACTCTTATGACGAACTTGAAGACATGTATTTATAGGCTTTACAATAAAACCCTATAATACCTCTCTAAATGGATACGCTTATAATTACGATATTGAGATGTCATTCGAATAGGAAATTAACTCCTAACTTACCTACAAATAAAATAATAAAATATATCAGAAATATATCTGACTTATTCGACTATCTAAGATCGCAGATATCTCGAGATAACACGAGAATATTATGCGCATGATCTCCAAGTAATGTTTGTCTTCCAAAGAAATATTGCCCGCCGCCCTCTCATCAAAAGTCGCGTCCATACATCCATATATTCACCCTGATAGATAATGGGCTCTTCAAGTATGGGCTTAATCCAAATGGGCTCTTGGGCTTGATCTTCAAGAATTGGACTTCCAAATTGATTCGACCCACATAATTGCGGCCTATCTCTTCAAATCCGAACCAATGCATATTCCCAAAGTCCAGGAAAATCATCAAAATAACCGATTACATATTACGACTAGGCAATCTTCATGAATTACTGAAAATAGATTTTAAATAATACCCCCATGCATTTCTAGTTGCGTGAAACAACATTGAGCGGGACTTGACATGCATAATAAGAATTTGTCGTCTGAGCTCATGATCAACGAATGTGAAGAACATCTGAAAGAAAGAACAATTACCTCACGGCTAGCATGGCCGTTATAGATTACTTGGCAGAGTAAGTGTGTTGCACAAAAATTGTAGTTATGCCTTTTCCTATTTCAGCTCGAATTTAACATCAATTTCGAGCATCTTTTGCTCTAAATTGGGCTTAGGTTGAAACACAAAAGTTGTAGAGCTTGCTCTTAGCTTTCTGTAGCATCTTAAATAATCTCAATCCAAGCTTTGTAGGAAAAGATGTGAATTCATGAAACTGCACGAATCTGGAAAATAATGGCCGAGAATGAAATCTGTAATGAGCAGCCTCATAACGACCCTCTGAGCTCGAGAATAAGAAGATATCTCAATCTTGATCTCGATCACGGCCTCTAACACGGCTGCAACTCCCCGTGCATATGCTTTCGGACAATGGTAAAAGCGGAAAGTGGGTGATGACTTTAGCTCTTTCATGTTTCTTCGTAAATTTATCGGCTTGCGATGTTAGCCGATAATCTTCTTCTTCGAAATCTTCGGCCATTACGTAGGTTAAATATTAGTCATTAGAACTCTAGCTATAAGTAACCCAAACATGTATTTGGACATATAAAGAGGATGAATATAATGTGTAAATACACTGGAAGCAAAAAGGCCTTGTGTGCCACGACCACCATGGATTTGGCCGTAAAACATTCGACATGAGAGGATAGCTGCTGGTTTTCGCTCTCATGTGGTGCGGCTTTAAACTTAACCATAGGAAGTTTGACCGTAGGTAAAGATTTTGCCTTCACACATCTTTGGTTAGCCGTATAATCATTTAAACTAGCCGCAACACTCTATTGAGCGGCCATTAATCTCTCTGCTTGTCGACGTCGTTGAGCACGGCGCTTTTGCACGATAGAGGTCTCTTCGGGTGCACCACCCTTCGCTGTTGTTTCTTAAGAACCTTCATGGGTGGCCCGATGAGTTCATCCTTGGCCGAGACACAATGAATAATTTTTCGAGACCTTTGTCGTCTCTAGGCTGAATGCTCCGATTTGTGAGTTGAATGCTTGCATGGATAATCAACTCTATATGGAGTACTGCCCTTATGCATCATGCCTCTATGTGTATGGCCAGCCCTGCCGTCAACCCCCGAGCTTTCATGTTCCATGGTCTCAAACTTCGAGAATTGTAGCCATCACACCTCAACTTTCGAGGCATAGGTTCGGGCTCATACCCAACCCCCCGTGCTCAGTTCGAAGACACAGAATCAAAGTTGTAAGTGACTTTTTGCGCAGTAGAATTCACGTACGTCCATTTTTAAGGTAGGAAATCAGTCTTAAATTCAACCCCTGAGAGCTCGAGCTCTTATTTCTTGACTCCATAGGCGCAAATTCAGCATGAATATCAACCCCTCGAGCTTTTATGTAGCTCGAAGCATCGTTAACGAGGTCAGCTTTCAACCTTTTCTCATTCTCCTTTAAATTTGAGCTTCTTAAGTTCTTCTTAGCCTCGGACTGTTTCTCCAAAGCCGAGTTCCTTAACAGGAAGCTGCTACTTTGCGGAGTCCACTTCGGGATCCACTTTTTTAAAGGATAAGTCTCATTTTTTCGGCGTGCTTTGCTTCCCTAAGCCAGCCGAGGTAAAGTCCGCGACTTGATCATCTCTCGTAAAACTAACTTTGCAAAAGTCAAATATAATTTCTTCTCATCATTTAGCTTATGAAGAAGCCGCATTACCTCATTGATAGCCTCCACAGAGATGTCGTATTCCAGCTTCCGCATCGAGAAACTTGGCCTCAAATTAACGACGCCATCTAAGAAGGTGTCTTAGACAAAAAAGGGAGTGATGACGACTTTAACGGGCTGCTCCTTACTACCCTCGCTTGCTTCCGTTGGCAAAGTGCAAGATGTTGACTTAATAACATTCAACTCAGCCACACCGATTTCTAAGTCGGTGTTCACATTTTCGGAATTATTTTGGCCGTGATCTTGTTTGGCCTCTTTGGAAACGAACACGTCTTGCATCGTCGATCCATGATCAGACGTTTCCTCGGAAAATTTTTGAAGCATTTACTATCAATCAAGTTCATAACTTTACTCATAAGTAATTTTATCATTAATTTTAGTTATATTATATATTAGTTACTACACAAACTATTATGACAAATTAACAATTTTCGAAAAAATTATTCTAAGCGCAGCATCACTTGGCAATACCCTAGTCCATATTAACAATTATTATGGAATTCAATTTTTTTTTATATATAAATATAAATTCAATTTATAGAATAAAAAAAGAAACCTGTTATATTTTATATATTTATATATTCATAACTATAAAATCCGGGTTAATAATTATAGTTAAAATGAAATTTCTTATATTATGAATAATAAATTCGATTTTCTATGATAATTTTTTATTTATAAGACACGTGCAATGCATGGGCCTAAAAACCTGGTATATATATATAAACTTGACAACGAGACATTAAATGGGGTCATAAAAGTAAATATCATAATATTCAAAGAATATAAATGTCAATATATATCTGATTGGAATCTATATCTATCCATATATATAAAAACTTGACAACTATATCTATCTATCTCTCTCTCTCTCTCTATATATATATATATAAACTAGACAACAAGATAATAAATGGGGTTAGAAAGGTAAATATACAAATAATGTAGGGTTAGAAAGGTCAATGCTTTAATCAATACTATTGGTAAGGAAAATAAAAATAATATATTTGATAATGCATTAAATGCAAAACTTTAATAGAATATTGAACTGATATAGTTAGAAAGGTAAATATACAAATAATGTAGGGTTAGAAAAATAAATGCCTTAATAAATACTAATTGTAAGGAAAATATAAAATATATATTTGATAATCCATTAAAAGTAAAAATTTAATAGAATATTGAAAGAAAATAATATATGAAAAACTATTTTAATATAATCAGCAATTTTATTTTAAAATAAATAACAATATATATGTTAAAAATATTCAATCTTAGGATTTAATTAAATAAAATATAGTCAATTGTTTTTGAAAATTTCATTGTATCTATGTATCTATCAACATATAAATTTTTTACTTCCATGCAATTAATGGGTAAATATTAACAAGATTTAACCTCATGATTTAATAAATAAAATTTAATCAATTATTTTTAAAAATTTCAACATATCCATATGTCCATCAATATATGTAAGTTTTACTCCTATGCGGTTGATAGAGGTAAATATTTATATAATCATAAACTTAATTTCATAGATATGTGTATATATTATTTCTCAAATATGTATATATATATAAAAACGTCATGATTTATAATTATTACATCAAGCTTCTTTTTTCAATTTTGTGATTTACTGAATATGGGATATTAAGTTTGTTAATTGACATATTATTATAATTAGTTGACTAATAATCTCAATACAATATACATGAACTCCTTTTAACTTTTTTTAGTTAAATACATTCCAAAGAATGTACCATAATTACATTCTTGATGCACATAAATAAAAAATGCAAAAATAGAATTAATTTTCAATATTAATTTGGTCCTGCAAAACAAATTTTATCTAATCAACCTATGCAAAGCACGGGCAAATAACTAGAATATATATAAATTTGAATACAAGTGCATTAACTATTGGCCTAATTATAAATACATAAAAATAATTCACATTAACAAAATGTTTATCAAATAAGTATATCGAAAATAAAATAAATATGTATTATGGGAAAAAATATATATATATATATATGTGCGCACCCGAATTTAATCTCGTCGGGGCACGCATGCTCGCGCCTAAGCAAACGCGGCTTGGGGGTGTCCACCTTCCCGGGGACGCGCGACGGACGCACGTGAGAAGGAGTCGCCACTTGCCATTTTACGACCCGAAGGTCGAGGGCCGGCAAGTTACCCGGGTCTAGGGGTACGGGGTACACCTAAATGCTAAGGCAATGGTCGTATGGAACCGAAAATTCCGAATTCGGGGGTTCTATTACGTGCGGGCCTATATCCCGCACGCCCTTTCGGTACTCTAGCTTGCTAGGCTTGCCGTTTTGTTTATTTACCGCGTGATTTAGGGTTGCACTCGACTCGCTCGTTTTGACATCGTAAATTCGATGAATTGATCAAGTTGGGCCAAGAGTCCGAAAGATGAGTAGGCTTATGCATCGAGGAGTCGGTTCACTATCTTAACGTTACAGTTCATCGAACCGTGATGGTTGATTCCCTGCGTGAACCGAAATCACGAGTATCCAAGCTTACTCACCCTTTGGTGGCGATAGACCAACTTAACCAATCCAGCACTCGGACCTCTCGCTCACCGATCGGGGATCCTTACAAGGAGATGAATGAATATACAAATAGAATCCTCACAATGTTCTCTCGAACAATTACAAAGTATAATAAATGAATAAATGGATCCCGATCGATTTGCATTGGGCCAATATTCCGCTCCGGCTCACCGTGTGTTTTGAAATGACCGATAAGTAAATTAGGGCAACGCGGACTCAAGGAGCCGGGGGTCGGGTCCGATCGATCCAACGGTCTTTGGGAGAACCGGTCGGTTCCCACTGTGTCCGATGGGCCGATCGAGCTCCCGGGTGATATCTAAACCCGTTTCACACGCTCAATCCAAATCCGCCTTCCACATAGGCCGCATTCGGAGTGTGACGGTGAATCGAGGCTAGATCCCATTCCGCATTCGGGTTGCACGCGCTCGGTGAATTAGGAGGCGTTGGACCTCGTGTTCGGTAGTTTGGGGCATTGGACCCCGTGTAACACGTAACCTATGGGCTCGGGCTCGAATCGCGATAAATCATCATATGCAAGGACAAAACAGAAGAAAACTGATAAAACTGACACAATACAGACAACAACTGACAATTGTCGGTGAATATCAACGAATTGTGTATTAGGCCGAATGTACGTGATTTAATCAGTTATTAGCCGGGGTTGATTAACAAACAATGTATCTATCCTAGGCAAGCACAAGTGGCGGATTGGGATGAGGTTCTAAGCCAATTACATGTGTGTGTTTGTTTTATGACTCTCATTCAGTTAAGTGTCACTGTGGTTTCATCGAATTAACCAAACTCGTGTTTTGACTCTAAAATGGAATCTATCATTCCGCTTATCCATTATCTAGTGTTTATTTAAGTCAAGTACATGATTAATCCGGTTGTTCGTATCTTGTAACTGAAATAAAATGATCCCCACTGAATCTACAATAGGAAGAAGGAAACACCGAAGACGAACGAAATGGGCCACACGAATGAAACTCGTACCCGAACGGGTTGCCCTTTTTCATTCATAGTTCTAGGTGTTTCCAACTCCCTAAACCTAAGGTATCGGTGAATCATGGAATGACGATTATGCCCTTGGATGATAAAATCGTGGTGTTCGTATACAAATTGGAGATCGTGTTGCACGAAGGAGTCTAAGGAGGACTCTCGTACCCCGACTCGGGCCGCCTCAAATTGGGCCCGGACTCGAGTCACGGCACGTGAGTATTCCCTAGACATCAATTCTATTCGTGTTACGCATCTCGGTATTTTGAAATTGTGAATTTTATTGGACAAGGGCATTCACGCCATTCCGTAAATCATCGATGCGTTTTACCAATTAAGGATCAATTAACCCGATTATTTAGTCCATGTGACTTAGTTAACCGAATGATGCGCATCCCGTTTTCCCATTTGTGAAATCCTTCAGTGATTATTGATTCACGTTGCAATTACGGTTCCGACGTGCGACGTCCGGATCTAGCAAGCCTAATAAATAATAATCATGTGGAATATGATTAAAGGGGAATATGATAAAAAGAAACAATTCCAAGGGTCGTCTTCGGAAGGACGGAAAGACCAAACGAGACTCCAAGGAATGGAAGGAGGGCTCGGCCATCCCCAAATGTGATCGGCCGAACACTCCTTGACCCGGTTCGAATCTCGATGGGTCTTTCGTGTCGTTCCTAGCCGATCATTGCATGCATCAAACAATCCGCACATGAGAAAGATGTATATTTCCCTAAATCGGGACTAACACGATCACGGTTTACATGAATAAACACACGAAGCATACAACGAGTCATATTTATGAAATTAACGAATGAACTTAATTTATTTCATGGCGGTCTTAGTGATATTACATGGGAAATACACGGCATCAAGGAGAAAGAAGAGCCCTAGGGGTTCGGTTAGGCCAAGGAGCCTCACGGGTCACCCATCGGAAGGGTATGGCCGTGAGCCCCTTAGACATAACCGAACCATCTAAGGGCTCTCCCTCCTAGATTCCGAGCCATTCCCTTCGATAGACACCTCTTAGCCACGGTTAGGACCTTCCCGAACGTGGAGATGGTCTAATCCGAGAGAATGAAGCGGTTATGGACTCGAAGGAGCCAAGGAGGCTCACGGCCCATCACCTATGAGGCTCGGCCGGGAGGTTCCGTGGCTCCATCGAGTCTATATCCGTTTCATTCCCCTAGATTCGGACCACATCACGTATACATGCACGTTTACACGATCATATAGACGTAGAATAACAAGATGGAATACGTACGTTGCATGAGGATGCATGGCAAGTTCGGATCTAAAAGAAAAATGAAATCTTGCATGCACACCGACTTTTAAAACGTATAAACACTTCATACAAGTAAAGATAGAAAGTCCTAACTCTTCTAAGTTGTAAAAGGGATGTTACCTAGCCTCGTGCACGAGGAAAAGAGTCGGGGAAGTGGTCTTTGAGAGTCGGAAGACTCGGTTAGGGCGAAGGGCAGTAGGCGACCCGGGTAGGCGCGGCTGCGGCAACCGCGGGAAAACGGCTTGGCACGCTCGCTCCGACCACGGAATGGTGCGAGGTCGGGCTCGTTGGACTCCTAAGAGGCAGATCTAGGTGGGCACGGAAAGCTCCGAGCGTGCCGAACCCTGAATAAGTCGGAAATGATGAGAGAAGTTCCAGTGAAAACACAGAAAACTAGTTAGCGAAAATGGGCAAAACGGAGGTCGTGCACGGTTGGTCGGCCCTCGGATCGTGACCACCTCTTCACGGGGGAGGGTGAGGGTTGTGAGGAACCCTTTAAATGTGATGGCACGACTCTCCGAGGTCGTGGGATGAAATGGCACGCCGTTAGTGTTCGGTGCGCGCGGTGAGGGTCTCGGGACCCGATTGCAACTTCGGCTGGAACGGGATCTTGGGGACCTCAAATCGAAAATCCAAGTCCGGAAATGGACTTAGGGGGTAGGAAATATGTAGGCTATGAAGTTTGAGAATTTTTGGGTTAAGTCGGGTCGGGTGGTTACCGGAATACCGGGTGGTTTTCCGACGGTTTTGGCCGGTTTCGGCCTTGGCAAAGGGTGGACGGAAGTGAGGGGATGGGCTGAGGTTTGAGAGAGTTCTTGAGAGAGATTGGCTTGAGAGAGAGTGAAATTCAAGAAGTGATTAAGTCTAATGATCAATGGGAACTTATAAGGAGGCTTAACGGTGTGATTAAATGATGTTAAGTGCGGTTTTTGTATGCTAAACTAGGGCTGCCGAATTTCAAAGGGATTAAGGGGGAAAGTGTCACATTGAGTGTGGGGAAAGGAAGAGGAGTTGATGGGAAGTGATGGAGTGATGGATGGGTGTAAGTGTGTAAGAAGAAGTGATGGGTGTAAGAGCCAAAATTCAAATTGTGTGGAGGGGGAGCTTTGGAGCCGACGGTGGGAGAGGCTTGAGCCGCGGCTTGGGCTGTCCAATCCGAGCCGAGGGTTGAGCCGTGGCTTGGGTTGAGCCGCGGCTTGATGGCTTGGCTTGGCTAGGCTGTGGGTCCCATCCGATTAGGAGAAAAGCCGGTAAACGCTTGAGACTTGATTGAGCTCGCGTCCGACCTCCGATGTCCAATTAATTTGAAGATTTGGAATGCTTGGACTACGAGGATTTGAGTGAGTCCAATATCGCCATACGTCGTGTGAATGAGCGTTCGGGCGACATGGCGGCCCGGGAGTCGGTTTTGCCCTGTTTGGACGTTCGGAGTGGAATTTGACACCCCTTGACCTCCGATTGATCTCTGTGCCTTCTTGCATTCGTTTTGGCAATCCTTTTGCCCCGTGGGGGATCGTTGGCCCGTTGTCCTCGGTCGGGGACCGTTGGCCCGGGAAGGCCTAGGGACTTCGACCGGGATTCTCTCAGTGTGCCCTGAATGCTTTGAGGTGCTCGGGGATTATTGTGAGGTGCTCAGAGATCGTCGTGAGGTGGTCGGGGATCGTTGTGATCCCTGTCTTCTGTGGACGTGCCCCGAAGGCTTGCCGGGAGACGTTCGTGAACACTGAAACGTCCCTCGAGAAATCGAGTCGAGTTCCGGAAGGTCATCTGAAGCTTGTTCCCCGACCTTGGTGGTCCCTGGGTGCCTGTAGGCCTATCTTGAGGGGCCGTTTGCTTGTCAGTGGAGCAAACCCCGGGAGCTTTGTCAGAAAAGGCGTCCGTGGGGAATCGGGGTGTCCCGGCTTAAGCAGGATGCCCCGGAAATGCGACCGGACGTGCCGTTGGTCACTTTGGCACTGAGAGGGATTTTTGAAGCCCCATATTGGGCACCTTTCGGTGCTTCGGTGACTCGGTGATGAATAGTGCCACAGTGCCAGCTTCGCGGTTTTCAGGGTTCTTTGTCCGTTCATTCTTCTGACCGCTCTCGTCTGCCTTTCTCAGTGGGCTATGCTCTTCTCCTACCGCTCATGACCTCGTGCCCGCGTATTTTGCCTCTGATTGCCGGGCGATGAATAGTATCCCGGGCTTCGGTCGGGAATCCTCGTGTGGGAAGCCGGTGGGCCAAAATGGGGTGTTGACAGCTTGCCCCTCTTTGGTTGCATGCTCGGTTAGAGGATGTAGCCAAAGACTGTGAGAGGCGTCCTTTTTGGGTCCCGGCGACCGCTTCTGTTGTTGTCCTCCGTGATAGCTTGCTTCCCCGTGTTGGATATTTAGGGAGGATGTGCAAAGGTACCCGAACCTGTTGCAAAATAACCACATGGTTAAGAAGCGAAGATTATGAAATGCAGGTGAGGGGTCTAAGCCCATAGAAAACGGTAAAATGGACGCGAAGTCCGGAAAGCAGAAAAGTTACTAGGCCGAAGCCCGTGGAAAGCCGTAAAGTTACTAGGCCGAAGCCCGTGGAAAGCAATAAAATGGACGCGAAGTCCGGAAAGCGATAAAGTCACTAGGCCTAAGCCCGAGGAAAGCAGTAAAATGGACGCGAAGTCCGTAAAGCAGTAAAGTAAAGGCGGGACTCGGCCCTGCGAAGAGTGAAGACGGGACTCGGCCTTGTAGAAACGCGGCGGTGGGACTTGGCCCTGCATAAAAGGTGGTGGTGGGACTTGGCCCTGCAGATGGGACTCGGCCCTGCATAAGAATAAAGACGGGACTCGGCCCTGCATAAGAGTAAAGACGGGACTCGGCCCTACATAAAAGTAAAGATGGGACTCGGCCCTGCAGAAAAGTAAAGATGGGACTCGGCCCTGCAGAAAAGTAATGATGGGACTCGGCCCTGCAGAAAAGTAATGACGGGACTTGGCCCTGCATGAGAGTGGCGGTGGGTCTTGGCCCTGCAGATGGGACTCGGCCCTGCATAAGAGTAAAGACGGGACTCGGCCCTTCATAAAAGTAAAGATGGGACTCGGCCCTGCAGAAAAGTAATGACGGGACTTGGCCCTGCATGAGAGTGGTGGTGGGTCTTGGCCCTGCAGATGGGACTCGGCCCTGCATAAGAGTAAAGACGGGACTCGGCCCTTCATAAAAGTAAAGATGGGACTTGGCCCTGCAGAAAAGTAATGACGGGACTTGGCCCTGCATGAGAGTGGTGGTGGGTCTTGGCCCTGCAGATGGGACTCGGCCCTGCATAAGAGTAAAGACGGGACTCGGCCCTGCATAAAAATAAAGATGGGACTTGGCCCTGCAGAAAAGTAATGACGGGACTTGGCCCTGCATGAGAGTGGTGGTGGGTCTTGGCCCTGCAGATGGGACTCGGCCCTGCATAAGAGTAAAGACGGGACTCGGCCCTGCATAAGAATAAAGACGGGACTTGGCCCTGCAGAAAAGTAATGACGGGACTTGGCCCTTCATAAAAGTAAAGATGGGACTTGGCCCTGCAGAAAAGTAAGGATGGGACTTGGCCCTGTAGAAAAGTAATGACGGGACTTGGCCCTGCATGAGAGTAAAGACGGGACTTGGCCCTGCATGAGAATAAAGACGGGACTCAGCCCTGCATAAAAGTAAAGATGGGACTTGGCCCTGCATAAGAATAAAGGCGGGACTCGGCCCTGCATAAAAGTAAGGATGGGACTTGGCCCTGCAAAAAAGTAAGGACGGGACTTGGCCCTGCAGAATAGTGAGCACCTACGAATCTCGTGAGACCGGGAATCAACGTCTGCCGTGGTTTTAGCTGCTCGGCACCTGTGACCCTAACATCATTAGCAAGTCGTAGTAAGTCATTAACGATGTATTGGTGTACCAATGCTTATGAAGATGATGTCATTGTGACACACGACGCTTCAGTTTTGGGTTCCCTAGGTGACCCGTAAAGAACTTTGCTTCGGTAAATACGACTGGATTCCGCTTTCAAAGGCCTCGAGGCGAGGCCTTCAGGGACTTTCTTGACCATGCGTGGGTATATTAAGACGTCCTCAGTGACGCCCTAACGACTTCGTCGATTGTTCGACGCGCTTGTCGGCTTAGGACCCTTCTCGTCAGGGTAGCGCAAGGCGGCTGCGTTTGTGACCCGTATGGGGAGTTCTGCGCAAATTTGACCAGACCTCAGTCTAGTCTTCCCAAAGTGTTATGACTAGGCTCCCGGAAAGGAATGTCTGGGATTTTGGCTTTGTGGTAGTCGATTGAGGGGTGACTGTGATCCAGTTTGGAGTTATGTAAATGATAAGGAGAAAAGAGAGAGCTTAGAGAGCACGTTGCCCCAAGCTAAAAGGATACACGGGTTCACGCCTGCAGCGAAATTTACCCCCCTTCTTGTCTTTCCGCGATATGGGCTGTGCCAAACTCCTCGGATGACGTGCTCGGTTGTCCAGTATGCCTGGGAAAGAATCCGCCTTGGAAAGTTGGATTGTGTTGAAAAGCCGATCGGGGATCGCTTTGGAGTGGATAACCTGGCCATTTCCCTTGGGGATCCCTAGCTCGCGCAGTGTGCGAGAGCCTAGGGTGACTGTTTTGTTTATCTCTCGTTTTGCTCTCCTTTTGCTACGGTCACCCACCTCGGGGCCGTACCTCTCAATCTAAAGGGGATGAACTCTCCTTTTGCCACGACCGCCCGCCTTGGGATTTTCAGTCGTGCCTCTCTTTTGCCCTAATTTTTGCCTAGGCCGCCCCCAAAGGGGGGTTTTCGACCTAGCGGGCTCGATTCTTTTGTCTCTCGAGTTTGCAAGGGTGAAGGGTTCGAAAAATTCGACCTCCGAGTGCGAGATATTTTGTCTTCGTCAAGGAGTTGCGACTGCTGCCCCCTTTTTGTTGGGGTTTGTTGATTTCTTTGGATTGGCGGAGCCGGTGCTTTGGTGAACCTCGGCATTGGCCCATTTTTTTGTTGGCGGGTTTTTCCCGCGTCTTTTCGCTCTCTCTTCTCTTCTTTGTTGGCGGGTTTTTCCCGCGTCTTTTCGCTCTTTTTTTCGGAGCTGGGGTTTGTTTTGTGCCCCGTGCCTTTGTTTGAAACTCCTCGACTTTGTATTGCTGAGATGCTTTAGTGTACTTGACCCAATCCCACTTCATGGGGAACGGTCTTCTCGGAAGCTTGACTCTTAGGCACTCGGAAGTCGAACTTCGTCATTTGCCCTTACAAGTACTATAAGTGAATTTCCCCTATTGTCTAAGAAAAGAAAATGTAGGATTGCTCCGCGAATAAACAACCGATGTTGCCCCTGTACGAATGTCCAAACGGGGATGCCCCAGTCTTCATTTATTAAGTTGGCCCGTGGCAAGCTTCTGGTGCGATATCCCCGATCGTTTCTTGCTGTTCAATACAGTGCGTGCCTCTTGGATGGTGCACGCTATTAAAGTTGTCGGATGTTCAAGGAAGACGGTTGCATCGATGCTGAGTAATTCGCTCAATTGTCTTCGTCTTCGGCTCCGTAGGGGGGTACCTCATGGTCGAACCCTTCCCCGATCGAAGTAAAAGGGTGAAGGGCCTGATAGAGTTCTCGAGGAGGTGTGAACCCGCGCATTGCTCTTTGCCTGGCGTGCCCCTGTGAAACACGATAAAGAAAATGATGTATTAGGCGATTATGCGGTGAAATGTGTGGTAAGAAATGTAAGGTGGACCCATGGGAAGTTCCCTCATCTAGCGCGCGACCCGCGGGTATCGCGCGTAGGGGACACTCAATTCCGGGAGTCTAATCATCACCACCGTGGGGTGGCCAGACTGTGTGTGTGAGTCGCATAGGTGTACTTTCCCCAATTGCGGGTTGGCATTCGCAACCGTCTTAAGAAAGGCTCGAGGAGCCGAATCCCATGAGGACAAACAAGTCGAACAAACCGACGAAGCCAATAGGGCATTCTGAGGACTGTCCCAATGCATTAAGATAATGTAAAGAGGGGGTTTAAAGAGGAAAATGTGTTTGCAAGGTGCATGGTTCTCCGTCTGTTGGTTAGTATCCCCTGCGGTGAGTGGCTTGGCGTCTCAAAAGCGCAGCTCGGAATAACACAAGACACTGTGTCGGTTGGTCGCGCTTGAGCGAAACCTAGCAATGAAAATAATTCTTTTCAGCAGGCGAAAGTGCTTGAAATAAATGAGGAGAAAGAGTGTACAGATGAGACGATTTCAAAAGCATGCGAAGGTATTTTCATTAAGATCAGCATTTGAGTTGCAACAAAAGTCCCTTTTTCGCCGTGCGGTTTATAGCCTCGACTGCACGCAGGGAACGCTTTTTCGTAGGTGGTCTCATGGGGAAATCGACCTTCCCTCTTTGACAATGTTCTTGTCCCTAGGACAAATACCGATCAGATTGATAGCCGCGTCAGAGCTTGATCCATGGTCGGGGAGAGGATTAGCCTGAACACTTGGTGGCTTGAGTTTTTTGAAAGAGAGTTGGTTCTTCTCGATCAGCTCCTGCAACTTGCCCCGGAGGGTGTAACAATCGTCCGTAGTGTGCCCCGGAGCACCCATATGGTATTCACAACGGAGATTCTGATCCTGATTCGCGGGATTGAACTGAGGATGAGGGGCCGCGGGTCTAATTTCTTTAGCTGCCAGAAGTTGGCGGTAGACTTGTGACTGGGGAACCGGTAAAGGCGGGTATTGCGGACGTGGCCTAGCCTGCCCTCCCTGTCGAGGTTGCAAGTTTGGGGTTTGTTGAGCCGTTGGGGGAGCTCCTGAAACCAGGGGCTCATTTGGAGGCGCCCAATGAGGGGTAGACGCGTAACTGTGACCATGTGGATGCGGGACCCGTGTCGGAGGGTAAGCCGATGGTGCCGAGTAGTTAATCGGCAGGGCCGGGTATTGCTGCTGGTATGGCATGGGTGTTTGGCGTCCAAGGCTGACGGCATTAACAGACGCATCTCTGCCCTTTTTGTTACTCGTTGGTGATGGCGCAGTAGTGGTGTTCTTTGATGACTGTTCCTCCTTTTCGGTCGGTCCGTCTATCTTTCCAAGCTTGATGCCCATGTCAAGCTTCTTCCCAGCGTCGATTAGATTGGAGAATGAGGAAGTGTGGGCCAACAAATGTGAGTAGTATATTCCCCTCAGCGTGGAGTGGAATAGCTGGATCTGTTGTGTCTCGCTGATCGGCGGGATATGCTTCGCCGCTTGGGTGCGCCACTTGGTGGCGTATTCCTCGAACCTTTGGCCTTGTGCCATCTCTTTCGTGCTCAGCTCTAGGAGGGTGGGAGGCGTCTCCGCGCAATATCGGTATTGGTCGGTGAACTTCCGGGAGAGATCCTCCCACGTCGGGATGTCCTCAGCCTTCAGTGACATGAACCAATCGAGGGCCGATCCCGACAGGCTATCTTGGAAGGAGTTGATAACAAACTCCTCGTATTCCCAATATTGTAGCATCTTTCCTCGGTAATGGCGGAGGTGGTGGCGTGGATCTGTCGTGCCCTCGTAAGTCTTGAATTCCGGGATCTTGAACTTTGAGGGCAGCCGCATACCCGGGAATAGGCCGCAGTCACCGTAGCGTGCGTCGGGACGAGCATCACCCGCTTGTAGAGCCCGTATCGTTTCTTCCATCCTCCTGAGCCTTCGCTCCTGTTCGGTGTCGGCTTCGGGGAAGAAATGCGTCGGTGAGGCGAACTGGGCCGCATGAATCGGCATGCCCGGTTCGTGGAAGGTGGTGCTTACGGGGGGCGGTGCCTGGTAGGAGAGGCTGGCGTGAGGCTGTAGAGGCGGATAGGGAGGAAGCTCCGCGGCTTGAAGATGAGTCGGAGCAGGTGTACTGGATGCCGGGAGAACCATCGGTGGAGGTACCGTGTGGGCCGATATGGGCACGGGCGGAGGCACGGACAGGACGTGCCCCGAGGATAGGAGGGTCGCCGGTGGAAGAGGGACGGCCGTGGGGGCCGGCGGTGGCGGATATGGGCTGGTGAAGGGGTGGGCCGTGGACGTATACAGCGTTGGTGGTGCGGGAGCTTCGACGTTCTCCGGGGCTTGGGTCGGTGGAGCCCACGGGGTTGGATCGACTGTTGGTCCCGGTCCCGGGGGAGGAGTAGAACTCGAGGAGGCCCGGTTAGGTCCTCTGAGCAAGGCGAGCAATTCCGCCATATTAGTGGCCATTTGGTTGACCGTGCCCTCGAGGGCCGCAATGCGGGCTTGGTCATTGGTGGCGGCGGATGTTGGTGAGGACGGTGGGAGAGGCGCCCCTGAAGGTGCCGGGGGTGGGAGATGCGTCGGAAGGGCGCCGGAGTATGCCGGGAGTACGCCCGCAGGAGTAAGAGGTGGTAGAGCGCGTGTCTGCGGTGGTTGAGAGAGAGTCGGGACCGAAGGGTTGACTTCTTCGCAAATATCGACGTGATCTCCTTCCGCCATCCTGAGACGTTGACGAGTCGGGTAGCGGTGTGACGCCAGTGGTAATCACCTAGATTCCAAGAATGTGTAAGGACAGACACCAATATCTCAAATGATAAGTGCGGAATGACAAAATGTATGAGATGCATGAGCTTTCAAAACACTAATGTCATTACATTGATTGGCTCCAAGTTCCATGGTTTTACAAAATAGAACAATCGGGAGAAAAGAAAGGAACATAAACATAAAGCCGACATCCCTTTGCGCTCGGTGGCCGCTTGAAAGTGGCGTGGGTCCGAGCGAGGGCAAAAATGAGTGCGCCTACTAATCCTAAGGATGGGCGGGGTTGCGCGCCCTCTTATGCACTCGATCCAACTCCGCGTCCAAGCGGGCCATCTCCCGGTCTAAGTGTGCGACCCGGGCGCGTGCTCGAGTCAGCTGTGTTTGAACCTCTCTGTAGTCGGCGACCTCTGCGCGGGCGTCGACAAGCTCGCAACGGAGCCTATCCCGTTCCTCCCTGACGGCCCGTAGCTCCGTGTGCATGGCCGCTTGGATAGAACTCTCGGCTTCGGGAGCGAGGGTGGATGTAGCGCGGGGAGTCGGGGCGGCCTGAGGCCGTTGTAGTGGTGTCGATCCTTGCGGGTAGAACTGGGCTACGTACGCTGAGGTGGCCGAAAATGCTCGCTCCTCGTCGGTAGGATGCTCGGGGAAATACAGGCGCTGTATGGTGCTAGCATCCCGCTGACGGCGGATCTCCCGAATCTGTAGGAATCTATCGGGAGCCGTGGACGTGGAGTCGGCCCATTGGATGCGGAAAGGTAAGCGGTCCGCCTCGGCGGGAATGTCCTGTAGGCCGCCGAGTTGCCTGATTACTCGCCCAGGAAATATGAGGGTGCTCCCCAAATGACTGAGGAGGGGAACTCCAACGATTCCGGGACATCCCGTGATCATGGGGCCGCCGGGATTCCATCGGGCGACCCATAGGAACCGTGAGGGTGTCAGCTCGCGCCAAAAGCGCCTCCATTCCGAGAAGCTGTGCTCGGGAGGTGGGATGCTCGGCGCCAAGCGTTCGATCAACGAGCGCTCGTCGGCGATGTAGGAGAACGGATGTGACAAGCAGAACGGGCGGATGTGGGCTAGAAGCCAAATCTGTAGCAAGTGCGGGGATCCTCTCATCCTTCCGCGCCGAACCTCCCTAACATAGTCAAGAGACCGAACGGTCTCGGCTAATAGAGCCTCCACATAACTATGGCCTCCCACCGCTTGGAGGACGACTTGGGCTATAGCCCCGTCAATGAGGTTCGGAGAGTACGGGAACAGGAGGGTACCAAAGACCAAGAGCAGGAATCCATGGCAAGCATCGCGCTGATAAGAAGCTGTAGTAGGCGTCATTGCGTGGAGGAGCGTCCAATCGGAGAGCCATGCAATCCGGATGCCTTGATCCCACCTTTGATGGAGCTCCTCGTGGATATCTTGAGCGGGTATGCGGAGAAGAGCGGAGAGCTGACCCTGGACGGTTGTGAACGGATTGGGTCTGAATATGCCTTGGGTCGTGGGTGTGGGCCTCTGGATGAGTGCCGTGTACTCCTCGATCGTACGAGCTAACTCTGTACCCTGGAAGTTGAATACTGCGTGCTCGGGGTCCCAAAATTCGGTAGCGGTCCTCATGAAGATCCAGTCTACCGGAGTCTCGGTGAGCATGACCATGTCTCCGATGATGTCCTGGATGAATGCGCGGTCCACTGGTCGGAGAGTCCTCCAGATACGCATGATGTCTTGCCTTGGTGGTGTAATTGCTTCGAGCCTAAGACCGGGAGCCGGGCGGTCCATCCTTACCTAGATGGAGGAGATGCCGGCTTAACGTTTTTAGGATCAAATCAATGTAATGTCCTAGATTTTTCGAAAAATGTATGCAGTGCGAAAAGATAAACTATAGTTGTGTTCTTTACAGTATACATCGCTCTTTCTTATAAAAACAACAAAATGCCCGTCCTAAAAAAAACTACGGGCCGACTCAAGGACTCGACTTTGGGTCGGTTGACGGCATGGAGGTAAAAATTGGTCCAGCATGACGGTCCCTGTGTATGCATGGTTTTCGGTGCTACTGGGAGAACCGCTAACTAGGGATGGGGGCTCCCGACTCAAGGGTGTGAATTCCTTGAAATCGAGCGAGGATCTTTGGGGGCCGGTTCGGTGGCATAGCCGACTCGATCCGTTCCCTTACTCGGAACCTCTGACTAACCTAGCTTCCTATATTGGTGCCCGTGGGATGTCGGACAAGGTCCCTAAGAATCTAGTATGATGTGCAATGCATGTGCAGGAAATAAGATGTGTAAAGTAGATAAGCGGGAAATGCGGAAAGCGGTAAATAGACAAGCAAACAAACAAGCGGGAACGAGCCCGAACCCTCTAAGTGTCCCCAGCGGAGTCGCCAAGCTGTGCGCACCCGAATTTAATCTCGTCGGGGCACGCATGCGCGCGCCTAAGCAAACGCGGCTTGGGGGTGTCCACCTTCCCGGGGACGCGCGACGGACGCACGTGAGAAGGAGTCGCCACTTGCCATTTTACGACCCGAAGGTCGAGGGCCGGCAAGTTACCCGGGTCTAGGGGTACGGGGTACACCTAAATGCTAAGGCAATGGTCGTATGGAACCGAAAATTCCGAATTCGGGGGTTCTATTACGTGCGGGCCTATATCCCGCACGCCCTTTCGGTACTCTAGCTTGCTAGGCTTGCCGTTTTGTTTATTTACCGCGTGATTTAGGGTTGCACTCGACTCGCTCGTTTTGACATCGTAAATTCGATGAATTGATCAAGTTGGGCCAAGAGTCCGAAAGATGAGTAGGCTTATGCATCGAGGAGTCGGTTCACTATCTTAACGTTACAGTTCATCGAACCGTGATGGTTGATTCCCTGCGTGAACCGAAATCACGAGTATCCAAGCTTACTCACCCTTTGGTGGCGATAGACCAACTTAACCAATCCAGCACTCGGACCTCTCGCTCACCGATCGGGGATCCTTACAAGGAGATGAATGAATATACAAATAGAATCCTCACAATGTTCTCTCGAACAATTACAAAGTATAATAAATGAATAAATGGATCCCGATCGATTTGCATTGGGCCAATATTCCGCTCCGGCTCACCGTGTGTTTTGAAATGACCGATAAGTAAATTAGGGCAACGCGGACTCAAGGAGCCGGGGGTCGGGTCCGATCGATCCAACGGTCTTTGGGAGAACCGGTCGGTTCCCACTGTGTCCGATGGGCCGATCGAGCTCCCGGGTGATATCTAAACCCGTTTCACACGCTCAATCCAAATCCGCCTTCCACATAGGCCGCATTCGGAGTGTGACGGTGAATCGAGGCTAGATCCCATTCCGCACTCGGGTTGCACGCGCTCGGTGAATTAGGAAGCGTTGGACCTCGTGTTCGGTAGTTTGGGGCATTGGACCCCGTGTAACACGTAACCTATGGGCTCGGGCTCGAATCGCGATAAATCATCATATGCAAGGACAAAACAGAAGAAAACTGATAAAACTGACACAATACAGACAACAACTGACAATTGTCGGTGAATATCAACGAATTGTGTATTAGGCCGAATGTACGTGATTTAATCAGTTATTAGCCGGGGTTGATTAACAAACAATGTATCTATCCTAGGCAAGCACAAGTGGCGGATTGGGATGAGGTTCTAAGCCAATTACATGTGTGTGTTTGTTTTATGACTCTCATTCAGTTAAGTGTCACTGTGGTTTCATCGAATTAACCAAACTCGTGTTTTGACTCTAAAATGGAATCTATCATTCCGCTTATCCATTATCTAGTGTTTATTTAAGTCAAGTACATGATTAATCCGGTTGTTCGTATCTTGTAACTGAAATAAAATGATCCCCACTGAATCTACAATAGGAAGAAGGAAACACCGAAGACGAACGAAATGGGCCACACGAATGAAACTCGTACCCGAATGGGTTGCCCTTTTTCATTCATAGTTCTAGGTGTTTCCAACTCCCTAAACCTAAGGTATCGGTGAATCATGGAATGACGATTATGCCCTTGGATGATAAAATCGTGGTGTTCGTATACAAATTGGAGATCGTGTTGCACGAAGGAGTCTAAGGAGGACTCTCGTACCCCGACTCGGGCCGCCTCAAATTGGGCCCGGACTCGAGTCACGGCACGTGAGTATTCCCTAGACATCAATTCTATTCGTGTTACGCATCTCGGTATTTTGAAATTGTGAATTTTATTGGACAAGGGCATTCACGCCATTCCGTAAATCATCGATGCGTTTTACCAATTAAGGATCAATTAACCCGATTATTTAGTCCATGTGATTTAGTTAACCGAATGATGCGCATCCCGTTTTCCCATTTGTGAAATCTTTCAGTGATTATTGATTCACGTTGCAATTACGGTTCCGACGTGCGACGTCCGGATCTAGCAAGCCTAATAAATAATAATCATGTGGAATATGATTAAAGGGGAATATGATAAAAAGAAACAATTCCAAGGGTCGTCTTCGGAAGGACGGAAAGACCAAACGAGACTCCAAGGAATGGAAGGAGGGCTCGGCCATCCCCAAATGTGATCGGTCGAACACCCCTTGACCCGGTTCGAATCTCGATGGGTCTTTCGTGTCGTTCCTAGCCGATCATTGCATGCATCAAACAATCCGCACATGAGAAAGATGTATATTTCCCTAAATCGGGACTAACACGATCACGGTTTACATGAATAAACACACGAAGCATACAACGAGTCATATTTATGGAATTAATGAATGAACTTAATTTATTTCATGGCGGTCTTAGTGATATTACATGGGAAATACACGGCATCAAGGAGAAAGAAGAGCCCTAGGGGTTCGGTTAGGCCAAGGAGCCTCACGGGTCACCCATCGGAAGGGTATGGCCGTGAGCCCCTTAGACATAACCGAACCATCTAAGGGCTCTCCCTCCTAGATTCCGAGCCATTCCCTTCGATAGACACCTCTTAGCCACGGTTAGGACCTTCCCGAACGTGGAGATGGTCTAATCCGAGAGAATGAAGCGGTTATGGACTCGAAGGAGCCAAGGAGGCTCACGGCCCATCACCTATGAGGCTCGGCCGGGAGGTTCCGTGGCTCCATCGAGTCTATATCCGTTTCATTCCCCTAGATTCGGACCACATCACGTATACATGCACGTTTACACGATCATATAGACGTAGAATAACAAGATGGAATACGTACGTTGCATGAGGATGCATGGCAAGTTCGGATCTAAAAGAAAAATGAAATCTTGCATGCACACCGACTTTTAAAACGTATAAACACTTCATACAAGTAAAGATAGAAAGTCCTAACTCTTCTAAGTTGTAAAAGGGATGTTACCTAGCCTCGTGCACGAGGAAAAGAGTCGGGGAAGTGGTCTTTGAGAGTCGGAAGACTCGGTTAGGGCGAAGGGCAGTAGGCGACCCGGGTAGGCGCGGCTGCGGCAACCGCGGGAAAACGGCTTGGCACGCTCGCTCCGACCACGGAATGGTGCGAGGTCGGGCTCGTTGGACTCCTAAGAGGCAGATCTAGGTGGGCACGGAAAGCTCCGAGCGTGCCGAACCCTGAATAAGTCGGAAATGATGAGAGAAGTTCCAGTGAAAACACAGAAAACTAGTTAGCGAAAATGGGCAAAACGGAGGTCGTGCACGGTTGGTCGGCCCTCGGATCGTGACCACCTCTTCACGGGGGAGGGTGAGGGTTGTGAGGAACCCTTTAAATGTGATGGCACGACTCTCCGAGGTCGTGGGATGAAATGGCACGCCGTTAGTGTTCGGTGCGCGCGGTGAGGGTCTCGGGACCCGATTGCAACTTCGGCTGGAACGGGATCTTGGGGACCTCAAATCGAAAATCCAAGTCCGGAAATGGACTTAGGGGGTAGGAAATATGTAGGCTATGAAGTTTGAGAATTTTTGGGTTAAGTCGGGTCGGGTGGTTACCGGAATACCGGGTGGTTTTCCGACGGTTTTGGCCGGTTTCGGCCTTGGCAAAGGGTGGACGGAAGTGAGGGGATGGGCTGAGGTTTGAGAGAGTTCTTGAGAGAGATTGGCTTGAGAGAGAGTGAAATTCAAGAAGTGATTAAGTCTAATGATCAATGGGAACTTATAAGGAGGCTTAACGGTGTGATTAAATGATGTTTAGTGCGGTTTTTGTATGCTAAACTAGGGCTGCCGAATTTCAAAGGGATTAAGGGGGAAAGTGTCACATTGAGTGTGGGGAAAGGAAGAGGAGTTGATGGGAAGTGATGGAGTGATGGATGGGTGTAAGTGTGTAAGAAGAAGTGATGGGTGTAAGAGCCAAAATTCAAATTGTGTGGAGGGAGAGCTTTGGAGCCGACGGTGGGAGAGGCTTGAGCCGCGGCTTGGGCTGTCCAATCCGAGCCGAGGCTTGAGCCGTGGCTTGGGTTGAGCCGCGGCTTGATGGCTTGGCTTGGCTAGGCTGTGGGTCCCATCCGATTAGGAGAAAAGCCGGTAAACGCTTGAGACTTGATTGAGCTCGCGTCCGACCTCCGATGTCCAATTAATTTGAAGATTTGGAATGCTTGGACTACGAGGATTTGAGTGAGTCCAATATCGCCATACGTCGTGTGAATGAGCGTTCGGGCGACATGGCGGCCCGGGAGTCGGTTTTGCCCTGTTTGGACGTTCGGAGTGGAATTTGACACCCCTTGACCTCCGATTGATCTCTGTGCCTTCTTGCATTCGTTTTGGCAATCCTTTTGCCCCGTGGGGGATCGTTGGCCCGTTGTCCTCGGTCGGGGACCGTTGGCCCGGGAAGGCCTAGGGACTTCGACCGGGATTCTCTCAGTGTGCCCTGAATGCTTTGAGGTGCTCGGGGATTATTGTGAGGTGCTCAGAGATCGTCGTGAGGTGGTCGGGGATCGTTGTGATCCCTGTCTTCTGTGGACGTGCCCCGAAGGCTTGCCGGGAGACGTTCGTGAACACTGAAACGTCCCTCGGGAAATCGAGTCGAGTTCCGGAAGGTCATCTGAAGCTTGTTCCCCGACCTTGGTGGTCCCTGGGTGCCTGTAGGCCTATCTTGAGGGGCCGTTTGCTTGTCAGTGGAGCAAACCCCGGGAGCTTTGTCAGAAAAGGCGTCCGTGGGGAATCGGGGTGTCCCGGCTTAAGCAGGATGCCCCGGAAATGCGACCGGACGTGCCGTTGGTCACTTTGGCACTGAGAGGGATTTTTGAAGCCCCATATTGGGCACCTTTCGGTGCTTCGGTGACTCGGTGATGAATAGTGCCACAGTGCCAGCTTCGCGGTTTTCGGGGTTCTTTGTCCGTTCATTCTTCTGACCGCTCTCGTCTGCCTTTCTCAGTGGGCTATGCTCTTCTCCTACCGCTCATGACCTCGTGCCCGCGTATTTTGCCTCTGATTGCCGGGCGATGAATAGTATCCCGGGCTTCGGTCGGGAATCCTCGTGTGGGAAGCCGGTGGGCCAAAATGGGGTGCTAACAATATATATATATATATATATATATATATAAACTTGAATACAAGTGCATTAAATGGTGGTCTAATTGTAAATATACACAGTTAATTCACATTAACAAAATATTTATCAAATAAGTAAATAAATAATAAAAATAAATATATATTCTGAAGAAATATATATATATATATATCAATAGACAAATATATATGTTCTGAAAATCTATTTTGGTAATTATTTTAAATAATTATCGGTAGTGATCTTATATTTGTTTAGATATATAAAAGACTCTATATTTGTTAGTATATTTGAATTTTTCATAATACTATAATATAATTCATTTTTTTTACTTTATACATCTTTGCTCATTTACTGTAATTATAATTAATAAATAGATCTATGAAAAAGAAGATTCACTTTCAGAGTTAACTATTTTTTTCTTATTATGATATAATTCATATAATCATCATAGGATTTAAAAGAATTCATATGGTATATCTGTAAGAGCCAAAATATCCTCATAGGTGTATCTTTAAGAGCAGAAATATCATCATGAAGTAAATATAATTTATTAATACTATTAAAAAGTGAAAATGAGAAAAAATCTTATATAAATTAAGTATTTCATACTATATTAAAATTTGCATAGTATAAAACAAAATTTGCACGTTATATACATTTGTAGTTATAAAATCCACATCAACAAATATTATTGAATTCAATTTCTTATATTATAAATAAATGAAATTTTCTACTGTGTTTTTTGTTCATAGACTCCATGCAATGCACGAGTCTAAAAACCTACTATATTAATAAAATAATAACAAAATTAAAAAAGAAAAAAGAAAACTGGAAAAAGGAATTTGGGGTAGGGTGGCAGGCGGGGGCACCCCCACCTCCGATTGTATAGATCTCAACCAAGATCTCAATGGAGAGACCTCAACTCAGAAATCGGGGGTGGGGAGTGCGACCGCCAGCCACCCCACCCCCCGACTGAGGTAGTCGGCGAGTTCTAAGCCCGCCAGAGACTTTGGTTGGGGGTGGGGTTCAAATCAAGTGCTACTTCTCTGTTTTTTTAAAAAAAAAAATTGTAATTTTTATAGCGTCAAATGACTCTTTTCGCCTTTCAAAATTTATGTGAGGGGCCCGTGATTCGAGTTGGCCTGAAAAATTGGCCAGAATTTCATCAAGGGGGTACTTTGCCTATTTTTCATTGAGCTTGGGGAGTAAAGTGCAAAAAATTAAAGATCAGGGGTACGACTAACTTACCCCTATGGTCTTGGGGAAAACAACTTTTTCCTCTAAAATGCAGTGTGAAGTTGCCGATATTCTCACAAATGAGTGAATTGGTCAAATCATGCATGGATTCTTTTCCCACGCGCTCTGAGGAATTGGAACCGATAACGGACCTATATTATTTTCCAGCTTTTATATATAACGTGCTTATATAGGGTTTTCAAAAATGTATGTATATATATATACACACACCATATACACATGCAACTCTTGCTATAACACTGACTAGATAAATGGGCTGCTTGATCGCTAAAGATATATTACCGCAAGGTAAATTAAGCTGAGCGCGCTCGTATGCCGCATTATTATCTGTTCGGGCTTTTCTTAGAACTTTCACTCTATTTCGAAATTGGGACAAGATTTTAGAACACCATACCTCTCACCCATAATGTCTCAGTTATAACAAACTATAAAGTTCCGCTAAGACGATGGAGCATAAGTAATGTCTATCTTGCCGATGTGATATAGGGTGTGGCACGAGTTAGGCAGTTCATACTTCAAACCAGTCAGGACATGACTGCATGCAGATTGGTGTGATTTGTCATATATTCAATATAAAAACACTGTGGTGCCTGGACAATTAACCGAACCGAACTGATATTGAAAATAAAAATAAAAAAGAAATCTAAAATTATGATTTCATTAGATTTCATTCATCCACCATCACAAATACTAAAGACAGTAAATTTTAAAATGTTCATCTGAAACTAGAAATAGGGATTTCAGTCTCTTTACCCTTTTTTTTTAACTTTTTTAAATTAAAATTGCTAAATTTCATATATAATATATTATAATATTGTTTTAAATATGCACGTTCGGGAGGGAATGATTAACCACGGTTTTCTAATTTTGAAAACTGTGACCCTCCTATAACCGATTTTCTTTTGAAATCATTAACCGAATATTTTCCAAAATCGATTAATTTATTTGTTTGTTGCTTACAATTCAACAAACACTTTGTTGGTAATATTGTGGGAGACATTACCCTCGCAATTCCGAGAAATCGAGCATTAATGGTTATTCTTCCGTCCAAAAGTCTGTTTCCCGATACTCAAACTTGTGTTCTCTTCCTTACGAAGGTTAGGATTGCTTACCACTCAATCAACACTTTGTTGGTCAACCGCCTTATTGTAGTTACTAAAACAATTCTTGTACTTTAATATAAAACTAATCATATGGCCTTCGCGTTGCTCATGCTTTGTTAATTGAATTTTTCAATTTATATATCAGATATATTTTTAGACTTTTTTCATGAGGTTCGATCCAAGTTACGAAGGTTCTTCATAATAATTATTTCCCTTAAGTAAAATTTATATAATAAACGTAATTTATACCCAAAGAACACTCAATCTTCTTCCGAGTGTGGTGGGTCTAGAGGTTTCGAATTGTCTATACTTTCATGTAATTCATACTTTAATAGATACATTCCTTATGTTTTTGTTTTGTTTTTATGAATAATAATAATAGTAGTAGTAGGAATTTTCAAATCCCCTTATACGCATAACCCTTGGTGAGGCCACCCATATATGTCCTTGCACATGAACTTCCTAGATCCATGGACTTGTGAGGTGGTCATGAGCCCGCGGAGAATAAACACCTCGTTATAGAAAAAACAAAAAAAATGTTATATATTTAATGCAGAAACTTGAACGGACTTTCAATTTTGAATTGAGGATTTGCCAGAAATGATTATGTGGCATATTCTCATTGTATGAATGAAAGCCTCTCATTGCAGCAACCTAATAAGTTTACTTTAAGTACCTTTAATCAATAGATAGATGAATATCTCAAGAGTAATATTGATAACAAACTGAAAGTACCAAAAATGTCCTCCTCCCCTGGACCCCTACAATAACATAAGCCTAAAGTCCAAACTGAAATTCAAATTTTATTGGGTTAAAAAACACTGAAACGTGCAGAGGAGTTCACAACAATTTATCTTCTGGAGTGGGCTGAGCTGCGGAGTGACAAAAAGTGCCGGCCAAATGAAGAGGGCAGTTCTCTCAAAAATCTGGAAAAAAAAAAAAAAAACTTTGCCGAGTTTACGCGTCCACCTTGTGAGTCCACCCGAGTCTATGATGACTTCCGAATTGATCATGAGTGTTCTCCATACCGTGGGTTAGGCACCTCAACTAGTTTGAGTTTGCAAGTCAATTCACGAGTTTGACAACTACGCATAAATTCATCGGAAAATGGGAAATTACCGTGTGAAACTCTATCGCTAGTGTAACATTCAGGGTATATTACAGAAGGGCACAAAAGTTGTCTAAAAAATGTAGCACTTTTTTTTAAAAGAAAGATCGAAACAATTTAGTAGACAAAGTTTAAAAATGTTGCAATCGATTACAATCCGTTATCTCTGAGCTGACACTATTAGCAGAAGGTAACATGGAAGATGGACAGGGCCCAATCATTACAATAAAAAAATTCATTTTTCATAAATATTAATTGAAATTAGATAAGTAAAATAGAAAAAATTAAAAAAGAAGAAGATAAAATTAAGGTAAAATCTAACCGGAAAAGGGGTAGGGTGCCCCTGCCGACGACTCCACTCCATGACCAAGGTCGCTAGAGCGGTTTGAGCACCGCCAACAAACTCAACTTTTTTTGGGAAGAGCTGTTTTCAAGTAGTCTTCGATCGATTATGTATTAATCAATATTCAAGTTTGGGGGGCCGGGGGGGAGTTCGCCGACAGGGGCGCCCCACCACAAATTCAAGAGATCTCCCGAAACAGGGGTAAGGTCGCCAACGAGGGCACTCTGTCCTGAATTGAGAGAAATGCTTAGATCTCTCAAGAGTTGAGGGTGCAAGCGCCACCACCCCCAATTCTTGAGAGATCTGCTTTGATCTCCAAACTCGAGAGATCTATGCAAATCTCTCGGTACTTGGGGGTGGGGTGTGCGCCTGCTGCCGATCGCATACCCCCAACTGAGGCCTCTGACAGGGTTCAAACCCTGCTGGCGACCAAGGTGTTGACGACTCCCCATCCCTGATTTAGTTGAAATTAATTAAAAAAGAAAGAAAGGATTAGATTAAATTTAAAAATGAACTTTTTATTCTAATATCCTTGCCAGGGCGGAATTATTGACAGAATGTTTTTTATTGCAACATTTTTAAATTTTGTGTACTAAATTGTTTTAATTTTCTTTACTTTATACCAAGTGTTACATTTTTAAAAAGATTTAGTACACCTGTTGGAATTTACCCTAACATTCAAGACAATAACAGCTATAATTTCGAAGGAATAATTGAGTTTTGAGAGAATTCAGAATCAGAATATGGACAATCATCTTTCGTTGCTGCTCTCCATATATTGCAAATTCTACAGTAGTCTCACAACCATTGCTGTGGGCCCTTCCTTCTATTGTTCGTGAACCACTTGAAGGTTCCACCAAACAGATAATGAAACTACAAAGGAAGGATCCAAGCCAAGCGGTGTTTGATTTATTTCAAAAGGATTAGTCAAGCAAGGTATTTAGATTTGGCTGTAGTTTGACATTTTGTATTCACTTCCATTGATTCTAGATATGCTTCCAAGATGTTATCAATGTCTTGATTGTAATTTGGCAGTGGACAAGCAAAAAGATAAGTTCCTGCCATATATTTATGAAGCAAATATTGGACTTAAAATCTACAGAAACATGAAGACACAAAATTCGATCGAGAGTCACCGCTGAAGCTTTTAATTCTCTGATCATTGATCACTATCAGGCGTCGAGAGTTTCGCGCATCAAGAACAGGGTATCTAGTGGAAACTCAAGCAAGAGTCACCGTCTTCAACATTGCAGCGTTTGAAGCATCGATCCTCTACAGAGAAGGTCTTCCTAATTTCACGTCATTCCCTCTATCACCACCCTCCCAGAACTGTAAGCAGAGAGCACGGTGGTTTCATGAACTGGCCCGAGAATTTCCACGAGGCAAGGCAACATAAACTGGACCACGAAGAAAATGAGCACCAGCAAGGGAACATTTCTCGCAAGCAAGCTTACCATATATGGCAGCAATATGGTAAGTTCCTCAGTGCTTTCCTTAACAGTTAATAAAAGATAAAAATAAAATTTTAAATTCAAAAAAAAAAAAAAAAAAAAAAAAGAAAAGAAGAAGAAGCAAAAGGAGTTTGGTGATCACTGATCATGCCGCACCCTTGTCTCCGCCACATCGTGGCCGCACCCTAGTCTCCATTGGATCGTGAAGGGCTGCCACCTCCAGTACCATGCCAAGGAGGAGCAGCCTCAACATTAGGAAGTTGGCCAGCAAGTCCTGCCCAGGCCCCAACCTCCCAATGCAGACACGAGAGAGATCCCCGCAGGCAATGATGATTCGAGTGATGAATCAGGGGCTGATGAGGTTACAGTGAGGATCGATGCAGAGTCGACTCTCCTACCGTCAGGCTTCTAGAATTCTGAGCCCTCCCGGTTTATAGTTTATGGTCAGAATTCTTTTTCATAATGTTCGCTGCTATGAATGTAAAATCATCTGCGCTTTCTGCTGCTCTGCTTGTATAGAAGAACTACCACCATGGAATAACGATTAATGAGTCAATAAGAGAGCATCAAGAAAAATTCAATCCAGCATCAAGAACACTTGCTTTGCCAAAACATGTCTGAAGATTATTCGCCTTTTCCTGACGTCTATTCATTGGTTTGCATTTGTGTTGCAATTTTTACAAAGAATTTTTTTATTTACGGTAGATTAGCAATAATTATGAATTCTCTACAAATATACTGCCACCTCGCACCTGTATAACAGAAGGATGTTTGGCTCTGGTCTTTTAGACAAACAAAGAATCAGATTGCATTCGTAGATTGTCGGTTACATAACATATCCTTTAATTTGATCACAATTTTGGCCAAATATCGAACCATTGGACGGCACTGGATTTCAGGTTTTGCTCTCACAATCCTGACTGCAAGGATAATTCATTATTAATCATTTTTTATATTATTTTCTGTAAGGTCTTTTCATGCTTGCTTCCCGATTATGGCTTTGGCCGGAAAGTATATATCGACTTGATAATGTGGCAACCCAATCATCTGAGATCTGGACAACATCGTATCAACTAGAATATGGTCGTTATAAAACCCAAGAATTCCATCGCTAACATACACTTGAATAGGTGTTGATTCCCACTTGGTCCCTAGTAATATACGAGAACTAACAAGAGACCATCAAACTCGAGATTATATCTCCCATAATAATTAATGACCTGCATCTATGTAATTCTTATAACTCCTTGTTCCAACTTTCAACAATTGAAATACCTACTTGCTACAACCCGAACAAGAGACACCGAGGCCTCATCACCTTTTTATTCACACCTTATAGAGCACTCCCGCTTCAATTTGCTGCTGTAACGGGACCCCGAGAGCAGGGAGAGCTGATCTGCAGTTGCTATGGAAGACCTCGTAGAATGCAGGAAAGACCTTATTGAACCACCTGCAATCAGGCCCCACGTATAAACAGGCCTTCCTACGGACGTGGACCAAGCCTTGATGCTTTGCCTCTTCTATTTTGGAAACCTCCTGCTCGAACTCCAGAGGATCAGAGGACAACTCGAAGCTTGACATGCTCCTCAAATGAGCCTGCAAGCAGCACATGACTTGGCCTACAATTTAGTCCCCCTTGAGATTAAGCAAGTCTGTGTATTCGTATTGGATCACACAACTGTAGACCCCCTTGAGCCCAAGCTTCTTAACCACGGTCCTCTCAGGTGAGGCTACTTTCAGGACCAACAAGTACTGGAGGGTAGTAAAGATCATGACCTCGTGGAGAGACCTCATGTTCATTATATAGTGCCCGAGGATTGGCGTCAACCCATCCTGAATGTTCGTGTAGAAGAAGCAAGCCTGGGACCCTCTGAACGCCAGGATCAGATATCAGGATACCAAGTCTCTCGAGATCAATCTAGTGGGTGAGCCCATAAACATGATGAAGGCGAGGATGATTGATATTGCAAAGGGAATCCATCCGCCTTCTTTGATCTTGGCCAGGACCGCAATGACATAAACAC
The DNA here is from genome assembly GCF_007655135.1 of Punica granatum. Taxonomy (NCBI): domain Eukaryota; kingdom Viridiplantae; phylum Streptophyta; class Magnoliopsida; order Myrtales; family Lythraceae; genus Punica; species Punica granatum. Next base: position 27,809,403 of record NC_045128.1, read on the forward strand.
CTTCCATCACGAAGAACACTGTGAAGTAGAGAGCGACAAGGACTACCGGTGTCCGCCATATAGTGATCATAACAAGTGTCAGGAGTACAGTCGTGATGAGCATGACTAGACCTACGACGACACCTGAAACAATAAATTATTTATCGATTAGTTGAATCTAATACAGGACATAATATATATTCGACCTAAGTCGTTTCCTGAATTATGAAAACTGAAAACTGAATTGAATGCAGCATGCAGGAGAAATAAGTTTCCCTACCAAAAGCATTCCCGACGTCCTTCCATTCTCCAAAGATAAGAATGACTGTGACACAGAGAACCGTGAGAATGTAGTTGACTTCCGGCGAGTAAACCTCGCCTTCATTGCTTGAGGATGTGTGGACCACCTTGACCCGAGGAAAGTAATCTAGTACAACAGACTGCTTGATCACGGAAAAGGTCGCTGAGATCAGCGATTGCCTTGCCACAATAGCCGCCGATGTGGAAATCACAAACATCGGCTAGTAAATGCTGTGTGGAATGAATCTGTAGAACCCACTGTCATGATCGAGAGGGTGCTAGATTAAGTAAGCAGTCTAACCTGCATACGTAAGGATCAATGATTGGTAAATAGTGAACACGAATGCTATCTTTGCAGAAAAGACCATTTGTTAGAACTGATTGATGAAGAACAGATTGACGAACAGGAATTAAAAAAAAAAAAGAATGAGTAGAGCGAAATATCAATTACCTGAATGGAAGCTGGATCGAAATGTCCGAGATCTGCAAACATTGCTTCCGAACCAGATCACAAGGAGTGATTACATAAAGCAGCAAAACAGAAATAAATTTTTAAAAGAATAATTCTTATAGCTTCATTTTATGAACCATGTTTCTCTTCTTAAGATAGGTAAAAATAAAATAAAAATAAAAATAAAAAACAAAAAGAACGATGATCAGAGATTATATAAAGCAGGCTTTACAAATCCATTTTTCAATTAGATTTTCGACATAAAGGCAAGGCAACCAAGTATGGTGATTCCCATTTCTGATGAGATGACTATCTCAAAGCATGCTTACCTGTAATACAGAGCATGGTACCCCGAGGTGGCAGCCGTGCTTCCTGTTCCTCATGAAGTAGCGGACAATGTAGACAGGAGAAAGGGCCTCGAATATGCCCACGTAGTTCTTTATGATGCTATAAATTCCAAAGAGCGGTGTGGACAGTGTCCATGCCCCCATGATTTGGGGAAAACGGGAAGCTCACCTTGGAGGTCCCAAACTTTTGGAGAAGGAACAGCACTATCAGAACTAATGCCAGAGAGCGTCCACTAGAGCTGCAACAGTGAATTTGATGGAGTCTGTCAGAGAGAGCTGCTACAATGTCGGATAGATAACAGATTTTCTTCAGGCTGTGGACATTCAGTTAAATTCAGTCCCGACCATTTTGCGTCTCTTATCAAAACAGAAATCCTAGCAGTTTCTTACTCTTGACATTTTAATGAACACATTGGCTAAGGCAGTCTATTAGGATATGAGGCACCTGTGGTCTCTCTACTTCTGTTCGTTCCCTGGCCTAACTAATAACATTTCCGTGCATAGAAGAACTAACAAGTTTATGCAGCATAGAAGAGGTAACAAGTTTCTGTACTTACATTTGCTGACAGATGGGAAGGTAAATTACTCCTTCCATAGCCGATAACACAGTAAACAAACCCAAAAGAATGAAAGAGTAGCATCCTGAAACGTGATTCTTAGGAAGCATAGATTACAATAAGTATTAGGAAAGAAATTTTGTAACGTGAATAACCAGAAATTGCAGGGGTAAGGACACCATCGCCGATAAGCATGCACATGCCCAACATAGCAAAGCAAAGGAGTACTCTTCTACCAACTATACTCCTTTTGATAAATTTTGCAAGCCTAGTTTTCCTATCAGCAGGAAGTGTAGTTTTTGAGATAGTCGAGTTGGAATCTATACGTTTGGAGTTGCGAATTCCGATGTTCATATTTTTACAGAGTAAAAATGTCCCGCCTGCAACAGATGAAATGTCTTTAACATGTAAGAGCTCAAGAAAAGGGAAAAACACAGAGTAAGGAACTTTAGCTCTTCGAATTCACTATGACGGCTCATCATGCACACTTTCATGGAAGGAGAAAATATAATTTTCTTGTCATTCCATTACATTCCCATGTCTGCTCATCGTACCGAGCAGGCCACATAGATAAAACCGTATCTGTTGTTTACGGAAATCGAGTGATAATATGCGAAATGAAACCTTAAATTAGACAGATTAGATGGCTGCAAATTGCAATATGGTGCTCATTATAGGATCAGAAAAGTTTCGTCTAAGAAAATTCAGGTGAAAGTAGGAAACTAATGCAAGCAACCAACTTATGCACATTGATCGGATTAACTTTTATGCAAGACAGATATATAGATAGGTCGATAGATATACCTTCGCCCTGATCATCGGCGTCGAAAGCTATGCAAGTATATTTGACGACTCTGATGAAAGCGAGAATCCAAAACATGATACCGTACACTCCCAAGTAGTCGTCCTGTGTCAGAGACGCCAATGGCATTGACGGATACACCTATAGAGGAGACGTGACGAGGCTCCCGAAAACGACTCCGAGCGTCTTGTATGCAAGTAGCAGAGTCCCCCATCTACTCTTTCCCTGATGCTTTTTTTTTTTTGCCAACAATTAGTTTGCTTTGTGAACTTCAGTTATAGTAATATTCTTTTTGTTTTTTTTTGCTCATGAGACTATACTCATAGTCATACTATACAATTTGATGCGAGGCTGTATTATATATCAGGTGAGCTCACGCAGACAAGTTCTTAGGAACGAAAAAGGAGTACATGGAATGTGGGAAAACAGAAAAACCGATGACAGATACAAAGTTCCCGGGGCAACGGAAAGGGTTTTCCCAGCCAAAAAGCTTAAAAATCTTTTTCACTGCACCGAAAAGTTGACTCGGACCTGCTCTAAAACAAATCCTCGCAACAGCTAACAATGGCGGGCAAGGAAACAGAGCAAGGCTCATACATAAAACGTTCGATATCACAGTGCTCAGAACCGAGGAGTAAGGACAGGAACATGGAGGGAGACAAAAACAGAGCATCCCACAATGCATGTCAGAGTGCAATATTCGCAACTGATCCGCAGCAAAAACAGAGGATTTAGAATGAGGTCCCATCTTCTCCCCTGTGATTGGAGCTGGGCTGCGGGGTTGATGGAGGACGTGGCCATTGAGGGACGGATCAATGGAGACCTCAAAGTGGGTCGCGGTCGGCTCAGTGACCCCGCCGCCGGTTACGTCGCGGTTAGTCGCGCCCGACATTGACCGGAAACGGAGCAGCAGTGGAACAGACAGAAGACACCCCCACTTCTTCACTCTTCATTCTCAGAGGGAGCAAGGGAGAGGAGAGAGAGAGAGAGAGAGAGAGAGAGAGAGAGAGAGGTAATATGTGTTCTGTTCTGTCTGCAATGGGCTGCTCTCTTCTCGGGGCAGAGCAGCTTCTGCTCAGTTTATATGCGTGGGAGATGAGATATGACCGTGTCATAGACACGGGGAGGTTGGAAAATTCTATGACGCAATTATTGTATAGATAGTGCAATAACTGGCGAGATGATAATGAGCGGTGGCTATAGGGGTTTGCTCAGAACGCTGGAATATTCACTGCAGTTGTTGCGGAGCTTTCGGGTATTAAGACCGGCCTCGAGCTTGCTTGGGGCCTTGGTTGTAGACGGATTATTGCAGAAGTAGACTCAGCAACTCTACAAGGCCTAGTCACGAAGCATGAGAAATGCTCTCCACGTATCTATTCCTTGGCATGTCCGGTTCGAGCTTTGATTAGAAGTGGCATGTTCAGTTTCTTCTGTTGCGTTTGATTTCATAATAGGATTTTAAAATCAGATTTTGATTTTGAAAAAGAGTTGTATAAGTGGGGCCCACCCTTTGACTTTGTATGAATTATGTTGTTTTGTTGTGGAAAAAAAATGATATAAATGAGACCCACTCTTTGACTTTGTATGAATTATTTTGTTTTGTAGTGGGTAGAGTTAAGTTAGATTGTGATTTTAAAATAATATCCTAAAACCAAACAAGCCATTCATATCTATCGAGAAGGCAACATGCGTGCGGACCGACTTGCTTGGAAGTCCCCGAATCTCTAGTGGGGAACTCACCAATTTCACTCTCCACCGAAAAAAAAAACAAAAAACAAAAAAAATTCAAAATGCAAAGAAATGAAACGGGCTCTAAAACTCTTCACTTGATGAATAAATGTCACCTGATCCACAGGTGTTCCTCATGGATGAAGAGGTAATGTAGTGCTTTCAACTTGGTTTCATATGGTTTGTTTTTGTCTCATTCATTACTACTGTGATTACGTTACCTGCAGGTCGCCCTTGACAATGGGCTTCCCTGTAAGCTTTTCACACAATTCCTTAGTTCGCGATTGATCGACCATTCCTATGCCCCACATTAAATTATGCGGTTAAATTTTATAATCCTTTCAGCGGTTCAAATTAATCTAAGTAAATATTCGGTTGGCTAAATACGATAAATCCCTGCCTAATCACATTTCAATGCTATTTAAATTAACGAGGTGAAGAGTTGAGAGAAGCGCATGATATATATGCGAAAAACTGTGTTGATTCATGTTTTTAGTGAAAGAAAGAAACACGGCCAATCAATATATACACGTGAAGCTATGACTTCCATTAACTAGCTAATTATCGTCATTGCTCTCCTCTTCGGCATGGAGGGGCAGTGGCGATGGCGGCGGCTGAGGGACAGTGGCAGCGACGGGAAGAGGGGCAGCAGAGAAGTGTCAAGTTTTGGAAATTTGAGAAATAGCCGAGGGTAGTTCTGTAATTTGAATTGTTATTATATGTACCTTATTATAAATTACGTACATAGAGGTGGAGCATTGCAATGCAGTCTCTATTAGACTATTACACATAGCAAATCCCGTCCGTAATTGCTATTACATGCATAATAGGAATTACATACATAATAGATCCGTAATGTAATACTATTAAGGCCAACCAAACGTGATAGTCATTCAATACAAGTGCAGCTACACCTTGGAAGATAAAATTGAAGTTTGAGAGAACTGAGAATCGGAATACGGACATTAGAGGATGGAGAAGGAACTAGAGTTACTACTCTCCGTAGGAGCTCTGGAACTCGAACCTGAGTGCAGAACGTGAGGAAAACCAATAGTCAAAATGTTACGAAAACCAATAGTACGTGATGTGATGGTGCAATCTAAGTCTCATACTTACGCCAGCATCATCAGATAACCATGCTCTCTCTTCAACAAGTATATCGATTTCTTCCTGCAATGCCTTGAGATGTCTCTTTGCCACCACGATCTCTGGCTCTTTTCTGGCAATTTCTTCATCAATCCCCTTGGCGGCTTTCGCCCTATAGTCTTCCGAGTCTTCGGATGCTTCCTTCATTTCTACCTAGAAAATATTTTCACGGTTAATAATTATATATGTATACCCACTTGGTATAATATCATATGCAACTTGAAGTAGTTCTCAGAAGGTGGCAAACATGAATTGACAGAGAGAGAGCTTTCACTATATATATATAAATATATATGTATATGTTTTTTTTAGAAAGCGTCCGGATTTCGTTCGACTTATCTCACGGCTCATGTGAATACTCTGCAAGCCCACGGGACATATAAGTCCAACCACAGGCCGTGCAAGTAGACTAATAGGGAGTATCCTCCTACTTGGAGTTTGGAGCGTGATTTGAACTTGAGACTTCCCCTTAGTAATCATACCTTTTAACCACCAGGCCAATCCTATTAGGTTAAGAGCTTTCAATATTTATACTTATAATCAATTATGTTATGGCGCCTCCTGCGCACTCCTAAACGAACTCTAAACTAGTATAGTGGCATTTACTTCCCTGATTATCTTTTCTCTCAATAAATTTGGTGCTGACAACCTCATGGTTTTTCAGGAATTGGCAAAACTCGGAATATGGGACTCACCGGGGGGATTATGCACTCAATATGAGCATCAAAGTTATCGCAGTCTGCACAATAATAGACACCACAGTCCGGATTCCTGATTTCCTCGCATTTGGCGCAGTAATGCACAGTGGAATGTTGATCCACAAGCCTATCGCGGAGAACTAGAGGATGGCAGTGCCACTGATGCTTGATAGTAGCCGGGAGGGAAAGGCAGCCATGGTGAAGGTTGAAATTGCATGGCACACAGCGATAGAAGTCTGTATTGCAGCTCTTGCCACAAGAGTTGCATCGGAGGTTCTTAGCCCACTGAAAATAAGTCAGCATGTGCTCGTGACGCTGATGCTTCAGGCGCGGTTTCCCAGAAGCACATCCAATTTCCATATGAAACTTGCAGTCAGTACAATAGTAAGTTGATCCATACCTGGTTCTACCACTAGCTCCGCAGATAAACCTTCCGACCGGAGCCTCAGGAAGTAGAACAAGTGGATGTGCTGGGTGATGGGGGTGACATAATTCTGATTTTTGCTCCACACATGATTTATGAAGCACGGTCAAACAGGGAGCTGCGCACCTATAGACAAGACCTTCAGGAGGGTGCCCACAAGCAATGCAACTAGTCGTTTCTCGAATTTTACTATATGAAATTGTCATCCAATGGCCGTGGACGGAAGGACTAATCATTCCCTCTAGAGTCCTTCGGAGATCAGAGAAAGTGTCAGGCAAATTTCCATTTAGAATCTCTTTGAAAGCAAAGAGAGTGTGAACAACACATTCTAAATCGATGGTGAAGCTACACCTTTCACAACGGTAAGCAAAGCCAGAGCAATCGCATGAGCAGCAGCCACAACGAAATTCCTCTTTGCTGGACTGGTATTTTGCAGCTTCTTGGAGCTTGAGATGGCCATGGTCTGAATGAAGGAAGTGCCGAATCTCAAGGGGTAGCTTGGCGCACGACTCGTGGAGGAAGAAGACGCAGTCCTGGCAACAGTACGCTCCACCTAACAACTTTTTTCTGCAAAACTTGCAACATAGAGCATCGTTGTGTTCTCCTATGTGGAGCAATCTCAATGGATGTTGGTGTGAGAAATGATTGATCATTACCATGCTATCCTTTTCCTGTTCCTGTGAAGGAGGCGGAGTTGAAACCGCACAAAGCACATCAAGATATAGTGCACATTCATCGCAGCTGTACGCAAATTGATAGGAGTTATCACAGCCTCTGGATTTGAACGCTTTTTTGGGACTTGCAAGAAGATTAAGTGGGTGTTGGGGGTGCAAAGGGTGTTGCATCTCTCTTGGAAGTTCGGCGCATGATTGATGAAGCAGGAAGATGCAGCTGCGACACCCATAAACAAGGCCGGAGATCTGCCTTTGGCACGCTCTACAATCAATCCTGTTTGGCAGTTTCACGTCGAAGGAGGTCAGGGGATGCTCATGAGCAAAATGCTGGATCATATTCTCCTTCTCGTCTTCCAGCCCCGTAGGATGAATTGTTGAAATTGCACATGCCACGTCGAGAAAAAATATGCAATCATAACACTCATAGATGTAACTACTCGAGATGGGATACATGCAACCGAAGCAGGATGAACTGGAAACGCCTTTGTAGGAGTAATGCTTCTTAAGGATCAGCCGATGTTGGGGATGAGCCGGATGATGTATTTTGGCAGGCAGTGTGAATCATGATGTGTGGATGAAGAAGTTACAGTCTAGGCAGCAGTAGCTCTGGGTCGGACCGTGAAGATCAAAACTGCAGAAATCACAAGTGATCTTGCAATTTTCGCTCAATTCGTGAAGCAAGTCGTGGTCGTGCCTGGGATGATGAAGGCTCGACATTTTCGGAGAGAACATGGAGCAAACGGGATTCCTTGAACGAAGTCTTCTTTCACTTCACTTTCTATTGTGAAGCTGGGTCATCCGACGAGTTGGAATACCATATTAAAATGTATGTCCCAACACACATGCATGTATTTTATAATTTTCCAGTTGTGAATACATTGACGTTTGAATTCAGAGTTTAACCTGTTTGTTTTCAGAGTCGTGGTTTTAGATTTTAACTTTAATTTTAACTGAATACACTACACAACAAAACACACATTTCAAAAGTCAAACTGGTGGGCCCCATATCTTATTAAACATACAATCCCATTATAATTAATTATCTATACCTTCCATTCATTCCAATATTACCGGTTTCCTCTTGTTTCCGCATTCCATATTGCATTTGCAATACGATTACGTAATGCATCCATTTCCCTACTTCTCATGTCTACATCAACCCGATCCCCAGTTAGATGAGGAGGATTTCGGAATTCATCGTAATATTTCCATGCATTTCCATACTCTTCGAATAATCTATCGTGATAATTATTTAGCCGAATGAAATTGTGCAACACGAAGCATGCAAGAGTAATTTGTCCTTGGCGAATCGGGCCGTAATTTGACATTGTCCGCAGTATTGCAAATCTGTTCTTCAGCACCCCAAAACACCGTTCGATAACATTACGAACGGATGCGTGACGTTGATTGAATAACTCTTTCTCCGTCGTTGGTGGGGTGTCGTCATTATAATCACTGCGGTGATACCTTTGGCCTTTGTAAGGAGCCAGATAACCGGGAATATTAGGGAATCCTGCATCGACCACATAATATTGCTCTGCAAGCACAAATGTAGATCTAAAATATAACAGAAGTAGAATGTATTTATGAAAATACATACGCGATTGACAAGGGAACATACGATATGAGCATGAAGAACTTACCGCCATATGGTGCAGGAAATAATTCCAATGTAGCGGCATCAAACATAATTCGAGAGTCATGAGCAGAACCCTCCCATCCAGTGACGACATAAGTGAACATCATGTCATGCGAACAAGCGGCGAGTACATTTTGCGTAATCTTGTTATTCCGATCGCGATACGCGCCTCTCACCGATGATGGAACGCAAGCAGACACATGGGTCCCATCGATTGCTCCAATGCAATTCTACAATAATAATGAAAAGAATACGAATTACATTATAAAGCACAAAAATTAGTGGTATTTTAATTTATCACATGTACGACACATACCTGAAAGAATGCGTACCATTTTCAGCAACTCTGAATTTCCGATTGCATATCAACGTTCCTCCGTCTTATATACGTTGGTGACAACAAATGAATTCCATGAGCTATTACCTTGATGACTCGTGACACCGTCTCCTTAGAATGCTGAAATCGTTCGGCAACCACGGCCAAGCGAGTACTATGTGCAACTACCATTAAGAACATGCCGACCATCTCCTCCACGGTCATACCATTCCTGCTATTTTTGATTCCACAGTTTGCTCTTAGCGTATCGCACAAGTTATGAAATACGTGAGGGTTCATCCTGAAATTCTCGTAACACCTTGTGTCATTGCCAAGAACTTCCTCTATGTAATATCTGCCTTGTAGACGTGAGGTTTGACAAGGAATGTTGCGCGGGACATCTTCTTCGGCCGCCGCAATCTCCAGCGCCAGATACATCCCTATAAGTTGGGCATCTCTTGATTGGTTATCATTTCTTCGTGAATTCCCGTGTCTTGACATTGTGTGTTCCCTTTAGCTTAGCGAACTATATCGACAAACAAGATGGCAGATTACCAAAAGCATAGAATTGAAATGATATGGTCAAAGGAATCAAGATTAAAATGTAAAACAAATGCAAGTGCAATGCACAAACATCGTAATTGCATGTCACAAGAGTCACATAAAACAAACACATAGTTCAAGCAAAGTAATAGCACACGCAACAAATATAAAACAAAGGTTTGGTAAATGACATAACAAATAAACTCTTAGTTATAAAGATATATTGCAGTAGACGATGGACCGTGGCCGTCCAAGGGTCAAGCAGGCTACAAACCCATGGCAACCTTGTATCATCGAGAAGGCACATGAACATACGCCGTGTGTGCTCCTCCCTTGAAAGTCGATCACTAGCAACGAGATGCTCTTTTATGGACATGGATGGACGCATTTTATTGAGCACATCCATCGCCTCCTCGATGCTGCCCTTCGCTGGTTTGTCGGGGCTCGTCGCGGATTTGCTTTTCTTCGTTTCAGGAAGGGTACAATTTATGTCCTTGTCCCTATTGCTGAGATTGCACTTTAACATGTCAAGGCACTCCTGCAACCACGACCCGGTGGTCGAACTCCTTTTGCGCACACGGCGACGGGACCCAGTAACAACTGGTCGGTAACCTCATGAACGGGGTCATCACTATCGCCGGATCCCTCTTCAAGATTGATCGGTTCTTTCCCACGGCTTGACGTTGCTGCTAGGAACTCCTCTTCCATGCGTGCATATGTTTCTGGGCTCTTTGGTGGGTCGGTGGATGAAATTCGTAATGCACATGTTGCTGTCTTAGACCTGAACAACTCTTTTAATGATGTGTAATGCTTGCAACCTCTGTTCTGAAAAGTCTTGAAGCTGCTGTTCTTCTGCATGTTCAAAAAAAAAACGCAACAAATATAACAGTATGAACTACTTTATGTGGAAAATTACAAACTAAAAAATGTGTTAGAAGTAAAGGTTAGTGTTACTATACCTTAATAAACTTATCCCAGACATTAGCATTCGCCTTTACTGTATTGGTTGTCTCATCCCAGCCGACTCCAGTGTGCGCAATCAGCTCGGTGAACTGCGTGTATTGGATCCCCAGTCTGCGTAGTTTCTGCTTCAACTTGTTGGCGTCGAGAATGGTGCCTGGAAATTGCTCTTCCAGCTCCTTATTCATTTGTTCCCAGTCACTGGCTTTCCAATATGTTGTATGCGTCCTTGTGAACTTCTCGAGCAAGATGGTAATGAAAGCGTTCTCCAGCGCTTCAGTCCACTCAAGTATGCCTTCACCCTTGGGGGCCATGTCTTTGAAAGAACTATAACAACAACTTATACTGCGGTGATACAATAAAATATGACAAACAACAATGTTTGTGTGCACTTGTTGAAAATTCAGCAAAAAAACAGACATATAAATATGCAGGCAAGGCAACATCTTCAGTTCAAACCGCAGAGAATATGTCCAAATTCGACGTACAGACTTACAGAAGTGGATTCAGGTGCTGAGATCAACATATATTATTTGATCATAAGAGAGCAGTTATTTATAACATGATTGCGAAAATAATCAAATACAGAATCGGTTATGAACATTCAGACTCGATTATTTCAGTCAACCCACCGACCAGAGGAAGAAACCTTTCTCTTTTCCCAGAAAAATTGACAGAAATAGCTCGATTTTTATGTTAATTCCCAAGCTGCTGTGAGTGTTTTTTCTTTTACTACTTTTGTGTTTTTTTTCCTTCCTTTCAGTTCTTAGTTCTTTATAACCATATGTCATTTTATCCAACTGGGGACTAAACCGCACAATATCTTTTGCCCAAAAAGGCAGGGGATGCTAGTCTTGATAGCACTTCTGCACAAAGCAATGCACTGAAGCCTAATAAAAGTGAGAACACAGCAAAGGAAAGGACATCTAAAAAGAGCAAGAAGAAGGAGAAAGAGAGGGAAAAGGAGAAAGAGCAGGTTGATCAGTCGTCTGTGCAGCCCCGAGCTGGAAGGAGGCTTCAGGTTCTCCCTTTAGAAGCATCCATCATCGGTGTCTTTTTGCTCATACTGCTCGGCGGCTTCTATGTGGTAAGTGGACTTTCTTTTTTATAATTACAGTGAGTTAAGAGCATACTTTCTCATTTTGAGTAACAACTAAAAGTTTAACGAATCATCAGCAACAAGACCAAGCAGTCACGAGCTAGTAAACAACTCAACTTACACGACAAGGGACCTTAAACCCTTCCCTAAAGCCATCAATAATAAGCAACAAGACCAAGCAGTCACAAGCTGCAATAGAAGCCATACCGCTCGGCAGTGGCACGAACCATCAACATTCACTAAGCATTTACTTTGGATGAACAGCACAGTACGAAAGCAAAAGCAACGATTACATTGTAATGCTATTTCTAATAACCCCTTCACAAACATTTCATCGAGCATGTGTGCTGCCTGTGACCAGGGGAACCAAACAAATGCAACGAGGAAGGTTTCAGACAAACAGAACGCAGCAAAACAAATCAGTATTCCAATCCAAAGCAGCGGGAATCGACAAATTGGCCAACAGCAACAACAAATTCCACCGCACAGAGGGCAATCAAAACGAAATCGACGCAAAATCATCAGCAACTTCGACCAACAGAAGCGGCGAAGAACTATCCTCAACCCGGCATAAAAATTAGGGAAAATCACAGAATGTAACTTGAAATTGGAGGAAGAAAGTACCTTTCACTTCGATATGGAATTGGCTTCGGACGAAGACGCCTCTTATACCGTAACACCCACTGGTAGGGGCCCGACAAATTTCGACGCATGTCCACTGATTCCACTGACGACCGAATTCTGCAGGGGGGACTATGCGGCTTCACATGTTCGTAGAGGATATGACCTTTTCGCCTCTCACAGACAGATTCGCAAAATAAAGCTTCACGGATGTAGATCGCAGAAGGAAGAAAGTTGGGGAGGCAAGGCAGTGAGGTGTCTGAACATTTCTTCGTTGGGTAGGGGCCAACCTTTGTTCTTTCAGTCAAACTAAGAACTCTAATTTGCACGGCCTGGGGTGTGGCGGGGGCAAGGGTAGATACAGGATGGTGGACCCCACAAACGGTCAAATTTTTTTTTGTCTTCTTCTACAATCACAATCACAATCACAATCACAAATTCTTGACTTTAACTCCGAAAATAAACGCATGGAAAGTAACTTTGATTTTGATTTTGATTTTGATTGTAGAAAATGACAAATGAAATGTGATTATAAATTTGACTTGGGAAACGTGGGTTTTTGTTGTGTAGTGTGTTGAGTTAAAGTTAAAGTTAAAAATTTTGACTTGGGAAATGTGTATTTTTGTTGTGTAGTGTGTTGAGTTAAAGTTAAAGTTATAGTTAAAATTTTTTGTATGGGAATCCAAACGGGGGAAAGTCGTCGTTCTTATCTCGCATGCCCTTAAAATGTTTGTCAACGACGATTTGTTACGTTTAACTAAAATATTCAAGAATTTGTTGATTTGATTTTTCAATAACTTATATAAACCAATACATGACTAATGATATAATGGCTTATCAAAAAAGAAAAAAGAAAAAAGACTAATGATATAATGATTTTGATTTATAAGTTAAAACAGTTGTTTGCTTGTAGAATCATTTTAAGGAAGATGTTATCTTCATTTTTTTTTTTGGCAAAATAATGATGGCAAAGGTAGTAGGTTTCACTTCACTTTCAATTGTGAAGCTTGGTCATCCGACGAGTTGGAATACCATATTAAAATGTATGTCCCAACAAATGCATGTAATTAAATATGTTTTACTCGGCTCAACTGAATTAGTCGAGGTCCAATTGGGCTTTCAGATACCAAGATTCACCCCGAAAATTTTATAATAAGCTCGGGTAAAAAATCACTCTTTTGTTCATTAAAATTTTATAAAGATATTTTGTATTTTTTTTAGGTTAATCACTTAAAAAGGCACGATTTTTACACTTTTTTTTTCTAAATATAGTACAACTCATAGAAAATATCACAAAAATGTATGATCTTTAGGATTAGTTGTGATTCTAGTACGATATTAATTATTCCGTCGAATGTAACCGTAACGGTGGACGTGACTTTAACGATGCCACGCACAACAAGATTGGCAGAGTAGGACTTGCATGCTTTTTATTTTTAATTAAAAATAATTCTAAAAATAAAAAAAGAATTTTTTCTTAAAGGAGCGAAATTGGAGAAAGAGGGAAGGGGCTGATGGTGGTAGACAACACCGGGTGGGGCCGCAGGCCACAGTAGAGGTGGCCCGCGACTCCGATTTGGGGGGTGGTGGCCTCAATCGGGACGTCCACTAGCTGAATCAAAAAGCCCCCATTCGGGGTTCCTTCGAATCCGGCGGTGGGGGCCCCAATTGCGGCCACTACTACTGCCCCTTCCCCTTTCCTCCAATTCCGTTACTTTCTTTTAAAAAAAAAAGAATTAATTAAATAAAGGCATGTGGGCCCCACTCATCCAATCCTATTGTGCCGCGTGGCACTGTTAACGCTAGGTCAGCCGTTATTGTTATATTTGACAAAATAATTAACGTTTTGCTAGAATCGTAATTAAACTTAAAGGTCGTGCCTTTTATGATATTTTTAAAATATTGTGTTATATTTAAGAAAAAGTGCTAATGTCATGCTTCTCTAGGTGATTAATCATTTTCTTCTTTTTTTTGTCTATTTTCATCCTAAACTTTTTTAAACTGAACATTATTATCAACTTTTCGATTTTGTTCACTTTTAGTCCTCCATCACTTTTTCTTACTAAATTATTGTTTTTTTTATACATTTATTGTAAATGAAGATGATCAATTTTAAAAAAAATCAAAAGAAAAAAAAAAGAACGCCTTGTCTTCTATATATTAAATGAAAGTGTAAACAAATTGAGTGGACGCAATTGTTAGTTTTTTTAATGATTCATCAATCGCTAAATTATATTTATTCTTCTATTATTTCATATATATTATATGCAAATAATAAGAAACAAAAGTAATTATAGCGCTTTTGCCTGATTATAAGAGACACATGATTGATAAAATTTCAAATTTCATCAATTAATTAATCTTTACCGTTGAACATCAACCTATGCTTTTTAGCTATAGTTTTCCCTTTGCAAAGACCCGTTCCTACGCGTTTATATATTAGCACTAGACTCTGGATTCATTAGAATATTTTTATTGCATATAAAATAATAATTTTTCTTTCAAACTCTCCCTATCAATCATTTTTCAAAAAAGAAAAAGAAAAAAGGGTTCCGAATTCAATAAATAAAAAAAATGAAAATTCGGAAAAAATTTGTATATGTGCAAAAACATTAATAAAGTTATTTACAAAATAAAAATATATATTCTTTTTCTACTACTTGTAGGGTCTACATATACATTTTCTTTTTACATGCACACTTGGTATTTGAAAACGCAATGAGTTCTATTTAGCTAATACTAGTTCGAGTTGGGTTGGCCCCATTTAGAGTAGAATTCTCCCATTCGAAAATTTTTTCTATTCATAATATTCGAATTCTAGATATTGCTCAAGAGGAAGAGGTGACAAATTGATAACTCGATGAAATCGAGTTAAGCTCCGCACTATTGAGCTATTAATTGGAACTAGATGCTTGAGATAATCAAGTTTTAGGTTGTTTTTATAGGTTATTATTAGTCTTAATTTTATTTTATAAGTCGTTTAGTCTTTTGATCTCTTTTCCAAGTTATTCTTCGATTATTTCCTATGTATTGCTTGCTATTTAATCGGTTCTATGTAGTTCATTGCATGGAATTATCAAGGGAGAAGGCTAGTTCATTGCATGGAATTATCAAGGGAGCATGTGGACTTCTTTGTCGGGCCGGGCTTTGGCCTATTCATGAAGGGCCGTGGAGATTGTTTCTAGAAGTTTCCGGATGTGAACTTGATTCGGACGAATATCAAGGAGGGAATATCTTGAAGATATAATTTTGGAACAGAAGATTATCATATATATCTCTTATTACATAATTATAGGAATTTTGATTCACAAGAGATATACCATGATTACATCTAGAATTTTCTTAAACAAAAGTTTGTGATATATATATATATATATATATATATATAAAATTTGGGGCCGTGACATGTAGGTATAGACATACAGAGAGAGGCGACTAGCTATTGGAGAGAACACAGAGAAGTGGGCTTTTGGGTTTTCGGCTGCATTGTGCCGATTTCTCCTTTCTCCCTTGTGAACTCTTTTTAATTTTAATGATTATGATGAATTCTTCAATGTGTTCTGTAGACTGTATGGGCTAAGGTTTTATTCTAAGATTGTGATAAAATCTACCGCGTAATTAATTTATTGTTCCATCTCGATCTTCTTGTCTTTGATTTCAATTCATTTATTGTTATCTGTGCTTGATGCTTTCAATTACTTGACCACTAATTGAATTGATTTCATAATCTAAATTAACTCGAAAGGGAATTCTAGGTTTAGATCGAGGCAATGATAGCTTAAGATCGACTTTGATAGTTCATTTTTAGGTGAGATTTGGGTATATGGTTAGTTTGTGAGTATGATAGAAATATACCTAGTCATCTTAGGTAGCCATATTAGGATTGTTTCTTAATTAATTTACACTAATTCAGTAACCATAGAAATATAGGGGATTGGTTAGTGTGGATATTTTCTTAGGAGATTTGAAATAAACTTAAGAATAAATTAGAATGTTAGGTTAATGAATTGAGTCTTAGACAGGTTAGTGATAGGGAGAAATCGCAGTCCTAAGTAGTCGTCGCTGATTGAATTTCCGATGTTAATTTCTGCTTTTAGATTTTAGTTGCTTTTTATTTTTCTCAAAATTACCGCCGATGAATTGTTTGATTGACTTCAGCCAGGATACGATAATTTTGTTCATTAATAGGATTTTTAGGAATAATCTCTGTAGGACAATACTCGATTCACCTTTGTATTATTTGTTGTGATCGGTATACTTGCGGGGTAAAAATAGACTAATACAAACCACTTGAACCACCACGTTGATCTACAGGATCTATTTTTAGTACTTAATAATAACTTAAGGGTTTTTTTTTTTCAGTTATACGGAAAGTCCATGTGTCGGGCCCGTTTGGTTTCATGATGTGATTTTAGAATCATGATTTTGATTTTAACTCTACCCACTACACAACAAAAACACACGTTTCCCAAGTTAAATTCATAATACCATCTCATTTGTCTTTTTTCACAATCAAAATCAAAATCAAAATCAAACTTAGTTTAACTTTGAAACCAAACGCCACCTATATAATATAATCGAATAAAAATCTTAAGGGCTAATAAAGGGTACGTACAGTCTCACAATGAGTATTGAAATGGTTATTTATAGGGCTATTCTAATATATACTAGTAGGTATACACGTGTTGCAGGTGAAATTTTTTTAAATTCTATCAAGATTACTACGCTTATATGTTCCTTACGAGCCGTGCTCATTGGTTTTAAAGTGCAGAGCTTTAAGACAAGCATCATAATGGTTTTAAAGTTCGGCATTATGTAATCTCTTCAAACACATTTTACAAAATGGTGTATACCTCTGGACCATTAAATGGTACGTCTCTCAATAATCTTTTTGTTTTGTAGGAATCATAACATCAATCACACAGATTGTTCTAATTCACAATATGTCTACTTTGAGACCGCATCTAGGGGGAGAATTTTCCCGTGTGAATACTTGGGAAATGCATGAACTATTAATACTGCACTAAAGCATATTATAACTTAAAAGCTTTTTTCAATCATCTGCAAAATAAGATTCAAGGAAAATTAGGCAAAAAGAAATAAGGCCCAACAAACTAAACGACAAATCAGGACCACGAAATTTAAGGATTTGACCCTTCACTATGCCAATTGGCTTACACACAATTTATAGGAGAAAATTCATTACCTAAAGAAAATAACATATATCACGCCCTATCTAGAGATCGATCTTCTTGAGAAGAAAATTTATTGGAACCTTAGAGCAAGTCACAACCTTGTGGGCATAGCATAGAAACATGGACTCCGTCCTGACAATTGCATATTGTCATAATCATATTTATGGTAAGCTGAGTTGGCTAGAAATTACTTTCAAGGGGAGTGGAGTTTCAAAGTTCATCTCTTCACTGTGATGATCGTCAATCTAAAGAATTTTCACAGCATTGCCTTCTCAGCTTGATTTATCAATAGATGGTGATGCAATTCCTCCCATCAAATAGCCAATTGTGGTACATAATGCCATGTCAACTCTCGAGCGCCACTACCAAGCAGAAGAAACTATACTTCTTTAAGAAAGCTACAAGATAAATTATGGAAAGGTAGTAATAATAAAATGTCAACTAAGTTATGGGTATAAGCATAATCAACTAATTCCAGTTTAGTTAAATATTTTCTATGCTATGTAAGACCTAACCACAAAACCAAAATGAAAGGTCATATAGCTTACGTTGGTGTGTTTGGATTGAGAGTTGAGTTGAGTTGAATTTGATTTTAATTGGTTTGTAATGATTATATTGTTGAATTATGAGAAAAAGTGTGAAAAAATAATAAATAATTGAGAGAAAATAATGATTGTGTTGTTGAATTGTGAAAAAGTAATAAATAGTTGAGAGAATTTAATATTAAAAATTGAATTGAATGGTTAAAAATATTTAAAAAAATAAAAAAGTAATGATTGTGATGTTGAATTGAAGATAAGTGAAGTTGAGTTGAGTTGAGTTGAAAATTATTGCGAATCCAAACACACTCAGCATTAAGATTGCACTTATCCAAACAAGTCCCGTTATGCTAAAGTAAAATCCCATAAAAAAAAATAGAGAACAATATGTATATTAAACTGATAATTATAAAATATAAATGAAAGATATAACGAGGCAAAGAGGGACATTATAGGAGCAATTTCAAGTTTTACAAACCCAGCAAGTATTATTATGAGGATCAGGCAAATTTTATGGACAAAATTAAATCACAATCAACAAACTTAGTGACTTTTAATCAACTAAATTTTCAGAAACCAACATTGCAATATGTATATTGGATGAAAGTCGTATAAGGCCTGACAAAAGGCCTCCATTTTAAGATTAAATCCATATATAGACCGTATGTGGGCTCATGATGATTAAAAACCTTAAGGCTTCAATGAGTAATATTAATGCTATCCTAGATGAATTGCCATACTCACTTAGCTGAACTGCCTTAGGGGAAAAAAAAAAAAAAAAAAGAAGCAAGTTTTGCAACTTGGATCTAGCCGTGAATATTTTCTTCCGTACTTTTAACCCAGTACAACAGTGTTCTGTTTTCTTTTTATTTTCTTTTGTTCTTTATGTAGAAAGGTAGACACATTAATGTTATATATATATATATATATATATATATATAAGCAATCACTGAATTTTCTGTACCATAATATTATAAAAATTATTGACGCTTTCTATTGAATTTCCATTGGGTTTATACGGATTCAAGCCCATATCCACTTAAAAGTTCAAGCTGATAAGTGGCTGAATTGACCTCGAGCGGAGCTCGGGCGAGGGGGGACACTAACACGAGGCGCACTCTTGGCTGCATCGGACATACTGGGTCTGGCGTGGTGTGGGTGCGCACACGCGCGTAGGCACGCATACGCGTACGCGTAACCTAGGCTCTGATACCATATTGAATTTCCATTGGGAATATACAGGCTCGGGCTCATTTCCACTCAAAAGGTTAAGTTGATAAGTGGTAATACCCAAGCCATATATTAACCCATGGATTTTCCTTTTCTTTTCCGATGTGGGATTTATCCCATTTTACTCCTCAACACTTTCTTCTCTATAGTGAGCAGTTGCCGAAATTCAAAGTTTCAATTGAATAATGAAAAACCAATGGCATGAACTTTGAGGCGCCTTAGACTCCATAATTGAATGAAGAAGTGCAATGGTGTGATTAAATTAGAGCAAACATAAGCCTACACATGAAACATAAAACATACAGTACATAATAGAGGAGATACAAACCTGAGTTGAAGAATATAAACATTGCCGATGGCCCAAGTAAAGATAGTAAATTGTTTTATACTTTAAAACAAACACAGGCGGAAAAAAAAATGCATAAGAACATCGACAGAAAGGCAAATGATTTGGAAGTTGTTCGCGAGTAAGAAATCAGGAAAGAGTTGTAGTTTAACCCACTCAAAAAAATGGAGCCACTTATTGGCAATACCATCAAGCGGGCGGATCATTATCAATCCGAGCAGCGGTTGAGCGTTAATAGCAGTTGAAAACAAAGAGTAGATGGGCAATGCTTGCCGTATTAGAACAATGGAATGATCCAACAGAATCCCAAGTAGCTTTTTGCAAAGCAGTATTGCCGGGGCAGCTTTTCGTATGAGATCAATTTAGAAGGCAAACCCGTCTTTCGGAGGAGCTCTTTACATTAGAAGGTCTGTAAGATTAGAATTGGCATAAGAGAGAAGAAGGGAGGATGCATGGCACGAGGCAGAAGGCAGATGAAGTCCGGAGGGAGCGCGAGTCTCTGTATCGAGAGCGAAGAGAGAAATCGTTTGGAGATGGCGACGGTTATGCAACATTTAGGCAGGTTTGCATTTCCGCGATATTGGCATTATTTTTAGAAATGAAAAGAGGGCCGAACCGAAAAGGCACAAATGGTAGCCGTCCACGTTCTTTATTACAGGCATGCCTAATTATTAACTTTTTTTTTGTCAACTAATTATTAACTTATTGATTTTAATTATTACACGTTATTATAATATTCTCGACTTTTTAACATTCTAAATTTTTTATAATATTTTATTGATAAATTGCTATATATAATATTTAATAAATTTAATTTTCTTTTACAATTTGTATAAAATTAATAAATAAAAAATAATTTTTTTAATATCATATAATTATTCTAATGCCTTGAGCTTTCATATTTGCGCATTGCGTAGTAATATAGAAGATAGTATGATATCAAAACTCAATATTTTCCAAGGTAATGTTGTTTGGTATGCTGGGAAGCAGGTACACTAATAAACGTAGAAATGGTAGCATGGACACTAATAAACTTAGAAATGGTATCAAGGAGAGGTATGTATTTTCTATACTTAGTTATATGACACCATTAGAACCCAGTCGTTACATCTACATTCAATGAAAGTTACATTTGGGGAAAAAAAAAAGGATACGATTAGATCCGTTGGTCACGTCTACCAATTGTTCAAATGGGGAAAAATGTGCCTTGAAAACTTGGAATGGGTAAAATTAGAATTAAGAAATGTGAGAAACAATTATTGAGTTTCGTATTGTTATATTAGTAGTAGCAACAGCAACAATAATAATAATAATATTGAATTAAGAAGAGTCCTAAAAATTATAATTACTAAGAGATGCCACTCAAAGAGGCATATCAGTTATATAATAATCAAAGTGCGATAAAAAAGTAAAATATGTCCAGACATGTTGAAAGATTAAAATAAATATTTTAAAATATGTTCATGTACATTGAAGAGGAAAATTTAAAATTTAAAAAATCGAGAAATTCATTTCTGAGCTTCACACTTTTATATACGTTATAGGTTATAGATTATAGATTATATATAGGTATAGATTATAGATAATGTTATCTTTTTTTAGAGATAGATGCAGTTTGCCTCTGAACTATGAAATGTTTTTAGACCACCAGTTGGAGTGTTCTTAGCTAGTGTTTTTGGACATCTCTTGCTAGTCAAAAAAAAATTCGGAAAAAATAAATAATGATATTGAAATTCGAATTTTATCACAAAATTGAAAATTTTACTACGCTATAACTCTTAAATCACTCAATGAAACTAAGTATGGTAAAGGCCTGTAACTTCCTTACAGCATTTAGAGTCTCACCATAAAGAATTTTAAAGCCGAAAGTAGTATATCAGATAATATAGCTCAAGAGACACATAATAAGGACGGAAGTGCGTAGACATTTATTATATATATCGAATTCGGCGGTAATTAAGAGGCACATTTTCATCGGGAATAATAGTAAGCCTCGAAGCTTATGCACCACAGGATCATAGTTTAAACATACTACGACCCTTTACATAGAGGAGAAATTATTTATTGCGAATTAATCTCTAATTTCGTAAGCAGTGATGAGGCTGCTGCTCCTTTCCTTCTCCTGTTAGGTTAAGCTCGGCCTCGATCTCTATGGGACGATGTACCCTGCAGCACGAGAAATCGACAAAGAAAAACTCAAGAACACATGCTAGTATGTGCACCTTAGTAAAATGTTTTATTAGTCGAATGGGGATATCAAGTACGTAGGCACTTACTTCCACATTTCTTCCCGACAGGTCGGTTCCTAATGTTGCACCTCTTCGGGATCGAAATGGCGGTGGCGGGCATTATCCCTGCTTTCTTGGCCAGTGGAGACAGCAGCACCGCGCACAGGCACCGTGGGGCAGTTCTGATGAGTGCATTGACCTTGGCACAGCAGGGTCGCGTAACCAGAGCCCGGCCGCTCCTAGCAGCACCAAGGCATGGGCTCAGACTGGCTGCTGCAGTATTGATCGGCGTCCTTCCGCACTCTCCAGCACCATCTGCTGCCAGAAACAGTTCCTGCACGCCGTGTTTTTGTGAATACGGACGTCTATCTGGTTAATCTGTTAATTTTGGATACTATCTGTACATGCGTTTTATTTGAGAGGCTGCACGACTATCTCTATCTTTACTAAGATTTCTACTCCAGCTGGCAAACCGGACGATATCGACCTGACCCAATATCTGATGGTACCCAAATTCTTTTACCAATGCAATGTTTTGACGAGCGGATTGGACTGGCCGGTTCAACCCAACTGGGGGCTTATCCAAACCATATAGTTTTCTTAGAACCAACAATAAGAACTGGAAAACCCGCCAAAACTGCTTTATTGACCGGTTGGACCATTGCAAATTGAACCGGCTTAATTAGATTTAATTTGAAAGTTAAGTACGTAATTGATGTTAGGAAATCAAAATTTTATACCAACTTGTCAAAACAATCTTATATTAAGAATGGCATGAATTTGACATTCGAAAACTGGAGCTTAATTCCAAATAATGAAGTATAAATAAGGAATAATAGCGCCATATAGCCTAACGTTTGAAGGAATTCTTAATTCTAGCCCAAACTTGATTTTTTACCTGAGATATCCCAACGTTGACGTATTGGTTTCAAATCTATCCCGACGCTAACTTTCCGTTCAAAATTGACGGAAATTGCACACGTAGCACGTTAATTTTGTAACAAGTGTCGGGATAGATGTGAAATTAACATGTCACGTGTGCAATTCCGTCAATTTTGGACGGAAAGTTAGCGTCAGGATAGATTTGAAACCAACACATCAACGTTGGGATATCTCAGGTAAAAAATCAAGTTTTGGCTAAAACTAAGAATTCATTCAAACGTTTGGCTATATGGCGCTATTAACCCTATAAATAATGCCTTAGTTTGAGTTACAACAAACTGCAAAGACGATCGCAATAAATAGTTACGTTAATGATTCATTTGTAACAATGTGAAAGGAGTAAATTCTGAATCGACAAATAAGTAGTTCAACGAAACAAGTAAAAAAGGAACTATTACCATATTAAAAAGATGGGGATCATTTCAACCGAATCATTGATTACCATATTATTGTACGTACTACGTGCGGATGTTACAACGTAGACTTGTAGCATCATTACACATACCTTGGAAGCCAAGAGGAACACGAGCATGCCAAGCAGAAGACCTTGTTTAGTAGTGTTGAACGCCATTCCTATCAATCAAACCTGGACAAATTTCTCACTTGTATGGACTGATATTGGCCCTGTTTGATGGGAAGAAGTGGATCTCCGAGGGCTATAAATACTAAGATGGTAAGTGGGAAGAGTGATTGCTTTTGCAATAGTGGGGTGGTTGGGGGAGCAAACGTGGAAGAAATCAGTGGCTTCATGTCCCAATCTTAATTCAACAAAAGTGATGATTTTAATTTTTGAGAGGAAAGATCATAAGAGAATGTCTCCAAACTCCAACCCATTATGCCTATGCCTGTCGTATTGACACATAAGAGCATCCTCTCGCATGTTCTCTTTCTTTTTGGGGATCATTGTGTGGGTTGTACCGTTTAGATAGAAACTTCTGCTTTTCTAGATTTTTGTTTCTTTCAAAAGAAATGAGAGTTCTCATTTGTTGTTTAATTAGTCCTAAGCAGTTTAATCTGATTTGACACATGATTAGTCCTTTGTTTAGTTTAATTATAAGTATAAAGAGTTATTCAGCAAAAAAAAATAAGTATACAGGGTTTCGACTATTACTTATTACATTACATGCTATTCTTTCCCCCTTTTTTTTGGGAGATCCTTATTACATGTTATCAGTCGGAGCTAACAAGACTCGATTCTCGATCAAAATATGAACGATGTTTTTGAAATTATCCAAATAAAAATTATGTCAATATCGTCATAATATTACTAAATATGTGTTGATTCATCTATATTATTCTCTTCAAATGAATTTCAAGTCATTCAAAAAAATATCAGCTTGTTGGATTTCACAGAGTGACACACGCTTTGTCCTGTATATAATTTCATTAATTTGTTCACACGATAGACAACCTTGAATAACGTTATCTCAATCTAGACGTGAGGGGTGTTAAATACTAAATTAAAATATAAGGTGAATTTCAATGAAACCCTTGTAATTTTATAAATGGACGATGGCGCCTCTCTTCATTACAAATAGGACATTCACCACCTCTTTTTTTCTTTTATAACGTGACAGTTCACTAGGCACAAGCGCTAATGTGGGACCTCAAAAATCATTTTTAATATTAAAAAATCTAAAATCTTAATATAAAAATGAAAAATAATAAATAATTTAAAAAAAAAAAAAAAAAAACAAATGGAGGTAAGTGACCCACTTAGGTGAGGTCGTCGGAGGCATGCAGGAGGACCCCAGCTGCTTATCGTGCCTTCTCTCTCCCCTCGAAGATTATCGAGGAGAGAGAGAAGGGTTGGATATGGTTGTGGGTGCTCTCTCACCGGTGATTTACCCCTTGTCTCTCCTCAAAAAGCCAGAGGTCTTGGAGCTTCAGGGGACCTCACTTGAGGATTGGGTCGCTGGCCAGGAGCCAATCTTCCCTGGCTACATACGGTTTTCTCCATTTTTTAAAGTTTTTTAATTTTAAATTTTGAAATTAAAAATGATATTTGAAAGGGTCACATTAGCATTGATACCCAGTCAACTGTCACATCATCAAAATTAGAAGTGGTGAGTGCCCAATTTTAAAAATAAGAGGTGTCATTTTCCATTTATAAAACTATAATAAGGGGTGTCATGGGAATTAACCCCAAAATATACCTAAATACGTTGAAACTTCAAAGGTGCATTTGGTACCCGAGACTGGACGAGATATAACAGGAGATGGGATGTGATGGGATAAAATCATGGACATAGAAGTCCTAATTAATTATTTCGAGCATGTTAAGAATTACGATAGGGATATGAAAGTAACAATCATGATATCCTCAAAAATTATATTTTCATTTTGGAATATAAAAATAAATTTAGAAAATAAAATAAAATAAGAAATTAAAAAAGTGGTAATCACATATGGCTGAGAGGGGCAGTGGGCTCGCTGCTGGCCACAATCGCCTTGGCAAGGTCAACAGAGGCTTCAAATTAGCTCACCGACAAGCTCAATGGAATCATTGGTGGTCGGTATCGAGGCTCACCAAGTTCGTCTCGCCACTGCTTGATGTCAACCACCAGTGCCCCGGCTGAGGTCGTCGGCAACTCTGTTGCTCTTTCCATGAGCGACGCATTTTGTAAATTATAAGATAAAACAGTGGTACTTTTGTGATCACACATAAATTGTTATCCTAATCTGCCTTAAATTTCACCTCCGATATACGCAGGATTGCCCATTAACAAATTATCATGTCCAATCCGCTCCTTTATCCCATCCTGTCCACCACGGAAAACAGATTAGGGAAATTCATATCTGCCACTAAACCCGGTAGAACAACACGCACAAATCATATATAGAGTTTTGAGATATGCAAATAATAGAAGAAGGAGTTCCCATAATTTAAGATACCTCGTAGGACAAGTTTACGTTCATGTTGAGTGACCTTTGGACTTATCACTTGCTTCCCATGACATAAAATGTTGGCGACATGTCCTCTTGAAGGTCCAAAATCACTTTGGAAGTTAATATATTAGTAAGTACGAGGAATTTAGTAGGACGAGCCGAAAGGGCTAATGCTACTGCGAAGTATTATGGAAAGGATTTTCATCGGTCGATGAGTGAAAATGACGGAGAGTCCGCAGGCAGAAGCGTCAGAGTTTCGGGAATATTAGAGGCTTTGATTTTCATTTGTTTTTCCCCCTTCAAATTATGGGTTTCTTATTATTATCGTCATGATCATTTCTATATTTTGAGTACTTTGAGTTATTGATTGGTCTTTAACAGTTGGATACAATTAGAAGGTACAACGGATTGGATCGATAATTATATGAGGCAGCAGACGAATAAAGATGTTTATGAATTTGGGGTGAGCATCGATCTTCCATCCCAATAGTGCAGAAAAGTCTTAACCTATGGTATTTGGAAAATTCTATGGAATATACATCGGAAATGCATATGTATATATTTATTTAAAAAAGGTCAAGTAATTTACTCGAAAAAATATAAATAATTTTTGAAAAAATAGTATCATATAGCACGGATTTTACCCGATTTTCAAATCCTAACACTTTTTTAAAAGTTATCATGCCGTAGCACAAATGACCATTTTCATTTCATATCTAACACGCCATTTAATTTCCGTCAAAGACACTATCAGTAAGCTAAGTTAGCTTGACCGTGAGCCCTCCCCACATATGTGGACATGACAAGTCGACAAGATAATAATAAAAAATTTACAAATTTACAAAATTAAGAAAAAAAAATAAAGGCCGAGGTGGGCATCTGGCGACATCGCCCGAGGTGGGCGATCGGTGGGGGGTGCCGCCCAACTGATCTCGGCTCCCCAATTTATTTTATTTTTTTATTGTTATCTCGTCTACGTGTCACCTCCATCTATGCAGAGGGGGCTCGCCGTCAAACCAACTCATCTTATCGTTAGTGTTTTTGGCGTAAATTAAATGGCGTGCTAGATTTGATAGGAAAATGATCATTTGTGGTAGGGCATGGTAACTTTTAAAAACGTGCTAACATATGAAAATCGAATAAAATATGTGCTATATGGTGCTATTTTTCCTTATCTTTTTATATGAATCATACATATATTTCAACTCTATATATTGCCGACAATTTCGTGGTATTTGCATGCATATGGTTCGAATCTTATCAAGTGGAGTCTTGAACAAATTTTGTAACTTCTCTTTTCGAAGTCCTTTGAAATCCTACATTGAGTTGTGTTAGAAATGCAATTAAATTATAATTTACAGTGTCAGTCAAGAAAGGAAATAAAAAAAGCAATATGAAACAGTTTTTTTTTTCAGTTTCAAATAGGAAACAGTTTTACGATTATATACAATGGGAGCCTTTCTTTCGGTCCCTATTAAGAGCCCACATAGTGCCACATAGGCACCACATCATCTTAAAAGGGACTAGCCAAAATGAGGGGCCAGATACTCTGATGGTCTATCCCTATTGTGATCTCACATTTTTTATATAAAAAAGAAAAAGAAAAGAAAAGAAAAGGCAATTGTGTGGCTACTGCATGCCACGTGGCAGGAGAAGTGAGCCCGCACGATCAAAGAGCGACTTTCAATAAAATAAATAAATAATAAAGCAGCTATTGTTGAGAGCCTATTGAATTTTCATTGGACTCGCACGGGCTTGGATCCATTTCCCATTAACTCATGGATTTTCCTTTTCTTTTCCGATATGAAATTTATCCCATTTGACTCCTCAACACCCGCCCTCACGTATAACGTGTGAATTATTTTTGCCTACACGTTGTCACGTGCCCTTATACACCCGCCCTCAATAACTGATCTCGAGCTGGGCTCACCTTTCGTGCTCGGGCAAGGGAAGATTTTGGCTGCTCTCGGATATGTTGGGCTTGGGATGGTGTGGGTGCACATATGCGCGTAAGCGCGCATACGTGTAACCTGGGTTCTAATACCATATTAGATTTTCATTGGGAATATATTGACTTGCATCTATTGTCATTTAAAAACTCAAGCTGATAAGTGGTAATATACAAGCTATATATTATCCATTTTACACCTCAACAGAGCCGCCATCGAGTCCCTCTTCAGCTCCCATCTTCAATGGGAGCGGGTTCCAAGGGCCAGTCCCCCTTCCTGCCAAGTGGGCAATAGGGACCGGCCGGGGATTGCCATTTGAGATGGCCTAACTATACATAAATGTTCTTTAGAAGAGCTGACCTTCCCTTATATTGCCTGACCTTTTGCAATACGAACAAATTGATAGACATTTGGTGAATGTAATTGTTTTGACACATTGTTTGTTTACATAGCATAAATTATTTTAAGTTAATATGTTGGTAGTTGTAATTCATGTCTAATAATATGGTGAGACATATTGAATCCTCAAACTAATAGATTATTATGATAATATAATTCATACTCAAAATTCTTATAAAGTTTTGTATGATTGTGATATGGAGGTGAACTCCGACCCACATGGCATTCGGCTCGGAATTTTATAGGAATCTTGGCTGGACAAACAAAGGTCCAAAAAGGCTTGTAAGCCCATGACCGAGGCCCACTCGACCCATTATCAAAGCCCATTCCATCCCATTTGACACTCATTATCTCATTTCTTCTATAAAAGGAAATTGAAAGGTAAACCTAAAAACTCTCCCTTTATTCTCGACAAAAATCGTCCCTAACTTGAGCATTGGAGTGGGGTCTTGGGCACCAGCCCGAGAGCCCTTCTTGCAGGTTATGGAGCGGTGATCAAACTCAAAGGAGGACCTGAGATCCTTCTTGATGGGAGTGGATTTCGACCTGAACTTTTTTTCCGCATCACATTGAATGATAAGAAGTATTTAAAGATAAAGCATATCGTGCTGCTCTGAAGAATCAAATTTATGATATCCGAATTATTTTAGCGGATAGTGGTCGACTAATTTGTTTCTAGAAAAACTATTATCTATGACATGACATAAACTCTTGGTATTTGCATTAGTGTTATTAGCAACATACAATTTTGTATTTTTTTACCGGATTTTATTAGATCGCGAAGAGATTCCATGAATAAATATCGCGATTTCCAACCCATGTAACGTCG
Organism: Punica granatum; assembly: GCF_007655135.1. Taxonomy (NCBI): domain Eukaryota; kingdom Viridiplantae; phylum Streptophyta; class Magnoliopsida; order Myrtales; family Lythraceae; genus Punica; species Punica granatum. The sequence continues at coordinate 27,838,233 of NC_045128.1, forward strand.
GCCTATCATCTAATTATATATATATATATATATATATATATATATATATATGAACAACATGAATTTTCTATATCTTAGGAGATTTGAAGAGTACCAAGATTCATTATTCTAAGTTAAATTCGACATAGCTGCTTTATCTGGGTATGAATGAGAGCTCTCCACAATACCTAACATGCGTTCGAAAGCTTCTCTGGTTATCTCTTCCCCTAATTATGTCCAAACAAATAATTTTGCCTTTTTCTTCTTCTTTTTTTGGGACAACATTAGGCATCGGGCTCTTCCCCAGCACGCTGGCTTGACTGGATTTGTGCCCAACAAGCTTCTTTATCATCGCTTTCCTTTTTCTCGACTAATTTTCTTCTAATTGCTTTATTTTCTTTTTTGTTTTTCAACTATTTCCACTACATTCTTTATTACGTCATTTTCCACTAAAACATCATGCGTTGAACGTTAATCCCTCGAGGACCTAGATGAATAGATCCCAATACGTCATTTTTCATTAAAATATCATGCGGTTAGTCTCAGTTTAATCTTAAATTATTGAGAGTTAATTCCACGCGAAAAAATAAAATAAAAATACATGAGTTTACAAAAGATTGGGTTTTACAACCTACTAACTCGAGTTTTTGAGTTGAAAATAAACTCTATCGCTTATAGGCACTGTGAAATTTTATATGATATCAGAACGGGTTATACTTTCACAGGTCCGTATGAGCTCATACCACTCCCAGCCTCTTTAATTGTCTCTTTGTCGATGGCAACCAAAAGTGTGCCCCTATTAACCCAAATGTGGAGCTCGTGGTCTCTTAAATTATCTCTTTGTCAAGGGTAGCCAAAGTGCGCTCGTGTTGGCCCAAGTGTGGAGCTTGTGATCTATTTAATTGTCTATTCGTAAATGTTTGGCTCGTACTTAGTTCTTGAGGACGGGTTCTTCAAGTCCATGTAGCACGTATACGTGAATATCAAAACTACACGTTGTCACATGAGCGCGGGTGTTGTGAGTTAATCCTACACGGAATCATAGAATAAAAAATTATTGATTTATAAAAGATTATATTTTATAACCTATCAGCTCGAATTTTTAAATTGGAAATAGGCTAAATCGCTTATAGGCCTAGCAAAAATTTTACATAGTATCAGAGCATATTACGTTTCTGCACACTCGTGTGGGATCATAACACACGAAGTCTCTCTAATTGTCTCTTTATCGAGGGCGGCCAAAGTGCACCCATATTGGCCTGAGTGTGGAGCTTCTGATCTCTTTAATTGTCTATTTGTCGAGGGCAGTCAAAATACGCCCGTGTTGGCCTGAGTGTTAGCTTGTGGTCTCTTTAATTGTATCTTTGTAAGTGCCCGGCTCATAGTCAGTTCTTAAGAGCAAGTTCTTCAAGTCCACGGGGCTTATGTAGGTGAAATATCAAAACCACAAGTTGCCATGTGAGAGCGGGATTATAGAGTTAATTCCACACGGAAAAATAGAATTGAAAAGTACGAGTTTATAAGAGATTGAGTTTCACAACTTACTAACTCGAGATTTCGGGTTGGAGATGGATCCAATCGCGTATGGGCCTAGTGGAATTTCACAATCATCTCGGCATTCATGTATCAGGATTCTCTCTAGTTATTAATCATGCCAACTAATATATGTTCTTTTTCTTCATTAACCAGTCACTTACCCCTGATGGAGGTCACTAGTGAGGTTCGACCCCGTCGTTGACCTGATCGATTAGATGGGTAATAGCTAATAGGGATGCCCCAACTCCCCGACCCATTGAGATCTTATTACCGACAACCTCGATAGTGAGGGGTTGACAGTGGGTAGGGACGCCCCTATGACATCCCTTTTGTTTCTTTTTTTTTTAACAAATTTATTCAATTTGATTTGTTTTTAATTTTAATTTTCAAAAATTGTTTTTCATTAAGGAAATTGCAACATAGTCCCATTTAAACGAAAAATGTGATATCCAACCAAAATGATAAAAAGTGGAAAGATGAGGATGAATATGATAAAAAATAAAAATTCAAGACGAAAATGCAAGAGTATCAAAGATTGAGGATATCAAATGTTTATATATATATATGTATATATATATATATATCATTTCTTTGGTCTTTTTCTCGAGTAGATCATTTTTTTGGAGCATACTCTGGTATTCAGAAGTCCAACGGGTCCTGACTAATGTATTTTGAATTGGATCGGCTCACTGACGGGTAAAGCTTAACCTTTACATTGCGCATTTGCTCTCTTTTTACATCTACAATGGCCGTCCCAACTTGTGGGTCATACACAACCCGAGACAACCCTGCTCTTTTCCCCCTATTATGGGGGGAACAGTAGCTAGGTGATAAGTTTTCAAAAATCGAAATGCGGTGATAACTTATGCTCATAAAGTGATAACAAGGCCAATTTGTACTAACTTATTATACATTGTACATAAAAGACATTACATAATTTTCAAACAGTGATAAGCTCGGTTTAGGAAATGATAACTAGCCCCGCTCAACTAACTTGTCAAATCATCTACTGAGAATGTCGGAAATTTTCATTTCTAAAATAAGCTCGGTTGAACAAGTATCTCATATATTACACTCTACTTATCTCGACTTCCCAAAAAGGTGACAACATTAGACCGTGAAGTGATAACTAGGACAAACTGAGCTGACTTATCACAGCTAGAGCAACGGTTATCCGAAAAATCAATGAGGTGGTAACTAGCCCCATTTCATCTAACTTATCAGATCATGTATAGAGATTATCGAAAAATTCCATTTATAAGATAAGCCCAGTTGAATAAGTAAAACCATACAAATTGAACTAAGTTATCATATATTTCACAATACTTATCTCATTTTCCCTATAATGTGATAACCTTAGACTGTGAAGTGATAATTATGACAAATTGAGCTAACTTATCACACCTTCAACAATGGTTATGCAATAAGTCGAATGCGGCGATAAGTTGGGTTCAAGAAATGATAACAAGCCCAATTTGTACTAACTTATCATATATTGTACAAGAATTGTCACATATTTTTCAATTGTGATAAGTCCAGTTGAGAAAGTGATAATTAGCACCATTTCAACTAACTTATCAGATCGTGTATTGAAATTATCAAAAAAATCCCTTTCTAAGATAAGTCCGGTTATACAAGTGATAAACCCACAAATGCTTTGCCTGAGAATGAATTGTGATATATCGTCGAATAAGCCACTGTTCCATTCTTTAAACTAAGTTATCACATATTGTACTGTACTTATCTTGATTTCCCTTTTCACGTGGTAAGCACAGACCGTGAAATTTTAACTAGGACAAATTGACCTAACTTATCACACCTTAAGCAGCAATTATCCCAAAAGTCGAAAGTGGTGATTTGTTGGGTTCAAGAAGTAATAACAAGGTCAATTTGTACAAACGTATCATACATTGTGCATGAATTATCATATATTTTTCAAATTGTGATAATCCCAGTTAAACAAGTGATAACACCACAAATTGAACTAACTTATCACATGTTGTACTCTAATTGTTGCACAAATTTACGGGCCGTTTGGATTCAGAGTTAAAGTTACTTTGATTTTGATTTTGATTGTGGAAAAAGACAAATGAGATGTAGTTATAAATTTGACTTGGGAAACGTGTGTTTTTGTTGTGTAGTGTGTTGAGTTAAAGTTAAAGTTAAAGTTAAAATCAAATTTCGGGAAAACAAACGGGGTAGATTTCGTGGTATCCGCACTTCAACAAGAGATAATAAGGACAACTTGAACTCTTTTTTCAAATCTTGTTTTCTGGCTATTATAATGATCTGACTATGTCATTTCTCCACCTCAAGAAGTAATAACGACATCGTTTTACTTCTTTATCATATTTGCCCATTGTTTATCGCGACTGACGTATTTTGTCGTCATCAAACATCAACATGTCATAGCTATACTAAATTGAACCATCATCCCTCATTGCGCAGTGGTTATCTTAAAAAATTTAATCTGTGATAAACTCTTCTTTTCCATTACTGTCTTTCCAGCGAAATTAATTTTCGAATGTTAAAAATAAATGATTACTAATACTTTTTATTAATTAGATCAATTTTGAATATTTTATTGACCTTTTAAAAATAAATGTTCTATTTTTATAATTATTTACCCTAAAACCACAAAAATTACAAGATTTAAAAAAAAAAAAAATTTCCACGGTCGACTGATTGGAACGGTCGACCGGCAATTGTTTACTTGCTATGGTATGTGGTACTTGACTGTCTCCTTTTGGATGGAATCAATGCATAATTTCCTTCCTTCGGACTACTTAAGCCAACTTGATCTTACTGATGATATGTACATACATATATCCATCGATAAGCATTCGTGGCCCCATAAGAAAGCCGCGTCTGACGTGACTCGGCTGATGAAAGTATGTACTCTGGCAATAATTATTGGGAAATACATATATCGGCCATGATGGGTAGAGGCTTGCCACTGCGTGTGTCAAAAATTGGTCGTCATGCCCCGTGAATACTACAGTATCAATTTTACAACTTGCGCGTAGAAAATGGAGAATACTAGATTTTTTTTATTACAAATAACTTTTCTTGATGATAGATATTATTAAAATATAGTTTTTTTTGCTCGGTTATTAAAATATAGTATTATAGTTCAGTTATGTTTACTTTATTCATGCACGGAAAACTGTGAAGTTTAAGGAAATTTTTGTGTCCCTGCGGCCGCGGGGAAAAATTTCAGTAATATTTTTTTTTTCTGGAAATTGAGGCTCTTGGGGGATGAAATAGCATTAAAGAAGTCGCATTTGTATCAAAAGGGAGTATAGTACTGTGACGCACGCTCTCATCTGTTAATATAAAAGTCATAAATTTAATATTTAATAAAATTACTCATACTATTTTATTAATTATTTAGAATTTCTCTTTCATTATTCTAAACTTTGCACGTAACCAAAAAAAAATTGTGATGCAGCCTGGGCAAGACCACTCCATAACCAATTATTGATCCTGGTACAACCTCCGTTAAATGATTATCTATTTATTTATTTATTTATTCATTCAATAATAACAAAATATAATTGCACAAAAAAGTTGATTATACCCGAATTTTACACTCTTATATATGATTAATAATCTAGCTTTTACTAGTTAATTCCAAAAGGATGTATTAGTGCATAAAATATTTATTAATCATCTCATTTAATATTTATAATATATTTATTTAATCACTAATTCATATTTATTACATGTATTTAGTTCAACGTTAACGAAATAACTTATTTTCTTCTTGTGTTTTATATAATGCTTATGACTTTTGTGTTATATCAAATATTAAATTTCATTATATAAATATATATATGATTGTAAGTAGGGGTGATCGGTTCCGGGTACCCTGTATTTTTCATAATATCCGGACCCTACCCTATAAGAGACAGGTTCCAAGATTTTGGAACCGGACCATACCCTGTTGAATCATGGAACCGGAACCTACCCGGAACCTGTATTATACCACAGGTTCCGGATACCCTGTTGGAACCTGTAAATTTTTTCTTTTCACTAAATAAAATCGAAAATATCACATACATAATCAGTAATTACGCCAAATAGAATATCAACAAAATTTAGATTAATCTACAACAATGAAATAATAATATGTCTCATCAATCCATCGACAAAATTGAACATCCATAATACGATCTCACACAACAAAGTACCTATATTCTGATTCATTAGAGGAAATAATAACTTTACTATTTTCTCTTTTTTTTTAATAAATAACCGGTTCCAGGTACCCTGTAGGCAGGAACCGGAACCGGAACCTATTTTCACAGGTTCCTAATTTTAATACCCGAAACCTAACCTATTTTCAATACGAGCTACCCGGACCCTACCCGTTAGGGTAGGTTCCAACCGGTTCCGGGTATACCCGGTACCCGTGCACACCCCTAATTGTAAGTTGATCTCACCATATGTTTATCAAATTAGTGATTTTGTTTTTGTGAAAATACTACGTATGATAAATTAATAATTTTTTTTTGGTTTTTCTATCATTTTCATTTTCTGAGTTCGTTTTCATACATTTATAGCAGATTTTTATTATAATTATGCAGATTCTCAAAATATAGTATTGTTTATTAAAAACGAATAAATATTTTCAATAAATAATTTCAAATTTCAAATAATAATCTTATAAATCAAATTCAGCTAATATATTGAGCGGTCCAGTAAGTACTTTACAACTAACTGATTCATTTAATATGCAACTGTGTATATATATATATATATATATATATATATGTAATTGTCTAAAATAATTAATTACATTACACACACATATCTATATGCAACTTATAAGAATACTGTATATGTGAGGAATTAGTAGTTGCGCTAATCTATATAAATATATAAGTTGTATCCCTTGCAATATATAGAATTAGAGAAGCAATTTTTTTAATGCTACATGGGTAGAAAGGTCAATATATATGAAATAAAATGGGTAGAAAGGTAAATGTCCATTGAAATAGGGATTAAAAAGTCAGTATCTAAATTAGATATTTATGTCTCTGTCAAATTGAAATTAAATTAAATTTTAGAAAAACAAAATTAGTAAAGAAACTTTACTTGAATTAATTTATATAGGTATCTTCGTCCTCATTCTGGAAAATTTTATTTGTAACAAATTAATTTTAATTGCTAGGCTAATTGTACAATCTATAAACGAACTACAACTTTTAAGTGCATAGTTAAATTTATTATTAGACTATTGCAATACAAATATCCTATTATTTTAAATTGTTGGAAAATTAATTATTGCAAATAAAATTTATATTTTACAACAAATTAATTATTTTATGTGCATTAAACTATGATTATTTGTACTTTGTATTCTGCATAAACTTTATTTCAATTAATCTATGTAGGTATTTTTGCCCTCAATTTGGAAAATATTATTTGTAAAAAATTAATTTTCAAGTAATAAGTTAATTGTACGATTTATATAATTGAACTAAAACTTATAACTATAAAGTTCAATATATTATTAATATATTGCAAGACAAAGTTCCTATCATTTTAAATTTATGTTGAAATATTTATTATAGCAAATAAAATTTATATTGTATATAACAAATTAATTATTTATGTGTGTAAAAAAATAAAATTATGTGGACATTATTTCCTGCATAGTTTTTAAAAACTACTTTATTTAAAATGAAATTATAATTAAATTTGAAAACATAAAAAATTCTCCACGAAAAAATAAAATTACAATCACATCTAAATAAAAAAATTCAAAAAATTTCTGTAAAAAAATTATCCATGCGACGCACGGGTGAAAGAAGACAAGTCTATTTAATACTACATATACATTGGTAATCAACTATTCAGAAAAAAAAAACATTGGTAATCAACTAATTATCTTTTAATAGAAATTGTATTAATGTCAAATTAAATGTTTATCGGTTTTATCCGTAAACTAACTATAATAATTATTTTAAGACTAATGATAATTACATTTATTGGGGTAATTATTTGCCTATACGTGTTTTTCACGTGAATTGCATATTTTGAAATAAATATTAGTTGTACATAAATTGTAACATTACTTTTCCATTCCTTTGATGAAATATCTTTCGTCGCACATTTTGATTTTATTTGAATTTCAAACTTTCTCATCTATTATTTTATTATATTCTTTTTTAATAAGTCATAATTTTTATGCTCAATTTAAACTTACACTAATTAACAATGCAACAAATGAGAACATATATAAGGAGTAAATGAATCTAGATACAAATATAAAACAGTAGACAGAGCTTCCCCCACCATCCGCCCAAAAAAAACAGGTTTCTTTTGTGGGCGAATTGAGGAAACAAATTTTGTATATATATATATATATATATATGAGATAAAATGTGTTTATTCGGATAAAATTATTAAATGTTTATAGTTTCTCATTTACATAAATACTATAAGTACTTATATGAAATATCAGCTAATTCTTATAGACAAATAACAAAGATATCAAATGGGAAACTGAAATAACTGGACTAAGACTACAATCAAGATTTGTCTAAATATATCAAAATGATATATGATTACCTAAAAAATTAAGCTATATATATATATATATATATATATATGAGCGGTAAAATTTTTTTGCTAGAATACCAATATGGGTTGATTCAAATAATTAGAAACTTATTCAACTTAAATAAAGTTTTAGATTCGAGTATCGTGCATTGAGAAATTTCTCTATTGGTAAAGCTTTACTTTTCAATTGATTGATCTTGTTCGAAACTGAATTAGTTGAAATCTTTTAGGCATCGAATCCAAGATGTGCACATAAAAAAAGATTACATTTACTCCTTAATAAACTGATTCGATTCGAACAGGATTAATCGAAACTTATTGAATTTCGAAGTATCAGCACGCACACCCAAAACAATGTTGCCTAGAGTTCAAATTAAATTAAAATATGTCTAAATACATCAAGATTGTGAAAATAAATATAATTATGGAAAATCAAAAAATGACTTTCCGCCGGAATTACGATTCCACTTCTTCGTGCCACAATTTTCCTCGGGCCCGAAAGGATAAGCTGAGACGGACAGGAGCTACCATTCCAACTTCCAAGGCAGTCCCCGCAGCAGCACATTAAACTCCGTGGGGCCCACCACGACCCATCCCCCAAGGTTGAAATACTTCTCTACGGCGGGAGCGTACTCCCACTTCCTCTACCATGGTAGGGTCCCACCTCCACAATGAGAGATACGGAGCATGCACCGGGAACATACAAAAAGGGATCCCATCTCCCATACTTTTTATCTCTTTCCCTTCCGAGTCACTTCGTCGATATTCCGTGAAGACAAAATTCATCCAATCGGACGGTGAAGGAAAGGTCTGACCTTTCCCCTTAAATAGTCCTCTCCCCAGCTGAATCTCTTCATCCCTTGCCTGCCTTCCCCCCCTTCGCCCTTTTCCACCAATTTGGATTGGACTCGGAATCGGAATCTCTACAGAGTGCATACCGGTAATGGGCTCTACGGTCGAGGACGAGCGATCCCGCCTTGAAGTTGGCCTCCTGCAGGTTCTGAACTTTGCTGCTCTGTTGCTTCGATCGGAAGAGTTTTAACCCCATCTTTTATCTCCTTGATTTCGATGGCAAACTTGATGAAATTGACTTTGTGTTCTTCTCTGTTTCCTCATTTGCGTGGTGATGTTCCTTTTTGTCCGACAAAACCGATGCGGGCTTGGTTATAAATGGAAAATTTTGTGACAGCTTGAGCCGTTGGGTTAATCAATCAGCTCGTGCTATTGCTGCCATTGCAGTTTGAGTAGCTGGGTGTAGAGGGGCTGCTCTCGCGGTGCGATAATTAAGTTTAACCATTCTCTGTGATGGATTGATCGAGCAAAAGTTTTTGACTTGACTTGATTATAGAATTTCTGTTCAGCGGGCAGGCTTTGTCGACACCGTTAATTCGAACAGCTTTACGTGCGAATCGGGTTATGTATCGCCTGATGGTTTAGTTGTTATTGCAGTGTGAATTCTCGTTGCGTTGTTCGAGGATAAGCCCGACTTTAGCTCAATTTTTTTTGAAAGCTAAACACAAAATCGTGTTCATGGTTGAGATATTTAGCGAAAGAAAAGTGTTCATGGTTGAGACACCGTTCTCGGTTTTCGCGGATTTTCTTTTCGGGTCAAAATAGTTCCGTAAAGTGGAATTCAGTTTAGCTACTATGATTCTGCCGTCTTTTCCTCAGAAGAATTTGCTTGGCAGGTCAATTATTATGTTGGTCGTACATACTTCTTATCTTGTTAGTTTATGAAACTTCAATCTACCGGTGCCCATCCCATTTCTATATCTGATTTTTGATATAACAGGATGGAGATGACAAGCTCTACACTGGGGATGGTTCTGTTGATCTCCATGGGAACCCGGTTTTGAAGAGCAATACTGGGAAATGGAGAGCTTGCCCCTTCATCCTAAGTAGATGAAACTTCCTCCTTCAGTGCTTTTGCCCATTTTGTTTTCTTTCTGCATTGACACTGATAATGAGTGCAACAATTTTGCAGGCACTGAGTGCTGCGAGCGTTTGGCCTACTATGGGATCGCTACGAATCTTGTCAGTTATCTCACCCACAAACTGCACGAGGGAAATGTTGCCGCAGCTAGAAATGTTACGACTTGGCAAGGGACTTGCTATCTTACTCCTCTCATTGGAGCAGTGTTGGCTGATGCTTATTGGGGAAGATATTGGACAATTGCCACCTTCTCCACCATTTACTTCATCGTAATCTCTCTCTCTGTCTCAGCCCTAGCTCTCACGCACTCACGTAGTTTAGGTGCCGAAGCTGGACTAATTAATTGGAATTGGAGAATCATCTTACTATGAAAATATCTTGATGTTTGATATAATTAGTTAAGCTAAGAGGAGGATTTTGTAGCTGTCTTCTTTAAGAGGTTAGTTATAATGCAATGTTCAGACAGCCTATTTTAATTTATTTATGTTTCTGGACGTTAATATTTCAGAAAATTTGCATCTGTAGTTTCATTACTATTATGGAATATATTCTATAAACACATCTACAGAGTAGGTTCCTAGCAGCAAAATCCTGGTTAGTGAATTTACATGCTTTTGTTCATATCTTCCCACTTATGAATATAAGCAGTTTGTACACAAAACATTGAACTTTTCACTGACACCAACTGCTTGTTTTGTATAGGGAATGTGTACTCTGACTCTCTCTGCATCGGTCCCTGCACTGAGGCCTGTAGATTGTGTCGGCTCCTTATGCCCTCCCGCTACGTCTGCACAATATTCAGTATTCTTCTTTGGGCTCTATCTGATTGCTCTTGGCACGGGAGGGATCAAGCCCTGTGTGTCATCATTTGGGGCAGACCAATTTGATGATACAGATCCTCGAGAAAGAATGAAGAAGGGTTCCTTCTTCAATTGGTTCTATTTCTCCATTAACATCGGCGCTCTCATCTCTAGTAGTTTGTTGGTGTGGGTTCAGGATAACGCAGGATGGGGATTAGGGTTCGGTATCCCTGCATTGTTTATGGGTCTAGCTATTGGGAGTTTCTTCTCAGGCACTCCCATTTATAGATTCCAAAAGCCAGGAGGGAGCCCCATTACGAGGGTATGTCAGGTTGTGGTTGCATCATTTAGGAAGTGGAATGTGAAGTTGCCTGAAGACAGTAGTCTTTTGTTTGAGGTCGGAGAGAACGGCTCCGCTATTGAAGGGAGTCGGAAATTGGAGCACACGGACGAACTCAAGTGAGATATATCCCTCACCAATCTTTTGGTTAAATACGACTATCTAATTATTTGATGATTAAAAAAGAAAAGGATCGTTTTAGCATGTCCCTGGAAATTTCTAAAAGTAAAGATATGGTTCTCTTATGTTCTTAGGATAGTTTTCCATTTAGTAAATGAGGAGGGGAGACTGGTCCACTGGATAAATTAAGATTGGACCAGATAATGCTAATGAAAACAGTAGCATATTAGATTGTGTTTCATCTGTCAGGGAAAAAAACTTACATTACTTCCCCTATTCTAATGACTAATTTGCCGGAGCAAGTGAGGAATCTGTCCGTCAAACTGATCTGAAACCTTGCTAACCATGTAACGTGTTTGAATTGCTTGAATTAACTTAGTGAGAAGAACAAGGAAACTCATTAATATATCATTATGATTTAGGTGCCTTGATAAAGCTGCGGTTCTCTCTGAAGCAGAAATCAAGAGTGGAGACTACTACAACCCATGGAGGCTTTGCACTGTAACCCAGGTGGAAGAACTGAAGATCTTGATTCGAATGTTCCCGATCTGGGCCACTGGAATTGCATTCTCTGCAGTTTATGCACAGATGTCCACCATGTTCGTTGAGCAGGGTATGATGATGGATACGACGATTGGGTCCTTCACTATTCCACCAGCCTCCCTCTCCTCATTCGACGTGATCAGCGTGATCTTCTGGGTCCCAGTTTATGACCGGGTCATTGTGCCAATCGCCAGGCGGTTCACTGGTAAAGAAAGAGGGTTCTCTGAGCTTCAGCGGATGGGCATCGGCCTCTTCATCTCGGTCCTGTGCATGTCTGCTGCCGCAATCGTGGAGATTGTGCGACTTCGGATGGCACACGATCTCGGACTGGACGACAAGGAGGTGGCTGTCCCGCTCAGCATACTTTGGCAGATTCCACAATATTTCCTCCTTGGTGCTGCTGAGGTCTGCACCTTTGTCGGGCAGCTTGAGTTCTTCTACGACCAGTCGCCGGATGCCATGCGGAGCTTCTGCAGCGCCTTCTCTCTCCTTACAACTGCACTTGGGAACTACTTAAGCTCGTTCATTCTGACCCTTGTGACCTACTTTACAACCCGAGGAGGGAGTGCAGGGTGGATCCCCGATAACTTGAACGAGGGTCACCTCGACTGCTTCTTCTGGCTTCTTGCTGGCCTCAGCTTCATGAACATGCTGGTCTACATTGTGTGCGCAAAGAAGTACAAGCAGAAGAAGGCCTCGTGATTCAATCCATCGTGGAAAGAATGGGTGTCTTCAGCAAGCCTTCCTTTGAAAGGCCTGCTTCTTCTTATAATGTGTATATAGTTTAGCGTTCCATGTTGGATGTGAAAAGAACATCTGAATGGCTTCAGATTCAATTGCTTTCACTTCCCTTGTAAAATTAAACATCACGATAGCAATGCTCGAACAATTGAAGCTGCTGCTTGAAAATTCACGATGAAACTGAAAAGTCATGGAAGATTTGTGGGTTCGACGAGATATTTGTGTCTGTTTCTGCTGCAGTGACTATCATTGATCGAGGACAAAAAACATTTGAAGAGCTGGACACGGCTTAAACTTTTAAGTGCAGCTGCAACTCAAGGGATGCTCAAAGAACAGCTTGTACTATGTTGCCTTTCCATTTGATCTATCTACTAGACAATTTTCTCATTCTAATTTCGAAGTGTTCGTTCCGGAATGAAACTCAAAAACTTAGGGAAGGAAACAAATTTTCTTCATCTTTACTTTACGAGAGATGTACTAAAGCCAATTCTGAACCCGTGACGGAACGCTTTAAGTACCGATTAATCAAGTTTGGTTATCTTCATAAAACTCAAGTTTGGCTGTCTTCGCATAACTCGTTATTCAAATGGCATGATATGCCACCTTCATCTACCCATTTAGGTATTGAGCCCAAAAAAAAAAGGGGGAAAAAAAACCATCCTATTTAGGTGAAATGGTACTTACGTGATGAAAAGTGTACGCCTGAGCATTTATCGTTGAACAATTTAACATGAACCGACTGAATTTCCTAGTATTCGTGAAAACAATTTCGATTAGATCAGGATTAGAGGGAATTTGGCAACATAGACACACTAAGAGTGAGAGAATTGATAGTTTACAGGTTTGAAGTAGCTGATGTTAATAAAAAGCAGGCAAAGTGTGTGATTTGAACCTTGTAATTTGCAGGGAAATGCCTACAGTTTTTAGGGTAAATTAAGTCTGATCATCCTTATAACGGTGATCAATTCAGGCTTTATAAAGGGAATTTGTGCTTCTGGTTGATGACATAGTTCAATGCATGAAATGGATTCGCAAGAAAAGCAAAGATTGCCGGTGCAAAGGTCGGTATAGTATGTGCTTCACCGGCGCAAATTCGTGTTTTTTTTCCTTTGAAATTTTTTTGAAATATAAGTTCTTGTAAACGAGTTTATGAGAACAGTGAAGAGCGGAATTGTGAAATCGTGCTCGATGTGGTGCAGATACATGAATTAATCTCTTATCATATTAGGAACACTAATCATATTTATTTTATCTTTTCTTAATGTTCACCTCTTTCAAGGTTACCGGGTAAGGTTGCAATCATAACCGGAGGTGCGAGAGGGATCGGAGCGGGCACTGCGAAACTCTTCGCCCAGCACGGCGCACATGTGATCATTGCAGACATAATAGACGGACTGGGGACCGACCTGGCGGAATCGATCGGGGGCCGGTACATACACTGTGATGTTGCGAAAGAGGCCGATGTGGAGGCCGCGGTGAAGTTTGCATTGGCATGGAAAGGTCGCTTGGACATCATGTTCAACAATGCCGGCGTCTCTGGGCCGGATGGGAGCATCATGCGCTTGGACATGGACCGGGTGAAAGCCCTGGTCTCGGTGAACATTAATGGGATCGTGCATGGGATTAAGTACGCGGCCCGGGCAATGGTGGAGAGCGGAAAGGGAGGGTCCATAATCTGCTCGGCGAGCTCAGCAGCCTCATTGGGCGGCCTCGCGGGCCATGCCTACACGATGTCAAAGGGAGCCATCCTGAGCCTCACTCGTAGCAGCGCTTGCGAGCTAGGCCAACACGGGATCAGGGTCAACTGCATCTCGCCTCACGGGGTGCCATCGGAGATGCTCTTGTTCTACTACAGGCGGGTGTTCGGGAGGGACGATGTGACGACCGAGGAAGTGTCCAGCGCTGTCGGGGAGAAGGGGAGCCTCATAAAGGGGAGAGGCGGAAGCGTGGAGGATGTGGCCCATGCCGCGGTCTTCTTGGCCAGCGACGAGGCGGGGTTTATCACCGGCCATAATTTGGTGATTGATGGGGGATACACTTCTGCTGCGACTGGGCTGAGTTTTATCTACCAGTCCTAAAGAATTAGATCACATACCATTAACACATCTAAGTTATTAGTATGAAATTAATATATATCTAAATGCCATTAGAAAACTGCGATTTCATTTGCAATATACAAAAGAAGTGTTCACTTTGAGAACGAATATGGTTTTTCCGCATTTCTTCTTTTCCATGGTGCAACTTTTTTTGTATGCTCCCCTTCGGAGACTATGCAGACGCTGCTATTACTGCCTGTCAACATACATCGCACGTCTTCGAACCGATCTCTCCAATACGATGTTGGCATGTCGAGGCCAAATCTAACCTCATCGTTGCCATTATATGTTGCTAGCACGGTAATTACAGATGCCTCCAGAGGTTGCCTAGACTCAACAAGCCTCGTCGTGGGCTTAGGAAAAACCTCGGACGCGGTTGTCCTTGCCCTGAGCTCACAAGCCAAGGGCGAGCCCGTGGGCCATCTTAGAGGCTCAACCTAGGAAGATATCGAGCCTAGGATTTCTCACTTGCCTCCCTAGGGCGAATCCCATTGTATCGATGAGACTTGGTCCAAGTCTATCAATTTCGAATACATAAGATGTGGTAGTATAATTTGTCGACTGTATCATAAATTGTTTCATTTCCTTCATATTTTTAGAGATTCACTCATGTAATCGGGTCTAAAACCCGGTTGACCCGACTACTCTTCGGGTCAGTACGGCTTCTCTCCCAGCCCTGCCCGTAGCCATTTTTGACCTGTCCTTAGGCTTTTCAGCGTCTTCCTCCTCCCCCCACCAAATACCTCAGAGAGCATAGAACGCCTCGACAGAGACACCGAAAGGGAGACTCGTCGCAGAGTGAGAGAGCAATGGAGGTGCCCGGATCGTCGAAGAAGATGATAGCGACGCAGGAGGAGATGGTGAATGCGAAGGTGCCGTTGCCGTACAGGGACCAGTGCGCCCACCTTCTGATCCCTCTCAACAAGTGCCGGCAGGGCGAGCTCTACCTCCCCTGGAAGTGCGAGGCAGAGCGCCACGTCTACGAGAAGTGCGAGTACGAGCTCGTCATGGAGCGGATGCTCCAGATGCAGAAGATCCGGGAGCAGGAGGCCAAGTCCAAGCAGTCCCAGGGCATCCCCCTCATCCCTAAGACTGCCAATGCCTAGTTCCCAGTCTGTTCTTCTCCCCCTTTCTCTCCGGTCAGTTGCTTCCGTTTCTCTAATTGCCGATCGCTTGCGAGTTCTGCTGACCTATTCCCGATTCTAGGGTTCGTTGTTTGTGCCATTTGTGGAGTTCTAATCAAACCCTTTCATAGGGTTTCCGATCAATTGAGCTGTCGTTTTGTTGCATTGCTAGGCAGTAATAGACCTGCTTATCCGTCAATTTGCAAATTTATTAACCCATTAATCTTCGTATGAGGAATTTGATGGTAATTTAGGACTGAAGATTGCATTTTTATCGGTATAGTCTGCAATTTGAGCTGCTTTCTTCGTTCGGATTGAGAAATGTTTGTTCTTAAGCTACCAATAATATGTTATTCATCAGTGATGAAGGCAGATAGATTCAATGCTAATAGTACCATGCTGCCTTCTTGCTAAATCGTGTACCGAGATCTCCCTCCGTAATACCTGTGCCTGTGAATTGAGAATGTGATATAGTTTGTTTTGCTTGCCTCTAAATTTTTCATATTTTTTCTTGGTTATACTGGTTGTATTTCTTATTTTTGGTAATAGGTTCTGGATTTTGAACAACCAGAAGTCAAGTTTGATTGATTGGTCTCTTTCGGAAAGTATTGCTAGAAACTTGGCGCCACCTTTTCCGTTCTTCCCACTTCCCTCTCTCTGTGTATACTGGCTTACTGTGATGTTCGTCCATTATTGCTGAAGGAAATTACCTTGCTGATCCTTGACATTTTGACCCTGAAACTCTTATCAGAAAGTTTTGGGAATTTTCAGAAATTGCAATTGTTACTGGAGGATGAGAGGAAGGTGGTGGTGTTTGATAAATTAAGTGCTTAAAATTTAAGCACTTAGTTAGTTAAGAAAAGAAGTGTATGAGCAGATGAGAGGTTTGATAAGGATGAGAACATGTATTTTGAGGAGTTAAAGGTAACAATAAGTTAAAAATGACTTATTTTATTAAGTCAAATTTTTTTACTTAACTCATTAAGTAGTTTTTGACTTAATGATTGAGTAGTAGACACTCATCTCTCATCTTTCCCTTCTTCTCCCATTCATTTTCCCTCATAACTAACTTGTAACTAATTTTTAAGCACTTATTTGATTAATTTGAAACAAACACATCCGAAGTATTTGAGGTGGAAGAGCTAGTGGATGGATAGAGACTTGAAAACAAATGGCTTTATTATACTCTAGGATTATGTTCATTCTTTATTCCCATTATCTCTTTGAGGAATCACAGGGGGAAGTGCCAAATTTGGTTGCTTTTGCATGCACTTCTAAATCGGTTAATGAACCTCATCAAATGTTAGTTTACAGATTTGTTCAACTTTTTTAGGAGTATGTGCTTGAAATAACATTGCAGTTGTGCACAGCAGATACGGGGTAAATTTGAGTCTTGACAGTGATCTGTTTTAGTAATTTCCTGTGGGTTGCATTCCGTAATTGGTCTGATGTGTAAATGAGGGGATTGTTAAATTATAATTGATAATTTAACGTACAATGTGGGTGCATCTTTCTGTTTACCTAGGAAAAAATAATCTCTTCACAATTTGGATGGAAGAGGTGAGCAGAACTGGGGAGGATAAAATTTTCATCTGCCTTCAACTATGTAGGATATGCTTTTATTCACTTGCTATTGCCTCCATGCCCCGACTGTTACATGCTCTGGGTGTTTGACTTATCCAAAATGTGCCTCTATCACTCCGTGCATGACCAACAATTTCAAAATGATCAATTTAGTTGGTGCTTTCTATGACATTAGCTTTAACTTGTCTTGCAGGAGAGAATGGACTTGCCGAATGCATTCGTATTTGCTGCTGGTGAAATTGGAAGTTGCGAAGCTTCTTTTTTAACTGTTGTCCAGATGAGTCCATAGACTGGCAGTTTCCCATGTTAATCCTGTTTAGATTTCAACTACCTTTCAGCTCATCAATAAAAAGGAAGAATCTCTTGACTATCGATCAAACGGCAGTGCCCGTCCACTCTTTTATTGGCATTTGGCTTCATATTTTGTGATTTTGTTTGGTACTTCCTCTGATCTTTTTAGTGGTTTATATCAGTCCTTAGATTGTTGGCCACCCTTGTTTTGGCAAATTCTTTTCTATAGGTGGATAGCAAATAAGAGTTTTTCATAGTTAGAGAATGGCCAGATAGTAGTCAGCCTCAGCCTTGCTCAGCCGATAATGCTGAAAATTTTGCAATCAAGTTTACAAATGTGTGGCTTCTCAAAAGCTTGATTCGCGGGCATGATCTCTCCATGCAAATAGATTTGTGCCTTCAGAAGTAAGTATCCTGTTAAGAATACTGATAAAAGTCTGAGGCCCACTCTAATTTCTATGCGTATCACTTTGCACATGCTGGAACCATAAGAAAGCACAAAGCAGGATTCGAACTCCAAGGAAAGAACTGTATTTGAATATGTTTGAAGTTTAGACAATAAGTAAACGGTGGACCAACAGTGGCACCAAATCTCATGAGAAATACTTCTGCAAACAGTAATAACTTGGGTACCTAATCATAGACAAAATAAACTACTACAATGCTACCTCTCAAGGCTTGAAACCTAATGGTTATCTAAAATCACAAGCCCGCACAGGCTCTGCTCAGAACAGTTTTACGTGGGCAAGTAAATACCCCCCAAAACCCAATCCCGCTTCCAACTAACCTCAACCATCTGCAGCATCTTCAGTGCATGACAAAGGGTTCAGGTTGCT
Source organism: Punica granatum (assembly GCF_007655135.1). NCBI lineage: Eukaryota > Viridiplantae > Streptophyta > Magnoliopsida > Myrtales > Lythraceae > Punica > Punica granatum. The sequence goes on from NC_045128.1 coordinate 27,856,726, forward strand.
CCACCTTTCAGTGACTTCCCATGAAATCTTGCAGGTTGAGATTTCTTCGATTCATCTCCTCGCAGGTTCAAGAAACCTTAAAACGAATGTCTGAACCAACAGATGATCCCACTGAACATTCAGTCCAATAAGATCCTTCAATTCTTCCCATTCCTTGTCTTGGTATCAGGAGCCAATGCCTTGACACACAGCCGTGGCTTAGTTGTGATTAGATTTTCAGGAAGAACTGATACTGCAACCACCAGTGACCCACTGGGCACTGCGGACAGGGGTAGAAGCTCAACGAGAACACATAACTGCAGTTTAATAGTTGAATTCAGCGATATGGGAAGAAAGCTAATGTGAGAAACGGGAGCAAAACCTTTTCGGGGGTGTCCTCTCACCTCTGGTGTTTTGAGGTCCACGACTGAATCTGAAATCACGCCTTTAACTGCACCTGCCACAACTTCAAAGCACTTGTTTCGGTCCAACAGGGGAAATTTATCGGATTTGGAACCCTGTAAAGTGTGCTTCGAAGTCTTCAACTCTGCCTCTTCGATGCCTCTTCTGTTATAACCAACTGCAAACTACAATCAAGCAGAAGGTTCCTTGTCTTTTATTCTTTACCAAGAATGTTACACCAGTGAACAATACATTAGTTTCTAAAGTAGTTTCATGGAATTATTCAAAATACAGGACATAAAATGTTGCCAAGCTAATAAAATTAGCATGTTGTCTCGGCGTAAGTGTACAGGAAATTATAATTCAGCATTCAGCTGTACTATAAGCAAGAGAAGTGTGACTGTACCTTTATAGGCTGATTGGCTCTTTCTTGCTTATCTTTCATAAATTCGAGAACAAGATTCTGTACCACTGTCTGCAGAGCCTGCTCATTCAAATTGCAAGTCGCTTGGATGGGGAAAATGCGATGGCACCACCTGCAGTACAAAATGAAAATTTCGTATCAATTTTCACCAGTCTCAATGGCAAGAGCCAACTGCTGTAGCAAGACAGCTGTGCTTATATAACAAGAGGGTGCCATATACCCTAACAAGATGCAATACCAGAATATGCAATTGCAAAATTCACCAGAGCAAGACAAACAAAAGAATGAAACACCAATAAATTATTAATAGCTAATTCTTTTTTGTCATTAAGATGAAAGAGTATTCATTAGTGAGAACAAGAGTATGCAGCTTTAACAGGATATATCTTTTCTGCCACTAAATGAGGGAAGCGTTCAATAGCGAGGACAAGATTGTGCACCTCAAACAACATGGATGCCTAATTATGAAAAATAATATCTTTTAGACTGCTCAGTCAGGTGAATGCAAGCTCTAGAGGATACTCAGTAATGCATCCTCCTCAAACATATGATTCCTTTTACTTTTTCCCCAGCTTGTATCTGAGGACAGTAGTGCTCTTCACCGACTACTCAATAATGAGACTTTAAACTCTTGAAAAGTCTGACAGGTTCGTGACACTTGAAGAAGAATGATTGCCATTTTTTCTAATAAATATGAGATCAATAGAGAACAATGCCACATCATTGTACCCGTACTTTATGAAATTTATATTAAAGACTAAACATTCGCGGTTTACAACTAGGGATAGAACAGATAAACAGCCAAAGATGCAAAATTGCAGATTAACATCCAAGGGGAGAATATGAGCAAGATGACTTACTGGGGTGGGCTTTGACTTCCAGACTTCAGGGACTGAATAATCTCCGACACAATCGAAACAGTATCTGTGGAGTGGCCTTTGGGGAAGGTAAATAAAACCAAGCCACTCCTGATCAGCTTCACTAATGAAAGAAGAGAATTTCTATCAACATCTGCATCTTCCTCTTTAGGGGTCGAACAAGCATCTTGGGGATGACCACCTGTTGAAAGGAGTTACATGCAAGAGTTACATAACAACTCAAACACGTCACACAGAAACTGGTCAAACAGAGATCTACCATTTTCATCCTTAGATTCGATTGTCACACTCTCACTCCCACCACCATTCGCACTCTCAACACCCGATTCCTCTGAGCACACTTTTCTTCTCTTAGCAATCCCACCTTCATCAGAAATCTCCGACTCCGAGTGACTAGGATCTCCATTATTTTTTGGCCTGCAGAACTGAAAGTATCGATGCCAAGAATTAATGAAAGGCAGGGTAGATTTCGACATATTTTAATTATGAAAAAAAGGACAGAAGAAATGTTAGCTGCCCAAAGCTACAGCTCAAAATCGTTTCTTTGGTTCCTAGGAACAAATTTAATTTGACAGATAATCCTCTCCAGACTCCACTCATTTGGAGTATCAATCAGCAAAGCATAAGCTTCGAAAAGGGCAAAAATTTCACCACTCATCCACATCGAACTGAGCAACAACAAGCAACACCCTGTTTTGATCTATGCAACCTCATGGAAAATCAACGGGTAGACATCCACAAATTTCATGGTTTGACTGCTTCAATGAGAAAAATGAAAGAAAAATATCTGAAAAGAAACCTTTCCGAGGATGGCCATGGCTTCTTTGGTGGCGCTCTTCTCCCTCTCTGTTGCCAAAGGAATCAAACAAGAAAACAACTTTCAGGCTCTTCTATTGGATGCTCGATCCAAAAACGTAGCAGTTCAGAGAAGGTGTTTGGAGTTACTGATAGTGCAGGTGATGAGGAAGCCGGAGTGAGAGTGGTGGAGAAGCGAGGCGGGGGCGTTGTAGTCGAAGCGAGGGATGCTTATCACTGCAGAATGCTGCTCCCATGGAGTCATCACCGTCTTCGTCGGTCCTTCGTCGCCTCCATCATCGGCTGAACCCATTGGCCGATACCGACTCTTTGTCCGCGGAAACCCTGAGAAGAGAACTGAGGCAGAGACGGCCTCGTGTTCGTTTTAACGGTTCTGCTGCTAAGTGCGACGGACTTTTGAGTCAGCAGAGGGAGAGGCGAGAGGCGGCCATTGCGGCGTCAACCCGACCCGAATTGAGTGATATCTGGCGGGTTCTAACCCGATCTGATTGTTGTGTATGCATGTATTATGTATCCTTTTTATTTCTTTCATCGTAGACTAGTGATTGGTGACTTGGTGAGGCATAACCTGTTAGAAAACCGAGCACGTGCGTAGCAAAAACTTTAAAATAGGTAAAAATTAAATTTATTGCATGCTCGTTTTAATAAAAAAACATCAAGATCAAATGTTGGCATGAGAAATTATCTTTTTAACAATAGATAACAAGATATAATGAATCCAGAAGAAAATCACATACTTACTCTTGTTGGATTCAGGTCGTTTTGACCGATGGATGGAACCGTTCAATTGTCTGGTCTCTAGCTCGTCTTCACGAACGTGTCACCATCGAGTATAACCTCCTCTCGACCCGTACACTCCGATTTAGGTCACCAAACTCGAACGGAACCGTCATGGAAGGAGAAGACCGCTTCAAGGATGTCTTGGACAACTCCAAATCGCTGAACCGAAGCCGGAATGGCCTCCGATCAGTAAGGGTAGTGGCATGGCTGAGCTGAAAGCTCTCGGCAGAACCTCTTCTCTTCTCTATCTCACTTTTCGGGTCTTGAGATTACTGATACACTTAGGGTTAATCACAAGATCATATCTAAATATAGATTTATCTTATGGATGTAATCGCAATTATTAATTAATCTATATTAATTAATAAATCACAAATTAGTCCTTACACTTTAAGTCATCTTATGACTTGCCCTCCAATTAAGAAAGAAAGACCATTCTAGTCCTTGACTCAAGTTTCCATTAATGGACAATATATTTATAGAAACTCTCAAAATAAGGAAATTCTCGTATTTCCTTAACTAGATTTATCCTTGATATTGGATTCAACTTCAGGGTGTGCTAGCATCCTTGCAACCACATTGCAAGCCTCATCCGATAATTAATTCATAATTAACTTTCTTAATTAGAATTAATTTTTTCTATTTAAATACGCTCAATGTATGTGATTAACTAAGTTCATCACCAAATGGCAATGAGATTGAAATATATACTCATTTGACATTATTAGAGACTCTTTCCGTAACGAAAAGCATAATTTCTAAAATGTCCTTAACTCCCAAAGTTCATGAGTGATACCAAACATCATATCATGACAATCAAAATGGTGAAGAATGTATAATTAAAACATTCTGATGAAAATGTGATCGTACATACCATGCATTGAGTCCCTTCATTGGATTCCTGAATTATCACAAAACGTGGAAATATCTTCAGCAAGCACTTTTTTCTTGGGCAGTAATAGCATTCCCAACTATACCAAGGAAAATCCCCTTTTCCATCTTATTCTTTAATTCTCGGATGTAAAAGCAGAGGATGCCAACAATGATATGTATATTTGTGCGTGTGTGCGTGCGTAATTGTCCAAACTGAAGAAGAGGTTTTGGTTAAGAAAAACCAGAAGCTGCAACCTTTTTAACAACCGGACGGATATTTACGTGCAGCTCATCATGTTAGTTAGCTGAAAAATTTGCCATTAGCATTTCGGTTTCCTTTTTGCTGGATTTCATTTGTATTTCATTTTCAGCTTTTGCCATCCGACAAACAGCGATCACTTGTCAACTTTATCCTCAAAACTTACAGCATAAACTCCATGTGTTTCAAAGTAAGGGTCTTTCAACAACAGAATTTCTGCCTTCCATATAATAATATTCAGTTGGAATTTCTTCTAACGAAGATTAGCGTGGAACAAAACAAAAACAGAACATTTCCATGGATGGTGGAATATGCAACTAATATATGGGATGCAGCTCAACGTTAAACATGAGAAGAAAATCTGCATCTGTGCTGTGAATATATTTCTCAAAGGTTGACACTCACAATTTCCTTAACTATCTCGACCAAAGTATTAATAAAATCGATCGACTTCAGTTGTATAAAAGGTAACAACAATCTGTGAAATTACAGAAGAAACTCTACTAAATGCAGATGTAAAGGAATGATTCTCCAGGGATCATATTAACAGTTGTTTCTGTATGGAAGAAGACAGTCTGTATCACATCTAATTGGTCGAGAAGCCAGGCCATTTCTCATATGTCCCAGTGCTCCACCCTGGTGGTGGTGTTGGCATATGCCAGGTCTGAAAAGCTGAGGGTGCGCTGGTTGTTGTAAAAGGACGGTTGGACTTGTTGATACTCTACCACTGGAGATATCGGGATGGCACCACTTGAAATGTTGAAGCCTTGAATTGAAAAGTCCTGACCCATTAGTGGTGGCATCAATATGGCAGGATAGGGCCGAACCGTCGGTTGAATAGTGGGCACTGGCTGAAACTCTGGTCTGATGGATTGTGGATGGTCTTGAATAGGTGCAGGTAGGACAGAAGCCGGGCATGGCATGTTTGGTCCTTCGATGGATCTGAAGAATTCCTCCTGATGATGTGCATCTGGTGTGTTTGGCGCCAAGGGTTGCATCTGAATCTGACGACATACATCGAAGCTCGGTCTAGGGTCTGCAAGGGCCGCCACAGGCATTTGATTAAGATAGTGTCGCACCTGTCCAACAAATAGTGATAACTTACGACTTCATCTTCAAAACTTACAGCGCAAAGTCCATTTGGCTCAAAGTAAGGTCTTGCAGCAACAGAATTTCTGTGTTCCATATAATAATAATAATCAGTCGGAAATCTTTATAACGAAGATTAGTCAGTATTGTGCAGAAGATGGGACCAGACAATTGGTTGAACAGTGGGCACTGGCTGCTGAAACTCCGGTCTTATGAATTGTGTATGGTCTTGAATATGTGCAGGTATGACCGGAGCCAGGCATGGGATGGTTGGTCCTCCGATGGAACTGAAGAATTCCTCCTGAAGATGTGCACCAGGTGTGTTCGGTGCCAAGGGCTGCATCTGAATCTGACCACATATGTTGAATCTCGGCCTGGGGTCTGCTGGGGCGGCCATCACGAGCATCTGATTAAGGTGGTGTTCCACCTGTGCAACAAACAGCGACCACTTATCAGCTAATTTATCCTCAAAACTTACAGCATAAATTCAATTTGGTTCAAAGTAAGGTCTTGGAACGATAAAGTTTCTGCGTTCCATATAATAATATTCAGTTGGAAATCTTTCTAAGGAAGATTAGTCGTGTTGTGCAGGAGATGGGGCTGGACCATTGGTTGAACAGTGCGCACTGGCTGACACTCCTGTCGAGCGGGCTGCATCTGAGTCTGACCATATCCGCAGAAGCTCGGCCTAGGATCTGTCGGGGCCCCCATCACAGGCATCTGATGAAGCCGGGATTGCATCTGTCCAGGAAAGGACAATCCTGGGACTTGATGAAACTGGCCGATATGGGACTGAGCCACTGTGGGGGCTGCTTGGGACAGTTTGACCGCTTCTGGACGTCGTGCTTTTCCTGGATCGAGGGGACGAGGTCGATCCAGTCCTCCTCCCGTACGACTGTGTCATTAATGCTCTTCCTCTGCCTATCTTGCCTGCGACGTTCTCTCCGTTCAGGATACTTTTGGGCATGGCTCGCTATTTCGGTCGTATTTGGCAGCATAGGCGTTGAAATTTCCTTCCATTTTTCTGTCGACGTTTTGTAGAGATCATATCCAAACATGAATATCCTGTTTGTCAAGAAACATGTATTTCTCACAAAACACGAACTAATTAATATGTATACAAATTAGATAATTGGACTAGCTAGTGATATTAGCAAACAATGCGCAACGAAATTGTCTAGGGACTGATATAGGTACACGTTTTATCACGGGGTCTGATTAATTTGTAATTTGTATATAATTAGCTGTGCTTTTATGCCTAGCAAAGATTATCGGTCGAACTCATCAAATAAGCAAGCCTGCCTGACGATTCCTTGCAATACAAGAAAATACAGAGAGAGAATTGCTCTCTATTTCTTCAGTTTACACCACCAGAACGTCGGACATTAGAAGAAAATAAATATCACTACGTTACGTACGTACCTGCGCTCATCCTCAGTCCAGGAGACTGCTTTCTTCCTCTCGGGCTTCTGGCGCTCCACCAGCTCGCCAACTGCTTCCTTCCTCTTACGCTTCTGGCCCGCCTCAGCCTCACCTGGGGCTGGGATGATAGCTGACTGTCCGTGGTCTGTGGGACCCTCTGGAACGGCTTCCGGGACCAGTAACCATTTGTCAAGATCATCCAGAAATTCATTGACAGCATGCCCGTCCAGAATCTCATCGAGGTTTATGTCCAGAAAATGATCGAGAGTCATGCCACCATTGGCGACAGAAGGCGCATCAACAGCCTGATCCTTCCCACTGATGCTTCCTTCGCCACCGCTGTCCATATATATGTTGCCAAGAAAAACAGCGATGGAGTTAAGTTGTCAATCGAGGAGGCTATACGCTATAGAGAGATCGGTATATATGATGAGGGTAAGCGTGTTGTGGGATGTCCATGTGTTCAGATGGTACGTACGTTTTATAAATTACAGTGTTAATTAGGATCCGTAAGGATGAAGATTATGAGATAGATATTTGAGGGAGAGGATATAGGAGAATCTGAATTATGGGAGGGAGAGTATATAGGCTACGGTGGATGATCGAAGATTACAAGATTTTATTTTGTTCTTTTAAATTTTGATTTAAATAGCAGTGTGGCTAGATTTTAGCAGAACGCAGCACTTATATATATCATCGAGAAAGAAAAAATAAAATCCAATGGTGAATCTAGGAGGATTAGGAATATCTGAGCAGCGGAGAGAATATTGGGAACATGGATTTATGAAAATTAGACTTTCCATAGTTCGTTTAATAAATCTTCTGATTGGTGGAGAATGAAATTTACATCACTTTGCCTATTAACATTTATATCAAGTATTCCTTTAATCACACTAACGTTTACTTTGCGTCCGTCGGTCCACTAATGTTTCCGAAAATGTTTCAGTTCGGTCACTAACGGATCCGTCTAATAACATTTTTTGGACATTTATCTTTAGTTTGTATCGTATAAGCGATTAAAACCTTTACATAAAAATTTTGAAGTTCAATGGATCGTTTCTTGACTTACCATTTTCAGAATTCCTAATAAATTGATGTTGAGAGTTAAAAATGAGTAAGTTTCACATCGGAAATATAAGAGGAATTCCACAAGTTTATCAGAGATTGGGTAACACAACCTATCAACTCGATCTTTTGGGTTGAAGATGGACCAATCGTTTATAGGCCCTAGTGAATATTTTACATGATATCAGAGCGGGTTATGATTTTGTGCGCACGTATGTGGACTCACACCACACCAGGTTTAAGGTCTGTTTGTGAGGGTAGCCGAAAAATGCATCTGTGTTGACCCGAGTGTGGCTAGGTCCAATTTCGAGGCAACGAATAATGCGCCTCATGTTAAGTCGGGCCTGAGTGTGGAACTCGTGATCAGTTTGGTTTGTCCCCTCTCGCCTGAGCACGGAAAAGGATGCCCGACTCGTGATTAGTTGTTGAGGGCGGGTGTTTAATCGCACATGACACGTGATGGACCACACATTGCCACGTGAGGGCGGGTGTTGAGACTTAAGAATGAGTTAAGTCCCAATTGTTTATAGGCCCAAGTGAATATTTTACAATTGATACCAAAGGTTCCACACTTTTAACGTTTTCATAAGTCTTAATAGATTGATAACAAAGGTTCGTGTCGAAATGTTATTATCGATCAATGTTATCCCTAACCTGAATAATGGAACTTGCTTCAATAATCATTCTCAATAAATAATTGATGCTAAAAGTTCGCCTCGAACTACAGTCATTATTTTTCAAAGTTATTCTAACCCAAAATACCAAAAATTGTCCGATAGTCATTCTTAATAAATTAGTCAATATATCATGAGTACGATGTATAACGAATATTAAAATAATTACAAATAGTCATTCAGTTAGCTATCCAAAATTTGGCCAAATGGTAACTAATTTCAGTTACTTTTTTTTTTATCTTCTACGTATGTCACATAATCAAACTTAAAACATTTTCAAAATTCTTTTTCTTCAAGTAACTTTTTTACTTCCTTATAACTATTTTTGAATGTCCAAAGCATGTTCAGAAAAACAAGTATTTTCATTTTTTTTTCTTTCTCCCATCCAAATGAAGTCATAGAAATGCGGGTCATGGTGGGGAAAAATAAAAAGAAGAGAAATAAGGGGTGTAAAGGCTAAATGGAAGTGAATGGGTGCTTGAACAAGAGTCAAGGGGAATCAAAATATCAGAATGTAAGAGAGAATAGATATGAGTCTTTCTAAAAAAATTATAAGAGTATATTTGAAAAAAATGTAGAGAAACACTAAAAAGGCTTCATACTTATACATATTTATTTTTTATTTCATATCATTGTCAATTATAATTTTAAATTGAACATAAAAATTAATAGGAAATGCTTTGAAACCAAAAAAAATCAAAATATGCTTAAAAATATACTATCAATTGAAAAACGAAAATGATATGTTTTTTGTATTTATAGATATAATAATAAATTTTCATTTAAAAATATGTGAAGTAGTGAAATGCATGTAATTATTTTACTAGTTTTTTTTCACGGTGTGAACCCTATATTCAGAAGTTCAATTGGGTCCCGACTAATTCAGTCGAATCGGGTTGATCCACTAAGGAGTAAAGCTCTCACATAGTAGATTTTTTACATTCATAAGGATTCAAATCCGAGACTTTGCTTTAGCGGAACAAGCGTTAAATCTCTTGAACCAATCCATGTAGGTTATTTTACTAGTTCTTAAAGTTTGTCAATTCGATCGCTTTCATTGGTAACTTTTAATAGTATTAAAATTATTCATAAAATAATTCAAAATTAATCTTTTGAAATAGGAAATTTAAATAAAAAATACATAAAATTGAAAATGTTTGAAAAATGAAAAGGGAAATAAAAGGTAAAAAGAGAACTCCAACCTTGGCTAGGTCAATAGTCGCTAGCGGCTCGAGGTCTGCTACCACTAGGTAGTTTGGTCAATTGAAGCTGTCCATCACCATCTCCATCGGAGTCATCAACAGTCCCACTAGATTTTGTTGTGGCTATGCATCGAAGAGGGAAGCAAAGGCATATCTGGTATGGTGGGCTTATCTTGAATACCCATCAGTTGTTTCTCTCTTCATTATCCGCTGTAATTTCTTATTCAATTTAATGAAAATTTTAAAAATATATAGAAAATGAAAAAGAGTATAATTCAAAGAGACAGAGAGAGGAGAGTTGATGAGGTGTATATATACGTAATATGCAAAATTCACATCTATTATATATATTTAACGTAGACTCCTATTGATGACAGAGCTCCGCTCGAACACAAGAGCTCACTGTTAACCTTCCCCTCAACTCGTGGTGCTACGTCCTTTCATGTCTCTTGTTCATTTATCATATTTAGCGCTTGTTCGGCTTAAATAAGGTTTCAAATTTGAGTACTTGTGAATGTAAAAAATTCATACTGGAAGAGCTTTATTCCTTAGTGGGCCAATCTGGCTAATTGGATTAGTTGAAGCCTAATTGAACATTCGAATATCATGGTTAAAAAATCAAATAGGGAAAGGGTGCAATAGGCAAAAGGGTGCGAGAGAAAAATTGAGAGATTTAGTTAGGATATTGAAAATTTTAAATTTATCGAAAAGGATACAATGGGTAGCCATAGCCATAATCTAAGTGTGAAAAAAACGGTAAGAAGCTCCATTTTTTTTCACGTATGGGTATAGATCGACCTGTAAAAAAAAAAAACAAGAACTGAAATAGCCAAATAGGTTACTTCGCAAAGAAAAAAGTAGGAACAGATGTGTATATATATATATATATATATCTCCACCGATTGGAGAGTTGATGGGCGAGAAGATACCTTTTAAATTGCGAAAGGGTACGTAATCAGAAGAGACAAAAGGTGGCATGGTCCGCGAATGGGCTTTATAACAAATTTGAGGGTATTATGGGAATATTAAAATATATAAGAAGGTATTTTAGGGAGTGAAATGCGAAAAAATAAGTTGATGAGCGTCACATAAGAAGACCCAACGTATAAGCATTACAAACAATTTTTTTCTTCTCTTTCAAGAAACCACTCTGATTTAGTTTAAGATTATGCGTCGATTCCAGTACTGAACCCACGGCCCATATTCGATACCCCGTTCGAATGTATTTGTGTTCCATAACCACAACTAGACAGGGCACGAGGTTGGAAATTTTCTGACCTGTTGACAATATCGTTGTTTGAGTCATAAGGTTTCAGGAGTTCGGTTTTCCGCCTAGGTAACATAAATCATGAATGAATTGGGAATTTCCCAACCTTTCCCAACTATTTGCACCCAAGGCAGAATCAGACCGATAAAAAGACTTCCAGAACAGGAACGGAACACTTCCATAACGAGAACAGAATGTAAGGGATGAAGCTCAACAGTAAACGTCAGAAGAAAATCTGCACTCCTTTTCTGTTCCTCGAGTATCTTTCAAAGGTTATACACACATTTTCCCTAATTATCTCGACCGAAGTATTGATAAAGTTGATTTACTTCAGTTATAAAATGTAACAGGAATCTCTAAGTTTACAGAAGACATTCTACTAATTGCAGATGTAAAGGAATGATTCCCATGGATCATGGCGAGTTGTGTCTATAAGGATCCGAAGACAATCCATATCGCATCTAATTGGTGGAGAAGCCAGGCCATTTCTCATATGTGTCGGTACTCTACATTGGTGGTGCTGTTAGCACAGGCCGGGACAGAAAAGCTGGGGCGTATACTGCTGGTTGTTGTAAAAGGACGGCTGGACTTGTTGATACCCTGCCACCAGATATTCCGGGATGGCACCACCAGAAATGTTAAAGCCTTGAATTGAATAGTCGTCCCAACCCACTAGTGGCGGTATCAATGCAGTGGGCGCGGGCTGAAACTCCTGCATGAGGGACGCTTGTATATGCGCTCTTGTATAGGTGTAGCTGGGACCAGAGGTGGGCGAGGGATGGTTGGTCCTGTTATGGATCTGTAGAGTTCCTCCCTAATATGTGCAGTTGGGTGTGTTAGGCGTGATAGTCCAAGTGACAGGCGGAGTGGGCTGCATCTGATGAGTCTGACCACATATGCTGAAGCTTGGCCAAGGGTGTGCCGGGGGCCCCACCACGGACATCTGATGAAGACAGTGTTGCTCATGCTCCTGTCCTGCAGGAAAGGATGCTTCTAGGACTTGACGAAACTGGCCGACATGGGACTGCACCACGTTGGTGGCTGCCCCTGGTTGGGATAGTTGGAGCTGTTTTCGGGCTTTGAGGTTTTCCAAGATCAAGTGCTTGAATCTGATCTCGTCCTCCTTCCGAAGGATTGTGTAGTCTGCCCTGTTCTGCCTTGCTCGCATTCAGAAGCAGGTGCTTGATTCCTCACTAAATGCTGTTGCTAATTTTAATGCTTGGTTTGTCATGCACCATTGAACATATTTATCGTTGTTGCCACACAATCTTATCTCGCCTCTCTTTTCCCTCCTCTTGATCCTAATTCTCCAAGTCATATCTCATGAGGTTAGGGCATGCTATGTTTCAAGATTGATATTTTGGTTGTTCTTTTGGATTTTGGGCGTAGATGAGTGCATACTACGTGCCAGCGTTTTTGGGCCGTCTCTTGGGAAAATGCCTAAGGCATCGTAACCCTATTGTTGAGGTTTCCAAACTCGGTTTCGTGGTCCTTGGAGCATTTGCTATTATCTGGTGGCCGTGTCTTCATTCCTTAGATGCCATTTTCTAGCTCTTAAATCGGTTGTTTCTCGTCTTGCTACCACATCGGATTACACGAAGATTACGTGGCGAACTTCTGGTGTGCCACCTCAGTTCTCATAAAGTGGAAACGGTTATTCCTGACTCAGTCTCTGAAGCTTCTCAGCCTCATAGCAACTGTCTCGGCTTTCCTGCTTCTGTGATTCAGCAAATTCGGGCCCCGAGTGGCAAGAGATTTATGTACTCGACACTCGACCCTCAATACTCCTCTCTCTTTCTACTTGGTCTCCTTAGAAGGTTAGAAAAAATGTAAGTATCCTCTTTCCTCGTTCAGGATTGATGTGTGTTCGAATGGCAATATGATTTTTGTCTTAAATGTGCAGTGCACGAGAAGTCGATTTTGTTGCTGATACTGACAGCAAGTTCACTAGCCAAAGACGAACCCTTTCTCTACAAGTGGCTCACACATTTTGCTCTGCTCTCTATGTTTCCTCTTCTTCCCTGTTCCTCGAGTATCCATCTAAAGTTGATCGAGTCCAGTCATGAAAGGTAACAAGAAACTCTAAGTTTACAAAAGACACTCTACTAAACGCAAATGTAAAGGAATGATTCCCAGTCATGAAAGGTAACCAGAAACTCTTAAGTTTACAAAGAACACTCTACTAAATGCAAATGTAAAGGAATGATTCCCATGGATCATGGCAAGAGTTGTCTATAGCTATAGGAAGACAGTCCGTATCACATCTAAATGGTAGTGAAACCAGGCCATTTCTTATATGCATCGGTACTCCACATTGGTGTTGCGGTTGGCACAGGCTGGGTCAGAAAAGCTGGGCGTACACTGCTGGCTGTTGTAAAAGGACGGTTGTAGCTGTTGATACTCTGCTACCGGAGATTCCGGGATGGCACCACCAGAAATATTGAAGCCTTGAATTGAATAGTCGTCCCAGACCATTACTGGCGGCATCCAGGTGGTGGCACCGTCCAAGAGATGGGGCTGGACCATTGGTTGAGCAGTGGGCGCTGGCTGAAACTCCTGGATGATGGGCGATTGTATATGTGATCTTGTATAGGCGCAGCTCTGTGTGACAAACGGAGTGGGCCTCATCTGATGAGTCTGACCACATACGCCAAAGCTCGGCCTAGGGTATGCCAGGGCTCCCATCACAGGCATCTGATTAAGATGGTTTTGCACCTGTCCTGCAGGAAAGCATGCCTCCCGGACCTGACGAAACTGGCCGGCTTGGGACTGCACCACGGTGGGAGCTGCCCCTAGTTGGGATAGTTGGAGCCGCTTCCGGGCTTTGAGGTTTTCCAGGATCAAGGGTATAAGTCTAACCTCGTCCTCCTTCCGAAGGATTGTGTCGTTGATGCTCTTCCTCTTCTTCTCTCCCTTTTGGTGTTGCCGTTTGGAGTACTTTTGAGCATGGCTTGCAATTTCGCTTGTATCCTTATTCGGCAGGAAATACGTCGACATTATCTTCCATTTCTCTGTCGGGTGAATACCTATACTCTTCCATTTTTTTGCCAAGATAGGGATGAAACGCAATCCCAGTAAGAACATCCTGCTTGTCAAGCAATATTAATTTGTCACAAAGCACGGATTAATATATATATATATATATATATATATATATGCATATGAATTTATATATTATATTAGAACCGGTGATTAATATAGCGAAGAATGGGCAACAAATTTGTCCATGTGGACTAATAGATGCACATGTTTTATCACGCTATATGAACTTGTAATTAATATCTAAGCTATGCTTTTATGATGAGTATAACTATCGGGCAAACTCTTGAAATAAGCAAGCATGTGTGAGTACGATTCCTTGCAACACAAGAAAATACAGAAATCGGATTATATTAGATAAAAATAGAAAATATCACTATGCTGCGCACGTACCGGTGATCATCCTCGGTCCAGGAGACTACTTTCTTCCTCTTGGGCTTCTGCTCCACCAGCTCGCCAGCTGCTTCCTTCCTCTTTCGCTTCTGGCCCACCTCAGCCTCACCTAGGGCTGGGATGATACCTGACTGTACGGGGTCTGCGTGACCCTCGGGAACAGCTACCGGGACCAGCAACTGTTTGTTAAGATCATCCAGAAGTTCATCGACAATCATGCCGTCCAGAATCTCATCGAGGTTTATGTCCAGAAAATGATCAAGAATCATGCCACCGTTGGCGACAGCAGGCGCATCAATAGCCTGATCCTTCCAACTGATGCTTCCTTCACTGCCGCTGTCCATGTATATGTTGCCAAGAAAAACAGCGATGGAGTTAAGTTGTTGATCGAGAAAGCTAGAGAGATCGGTATATATGATGAGGGAGAGTGTGTTGGGGGATGTCCATGCGTTCAGATGGTACGTACGTTTATATACTACAGTGTTCCGTAAGGATGGAGATTATGAGATATATATTTGAGGGAGAGGATATAGGAGAATCTGAATTATGTTAGGAAGAGTATATAGGCTACGGTGGGTGATTGAAGATTACTAGATTTTATTTTGTTCTTTTAAATTTTGATTTAAATAGCAGTGGGGCTAGATTTTAGCAGATGCTGCACTTATATCATATATATCATCCAGAAAGAAAAAAAAAAATCCAATGGTGAATCTAGGAGGATTAGGATCATCTGCGCAGCGGAGAGAATATAGAGAACATGGATAAATGAAAATTAGATTTTCTATAGTTCGTTTAATAAGTATTCTGAGTGTTGGAGAATGAAATTTATATCACTTTGCCTATTAACATTTATATCAAGTATCACTTTACTCACACTAACGTTTAGTTTGCGTCAGTCTGTCAATTAATGTTTCCGAAAATGTTTCAGTTCGGTCATGAACGGATCCGTCTATATCATTTTTTGGACATTTATCGTTAGTTTGTATCATATTAGCGATTAAAATCGGTATATAAAAAGTACAAAGTTCAATGGATCGTTTCTCCACTCATCATTTTCATAATTCCTAATGAATTGATACCAAAGGTTCCACACTTTTAACCGTTTTCATAAGTCTTAATAGATTGATAACAATGTTATCCCTAACCCGAATAATGGAACTTGCTTCAATAATCATTCTTAATAAATAATTGATGCTAAAAGTTCCCCTTGAACTACTGTCATTATTTTTCAAAGTTATCCTAATCCAAAATACCAAAAATTGCCCAATGGTCATTCTTAATAAATTAGTCAATATATCATCAGTACGATGTATGACAAATATTAAATAATTACAAATAGTCATTCAGTTATCTATCCAAAATTTGTCCAAATGGTAACTAATTTCAATAACTTTTTTATTTTCTACGTATGTCACATAATCAAATTTAAAAAATTTTCAAAATTCTTTTTCTTTTCAGTAACTTTTTTACTTCCTAATAAATATTTTTGAATGTCCAAATCATGTTCAGAAAAACAAGTATTTTCACTTATTTTTCTTTTCCTTTTCCCATCCAAATGAAATCATAGAAATGCGGGTCACGGTGGGGAAAAATAACAAGAAGAGAAATAAGGGGTGTAAAGGCTGAATGGAAGTGAATGGGTGCGTGAACATGAGTCAAGGGGCATCAAAATATCTGAATGTAAGAGAGAATGGATATGAGCCTTTCTAAAAAAATTATAAGAGTATATTTGAAAAACAAATGTGGAGAAACACTAAAAACAGCTTCATACATACCCATATCAATTTTTTTTCATTTAATATCATATCATTGTTAATTGTAATTTTTACATTGAACATAAAAATTAATAGGAAATTCTTTGAAAAAAGATCAAAAGGTGCTTAAAAATATACTATCAATTGAAAAATGAAAATGATATGTTTTTTGTATTTATATATAATAATAATAAAATTTCATTTAAAAATCCTTGAAGTAGTGAAACGCGTGTAATTATTTTACTAATTTTTTTCCGATGTGAATCCTGGTATCCGAAAGTTCAATTAGGTCCCGACTAATCCGGTCAAGCTAATTTGGCTCACTAAGAGGTAAAGCTCTCTCAGCGTTCTTTTTCTGCTCACAATTACTCGAACTCAAGATCTTACTTAAGCGGAACAAGTATCGAATCGTTTGAATCAACCCACGTTATTTATTTTACTAGTTTTTAAAATTTGTCAATTCAGTCGCTTTCATTGGTAACTTTTAATAGCATTAAAAGTATTCATAAAATAATCCAAAATTAATCTCTTGAAATAGGAAATTTAAATAAAAATACATAAAATTGAAAATTTTTGAAAAATGAAAAGGGAAATAAAAGGAAAAAAGAGAACTCCAACCTAGGCTAGGTCAATAGTAGCTAGCGGCTCGAGGTCTGCTACCAACAGGTAGTTTGGTCAATTGAAGCTGTCCATCACTAGCTCAATCCGAGTTATCGACGGTCCAACTGGACTTTTTTGTGGCTACGCCTCAAAGAGGGAAGCAAAGGCATTTCCTACATGGTGGGCTTATCTTGAATACCCATCAGTTGTTTCTCTCTCCATTATCCGCTACAATTTCTTAATCAATTATATGAAAATTTTAAAAATATATTTAAAAAATGAGAAAGAGTATAATTTTTGGACCATTTACTAAATTACTTAAGTAGAAATTTAAAATTCTTAATTTTAAGCGGCAAATTGATACTCTTTAGCAGATATTAATGGCTAAAGTGAGATAAACTAACTATTAGTGGTTAAATTGATATTGGACGATGTGGTGACTAAACTAACACATTTTTTTGGAAAAGTGAATGATCAAAGTGAAATAAACTAAACGTTAGTGGGCAAAGGTGAAGCGAAAGATTCTTTTTTATTAAAAAAAAAAGAAGAAAAAACATACAAAAACCTCCCTTTTGGTTTGAGCTCCAGACAAATTGCACCATGTGATTTTTTTAAGGAGAAATAATACCATGTGGTTCACTTCATGTAACATAATGGACATCACCGTTAATTTTTTCATCACTTTTGATTCTCAAACTTTTTTTTTCATTATTACCCTCAAACTTTCAACATTTTCGCAATTTGATCCTAAAATTCGAAAGTGAGGGGTCTTGGGCTGCCTTTCGGCGATTCCAACCCTACCACTGAGGTTGCCGACACCCACAGAGGACGTCGGAAACCTCCAAGATGGGGTCGGGGTCGCCGATTGGGGGCTCTAGTCCTCAAATCGTCTGGGATCTCAAGTTCGAGATCCCGGTAGATTCAAGGGAGGGGGCCGCCAATCTGCCGCCCCGACCCCACCTCCATGGTCGCCAACATCCTTTGTGGGTGCATGCGACCTCGGTGGTGGGGTCAAGGTCTCTGAGCGACGGCCCCGGCCCCTTCCCCTTTTTTATCGAATTTTAGGACCAAATTTTAAAAAATTTGAAAGTTTGAGGGTAATAATGACAAAAAGAAAAGTTTGAGGATCAAAAGTGATTAAAAAAATTAACGGTGAGGTCAATTATATCTCATGAAGTGAACCACATGGTGTTATTTGTCCCTAGAAAAATCACAGAATGCAATCTATCTCAAGCTCAAATCACAAATGGAATTTTTGTACTTTTCCAAAAAAAACAATTACAAGATACAGAGAACTCGTAATGGCCACTCAAGTTGTATATAACGGTTAGTCCACTCAGTGCTTTGTGCCGTCGGCCAAGGAAGGGGAGGAACGAATGGAGGAAATCTACAAAAGATAAGAGAGAACTCATAATCTTAACTCTTCCAAGACAAAAGGGATGGTTTAGTTAGCATTTGTACATGTACCAGGGTTTTTGGTTCGAGGCAGAGGCAGGACTAGAAGGAAGGATATATGCACTAGAAGACTTTAAACTTCAATCCACAGATATCCTCCTGACCAGTTCCCCAACATGCGGTACGACCTAGCTCAAAGGCCCAACCTATTCGATTATGAACAAAGCAACTTACCCTGATAAGAAAGCAAATCCCCTGTTTAGGACACGCCCCGCTTCTTGGATGCTCACATCCCCTATAAATTGCTACCCAAGTCGACCAAGGGCCCGGATAGTTGTCAAATTATGCAAATCTGGAGAAATCCTAAGGACTTTTTTTTTTTGTTCTTACCTTATTGCACTTCACATGTAACGGAAGACGGAAAGCTCAACTGCTGCCGCTTTTAAACCCGAAGAAGCATTCAACTTGTTCTTCCGAGGGGTCTCAACATATGGACCCTTTTGGGATGTAGTGTTAGGGTATTGGAAAGCAAGTGATCAGTACCCTCACTAGGCGTTGCTTCTGAAGTAAGAAGAGACATGATAACGGATACAATATCCCACGTGAAAAGACTAATCCAGTTCTTACTTTAGGGCAGCCATTCACCAACGAGGAAGAGGGGAGAGGCATCGTGCAGGAGATTGTCAAGCTTTGCAACTTTAAGAGCATACGCAAAGCTAAGGTTCGCAATCGAGGGAACTTTCATAACAGCAGTGCGAATTACGAATACTACTTCAGAAAAGATGAGGTTGGGGACTCAAACAATTATTTGATGCCGCGTCTTCATGGGATTACAGAGGAGAAGTTCAAGGGTGCTGGATTGGCATTGTTTGGCAATATAAATGAAGCATAAATTAGGACTTGCCCATAAGGGGGATTCATGCAACATCTTGAGCAACCGTTTAAACATGTTCGCGGGTCCTGCTTATGTGAACTTGTGATTCTGATAAATGATATTTTTTTTATTAATGAGTCTTTTCTTTACATGATATCTAGGAGGAATCGAGTCAAGAACAAAGATTTTTATTGAGTTCATCATTTGCAGAACTTTACAAGTAGAATAGGTGAGACATATGCAGGGTTGAATCTAATTCAGATATATACTCTTGTAAAAGTACATATAAGTAAATAAAACTATATAGTTGTTTTTCTTTTACTGAATGCCTTTTATGTCAGATCAAGCAACATTAAGGGGTGGAGCTGTGGCGGATGGCAGGCCAAGATCCACATCCTGGACAGCCGGGATTGACTCGCGTCCAATGCAGAAGTGGGCACCCACCATGGCATTTTCTGCAGGTCCGGACGACCCAAGGCATGGTCGACGCCATCTAGGTATATACTCTGCAGCTCAGTGGATTTGTGGTCTGCTGTGCCTTATATTTGTTGCTGGTGGGACTTCGTTCCATCTGGTTGTAGACCATCAACAGCTAGTGCTGCGAGTCCCTTATCTCTTCAGCCAAGAAAAATATAAAGTACAGAGCATTTTTTAGGAATGCTTGGGAGGAGTAAGATGCAGCTCAAAAGGATCTTGAGAATGGAACGCTTGATTTGAGATGAGCATCCCGGATCGAGATGATGAAATTAGTGATCCCTGAATTGCTTGATGACCGTAAACTAAGAGAGCTCAAAAAGAACATCGCTGGAAAGAGCAGCATGTTATTCATGAAGAACCCCGTACGGGCATCTGATGCTACATGTCAAACACGTCCAGGTTTGTTTCGGTGGACCACACCAATCAAACCGCAAGATTTCCTACAATTTAAGATCCGTCCAGTTCATTGGATAAAACAAAGCAGCGTAAACTGGAAGCAGAAGTTACATGCAAAGACCCTGTATTCACCGTAGCCTTAGTTGCTTTTATCAAAGCCCAAATGATGACAAAGTCAAACGTGGCCAAAAAAAATTTCTCAATTGGATAGATTCTCAACTTTCACTGATCGGGTAATGAAACTGCAGCCCAAAGAACAGACATTGATAGTAACACACCTGACAGGATTTCCTCCGGTGATGGAAGGATGTGAAGATCACATCAATATCACATAGGGGACGTTCTCGACTTTTGACCATTCAGCTCCTTTACTGGTTTCACACTGTTCTTTCAATAGTGGACACTGTCGTATCGCTAGACTGCCAAGCGAAGGCGGTAACCCATTTTCTGGCAATGACCGGAGCTTAGAGCAGCCACTGATCGCCAGATTTTCAAGCGAGGTGAGATTCTCCAAGCCCGGCGATAAGGATTCGAGATCCGGGAGATCCACAATGTCAAGCAAAGTTATCGAGTCAGGCAGAAGATATTTGCTTGGAAAGGAAATCAGACCCTTGCAACAGCCAATGGAGAAATGTTTGAGACTAACGAGCTTGTGCAGCTTCCATTGATCCACTGGATTGAGCTTTGGGCAGTCCTGGATAGAAAGCGATATCAGGCTAGTAGGAAGGCCTTGCCTCGGGATCAATTCAAGACTGGGACAGTTCAATATGTCCAACACCTGGAGGCATTTGAGTTTGTCAATTCTCTCCAGGAGGGCATTTAGCTCCTCACATTCTGAGACTCTGAGAGAGACTAAATTGGTAGGTAATCCACCACGAGGGAAGCCCTTCACGGCAGGACATCCAGTTAATACCAGGGTATCCAAATTTCTCAGGCTGACAAGATTGACAGGTAATGACGTGAGGGCCGTACAATGGCTGATCTCTAACTTCTTGAGTGCTCCAGGTAATTCCCCCGATGGGAATGAGACAAGAGAAGAGCAACTATCAATTTCCAAGTATTCAAGAGCCATGTCATTCCTACACATGATTCCTTGAGGCAGTGACTGGAGCTTCTTGCAATATGCCACTTTGATATGTCTAAGAGTTGTGGGTAGCCTACCATTTTCAAGAAATGATACCAGAGAAGAGCAAGAGCGAAGCTCCAAGTACTCGAGGGCGACGTTTTTATCCAGTATTTCCCCAGGAAAAATCTTAAAAGCTGGACAATCTCGAACTTCGAGGCGTTTTAGTAACGGTGGCAGACCTGATTCAGGAAAGGCCTCAAGCTGTGGACACCTCTCGACCTTCAGCTCTCTGAGAGATAGGATGCCGAAGAGCTCGGACGGTAGCTTGGTTAGATTTTCACAATGTTTGAGATCCAAAGAAGTGAGTACAGGTGGTAAGCACCTGGTCTCATCCGGCAAAGATTTGAAGAAAGAACACGCGGAAATAGTCAGCTTTTTGAGTGAGGAAAGGTGATTTAGTCCCGTGCCATCATCTGACAAACCAATGAGATCATTGCAAGTAAGAACATTTAACTCTTCAAGCTTTCGAGATTTCCGTAGAAATCCTTCAGGGAAATTCTTCAGATGCAATATGCCACGTATTTCCAAAGAGGTAAGCGAGGTGAGGTCAACCAGATTCCCAATTACTTCCATGCTGGAACCAAACAAAGACAGTTTCTTAAGCATTCCAAAGCTTGGAAGATGAGTCAGTCTTTCACAATTATCTATGCTGAGTGATTCCAGGGAAGGTATGGTGGCAGGTAGATTGTTGAGCTCAATGCAATTATGGAGAACCAGCGTCCGAAGATGAGGATATTCTGCAAAGTTTGAAGTTTCAACAGTAGAACATTCTGAAAATGAAGTCAAAGCTGCACAGTTTTTGATACGAAGAATTTCCAGTGAACCAAATCTGCCACTGAATTTGCCCAATTTTGGACATCTGAAAACAGAAAGCTCATAAAGCCTTGGAAATCCCTTGACTCCGTCATCTCCATAGGATAGCCATTCCTCCCACTCCTTCATGTCTTCAAACTTCAGAGCCTTCAGAGATGGAAAGGGATCTTGACCAATATAAGCGTCTCCATAGAACTCCAGACCCACGGACTTTATGCAGTCCATTCCTTCAATGACGAGGTTTTCGAGGCCAGGAAGCATCCCAAGCGGTGGTAGAAAACGGCACTTTCTACAGCCATAAAGATGAACAGAGACCATCTTATCAAACGAAGGATCTCCCAACCAGCTCGGAAATTCTGGGGAACCATAGTACCTGATGGTAAGCCTTCTCAAGCTTTCATTAGGTTCTAGAGCATCAAGTATATCTGTTTCAACTCCTATATCTCTCAATCCATCAGATGTACCATCCCATTCAAGGACCAATTCATCTATGTCTTTCTTGGAGTTCAGTTTAGCCTCTATTGCATCTCTAACTTCTTTTACATTATGCAATCCTGATACATGAAGCTTGCCTCTCAACAACGACAGGTCCCTCAACTCTCCTATACCAGATCCACAACCATCTCCCACAACAAAATTGGTCAAAGATCGAAGATTTGCTAACTTTCTCATTCCCATAGGCATCATCTGCAAATTAGTCTTATTGAGAATAAGATGCCTCAAGTTAATCAGGCTTCCAATATCATCAGGCAGCTTCATAAGATTCTTGCAACCATTCAATATCAGTGTTTGCAAATTGTAGAGACTGTTTACTGAATGAGGTAACTCCTGAATTAGAGAATGTGAGAGATTGAGGTAACGAAGATGCTTCAGGTTACCTATGGAGCCTGGTATACTGGTTATCTCGTAGCTTTGTAATGACAACACCCGCAAGACACTTAAATTGGGTAGTAGCTCATGAACAACCTTTTTGGTTAAGCTGCTTCGGCGATATCCATGAAATGGATCTAAAGGAAGAAAAGTGCGCAAGCTTTTAGTTCTGCCAAAGGGTTCAAACTTCAGGAAGGCATCATTTAATCCACGGATGTAGGATAAATGACGAGTTTTCTCAAGGGAATCATAATTCTTCGAATTTTCTGCTTTATTTCCCATACTAAGAGATGCTTTCCCAGAGACAGATTGAGCAAGTTCGTGAATCAAGTCATGCACGACAAATGTCGAATCTTCACCACTATAATGCTGAAAGAACGATCGTGACACCAAATCAGTGAAAAACTTTGCTGCTTCTTCTTCAAGTTTGTCATGCTTTGCTCCAGGCAGCTGCACAACACCCTCTGCCAACCAAAGAAGGACGAGCATCTCTTCATCAAACTCATAACCCTTTGGGAACATAGAACAGTAAGCAAAGCATTTCTTAAGATGTGGCGGTAGGTGATAATAGCTTAGCCTAAGGGCGGGAACAATCTCTTTTCCAGGTAAATCCCAGAATTTGCTGCGTGCGATATCTCTCCAGTAATTCTCATCCGTGTTTTGAAGGAGTGAGCCCCCAATGACCTTCACCGCCAATGGCAAGCCCTTGCATTTCAGCACAATCTCCCTTCCAATAAGTCTCAGATTCGGGTACTTCGCAGAGTCCATTTTGGGAAAAGCAATCTGCTCAAACAGGGACCAACTGGCATCTTCCAGCAACCCTTTTAAATGATAAGTCGGCCCAGTCCGCATGATCCGTGCAACCTCCTCACTCCGTGTCGTCACAATGATTCTGCTTCCCGCAGCTCCAACATTCTCGAAAGCAGTCCTCAAGTCATCCCACCTTCCATACTCATCATTCCATACATCATCAAGAACAACAAGGAACTTCTTCTTACTCAACAGAGACTGCAGGCGGCACTGGAGTAATTCCAAATTGTTAGTATTGCAAATCTCCCTAGTGGCAGACTCAACCAGTGCCCGCAAGATACCCGCAGAATCAAATACATCAGAAACATAAGCCCAGGCCCTCGAATCAAAAGCACCCTTGACATCCTCATCATTGTATACAATCTTAGCCAGGGTGGTCTTACCAATGCCCCCCATACCGACAATCGGGATCACTGACAGCTCATCTAAGCCCGAGACTAGGAGACGTTTTATAGCCTCCTTATCAGCATCTCTACCATGAACCCGGGACTCAGTGACCGCAGGGGTCGTCAAACGCAGTGACCCCCCAGCAGATCCCGGCGATTTCAGCTTAGCATTACTAGCCTCTGCTGTCAGTCTAAGAATGTCCTTCTGCCTGGAAATATCCTCAAGCCTATCAACAACGCCTCTAATCTTCGATTCTATCGGGACCTTGAACGGACTCAGATGATCGACGACATCCTTCAGCTTAAAGTCTACGGCTTTCTTAACCGAATCGCTAAGATGAAGGGAGCCGGTCAACTTACCCGTGCCGAGTTCGGATTCGAGGGCGCGGGTTGCGATCTCGTCGATCAGGTCCTCGGCCTCGTAGACTGCATCCCTGAGGTCGTCGAGCCACGCCCTGACGTGGGGGTCGTCGACCTGCCGGTCTTCGGCGCTGTTGAGGACGGCGGTGATGGAGAGGAGGAGAGTGTTGAGCTTCTTGGTAAGGGCGGAGTCGATCTCCCACTTGAGTAGGAAGTCTACGACTTGCTGAGAGGCCAAGTGGTTGATGAGCCAACTCACCGATGCCGATTCGAGCGCTCGTTCCATCGGCATTTCTTCTTCTTCTTCCTGCTGTAGTGAAGTCAACGGGGGACGAAGTGCAGGGAAGCTTAGAGGAAATGTGCTTTTGGCGGAAAGAAAGAGTGCGTGGATAAAACATTTTATCTCATTTTTATTATCCTAAGTCTTTTCTTTTTTTTGGGAGCTATCAAACGTTAATGCTTTAATTTTAAATCTATCTCGCCGTAAAAATTCTATTCATTTTTATAAAAATACTGACGTAGCGCGTTAATTACTTGACGGAACTAAGTGTGAAGGTTCTGATGTAGGGAAAAAATTACACCATATGTATCAATCTTTTTATTGATTTTCAATTTTATTCTAATATTTTGATGCTTTCTCAATTTTATTTTAATATTTAGATAGTTTCTCAGTTTTATCTCAATCTTTTGCTGTTTTCTCAATATTATCCCAATAGATTGGGATAAATTTGAGAAATTATGAAAAGATTGGGATAAATTCATAAAAACGAAAAGATTGGGATAAATTTGACAAAAAAAGTTAGAATACATAGTGTTATTTTTTCTTTGTATTGGGACCCACATACTCTCCACGTCAGCGCTATCAAGCAATTAATGTGCCACGTCAGTATTTTCGTTAAAAATGGATTGAATGTTTATGGCGGAATAGATTTAACCTCCAAACTATTAATGTTAGGATAACTCAGAAAAAAAAAATCAATATTGGGATAAAACTAAGACAATATGTAAAGATTAGGATATATGGTGCAATTTTTCTTAAAAAAATTGCGGCAAAACAATTCATTTCATACCAAAGGAGTGATTAAGAGTTGTGTTAAAATGTCCCCTTCTAGATTGAGTTGCCTCTATAATTGAAGATACTCTATGAGATTTGTTGAACCATCTCAATTCGTCTCAATTTGCTGAGCAGGCCAATCTTGAGTAACGGTGAGAATTTAAAGGTATACGATGAAAATAAAAAAAATTGATAAATGAGACAAGGTATCGGATGGAAAATGAACCCAAAAATACATTATAAAAATAGGTGGGTAAACTACAAAAACAAAATTAAGCTTTTACTTTTGTCTCAATTTTGGCACCACTTTTCATATTTTACATAAAAGAATCATAAATTTTTATTTCCATCTCAACTATGGCAAGTCGTTTGTCTTTTATCACATTTTTCGTCTAATTTCTTATGCGGATGATAACAACAGTCAAGTGGACCTCGGTTGGCCAATGAAAAAGTGACACATGTAATATTATCTTTTAAAAAATAAAAAAAATGGATCCCTTATTATTTTTAATTTTGCTCCCTTTGCAAAACTCCCTCTCTCTACCCCCTTCTTTCTCCTATGTTTCCTCCGTGCACCACCTATGGGAGTTTTTCTTGAGTGGAAATTGTTCCCATCGACCATGGAACAAAGAAGAGGAAGGACAAAAGGAGGAACAGTTTTGGATCAGACATCATCACCCTAAGAAGATTAATCATGAACTCCATATGAAAAAAAGGGCCACCATGGAAGCCATGCTCGAAAGGTCCGACATAAGCTCAGAGGGGCTAGAGAGGGAGATAGTAAGGGCAAGTTTGTAAAATTAAAAATAACAAGAGTTCTATTTTTTTATTTTTTAAAAGATAATATTACATGTTACTTCTCCATTGGCCAACGGGGGTCCACTTGACGGTTGTTGTGATCCACATAAGATATTAGACGAAAAATGTGACGGAAGGCAAATGGCGTGCCATATTTGTGACGAAAATAAAAACTTATGATTTTTATATCAAAAATGAAAAGTGGAGTCAAAACCGAGACAAAAGTGAAAATTGAAATTTTTTGTGTAATTTACTCATAATAGATCAAATGTATATTCTCTAATATGATTAATTAGTTCACTTTATTTGAATTTACCACATTTCATTCTTGATATTATATATAACTAGGAGAATTGGATCGAAAAGGATGATTTGGCTAACGGTAAGAAAAGACAATATTGATATAGCTCTCATAAACTTATATTACAATCTAAAATCATGTTATATGTTTGAGGATTTTTAGCAATTGTTCATGAAATAAATTTCAATCCAAACCATGATCCATAATAATGTAGATCCAATATGTACTATCCACGCGTATAAATAATTATTTAAAAAATTGTTATATATATATTACAACTTGTATGCTGAACATTAGAATACATTGAAATTGCATTTGAAGCACTATGTAAAAAAATTATAGAAAATAAATATCTCCTTCTCATATTAATCTAGCATCTTGTGATCCTTATTCATCTCTTCACATTCTCTCTGTAAAATCAAAAACATTTATACAATAAAAGTCGATATCCACGTTATAAATAGAATAATACATATGAATTTCCATACAAATGAGGAATATTAAAAAAAATACTAATTTGGTCGAATGAGAAAAAATCTCGATAAAACGTCCTAAATCCAATGCCACTCTGACCTGTAAAATAACTGCGAACATATTTTAGGAGATGAGCTTGACGCCTAGTTAATAACCACAACTTAAACTAATCGGATCATAGCACGGGTCTAGTTATATCATAAAAATATCGTCGAAACCTTCAGAATTCTTTTCCTTTAAGTAACTTTTTTACTTCCTAATAAATATTTTTTAATATCCAACTCATGTTCAGAAAAACAAGTATTTTCACTTTTTTTTTCCTTTCTCCCATCCAAATGAAGTCATAGAAATGCGGGTCATGGTGGGGAAAAATAAAAAGAAGAGAAATAAGGGGTTTAAAGGCTAAATGGAAGTGAATGGGTGCGTGAACATGAGTCAAGGGGCATGAAAATATCAGAATGTAAGAGAGAATAGATATGAGCCTTTCTAAAAAAATTATAAGAGTATATTTGAAAAAAATGTGGAGAAACACTAAAAAGGCTTCATACTTATACATATTTATTTTTTATTTAATATCATATCATTGTTAATTGTAATTTTTAAATTGAACATAAAAATTAATAGGAAATTCTTTGAAACCAAAAAAAAAAATCAAAAGGTGCTTAAAAGTATACTATCAATAGAAAAATGAAAATGATATGTTTTTTGTATTTATACATATAATAATAAATTTCATTTAAAAATTTGTGAAGTAGTGAAACACATGTAATTATTTTACTAGTTTTTTATTTTCACGAAGTTAACCCTGTATTCAGAAGTTCAATTGGGTCACAACTAATCCAATCGAATCAGGTCGATCCACTAAGAGGTAAAACTCTCCCATAGTAGATTTTTTACATTCACAAATACTCGAACCCGAGAGCTTACTTAAGCGAAACAAGCGCCGAACAGCTTGAACCAACCTATGTTGGTTATTTTACTAGTTTTTAAAGTTTGTCAATTCGGTCGCTTCCATTGGTAACTTTTAATAGTATTAAAAGTATTCGTAAAATAATCCAAAATTAATCTTTTGAAATAGAAAATTTAAATAAAAAAAATAAATAAAATTGAAAATGTTTGAAAAATGGAAGGGGAAATAAAAGGAAAAAGAGAACTCCAATCTTGGCTAGGTCAATAGTAGCTAGCGGCTCGAGGTCTGCTACCATCAGGTAGTTTGGTCAATTGAAGCTGTCCATCACCAACTCCATCGGAGTTATTGATAGTCCCACTGGATTTTGTTGTGGCTATGCATCGAAGAGGGAAGCAAAGACATATTCGGCATGGTGGGCTTATCTTGAATACCCATCAGTTGTTCCTCTATTCATTATCTGCTATAATTTCTTATTCAATTTAATGAAATTTTTAAAAATATATAGAAAATGAAAAAGAGTATAATTTTTGGACCTTCGGCGACAACACTTACCCAAGAAAAAATATTTTGGACCATTTATTAAATTACTTAAGTAGAAATTTAAAATTCTTAATTTTGAGCGGCAAATTGATAGTCTTTAGCAGATATTAATGGCTAAAGGGGAAAATGACATTATCGGTCCTATATGTTTGCCAATTTTTGACATTGAGTCTTAAATGTTTCAGTTTGAAAAAACAAGTCCTATAAGTTTGGAAAAAGTGTCATTTTTGGTCCTATCCGTTACCCCCGTTAACGGAGTTGGCAACAGTGCTAACGGACTCGCCAGCTGGCCGTTAAGTGGCGACGTGGCGCTAACGGCCCGACTCCACGCGTGTGGGTGGCCTGAATTCTGGAAGACCCGGCTTGAATTTTAACCCGGCACCCGGCTTCTCCTTCGGTTCTACCCGAGTAAAATTCCCAAAATTTCAAAACCCTAATTCGTTCCTAATCGTGAAATCCACCTCTCCCTCCTGAATTCGACTTCTTCCTCCTGAAATCGAATCCTGAAATCGACATCCCTCCTGAAATCGACTTCTTCCTCCCTCATGAACGCAGCTCGTCCCCTCGGTTGAATCCAAGAAGCCTTCAGGTACTTTGGCTCCATTCTACTCGTCCTGTGCGAAGAGATACAGATTCTTCAGGTACTTTGCGGCTCCCACTTTCGCGATCGTTACTGTTTGTGTCGTACTGTGGAACTGTCTGATGTTAATGGAAATTCCGGTGCCGATCCTCCAGTCAGTCGCCCTCTTGCTCCTGTCTGTGTTTGTCTGCGTTTCAGGTTCCAGCTAGTTCTCGTGTCCCAGCCGTCTCTCTCCCGACTCAAGGACCAGCTCCTCCCGAAAAACCCTAACATCTAAATCCTTCGATTGAATCCCCTTCTGAATCCCCTTCTGAATCCTTCGATTGAATCCCCTTCTGAATCCTTCGATTGAATCCCCTCTTGAATCCCCTTCGATTGAATCCCATTTCCTGAACTTAATCCCCTCCTAAGTCCTCTGGGCCCTAAATCGAAGACCAGTGTCTGTTAGGGGTGTGCACGGGTACCGGGTATACCCGGAATCGGTTAGAACCTACCCTAACGGGTAGGGTCTGGGTAGCTCGTATTGAAAATAGGGTAGGTTCCGAGTATTAAAATTAGGAACCTGTGAAAATCGGTTCCGGTTCCGGTTCCTGCCTACAGGGTACCCGGAACCGGTTATTTATTAAAAAAAAGAAAAATGAAAGAGTAAAGTTACTATCTCCTCTAATGAATCAGAACATAGACACTTTGTTGTGTGAGATCGTATTATGGATGTTCAATTTTGTCGATGGGTTGATGAGACATATTATTATTTCATTGTTGTGGATTAATCTAAATTTTGTTGATAATCTATTTGGCATGATTACTGATTATGTATGTGATATTTTCGATTTTATTTAGCGAGAGGAAAAAATCTACAGGTTCCAACAGGGTACCCGGAACCTGTGGTATAATACAGGTTCCGGGTAGGTTCCGGTTCCATGATTCAACAGGGTAGGGTCCGGTTCCAAAATCTTGGAACCTGTCCCTTACAGGGTAGGGTCCAGGTATTATGAAAAATACAGGGTACCCGGAACCGATCACCCCTAGTGTCTGTCCCCTTTGATCGAGCTTCGAACTCCGTCCTGACGCATTCCCGTCATGGAATCGGTGATGAGTCGTGGAAAAGGGCAGCAAACTTCTAGAGGAAAGGCCCGAAGAGGGGAGAGTTGTGGTTCAAGGGAATCTGCCACCTTGTTTGGGAGCAGTGCAGGTGTTTGTAGATGCGAATTGCGTCTTCAACAGAAGATTTCACGGACAGCAAACAACCCAGGTAGAAGATTCGTCGGATGTCCAAGGTACCGGGATAATGGGGGGTGTGGGTATTTCAGCTGGATTGACCATCCCTTTGAAGCATCGATTTCAGAAATTGTTGTTGAAGAGGAAGTTTCCTCTTCTGAATGGGAAATGAAGTACCTGAAATTGAAGATGAAGGAATTGGAGGAGGAGTTAAAGCACCGACATAGTCGTTGTGATGTTAGGGTAGTTGTTTTTGCAATTTGCATCTGTATTATGGTTGGAAATTTGTTTGGGATGTGGTTGGGCTGTAAATTATGTATTGGCAAGTAGGTGTGTACTTTGTACCGAGTCATCTGACTGCTAATGAAATAAAATTTCTAATTGGATATCAGTGTGATATAAGTGTTGGATATCAAGTGTTTCGCACATCTTTGGATATCAATATGAGTGTTTTTTGCATATATGATTATACGGATATCAGTTTGGAAGTGATTTGTAGTATATGTATGGTTGGATTTCGGTCTATAGGAGATGTAGTGTTGGTAAAGCTGAGGTTGTGTTGTGGTGTGCTGCATAGGAAATGTAGTCTTGGTTGTTGTCTTTATTGTTGTCTTGTTGAATATGGTGATAGGGTGTTGGTTGTATATCTGTATGGTGAAAGGGTGCTGGTTGGATATGGTTGGATTTCGGTCTGTAGGAGATGTAGTGTTGGTTAAGCTTAGGTTGTGTTGTAGTAAAGCTCAGATTTGTGTTGCCCCAGAGGTCTGCTCAAGGTAGAATGGACATTGCAGGCAATCCCTTATGATCTTTAACCAAAACTCAGTTATTCTTCATACTGCATAATTCCTGCTCTTAACGGTTAAATACCGCATGAGGCTTAGCACCTGATACCCGTTCGAGAAACAATAGGGTGCCGATTGACAGAATGTCGAGATTAAGGAAAATTTCCATTAGGTCCCACTCACAACGAAGCAAGCCTTTGTTTCCTTTCTTTATGTGCCCACATGTTTGCCTCGTAATGATTAATGATTTTGATGAAGTCTAATGTTTTGTCTTTTTATTTTTTTCTAATCGAATTAATTTTTTGTCTTAGCATCCGGTGAGCTAATGTTTTTAAGTTTATATTATTTTCCTTGTTTAATTTCTTCTAATCAACAGCAAGATTAAAGATTCCCCTAAGGAAATAATGATCCATCCATCCATTGCAACTAACAAAGAATAAAATTATCATTTTAATGATCTGATCAAACTATTCAGGTTTTTACAATTCACAGAATATATTCAACCAAAATCAATCCACGCCTATTTCCTCTCTATTTCCCCTCATCATCTATCTTTCTTAAACAGGAAAAAGAAACATAACAATCAAGACCAGAAACCTGAGCTTTACCACAACAGAAACATTTTTTTCGACAGAATGACATACGTATCCACTGTTCTGCATTGCTAAACAACAGAAACATTTTTTTCAACAGAATGACATACGTATCCACTGTTCTGCATTGCTAAACAACAGAAACATTTTTTTCAACAGAATGACATACGTATCCACTGTTCTGCATTGCTAAACAACAAAAACCTTTATTTTTCGACAGAATAACAAACATATCCATTGTTCTGTATTGCCAAGCAACATAAACATTTTCTTTCGACAGAATAACAAAATATTCACTGTTTTGTATTGCCAAACAACAAAAACCTTTTTTTTGACAGAATGACATACATATCCACTGTTCTGACATACGTATCCACTGTTCTGCATTGCTAAACAACAAAAACCTTTTTTTTCGACAGAATAACAAACATAACCACTGTTCTGCATTGACATAGACATATTACATTTTCCAAAAGAATACATCAACATATCCACTGTTCTGTAAATCACAAAAATAAATGACACACATTCCATCAGACACGTTTTTGTAGTCCTTTCTTTTTGCTCCCCTCTGACTTTTTCTAGGTCAGTTTCTTTCGTGCTTGGGCTTCAAGTTGGTTGGCTGTCACTGTCTGTCTAGACATATCAGCTTCCCTAGCCACGATTAATTAGCCTACACTTCCAAGCTGCACTTACACATAAATATATTATACAGATATTTGTTTATAAATAATTGGTAAAATTAAGCAGAGTATGGTAAAATTACAACAATTCACTCACATTCATTACAATGTATTCTCTATTATCGAAATGCCTTGTTTGAGCAACTGATGACTGAGTTGAGGCAGCATGGTCTTCATCTGTAGTTCTTGATTGTGTTTCGGGTCTCCCCGCATGCCTTTTTTGTCCCTACATTGATAAATAGAATGATACAAGGAATTATATATATGATCTCTAGAATGTAATACCATACTTAAATTTCAAACAACAGACCTTTGAACTTCGTTGGGTTGGCATTTGTTGCACTGTAGGAATAGGGCCTACAGATCGACATACAGCCTGATAACAAAAAATTAACACAGACAAATAAATAATTCCAACCTTGAAATGAGCTTGCAGAAATTACGAAATCCATCAATCCGTTAAAGTTAAAATGAGTTTACCGGTTCAGTGTTGTCATTGGCCCTTAGATTACACCTCCTCCTATTATGCCCAGGCTGCCTACATAGGCTGCACGTATTAGCTGTACCTTTACGAGACATTTGCTCAACCCCATCGTTTCCAATGGTAGTCTCCAACACTGTCTTTTTTCTCAGTTTCTTGGGTTTGCCTTTCTTCTTCTTCAAGATAGGTGGTATTGGTGGTTCATGCATGTTAATTCGATCCCAAAACTTGGGGTCCCTCACAGGCTCCATCACCTTTCCATAAGCTTCTAAAAACATTTCCTTCTTGTAGAAGCTATGAACAGATTCACTTGGATCTACACCCTTATGTAATAAGGCACAGACAGCATGACAACAAGGAATTCCAGAAAGTTGCCATGCCCTACAATCACATGATTTATTCTTGATGTCAACCACAAACTTGGTGCCCCAAGCTTCGATCTCATAACCATTTTCACCATTCCAAATAACATGACAATACCTACTCAGTTTCAGATTTTCTTGCAATTTCTTTTCAATTCTAGGACCAAAATCTTTCATCCATTTCTCACAGTTTGCTCTCTGAGTTGGGATCCTTTCCATCACCAACTTCCTAATGTCCTCTAACATCGAATAAATAGATTTACACCTTGCTTCGAGTATTCTCCCATTGAAAGCTTCACACAGATTATTATCAACAATGTCACACTTAACCATGGGATTAAAGAAAGCCTTACACCAGTGCTTGGGATTTGGTCTTTCCAGCAAGTCCTCATATGCTTGGGGTGACATTTTATGGAGTAACTCCATATTTTCTTTGAAATCGACTTCAGTGGTTGATTTAGCAATGTTCCAGAATTGCCTTTGTATCTTTGGCCCCTTGTGACTTCCACCCCAATTAGCATAAATGTGCCTTGCACACATTCTATGCTCTGCATGAGGAAACAACTTAGCTACCGCTTGTACCAACCCCTACATAAAAAATTTTGAAAAATTAGCACTTCTAAAAATTAACATGAGGGGAATAATTAAGCAGTATATATATTATTTGCATTACCTTTTGTTGATCAGATATGATTGACCAACCCAAGCCATCAGTTATGTTTAAGTCATCCTTAAGCTGACTCAAAAACCAAGACCATGTATCTCTACTCTCAACTTGAACTACTGCCCAAGCAATGGGAAACATTTGATTGTTCGCATCCCTACCAATGGCAGCAAGCAGTTCACCCTTAACCACTGTCTTCAGGAAACAACCATCAACACCAATTATTTGCCTGCACCCCTTTACAAATCCCGTCTTTAAAGCATCAAAACAGACATAAAATCTATCAAATATAGGTGGCTCAGCTGGTATTGGCCTTTCAACCTTCATACTAACAGAGGAATCCCTATTCGCTCTCTTCAACTCATCTGCATAAAACCACATCAATGCATACTCTGCTTTACTATCACCAACCAACAAATCATAGACCTTTTCCTTTGCCCTCCTACACTGGGATCTAGATACCTCCACACCTAGCTGCTCCTTCACCAGCTTTTTGAATTCATTTAGCTTGATTGATGGAAGAGATCTGATTGTGCCCATGTAATGTCTAGCCAACCATTGGCTATTCACTCTACTATTCTTGTATGTGATATTGCAAGTGTGATTGTCAAACATTTTCCTCACTTGATAAGCACCAAGATTCTTCATGAATTTAGCAACTATCTTCCAATGATAGCTACTCTCTTTACACCTCACTCTTATATACTCTTTGCAATTTTTTTTGAAGTATACATTCCTTTGGGTCTTCACAGAAGCCAAGCAAATTGCATCCTTGAACTGTTTTCTATCTTCAAACAGTTGACCTATGGTAAAAGTTGGCAACTCACAAGCTGGTTCATATTGAGGGAATGTACCTAACTTTCTGAAGTAACTTCTCGGTTGCTTTTCTCTCACTGTGTTTTCATCCCCAAACTCTGAACTTGATTCACCAGAGTTAATGCTACAAGCTTCATTAGAAGATGGATAATCAGTTAAGTATCCTTCATCTCTTGTATCAACAGAAACAATAGCGCCCTCTTTCTCTTTGCCCTTGTTGTCTTGCTTATCTTGTCTTGCTTCCCTTATAATGGTCTGTAGATCCTTCTATAGACTCAAACTCTTCAACTTTTCTGCTCTCTTTGCCTTCGTAATTTGAACTTGGGATCTGATGTCTTGGAGCTCAGGATCATCTTCTTCACTTAGATCTGCAGGCACATCCCCGAAAGCAAAATCACTCTCACTCTCACTACTGTTCTCTTCACTTTCTTTTGCAACTCGATCTACA
Organism: Punica granatum; assembly: GCF_007655135.1. Taxonomy (NCBI): domain Eukaryota; kingdom Viridiplantae; phylum Streptophyta; class Magnoliopsida; order Myrtales; family Lythraceae; genus Punica; species Punica granatum. The sequence goes on from NC_045128.1 coordinate 27,891,853, forward strand.
ACATCATCAACTCCCTTCCTTCCTAAAGAACCTCCCTCAGTAGCCTCATCACCTTCCTCAGTAGCCACCTTATGTTGCTGAAATGCTTTAGGGTTAGGGTTAGGGTCGGTTTTGTGTTTCACATACAGTTGGCAATGTTTGTGCTCTAATAGCTGTCCTATGAGTTGAATGACAGAACTGTCCCTATAAACCTCAAATAATCCATCTTTTAACCCCTTCCCATGGACCCGACACAAGACCACCTCTACATTACCTTTGTACCCCATCTTTTCTAATTCTTTCACCATATGAGTAATTGACACTTTGTCTGGGTCAATATCCCAACGCAATATCTCACCCCCACTATACAACAATTCTCCTCCTTCTTCCTTAAAGGACCCGCCATGGTGTATTTCAAGAGTGTATCCATGATAGTTCAAGTTGTGAAAGTCATCCATTCTACAACACCAATGTAATAGAACAAGCATCACAATGTTATTTTATGTGTAAAACAATATTGACAAGCATAACAATTTGCCCAAATATTTCAACATTTCATGAAGAGTACCTACTAAGGAAAGCTCAGTAAGTTATCACTACTGATCTTCCCTCTGGTCCCTCGGGTCGGGCTCCCCTTCGGCTCCCTCGGGTCGAGCTCCCCTTCGAGTTTTCTTCTTAATTGGGTCGAGCTCCCCTTCGGGTCTTCTTTGGCTCTCTTCTTCTTCAAATTAACTGAATGTCATTTAACCAATGGTTATTTTGATTGGTGGTAGTAATGGAGCTCCGATCATGGTGGAAAGATAAGTTATCATGGACAATCACAAAGAAAAATAAAGGGCAACCTTAATTCCTTCTCAGCTTCTTCGACAAATGCCAAATCTCGCTAATTATGATGCTTTTAATTTGCTTTAATATTAGTTTATTACTGAATCTTCTTGGTTTCCTCCATTTTCGGTTCAGTAATAGAGACCTGTACTTAATCAGCTGACTGAACAGTATTAATACTGCATACCGGAGGTTTCACTTCCTACAGAGCAAAAACATGAAGCACGAAGATCCAAGAGTTAATTACCGGAAAAATCGCAGTCTGAACATACAACACTTCAAGGAGAAGCGTGCTAGTTCAAACCAATTGTTAGATCTTACGATTGGATATAGATATTTGCCTTGAAAGGGCGAGTTTGCTTCCACTAAATTAAGTTGGCTCGCTTAATTTTCTACACTTGGACGATAGAAATGAAGATCAGAAACATCTAAGCTGAGTTTACATTTATATACGGTTATTTCGGTTCAGTAAGCTTCTTGGATTCAACCGACAACCTTCATTTTCGGTTCAGTAATCTTCTTGGATTCAACCGAAGACCTCCATTTTCGGTTCAGAAGAGGGGACGAGCTGCTCCATTTTCGGTTCAACCGACGGGACGAGCTGCTCCAAGCTGCTCCATTTTCGGTTCAACCGAGGGGACGGGCTGCGTTCAGGACGGAGGACGAAAGAAGTCGATTTCAGGAGGGGTCGATTTCAGGAGGCATCGATTTCAGGAGGGAGGAAGGAAAGGGAAGAAGCTGCGTTCATGAGGGAGGAAGAAGTCGATTTCAGGAGGGATGTCGATTTCAGGATTCGATTTCAGGAGGAAGAAGTTGAATTCAGGAGGGATGGATTTCGTCGAATTCGGGAGGGAGAGGTGGATTTCACGATTAGGAACGAATTAGGGTTTTGAAATTTTGGGAATTTTACTCGGGTAGAACCGAAGGAGAAGCCGGGTGCCGGGTTAAAATTCAAGCCGGGTCTTCCGGAATTCGGGCCGCCCACACGCGTGGAGTCGGGCTGTTAGCGCCACGTCGCCACTTAACGGCCAGCTGGCGAGTCCGTTAGCACTGTTGCCAACTCCGTTAACGGGGGTAACGGATAGGACCAAAAATGACACTATTTCCAAACTTATAGGACTTGTTTTTTCAAACTGAAACATTTAGGACTCAATGTCAAAAATCGGCAAACATATAGGACCGATAATGTCATTTTCCCATGGCTAAAGTGATATAAACTAACTATTAGTGGTTAAATTGATATTGGACGATATGGTGACTAAACTAACACATTTTTTGGAAAAGTGAATGATCAAAGTGAAATAAACGAAACGTTAGTGGGCAAAGGCGAAGCGAAAGTGTCTTTTTTTCTTATTAAAAAAAAATACAAGATACAGACAACTCATAATGGTTACTCAAGTCGTATGTAACAGTTAGCCCATTCAATGCTTTGTGCCATTGGCCAGGGAAAGGGAGGAACGGATGGAGGAAATCTACAAAAGATACAGAGAACTCATAACCTTAACTCTCCCAAGACAAAAGGGATGGTTTAGTTAGCATTCGTACATGTACCAAGGTTTTTGGTTCGAGGCCGAGGCAGGACTAGAAGGAAGGATGTGTGCACTAGAAGACTTTAAACTTCGATCCACAAACATTGTCCTGACCAGTTCCCCAACATGCGGTGCGACCTAGCTCAAAGGTCCGATCTATTCGATAATGAACAAAGCAACTTACCCTGATAAGAAAGCACATTCCATGTTTAGGACATTGCTACCCAAGTCGACCAGGGGCCCGGATAGTTGTCAAATTATGCAAATCTGGAGAAATCCTAAGGACATTTTTTTGTCTTTTTTTGTTCTTACCTTACTGCAGCGGAAGACGGAAAGCTCAACTGCTGCCGCTTTTAGACCCGAAGAAGCATTCGACGTGTTCTTCCGAGGGGTCTCAACATATGGACCCTTTTGGGATGTATTGTTATTCTTATTCGGCAGGAAATGCGTCGAAATTATCTCCCATTTCTTACTCTTCCATTTTTTTGCCAGGGTAGCGATGAAACGCAATCCCAGCAAGAATATCCTGCTTGTCAAGAAATATTAATATGTCACAGAGCACGGATCAATATATATATATATATATATGAATTTATTATAATGGAACCAGTGATTGATATATACCGAAGAATGGGCAACAAAATTGTCCATGGACTAACAGTAATAGATGCACATTTTTTATCCCGGTATCTGAAATTGTAATTAATATCTAAGCTGTGCTTTTATGCCGAGCTTGAACTATCGGCCGAACTCTTGAAAAACGCAAGCATGTGTGACGATTCCTTGCAATACAAGAAAATACATATATACAGAACGCTCGGGTAATATTAGAAGAAAATAAAAAATATCACTACGTGACTTACGTACCTGTGATCATCTTCAGTCCAGAGACTGCTTTCTTCCTCTCGGCTTCTGCTCCACCAGATCGCCAACTGTTTCCTTCCTCTTTCGCTTCTGGCTCGCCTCACCTGGGGGTGGGATGATAGCTGACTATCCGTGGTCTGCTTCAGTACCCTCGGGGACGGCTACCGGGACTGGTAACTGTTATTCCAGAATATGCAGCAGATCATCCAGAGGCATGCCGTCCTGAATATTATTGTTGTGGTTTAAGCCATCCAGATAATCATCGAGAGACATGCGACCATCGGCGACAGCACGTGCAGACTCGAACATCCGACTGACGCTTACTTCGACGTCGTTGTCCATATTTATGTGTTGCCAAGAAAAATTGCTAGTGCTCAATCTCAATAATAATCTCAAAATGGAGTGGTCGATCGAGAATGCTTGAGCGATCAATCGGTATGTATGATGATGGGGAGCGTGTGTGTTGCGGGATGTCCATTGGGTTCCGGTGGTCCGTTCGTTTATTATATACAGTGTTAATTAGGATCCGTAAGGATCAAGATTATGAAATATTAATTTTAGGGAGAAGAACACCATTAGCTAGATTTTCGGGAGATTCGATCCAATTGTGAATCTAAGGAGGACTAGGAGGATCCAAATCACAATTGGTGTTCTGCAGCAGAGATTGAGAGAATATAGGGAATGTGGATGCAATGAAAATTACGCCAAAATAGATAAGACACTGCACTTATCAGAAAACATATATATGAGATGGACTCTTGTGTCAGCTATACGGAATATAAAGTGTCCATGAATTTTGTTTATTTGTTATTTTTATTGGCCAGAAAAGGACATCAAGTGATATAAAATCGTTCGAGCTTTGAGTTCAATGAGAGAAAGTCTATCACATAGATGGTTAAAGCCACTATGATATTTTCAAAGACAGCCATCCCAATTAAAGTGCTTGATTTTTCCGTAATGAAAAGAGAAGGTTGAGCAAATGCTCTTAGAGGGTCTATAATATAGTAGGCGAATATGCGCGGGATACCACATAATAATTAATAATATTATCAAATAGGTAATAATTTAAAAAAATAATATTTGAAAAATAGATTTACATGTGGAATATATTTTCTTCTAATTCTTTGTTTTGTTATTGTGTGTTGGTCTGTCTTCCCGAAACAACCAAACTTCATCTATTTAATTTATATAAATGACCTTCCGGACATTCTTTTCTATCTTCGGCTTCAAAAGACTATTTTACCTTTGTTTAATATAGAAGACTAAATTATAAAAAACGACATACTATTCGATTGATCCAATAAATTTTCCTTCCCCTTAACTCATGGTTCAATTGCTCACCGTTGGCCTTCCCCTCAACTCGTGGTGCAACGTCCTTTTATGTCCCTTGTTCATTTATCACATTCTCAATATCGAGAATAATTAAATAAAGCAATAAAAGAAATGAGAGAAAAACAAATTATTTATAGTATTAAAAGAAATTAAAAAAATATCTATTGTATATAATCACATTTTTCCGATGCTTATAAATTCAAAGAGATCGAGAGAGGAGAGTTGATGAGGTGTATATATACGTAATATGCAAAATTTACATCTATTATATATATTTAATGTAGACTCCAATTGATGACAGAGCTCCGTTCGATCGCAAGAGCTCACCGTTAACCTTCCCCTCAACTCATGGTGACACGTCCTTTCATGTCTCTTGTTCCTTTATCATATTTAGTGCTTATTTGGCTTAAGTAAGGTATCGGGTTTGAGTACTTGTGAATGCAGAAAATCCACTCTATGAGAACTTTAATCCTTAGTGGGTCGATCCGGCTAATTAGATTAGTTGGAGCCCAATTGAATTTTTGAATATCAGGGTTCACACAAAAAAAATAAGGGAAAGGGTGCAATAGGCAAAAGGGTGCGAGAGAAAAATGGGGAGATTAGTTAGGATATTGAAAATTTTAAATTTATCCAAAAGGATACAATGGGTAGCCACAGCCATAATCTAAGTGTGAAAAAACTGTAAGAAGCTCCATTTTTTTTCACGTATGGGTATAGATCGACATGCTAAAAAAAAACAAGAACTGAAATAGCCAAATAAGTTACTTTGCAAAGAAATAGCCAAATAGGTTACTTTGCAAAGAAAAAAATAGGAACAAATGTGTGTGTATATATATATATATATATATCTCCCCACCGAGTACTGAACCCACGGCCAATATGCGATACCCCGTTCGAATGTATTTGTGTTCCCTAACCACAACTAGACAGGGCACGAGGTTGGAAATTTTCCGACCTGTTGACAATATCATTGTTTGAGTCATATGGTTTCAGGAGTTCGGTTTTCCGCCTAGGTAACATAAATCATGAATGAATTGGGAATTTCCCAACCTTTCCCAACTATTTGCACCCAAGGCAGAATCAGACCGATAAAAAGACTTCCAGAATAGGAACGGAACACTTCAAGAACAAGAACAGAATGTAAGGGATGAAGCTCAACCGTAAACGTCAGAAGAAAATCTGCGCCTCTGTTCTGTTCCTCCAGTATCTTTCAAAGGTTATACACACAATTTCCCTAATTATCTCGCCCGAAGTATTGATAAGTTGATTTACTTCGGTTATAAAAGGTAACACGAATCTCTATGTTTACAGAAGACATTCTACTAATTGCAGATGTAAAGGAATGATTCCCATTGATCATGGCGAGTTGTGTCTATATGGATCCGAAGAAGGTCCATATCGCATCTAATTGGTGGAGTAGCCAGGCCATTTCTCATATGCGTCGGTACTCCACATTGGTCCACATTGGCACATTCCGGGCCAGAAAAGCTGGGGCTTACACTGTTGGTCGTTGTAAAAGGACGGGTGGACTTGTTGACACCCTACCACCAGATGTTCCGGGATGGCACCACCAGAAATGTCGAAGCCTTGAATTGAATAGTCATCCCAACCCACTAGTGGTGGTATCAATGTGGTGGCACCGTCCAGGAGACGGGGCCGGACCATTGGTTGAGCAGTGGGCTCAGGCTGAAACTCCTGCGTGAGGGACGCTTGTATATGCGCTCTTGTATAGGTGTAGCTGGGACCAGAGGCAGGCGAGGGATGGTTGGTCCTGTGATGGATCTGTAGAGTTCCTCCCTAATATGTGCAGTTGGGTGTGTTAGGCGTGATGGTCCAAGTGACAGGCGGAGTGGGCTGCATCTGATGAGTCTGACCACATATGCCGAAGCTTGGCCAAGGGTGTGCCGGGGGCCCCATCATGGGCATCTGATGAAGACAGTGTTGCTCATGCTCCTGTCCTGCAGGAAAGGATGCTTCTAGGACTTGACAAAACTGGCTGACATGGGACTGCACCACGTTGGTGGCTGCCCCTGGTTGGGATAGTTGGAGCCGTTTTCGGGCTTTGAGGTTTTCCAGGATCAAGTGCTTGAATCTGACCTCGTCCTCCTTCCGAAGGATTGTGTAGTCTGCCCTGTTCTGCCTTGCTCGCATTCATAAGCAGGTGCTTGATTCCTCACTAAATGCTGTTGCTAATTTTAATGCTTGGTTTGTCATGCACCATCGAACATATTTATCGTTGTTGCCACACAATCTTGTCTCACCTCTCTTTTCCCTCCTCTTGATCCTAATTCTCCAAGTCATATCTCATGAGGCTAGGGCATGCTATGTTTCAAGATTGATATTTAGGTTGTTCTTATGGATTTTGGGTGTAGATGAGTGCATACTACGTGCCAGCGTTTTTGGGCCATCTCTTGGGAAAATGCCTAAGGCATCGTAACCCTATTGTTGAGGTTTCCAAACTCGGTTTCGTGGTCCTTGGAGCATTTGCTATTATCTGGTGGCCGTGTCTTCATTCCTTAGATGCCATTTTCTAGCTCTTAAATTGGTTGTTTCTCGTCTTGCTACCACATCAGATTATACGAAGATTACGTGGCGAACTTCTGGTGTGCCACCTCAGTTCTCATAAAGTGGAAACGGTTATTCATGACTCAGTCTCCGAAGCTTCTCAAGCTCATAGCAACTGTCTTGGCACTCAATTCGGCCCCGAGTGGCAAGAGATTTATGTACTCGACACTTAATACTCCTCTCTCTTTCTACTTGTTCTCCTTCGAAGGTTAGAAAAAATGTAAGTATCCTCTTTCCTCGTTCAGGATTGATGTGTGTTCGAATGGCAATATGATTTTTGTCTTAAATGTGCAGTGCACGAGAAGTCGATTTTGTTGCTGATACTGCCAGCAAGTTTACTAGCCAGAGACGAACCCTTTCTCTACAAGTGGCTCACACATTTTGCTCTGCTCTCTATGTTTCCTCTTCCTCTCTGTTCCTCGAGTATCCTTCTAAGGTTCTCGACCAAAATATCGATAAAGTTGATCGAGTCCAATCATGAAAGGTAACAAGAACCTTGTAAACACTCTACCAAATGCAAATGTAAAGGAATGATTCGCAGTCATGAAAGGTAACCAGAAACTCTTAAGTTTACAAAAAACACTCTACTAAATGCAAACGTAAAGGAATGATTCCCATGGATCATGGCAAGAGCTGTCTATAGCTATAGGAAGACGGTCCGTATCACATCTAAATGGTAGTGAAACCAGGCCATTTCTCATATGCATCGGTACTCCACATTGGTGTTGTGGTTGGCACAGGCCGGGTCTGAAAAGTTGGGCGTACACTGCTAGCTGTTGTAAAAGGACGGTTGGAGCTGTTGATACTCTGCTACCGGATATTCCGGGATGGCACCACCAGAAATATTGAAGGCTTGAATTGAATAGCCGTCCCAACCCATTACTGGCGACATCAAGGTGGTGGCACCGTTCAAGAGATGGGGCCGGACCATTGGTTGAGCAGTGGGCGCTGGCTGAAACTCCTGGATGATGGGCGATTGTATATGCGGTCTTGTACAGGCGCAGCTCTGTGTGACAGACGGAGTGGGCTTCATCTGATGAGTCTGATCACATACGCCGAAGCTCGGCCCAGGGTATGCCAGGGCCCCCATCACTGGCATCTGATTAAGATGGTATTGCACCTGTCCTGCAGGAAAGCATGCCTCTGGGACTTGACGAAACTGGCCAGCTTGGGACTGCACCACGGTGGGAGCTGCCCCCGGTTGGGATAGTTGGAGCCGCTTCCGCGCTTTGAGGTTTTCCAGGATCAAGTTTATAAGTCTGACCTCGTCCTCCTTCCGAAGGATTGTGTCGTTGATGCTCTTCCTCTTCGTCTGTCCCTTTTGGTGTTGCCGTTTGGAGTACTTTTGAGCATGGCTTGCAATTTCTCTTGTATCCTTATTCGGCAGGAAATACGTCGACATTATCTTCCATTTCTCTGTCGGGTGAATACCTGTACTCTTCCATATTTTTGCCAAGATAGGGATGAAACGCAATCCCAGTAAGAACATCCTGCTTGTCAAGCAATATTAATTTGTCACAAAGCACGGATTAATATATATATATATATATATATATATATATATGTGCATATGAATTTATATATTATATTAGAACCGGTGATTAATATAGCGAAGACTGGGCGACAAATTTGTCCATGTGGACTAATAGATGCACATGTTTTATCACGCTATCTGAATTTGTAATTAATATCTAAGCTATGCTTTTATGATGAGTATAACTATCGGGCAAACTCTTGAAATAAGCAAGCATGTGTGAGTACGGTTCCTTGCAACACAAGAAAATAGAGAACATCGGATTATATTAGATAAAATAGAAAATATCACTATGCTGCGCACGTACCGGTGATCATCCTCGGTCCAGGAGACTACTTTCTTCCTCTTGGGCTTCTGCTCCGCCAGCTCGCCAGCTGCTTCCTTCCTCTTTCGCTTCTGGCCCACCTCAGCCTCACCTAGGGCTGGGATGATAGCTGACTGTTCGGGGTCTGCGTGACCCTCGGGAACAGCTACCGGGACCAGCAACTGTTTGTTAAGATCATCCAGAAGTTCATCGACAGTCATGCCGTCCAGAATCTCATCGAGGTTTGTGTCCAGAAAATGATCGAGAATCATGCCACCATTGGCGACAGCAGGCGCATCAATAGCCAGATCCTTCCAACTGATGCTTCCTTCGCCGCCGCTGTCCATGTATATGTTGCCAAGAAAAACAGCGATGGAGTTCAGTTGTTGATCGAGAAGGCTAGAGAGATCGGTATATATGATGAGGGAGAGTGTGTTGTGGGATGTCCATGTGTTCAGATGGTACGTACGTTTATATACTACAGTGTTAATTAGGATCCGTAAGGATGGAGATTATGAGATATATATTTGAGGGAGAGGATATAGGAGAATCTGAATTATGTTAGGAAGAGTATATGGGCTACGGTGGGTGATCGAAGATTACTAGATTTTATTTTGTTCTTTTAAATTTTGATTTAAATAGCAGTGGGGCTAGATTTTAGCCGAGGCTGCACTTATATCATATATATATCATCCAGAAAGAAAAAATAAATTCCAATGGTGAATCTAGGAGGACTAGGATTATCTGCGCAGCGGAGAGAATATAGAGAACATGGATAAATGAAAATTACATTTTCTATAGTTTGTTTAATAAATATTCTGAGTGTTGGAGAATGAAATTTATATCACTTTGCCTATTAACATTTATATCAAGTATCACTTTAATCACACTAACGTTAAGTTTGCGTCAGTCTGTCCATTAATGTTTCCGAAAATGTTTCAGTTCGGTCACTAACGGATCCGTCTAATATCATCTTTGGACATTTATCTTTAGTTTGTATCATATTAGCGATTAAAACCTATATATAAAAAGTATGAAGTTCAATGGATCGTGTCCCGACTTACCATTTTCATAATTCCTAATGAATTGATACCAAAGGTTCCACACTTTTTACAGTTTTCATAAGTCATAGTAGATTGATAACAAAGATTCGTCTCGAAACGTTATCATCAATCAATGTTATACTTAACCTAAATAATGGAACTTGCTTCAATAATCATTCTCAATAAATAATTGATGCTAAAAGTTCGCCTTGAACCACTGTCATTATTTTTTAAAGTTATCCTAACCCAAAATACCAAAAATTGTCCAATAGTCATTCTCAATAAATTTGTCAATATATAATGAGTGCGATGTATGACGAATCTTAAATAATTACAAATAGTCATTCAGTTAGCTATCCAAAATTTGGCCAAATGGTAACTAATTTCAATAACTTTTTTATTTTCTACGTATGTCACATAATCAAATTTAAAAAAATTTCAAAATTCTTTTTCTTTTCAGTAACTTTTTTTACTTCCTAATGAATATTTTTTAATGTCCAATCATGTTCAGAAAAACAAGTATTTTTCACTTTTTTTTTTCTTTCTCCCATCCAAATGAAGTTTAGAAATGCAGGTCACGGTGGGGAAAAATAAAAAGAAGAGAAATAAGGGGTGTAAAGGCTAAATGGAAGTGAATGGGTAAGGGAACATGAGTCAAGGGGCATCAAAATATCAGAATGTAAGAGAGAATGGATATGAGCCTTCCTAAAAAAATTATAAGAGTATATTTGAAAAAAAAATGTGGAGAAACAGTAAAAAGAGCTCATACTTATACATACTTATTTTTTTTATTTAATATCATTGTTAATTGTAATTTTTAAATTGAACATAAAAATTAATAGGAAATTCTTTGAAACCAAAAATCAATCGCTTAATAATATACTATCAATTGAAAAATGAAAATAATATTTTTTATTTATACAAATAATAAAAAATTTTCATTTAAAAATCTGTGAAGTAGTGAAACACATGTAATTATTTTACTATTGTTTTTTCATCGTGTGAATCCTGTATTTGGAAACTCAATTGAGCCCCCACTAATCCATCGAATTAGGTCGGCCCACTAAGGGGTAAATCTCTCTCAACATGGATTTTCTGCATTTACAAGGACTCGAGCCTGAGATCTTTCTTAAGTAAAGTAAGAGCTGAACCGCTTGAACCAACTTACGTTGGTTATTTTACTGGTTTTTAAAGTTTGTCATTCGGTCGCTTTCATTGGTAACTTTTAATAGTATTAAAAGTATTCATAAAATAATCCAACATTAATATTTTGAAAAGGGAAATTTAAATAAAAATTCATAATCGAAAATTTTTGAAAAATGAAAAGAAAAATAAAAGTAAAAAGAGAACTCCAACTTTGGCTAGGTCAATAGTAGCTAGCGACTCGAGGTCTGCTACCACCAGGTAGTTTGGTCAATTGAAGCTGTCCATCAGCAGCTCAATCGGAGTTAATCGACAGTCTCACTGGATTTTGTTGTGGCTACGCCTCGAAGAGGGAAGCAAAGGCATATCCGGCATGGTGGGCTTATCTTGATTACTCATCAGTTGTTTCTCTCTTCATTATCCGCTATAATTTGTTAATCAATTTAATGAAATTTTTAAAAATATAAAAAAAAAATGAAAAAGAGTATAATTTTTGGACTGTCGACAACGACACTTACCCAAGAAAAAATATTTTGGACCATTTATTAAATTACTTAAGTAGAAATTTAAAATTCTTAATTTTGAGCGGCAAATTGATACTCTTTAGCAGATATTAATGGCTAAAGTGATATAAACTAACTATTAGTGGTTAAATTGATATTGGACGATATGGTGACTAAACTAACGCATTTTTTGGGAAAGTGAATGATCAAAGTGAAATAAACTAAACGTTAGTGGGCAAAGGCGAAGCCAAAGTGTCTTTTTATTAAAAAAGAAAATTTACAAGATACAGAGAACTCGTAATGGCCATTCAAGCTGTATATAACGGTTAGTCCACTCAATGCTTTGTGCCATTGGCCAAGGAAGGGGAGGAACGGATGGCGGAAATCTACAAAAGATGCAGAGAACTCATAATCTTAACTCTCCCAAGACAAAAGGGATGGTTTAGTTAGCATTACATGTACCAAGGTTTTTGGTTCTTGGCCGAGACAGGACTAGAAGGAAGGATATATGCACTAGAAGACTTTAAACTTCGATCCACAAACATTCTCCTGACCAGTTCCCCAACAAGCGGTGCGACCTAGCTCAAAGGCCCGACCTATTCGATTATGAGCAAAGCAACTTACCCTGATAAGAAAGCACATCCCCTGTTTCGGACACGCCCCGCTTCTTGGATGCTCACGTCCCTATACATTGCCAACCAAGTTGGCCAAGGGCGCGGATAGTTGTCAAATTATGCAAATCTGGAGAAATCCTAAGGACATTGTTTTTATCGTTTTTGTTTTTGTTTTTGTTTTTTCTGTTTTTGTTCTTACTTTATTGCACTTCACGTGCAACAGAAGACGGAAAGCTCAACTGTTGCTGCTTTTAAGCCCGAAGAAGCATTCGGCTTGTTCTTCTGAGGAGTCTCAACATATGGACCCCTAGGGTATTGGAAAGCAAGTGATCAGTACCCTCACTTGGTGTTGCTTCTAAAGTAAGAAGAGACATGAAAACGGATACAATATCCAATATGAAAGACTAACCCAGTTCTTACTTTAGGGCAGCCATTCACCAAGGAGGAAGAGGGGAGAGGCATCTTGCAGGAGATTGTCAAGCTGTGCAACTCTAAGAGCATAAGCAAAGCTGAGGTTCGCAATCGAAGGAACTTTCACAACGGCAGTGCGAATTACGAATACTACTTCAGAAAAGATGAGGTTGGTGACTTGAACAATTATTTGATGCCAAATTGGCGTCTTCATGGGATTACAGAGGAGGAGTTCAAGGGTGCTGGTTTGGCATTTATTTGACAGTATAAATGAAGCTAAATTAGGACTTGCCCATAAGGGGGATTCGTGCATCATCTTCAGCAACCATTTAACCATGTTTGCGCGTCCTAATTATGTGAACTTGTGATTCTGATAAATGATAAATTGTTGATTAATGAGTCTTGCCTTTACATGATATCTAGGAGGAATCGAGTCGAGAACAAAGATTTGTATCGAGTTCATCATTTGCAGAACATTACAAGTAGAATAGGTGAGACATATGCAGTGTTGAATCTAATTCGGATATACTCCTGTAAAAGTACATATAAGTAAATAAAACTATATAGTTGTTTTTCTTCTACTGAATGCGTTTTCTGTCAGATGAAGCAACGTCAAGGGGGTGGAGCAGTGACGGATGGCAGGCCAAGATCCACATCCCGGTCAGCCGGGATTGACCCCCGTTCAATGCAGAAGTGGCACCCACCATGGCATTTTCTGCAGGTCCGGACAACCCAAGGCATAGTCGACGCCATCTAGTTATATACTCTGCTGCTCAGTGGATTTGTGGTCTGCTGTGCCTTATATTTGTTGCTGGTGGGGCTTCGTTCCATCTGGTTGTAGACCATATAGACGATTAATTCATTATCCACGTAAAACCGGAAATTCTTGCGAGATTGAGTTTACTACAGTTTCTCTATAGCCATAATCGATTAAATATAATTTTGTTTAATAAGTTTTGAAAGGAATTATGATTTTTATTATTTGGACACGTGCTAATTTTCTACTCCAGTGGTCTGAAATCAGAGACAGTAAAGGCTTTGATCCTGATCACCACTACCTCAAATGAGGTTGCAAGCGACATTGCCCTAGGTGTTGGTGGCTAGGATTGAGGCCACCATTGCCCATATTCTCTCCTCCCTCTCTCTTTTCGAAATCAAAGAGAGGGAGATTCTTGCAATGGTGGTTCAAATCCCGGTCACCACTACCTAGAGCCACCCCCCAAAACAACCCCCCCCCCCCCCAATTGCCGCTCATTCTCTCTCTCTCTCTACCTCTCTCTCTCTCTCTCTCTCGTGTGTCCCTGTGTGTGAACGAACGAGATCAATTAGCAAAGTTGAAAAGTTTTGGGGCATCATTGCAAATTTTGGAAAAGAAAGCCTAATATGACTAGCGATTAAGTCTAAAATAAGTAGGTTTTTAGTTCTTCAATCATATGGTTGTGTTTGTTTACAACTTAATAAAATAAATGTTTAAAAGTTAGTTATACATTAGTTATATGAAAAAATAAATACAAAATAGAGAGAAAAAAATAGTGGTCCAATCTACTTAATCATTGAGTCAAAATCACTTAATGAGTAAGAAAAAAATTGACTTAACAATATAAATCATTTTTCACTTATTAGTACTCTTTTCGCCTTATAAAATATTTTATTATGCTTATCATTCCATTCCTCTTCCTACACATTCTTTCTTAACTAATTAAATGCTTAATTTTTAAACACTTAATTTATCAAACACCACTCAAGGCTTGGTTTGGGAGTGATGTTGCTGAAATAAAAATGCTGAAAAATAAGTGCTAGTTTCATAATAAGCAAAAGTGTTTGTGAGGTAATAATTTGAAAATGCTAAAATTAAAATTAATGCTTAAAATAAAGAATAAGTATTAGTAAATTTTATAAGCACGTATCAACATGTTGGAGGAAATTGCGTTTTCAATAGCTAAAATTAACCAAACGATGGTTTTAAGATTACTCACCAAACATTGGTTTTGCTTCAAAATCAACAAAAAAAAATACACTTATACAACCACCATTATACTCCGAAACGAAGCGTAAGTGCTTTTCTAACTTAACTTAATCAGTCATTCTTTTTTTTACTAAACAAACCAGCTAAATCCAATCAAGTGCTGAAAAATTAATTTAAACACATAATTGGAGTAAATAAACACGACCTAATAAATCAAATTGACCTTCACTAGTTCATGAACAAAGAAGGGCGACCTTAATCCAATCTAAGCACAATTAGGTTGTGTTTAATAAATTATGTGCTTAAAAATGAAGCACTTAATTAGTTAAGGATAGAAATAAATAGGTGAAGAAAAGGGATAATAAAATTGTGAAAAATTTGTGTAGAAAAAAAAAGTAATAATAAGTGAAAAATGATTTTCATTATGTGATTTATAAAATAAAAATATCAAAAACATTTATTTTATTAAGTCTGATTTTTTCTTACTCATTTAGTGATTTTCGATTCAATGATTAAGTATATTAGACCGTTATATTTCATCTCTCTTTCTCCTATTGATTTTTTCTTATAATTAATTTTTAGGCATTTATTTAAATAATTTGTAATCAAACACAATCTTAGATGATGATGAAATTGTTTTTCTACTGATCACCAAGAATCCTCCCCGTGTTTTTTAGGGTGTTCCTTTGCAGTTCTGTTTATCACAATCTCCTTAATGGCCAACACTCGATAACATAAACTATTTCTCTCTCTCTCTCTTCGATCCTGGCTAGCCCCCGAGCCCTAGGCTCTCCCACTCCAGGGCGACCCCAATTATTGGGTCCTATGGGACGGGAGGTCGAACACGTGCACGTGGGTTTCCGAGCATTTTTGGTCTAGATCTTCGTCTTAAGTTCAGATTTGGCCAAATCGAGCTTAGGTCAAACTTGATGGGCTCGAGACGGATCGTAAATGGTGCTCCATGTCGGTGGACGTGGAATTTGGCTGGTGGCGACAGTCGTGGTCGATGGAGGAAGACAGCAGAGAAGGACCCAGAAGGGTGGTTGGAATTGTAAAATTGATGAATGAGTAAGAGTAAATCAGTAATTTGGTGTTTATTATGTATATGTAATCCTTATTATATAGGTGAAAGTGGGATTGATTATTCACCGTCTATTACACCTTCTAAATCCAATCCGCAATTGCTATTACGATTACAGAGAAAAATAAATGACGTAATAGGCATTACTTTAGAAATTGATCTGTAACAGAATTCTCGTTGCGTGCAACTAAACAGAACATTGATAATGGTACAGCTTCGTTATCGGGGGGTCGTCAAAGACTCCTGCCCAATAATTGGCTCCAACAAGGGTCTTTTTTTTTTTCTCCTTGGCCATACTGAAGTGTCTGCACTAAACATCTATGTAAGTAAATAAATAAATAATCGATTTCTTTATTGTGAGGTATTCTTTTTTAATTTTAGATAAAAAAGAAAAAATGATTTACTCCTTGACCTTGGAGGATAGACAATATTTTCCCCTCCGACCTTTAAAAATTTGTACGGTAATCCTCAACCTTTATAGAAAATAGGCAATATGTCAACTCCGATCAATATTCCGGCCAAAATCAATCACATGCCATGCACCTGACATTTTCAAAGGAGCAAAACGTCATCTTATATAATAATAATAATAATATAATAATAATAATTAGGATCATTAAATTGAGACTATAATGGTAAATTCAATGTGAATAACCACCCTCTAATTTCACTTTTTCACTCACATGTCCCATTTTTTGGATTATTACGCTAGACATCCCATGATATCACCCGTTTTTTAAATTTATCCAATGATTTAAAAATTATTCAAAAAGACCCGTGGTTTACATCTGATTCCAAATTTACTTTGAAGTTGATTTCTCCGTCAATATTTAACGGTGTTTTATACATGAAACGTAAGTAGCATATTCTCGCTACTGTGGCCCTTTGTCTGTAATAAATTTAAGAAAAAAATTAAAATCATAGGATATATTTGAGAAAAATTAAAATCATAAGATAAGTTTGGAGCCCACTTAAGTTTAATTGATAGACAAATTGACGGCATGATAGATTTGAAACAAGATATAAACGTCTTTTTGGTAATTTTAAAGCATGAGATAAATTTAAGAAAAGAGTAAAATCATAAGATATAGTACGTAAAAATCCTCATTTTTTTCTCTCCCTTCTCTTCTTCCACTTTTCTAACATGTTCTTCTATACTAGTTAGGGGTCTGCGGGTCCGGATACCCTTTTTTTTTATGATACCTGGACCCAGATTCCAATATTTTGGAACCAGACCCTATCATGTTGAGTCTTGAAACCGAAACCTACCCATAACCTATATTATACCACAGGTTATAAGTAGGGGTGTGCACGGGTACTGGGTATACCCGAAACCGGTTGGAACCTACCATAACTGGTAGGGTCTGGATAGCTCGTATTGAAAATAGGGTAGGTTCCGGATATTAAAATTAGGAACCTGTGAAAATCGGTTCCGGTTCCGATTTCGGTTCCTGCCTACAGGGTACCCGGAACCGGTTATTTATTTAAAAAAAAGAGAGGAAAGAGTAAAGTTACTATCTCCTCTAATGAATCAGAACATAGGCACTTTGCTATGTGAGATCGTATTATGGATGTTCAATTTTGTCGATGGATTGATGAGACATATTATTATTTCATTGTTGTGGATTAATCTAAATTTTGTTGATAATCTATTTGGCATGATTACTGATTATGTATGTGATATTTTCGATTTTATTTAGCAAGAGGAAAAAATTTACAGGTTCCAATAGGGTACCCGGAACCTGTGGTATAATACAGGTTCCGGGTAGGTTCCGGTTCCATAATTCAACAGGGTAAGGTCCGATTTCAAAATCTTGGAACCTGTCCCTTACAGGGTAGGGTCCGGGTATTATGAAAAATACAGGGTACCCGGAACCGATCACCCATAGTTATAAGTACCCTATTGGAACCTGTAAATTTTTTTGTCTCACTAAATAAAATCGAAAATGTTTCATTCATAATCAGTAATCACGCAAAATAGAATGTCGATATAGATATAGATTTTTTAAAAAAATTAGTGACCATATTTTTTAAACATAGGAATATCTCAATATAACTATATATATATATATATAATGGATGAAATTATTATTCGGATCTAGATATCGGTTTCGATTTCGGTTCTGAGTACCCTATACGTAAAAATCGGAAAACCGATTTCTTAGTTTAATACTCGGACTATACCCCTTTTTCAATATGAGTTGCCCAAACCCTACTTTAACTGGTAGATTTCGATCGGTTCCGAGTATACTCAGTATCCGTACATACTCCTAAATTACTAGTTTTGCATTGACATATTTTTATTCTTATTTTATTCCTTTTCATATGTGTATTTGCACATCAAAGTGGATTTCTTCATTTTTAATTAAACAATTAATTTCTTCTTTCATTAAAGTAATTCATCCACGTAACTAAGAGTAATTTCCGGAAAAATATGAAGTATGATATATTATACTTTTTAGTGTTTCGTATATATGTTTTCGCCCCGCGGGTACGTCACCTCCAGTATACACATATAGCAAAAGAATTGGACAGTTAGATACTTTTCTTTTCCATGTAGATAAGTTAGCCTTCATGAGATGCATTGAACTATTCAACAGATTTAATTATCCGCTTTTAAGATTCTATATTTTATTTTGTACTTTCTAAAGGTTTTAGTATATTCTTTTTAAATTTTTCTAGTAATTATACAGACATGCTAAGATACCTTATCCAAAAAGAAGCAGCAAAATCCATAAAAAAAGCAAGCAATCTTAATCACGAACGAATCTCTTTGAATTGATATAGGTCCCAATTATGTAGATATACATATATATATATATATATATAGATGTATATGTCTGTGGCTCCTATTTAGGATATATATATTTTTACAGCAATTTGGAGTAATAACTGATAACTTTTCTTCTAATCTAGGTTGCATTTGGTAAGATACCATTTGGGATTACTGTTAATTTAGATTCCCACTTAAATAGATTATCAGGTTTAAAATTATCGATAATATTCATTATCATGTTTGGTATGAATTGGTAATGTTATATATTATTGGGAATCTTGCTGGTAATGTAGATAGACATTGCCTAATTGGAAGAATAAATTACAATATGAGTGGAAAAATGGATGATCTCGAACATGCAAACTACCAGTAATCTGCTTCAACCAGCCCAGAAAATTCTAAAATTACATTCCCAGTAAATTACCTCATAACAAAGATAGAAGATCGCAATATTATATGCCTCGAAGTATATGTCGAACTCAAGATATTATTTTGAAACTTTATCACTAAATAACCCAATGCAAATAACAGTACAATACAAATGCCCGAACTCGTAATCACTTTTTAAATCATTAAATAAATAATTATTCATTCATTAATGATTACAATCCACGATCAATCATCTGCGATCGCCCATTTCGATTTTAACATGGAGAAGTATAAGGACCAAAACGAAGAGGTAGTAAAAATTTAAGGACGAAAATAGATTCTAACATTAATACGGGGAAGATAAATGGAAATAAGCGCCCCCGCCAGGGCCGCCACCATTTATGGGGAAGTGAGTTCTGAGCTGCTCTCCCTCTCTCTCTCTCAGCGGCTTATTTTGAGCTTTCTCTGCTGAACAATCTGACACTGAGCTGATCTCTCCTCTCCTCGGCAGTTCAAAGCCATCAACGGCGATCATGCCCTGGTCCTCTCCCCTCCGATGCCCCTATCACTCCCGCGGAGACCGCCGACCTTCCACCGACGCCGTCAAGCTCAGCTGCCGCTCCGCCTCGACGCTGGCTGCCTGATCGACATGCTCAGCGAATCCCCTCCCTCCTGCCTCCGCCGAAACCTCCTCCTCTCCTTGCTCTCGCTTCTCCTTCTGGTTTCGGTCTACTGCCTGCTCCTCCTCGGCGCGGATGATCGCTCTCCCCTGTCTCTTGGCCGCTCCTCTCTCTACTGGAACTCCGCTGCTGGTTTCCCCTCCGTGTTCCTCCCATCTCCGGTCGTCAATCTCTCTCATGTGAGTTATCTCTTGCTCCTTATGTGTAGTGCCGACGCTGAATTCTTCGAATCTTCTGCTGCCGCTTTGAGCTTTGATTACGCGGTGGTGCATGAAGGAAGTTCGCGGCTGATTGTTGAGTGCTGTTATTGAATATTGTGTAAGTTAGCGAATTGGAGAGGGAAGCGCACTCTCGAGAGAATTATTTTGCTCCTATCTTCTGCTCATAATGGATTCTGTGATTACCGCTTGAGAGGTGATATTAATGGTAGACTACGCAATGGCAAGTCACAGAAATTTGTATCAGTGTTGAGCATTACATTGGATTCTGTTATTGCATAAGTAGAAATATAATGAGGAGATAGTTGTACTGTCAGTGAGTTTTACCCAAACCTGTCATTTAATTGATTTTGGAATGGATTCAGATGATGGTGACAGAAAGTTACAGAAGTATTTAGCGAACTTCTCGATGTTGTTAAAGGATCTGTGATCTTAAAGCTTTCAGGAAATAATTGTTAGATTTGATCTTATGTGTTGTTAAGGGACAGACATGAGCTGAAATAATAGTTGGCTTCTCAGGTGGATGAAAGCTTAGGTTGCGTTTGGTTTCATAGTAGGATTTTAAAATCAGATTTTGATTTTGAAAAAGAGTGGTATAAATGGGGCCCACCATTTGACTTTGTATGAGTTATGTTGTTTTGTTGTGGAAAAAAGTGGTATAAATGGGGCCCACTCTTTGCTTTGTATGAGTTATTTTGTTTTGTAGTAGGTAGAGTTAAGTTAGAATTGTAATTCTAAAATAATATCTTAAAACCAAATAGGGCCTAAGTGATGAAGGTGGCAGATTCTCTGTGGGTTGAAGACAACGTGAATCCTCTTTACATTTGTAGTTATTTTAATATGCAACTTCTTCAAAAGATTAAAGTTAAGATCCTGCAATTGGAGTTAAAAGCATATTAACTGAACAACACCGAGATTAATTTCTGGCATTTGGTTTCTAAGTAATGTTGTTTTAAAGGAGCTAATGTAGAGCAATCTGGAGGTAATCTGGTTTTGGGACTTGTTCTATGTTGTGTTTGTGTGTTTTTGGACTGAGTTCTTGATAGAACATGCCCAGATATGCTTGTACGTCACTCTAAAAAATTTTGCTATGCCTTTGCCTCGTGAAATTCTGACTCTGTTATTGCTCTGTTTTGATAAACTTTTAGGTTTCAGAGGAGTACAAGCTTGAAAAAGTTCTGAAAGCTGCTGCCATGAAAGATGGAACTGTTATTTTAACAACTTTAAATGAAGCATGGGCAGTTCCTGGTTCTATCTTTGATCTGTTCCTTGAGAGCTTTAGAATTGGAGATGATACTCGTAGGCTTTTGAAACATTTGGTGGTCATTGCCTTGGACATGAAGGCTTTTCAAAGATGTCTCGCAGTACATTCCCATTGCTTTGCCCTTGTCACTGAAGGAGTTGATTTTTCGTCGGAGGCATATTTTATGACTGCTGACTATCTGAAGATGATGTGGAGAAGGATTGACTTCCTAAGCACTGTTCTTGATATGGAGTACAATTTTGTATTCACGGTATGTACCTTTCTTTGAATTTAAGTAGGGACGTTCTCTCATTTTTCATGAAATGTGTAGTGCGAGGATGAAGTGTTGTCAAAGTTAAACTATTTGTCATTTTACCATGCTTGCCAAACTTTTCGTTAGCTAGTTGGTTATGATTTCCCTAGTTGCTGTGATGTGGGTTTGATGCCTTGGTGGTTAGGATTTCATGCCTAACCTGAGTATTGTTGAGGTCTACTCTGGCTTCTACCGAGTCTCGGTTAAACTTGAGTTTGGTATTATTTGGCTCAGCTAGAGCTATTTCTACCTGGTTATCACAGATATATGTCAACAGTAGCACTGCCGAACTTAATGTGATATTTATGGAATTTATACTGTTTGTCATTAGTATCATATAAACTGAGTCGAGCTTTTAATGGCACTTGTTTAATATCATACCTTGCTGCAGGATGCTGACGTCATGTGGTTTAGGGATCTATTTCCTCATTTCTTTTTGGATATGATTTCCCTAGTTGCTATGGCATGGATCTGATCTCTTAGGTTGCGTTTGGTTTCATAGTAGGATTTTAAAATTAGATTTTGATTTTGATTTTGAGTGGAATAAATGGGGCCCACCCTTTGACTTTGTATGAATTATGTTGTTTTGTTGTGGAAAAAGTGGTATAAATGGGGCCCACTCTTTGACTTTGTATGAGTTATTTTGTTTTGTAGTTGGTAGAGTTAAGTTAGAATTGTAATTCTAAAATATAATCTTGAAACCAAACAGGCCCAGTTGTTATGACTTCATGCCTAACCTGAGTATTGTAGAGGCTCAGTCTGGCTTATACCTACTCTCGGTTGAACTCGAGTTTGGTATTATTTGGCTCAGCTAGAGCTTTTACTACCTGGTTATCAAAAATATATGTCAATGATAGCACTGCCAAACTTGCTGTGCTATTTATGAACTTTATACTGTTTGTCATGAGTATTATATGAATTCAGTAGAGCTTTAAATAACACTTGTTTAATATCATACCTTGCTGCAGGATGCTGATGTCATGTGGTTTAGGGATCCATTTCCTCAATTCTTTATAGATGTAGATTTTCAGATTGCATGTGATCATTACACAGGCGATTCTGAAGATATGGAGAACAGACCCAATGGGGGATTCAATTATGTACAGTCCAATAACCGGTCGATAGAGTTCTACAAATTCTGGTATTCTTCCAGGGAAACCTACCCGGGATACCATGATCAGGATGTCTTTAACTTCATAAAGTATGATACTTTCGTCACAGAAATCGGCCTCAAGATAAGATTCTTGGACACGGCATACTTTGGGGGATTTTGTGAACCCAGCGAGGATCTAAATCAAGTTTGTACAATGCACGCGAACTGTTGTGTTGGCTTGGACAGCAAGATTCACGATCTTAGGATTTTGCTTCAGGATTGGAAAAGATATTCATCCCTTCCTCCAACTTTAAAGAGGTCATTGATTACATCCTGGAGGGTTCCACAAAACTGCAGGTAGCGGTAATTTTCCTTCTTGGCTAAATGAACTCCCCTATATTCTAAAAGTTTTTCTAAATGTCTTTCGTGCTCTTCTCTAATTTCCTTTGCAGCCTAGATTCACTCCGTCAGTATGATGTGCCTATGAATAATACCCAATAAAGATACAGGATTTTACGCGATCGGATTGTAGTGTGCACCTCTTAATATCTAAGAGTAGCAGCGACCTGAGAAAAGGTAAATTTCTCATCTTGAATGCATCTCTGCATGCAGATGCATAGTATTACCCAGAATGTTGGGTGAATTTTTGTGGATGGAATTATGCACTCTCAGATGAGGGTATATCCTGCTGATTACTTGGAAGAAACTGCTACCTGTGCCAAATTGATTGATGATTTTGGGTTATGATCACAATTTTAAGCAGTACCTTGATCAGATCATTTCAAACATTATTGGACGGTTGAGACAAGAATAAAAGCCAACTTTTACTTAAGTTGTTCGGTCGATTCACAAGTGAGACTTCCTGCCACAATTTTATTGCGTGGTTCCCCAATTATAAATCCTCTGCTGATTTCTATACAGTGTATACTGTGTTTTCTCAATTCGTTTGTGTCTTAGCATAGTTATCATAATCCTGTCCGAGCATTGAAGTGTTGAAGGCATGCTTTTTGGTTCATGGGCTTGCTGGTATAACTGGCTTCCAGTGGGTCCAAGCATATACTGAAACATGCTCTAAAGAAGCTCTTAGGAATATATATATATATATATAGCATAGAAAGTCTACCTTGTCAGGTCAATTTGTTGATAGAACTGACCAGTTCATACCTGTTCTATGGGTAACCACACTATATACCCTCTCAACTTTTCTTATGCATTTCTTCACACAGCCAAGAACTGGACCAGCCATATGGCCATCTTGGTCAAACCTGCTGGTCCACTTTTGTTCTGATAACAGTGGTTCTACGTGTACTGAAGCACGACTTTAACCATAATTTCACATTTCGGTTTAGGAAAGTTAAAAGGCGGTCTGTGCTATCATATATTGTCAGTAGTTGAAATTAACTACCCAAGTTGCTGACTGACAATCCTCGGGTCTGCTATTGCAGTTGCAAGCTTGGAGTCCCAGAAGTTTTACTCTTTGCCCGGAAGCAGCTCTATGCAGGTCTGCTTGCAGAACACTGCCCTCCGCTAACTTTTCTTCTGGAAGTTTTTTCTCTCTCTGGAAACTGCAAACAAGAGCAGTTACAGGAGCAGTTACGTACTTAACACAGCGTTCGTTGGATCCATTCATGTAATATGAGTTTATCAACCTGTACAATACTATATACTAGCCTAGGAATTGTTGTTCCTTTATGTTAGAATACGAACGGACAAATGTGATAAGACAACGTGAATAACCAGTCTTGTATGGCCCAAGTTGCTTTGAGTTGATTTCAATAGTCAATATAGCTGTATGTGCCTACAGTTATCATACCGAACCGGACATTATATGGGGATTTATGGGTCCAATCATTTGGTTTAATCGTTTTATGGTTTGCCCGAATAAGCCAATCTTCTTGTTCTAGTAGTTGTATGCTTGCTGTTCCGAAGATCTGCGACCTGAGAAATATATAATTAGGTGGCAAATAGCGTGTTATGTTGCTTAAAACTGGAATTCGTGTTCAAGGAATTGCGGTACCGTATTCTTTATAGAACACAACCCTTTGCCTGAAAAACGCAACAGACGGATTAGATTCAGTAAAATATAAACAAAACAAGCAGATTAGATTCAGACCAATTCAGCCAAAAGTGGAACCGAACAAGCCCATGTAGTTTCTAGGGGTAATCGGTTTTGGGTACCCTATTTTTTTCATGATACCCGAACCCTACCCTGTTGAATCCTGGAACCGAAACCTACCCGCAACCTGTATTATACCACAGGTTCCGGGTACCCTATTGGAACTTGTAAATTTTTTTGTCTCGCTAAATAAAATCGAAAATATTCCACCCATAATCAGTAATCACGACTTCCTGTTTAATTATTAATATTACTTTAAGATATCTTGACATTTTAGCTACATCTGAGACTATGAAATTTGATAAAGACCAAAAAATTAGATAAACTGTCCCAAAAAGAAGTAAGAACAAAACATATAAATTTAGTTCATAACTAACCTCAAGTGTATTCTTTATCTGAACTGGATCAGGCAAAAAACGGAAGGCAATCCCTTCTACCTTCAGCATGTATACCTATCAAGTAGGATTGACAAGGAAAAAAGACATAATTAAATTTTGATGAAGAGCATGGGCACTTTGTAATTGTATGGGTGTTTAGCTAATAAGCATCACTAGAAATAGAGGTAACAGACCTGTACCAACTTCAATATTTACATAGAAAATTAAATAAGATGCTTAGGAAAATCATTTAGAACACTCATTATTAACAGGGCAATCTCCTTATCACCACTAAGAAAATATGCGAAAATCCGTTGGAAAAGGCGACTTCACTGAATGGCACTCACAGCTAGAGCCTTCAACTTGACTCAATATTAACAAAGTCATCAAAGCACAATCAAGCAGAGCACTGCAAGCCAAATGACGCTACCAAAATTAGAATGGCCGTGTTGCCACTGCTTCCACTTGGGAAAGGAAAAATTCATCACCTTACAATTGGTTCTTTTTATAGATGGCCTTCAATATATACCTCTAACTCACACTCAATCTTGTTAACTGTTAGAACGGACTTCACATCCAAACTGGAAGGACTCAAACAACAACCATTTATTTGAACCACAGCATATGATTTGAAGAACTCTTTAAGTTAAGAGAATTTATCCACATAATCCATACAAAAACTTAAATCTTTAAAATTAAAGAGATAAATCTCACTAAAATTTCCAATCAAATACTAATTTTAAAGATAAATAATTTTCACAAAAGAAGAGACGAATTCTTTGTCCAAATGGGTTCTATACATTGTTGCTCTCAATCGAATGGCCAAAGTTTTTCCACAAGTGGTGGAACCTACTGAGCCAAGGGGGAAGGCAGGCTCCTCTGTCATTACAGCCAAAAGAAACCACAAAAGCCGGAGAGTCGGAGACAACAGAGGATTGCAGCACCAATAGAGTCGGAGACAACAGAGGAGGCAAAATCTCACCAGGAAAGGGAGCTTCAAGGAGAGTCGGAGACGAGAGGCAATCGACGGAGAGGAGCTGCGGGGGATTACAAAGCCGATTTAGGGTTTTGAAAAATAGACTAACAGAGCCTATTCGATGGAGAGTCTAGAGGAGAATCTCACCAGGAGAGTCGGAGACGAGAGTGATGGAGAGGAGCTGAGGCTACGGTCACCGAAAGTCGGAGGCGACAGTCAGATGAATCCTGCGTTCTCCATTTCTCTCGACTCCTGCAGCCTGCTTCAGACAATGAGACTGATGAGTGAGATTAACTTTACCTTCTTTTTTTTTAGTAATTACTATCCGGTTCCGGATGCCGGTTCCGATTCCGGTTCTGGGTACCCAGTAGGTTGGAACCGAAACTAGAACCGGATGTCACCGGTTCTTTATTTTGATACCCGTATCTTATCCTATTTTCAATACGAACTATCCGGACCCTATTCTAACGGGTAGGTTCCGACCGGTTCCAGATATACCCGGTACCCTTGCACACCCTAGTTTCCAGGACATATTCCTATAGTTTCATTTACGTGTTGGTTGGCTATAATTCCATTACATTATTTACAATTATAGTAAATATAAATAGGAAAAATAACATGAGGCATCTTGAATTTTTATGTTTTTGTCAATTCTATCCTTAAGAAAAAAATTTGCGACACATGTTAAACTCATTTTTCCCCATCATATTTATCATGCCGTCACCATTCCTATCAATAGTTGATGGAAATGCTAACATGGCACTGTTAAGGGTAACTACGCAATGCTTCATCCAATAAGACGCTAACACACGTTTCCCTCGGACCCACTAGCTATTTAAAAAGACCCATACATTTTTATATTTATAAATTTGACCCAAACTCTCTTTCTCTCTTCTTTCTTTTTTTTTTTTCTCTTCTTCTATCTCTCTAACTCTGTGACCTCATGGCACCATCCCATCATCTTCCTTCTTCTCCTTCTTTCCTCCTCTCCTCTTGTTATGCCATGCCCATCCCCACCATCCTCATCCTTTGCTACCTCATCTCCTGCCAACCCCTTCTTCTTCTTCTTCTTCTTCTTCTTCTCTCTCTCTCTCTCTCGGCTCCCTCAGTAGAACACACACAGAGACCTCCCATAGCCACAATATCATCATCGACTTCCTCCTCCACCATCTGCTCTATCACATTGCCACCTCCACCTCTGACTCATCGCCCCATTCCATCATTGCCATCTTCATCTCCTCTGTCACCACAACCTTCCGTATCTACTCCATAGCCTTCTATAGCATCATCTGCAGCAGCCTCTCTCTCCTACTATCCATCGCCATCTTGCCCCCTCTTCCGCTTCCATGGCCCCTTCTTGAATCACCTATCGTCTCCACCTCTGCCTCTTCCTTCCTCTTCCCTCGACTGCTGCTTCTTCCTAAGCTGTTGCTCTTACTTCTCGAGTCTCCTCTGAGCTCCTTAAGTTGCTTTGCTGCCCTCCTTCGAGCTCCATGAATTTTTATCGTTGCTATCCATCCCACGTGGGCACTCGTCCTGAGCTGTAGTTGTGGCTCCTACTTCTCCTCGAGCTCCCAAAGGCCAATAGCCGTGATGCTCCCTCTGTTCTCTACAATTGTGCTGCCATCACTAAGTTGTTGTCGTTCGTTCAAGCTATCTTCGAGCTTCCCGCTGTTGAGCTGCTTTTCCTTTTGAGTTTCTTGAGCTGTTGCTGCTGTTAGTCTATGTCGCTCATATAGCTCGTTTCGGAGATGTTGTGCTACTCTGTGGTGTCTACTACTACTTTGGCCTGGAGAAGAGGGGGGGCGTGGGTTTGGGAAGAGAGAGAGAGAGAGAGAGAGAGAGAGAGAGCAAGCTGATGGTTGCGGTGAGGATGAGATGGGCAAGGCAGGTGCTGAGGGTGGTAGGGTAGGCACCGACCTTTTTTGTAGGCGCTAGAACAGAGAAAGTTGGAGTAGAGGTAGAGAGAGAGGGGATGGAGGAGGAAGAAAAAGAAAGAGTTTTTGGGGTCAAATTTATAAATATATAAAATGTATGGGTCTATTAAAATAGCTAGTGGGTCTAAGGGGGACATGTGTCATCGTTTATGGTATGAAGCATTGCGCTGTTACTCTTAACGGTCTCACGTCAGCATTTCCGTCAACAATGGATGGGAAAGAGTAACGGTATGATAGATTTAATAGGAAAAAGAGAGTTCAGGATGTGTAAAAAAAATTTCTTTGGGATAGAATGGACGAAAACGTAAAAGTTCAGGATGCCTCACGTTCTGTCCCCATATAAATACGAATAGACCACAAATTAAGCACCCAAGTCTATCCTTTCCTTTCTCAATTCAAGCACACATTTTACCATTTATTAGGACTCTTTTTATTATTATTATTGCAAATCACTATTATTTTAAAAGTATCTTAAATCGTTGTATAAAACATTCAGATATTTCAAATCACCTTTATCTAATATTTGATTGCTTTTTAAAATCTCGATGCTGAAATATATTAAAAAATCATACTTAGATAAACTTAAAGGAAAAATTGCATCATTATAAATGAATGAGAAAATATTAAATCCTAGCACCATATCTAAATTGCTCCTATGATAAACTCATCAAGTCATTTGCTATAAGATTGGTGGTCATAATAGTCGGAATACTTAGCTAGTGTTTGAAAACGTTCGATCTTGTTTGGAGACAAACATCGACAATATGATCAATACCATCGATATTAATAACTCAACTCATTCAGAAAAGTCTTTTTTCTAAAACTAGGGTGAAACATCCGCATGATGCCACGGGGTCAAAAAAAATTTCAACAATTTTTTGATTTATTACAGTAGGTTATGTAATAACCAATGTAGATTAGAACAAATGATAAAACTAATTGTACTTAACAATTATGAATTGTCAATTGATAGTGAATTATCTAGATTTTTCAAAATATTATACTACATAATATTTTATAAAGTATAAAAGTTAATATTGCTCCTGCTAATCTCCATTTGAATTTTTAATATTTCTTATTGGAAAATTATGATTGTAATATAATAGACCTTCGAGAGATCCCAAATTCTACTTGGACAAACTTTATTTGCAGTAGGGATTCAATATTAATTAAAAGCATCTCGTTATACAACCAAGTCAATACCCAACGGAGAATTGGTCTTACTCAATAGGTTGGTTTAATCTTGCATAAGAAAATACAAACATTTCTAAAACTACAAATAAAAAGATACTACTTAAATTTATCAATAGTCCTGTTACCAATGTGTGTTGTTTTTACACGAGAACTTGAAAAGGTATGTCGAGATATAAAATGTTGTTCGTATACTTTAATTCTTTCCATACTAAAATTCCTATAAATAGATTTATTTTTCACAAATTAAGCACGCTAGAGCTTACCCCTGTCACAGAAAATTTACAAAATGACAACTTATACCGAAAAAGAAACTTCCAAATAAGGTCTCATACATCAAATTCGAGATTTTTTTTTATCATATTAATTTTTTTAGGAAAGTAAAGTAAATATATATTGCGTAGAAAGGGATGAAATTTAAAACAACAAGGAAAATATTAAAAGGGGGCGTTGCATGGCAAGGCCGAGGAGAGAAGAATACAAATAGATGAGAGAGTGGGCTGGGCAGAGAGAAAAATAGGGGTAGTTTTTCTTATAAAATTATCATAATATCTCTAATCCGATAATTGTTATTAATTATAAATATTTTGCTAAGAGTATTCTTTAGAAATTGAAATGTTACATCTCCAAGGGGTTCTCCATTATAAGTATTATAGATAAAGTTAAGTTTGTGGACTGCCTCTCTCTCACTTAAAATTTCTCCATCCTTCTTTGCGCCAATTCATCTGCCCCGCTCTCTCCAAGTACATCTGAATATATATTTGTGTTATATATATATATATATATATATATTTCTTAAATTGTTGATATTCTGATAACTTTTGGAAATATAAAGTCAAGTTTTTCTTCATGCCCCAATGCCCGTACAACGCATGGGTTACACCTTAGTTGAGCATTATTCCTTTAAATCATTTCCGGCTTATAAACTCCAAAAATTGAGTCCAAAATAAACTTTCTACAAGAAAAATATACAAATTATCATTATAACTTTAAATGGAATCAATATGTAAATGTGTTAGCACTTGACATATATGAATGGTGATTCATGGATGCTCGAGCCCAGGGATGAACTGCCTCCCTCAAATTGTTGATGCTAAAAGGAAATTTAGATATAATCGTTCAATTTTTCATGAGATTCCTTATATTTGCGTCCCTAACTTGAAAAAATTACCAACCTATTCGTTTTCGCCTTCTCAAGGAGCCCAGGCCCCTCTGTTCAAATCAGGGTCCATCCTGCGCTGGCCAATTTGCTAGTTATATACAAACCGTTTTTACTGAGGAAGCTTATCATGTTAGTTAGTTGAAAAATTTGCCATTGGCAATTTAGTTTCTCTTTTTTTTCTTGTCTTCCGTTGTATTTGGTTTGTCACTCGGTGACTTGGTATGGGGTCCAAGGAAGGTCGTCTAACAAGTCTGCAGTGTCGGAAGAACGGAAAAATCGAAGAAAAAGATAATCTATCCTAAAACAAAAAAATGGTACTACATAACAAACACATAATGTGGCTCAACAAATATTGCCTGCTGAAGGATGTTTCCAGGTTTTCTGACAATTTAAGGATCATGTGAACCAGAAACCGAAGTTGTTCGTCTACTGTGTAAATTATCTGCATGAGCTCCTTCAATGGCAATTCTCAATATTCTCGCTTTGGTAGAATCTATATATGTATTTTCAAGAAAAGCGATTCCATCAAGAACACGATGTGGTTTGGCTTCCTAAATGGATCCTTCGCCATTGGGACAGGACACAGATCGGGACACTTTATAATCAGGACATCTCGCCTGCTGCAGATCACTAACTCTCCTGAGATTCGGGTCTTTTTTTTTCTTTTTTTTTTCCGATGACATAATTTCTGATAAGTGTAGCGTCTGCTAGAATCTAGCCTATGTATCCCTATATTCTCTCCCTCAAATAAACCATGAATCTGGTCGTTGCAGAACTCTAATTGGATTCTCCTCCTAGATCCTAATCGTGTTTTTTTTTTTTTTGGATTGTATGTATAGTATCTGATGGATGTAAGGCCGAGAGAATCCATCTTTTGGATCGCTGGATGCCACACCCGTACCCTATATCTTCTCTCCCTCATATTCAAAATTCATATCATATATACATGAAAAAGATAGAAACAATCAGAGATCTTTGTAGGCAAGGAGATTGTCCAAGTTTAATAACTAAGTCTAATAAATCCATCATCTGAGATCAAAACACTCTTATAAAGGTGCTATTTCAAGCCTTACCAGGACATTCCACAACACACTCTCCGTCATACTGATCGTTTTATCCTTCTCGATCGATAACTCCGCTTTAATTTCAGATTGAGACCGAGCGCTGTTTTCCTTGGCAATGGACAACGACGACGAAGGAAGCGCCATTCAGATGTGCGCGTCTTTTCAGGCTCTTGATGACGGTGTCGCCAATGGTGGCACGACTCTTGATGGTATTCTGGCTCTGGACAAACAGTTACCAGTGCCAGTAGCCGTTCCCGAGGATGTTAGAGACCATGGACAGTTGGCTATCGTCCCAAGTGAGGCGGGCCAGGAGCAGAAGAAGAAGGAAGCAGTCAGCGAGGCTGTCAATAATGCAGCTGGACAACACTGGAGTTCGAGAAAAGAGCACGGACAGGATGCTATCGCCAACGGTGGCATGATTCTTGATGATACTCTGGGCGAACAGTTACCGCTCCCGATAGCCGTTCCCGAGGGTGACGTGGACCGCGGACAGTCAGCTATCATCCCTGGTGATCTGGTGGAGAAGAAGCGAAAGAGGAAGGAGGAAGCAGTTGGCGATCTGGTGGAGCAGAAGCCCGAGAGGAAGAAAGTAGTCTCCTGGACTGAGGATGATCACAGGTACGTTACGTGGTGATAATGATTTTCTATTTTCTTCTAATATACATCGACGTTCTGTATTTTCTTGTATTGCAAAGAATCGTCGCGCGTGTTTGCTTATTTCAAGAGTTCGGCCGATAGTTCTAGATCGGCATAAAAGCACAGCTTATATATTAACTACAAATTCAGATTCCGTGATAAAACATGGGCATCTATTAGTCCAATCCATGGACAATTTTGTTGCTTATTCTTCGCTATATTATCGCTGGTTCTAATATAATAGATTCACACACACACACACACACACATATATATTGATCCGTGCTTAATTTGTGACAAATTAATATTTCTTGACGAGCAGGATATTCTTGCTGGGATTGCATTTCATCGCCTCTGGGCCAAAAAAATGGAAGACAATGTCGAAGTATTTGCTGCCGAATAAGGGTACAAGCGAAATTGCTAGCCATGCCCAAAAGTACCATAAACGGCAAGAACGCAAGGAAGAGACGCTGAGGAAGAGCATCAACGACACAATACTTCGGAAGGAGGACATAGTCAGACTCTTCCACTTGATCTGGGAAAAGCACAAACCCCAGCAGCGGCTTGAACTATCCCAAGCAGGAGCAGCCCTCACCGTGCTGCAGTCCCATGCAGGCCAGTTTCATCAAGTCCCAGGAGCGTACTTTCCTGCAGGACAGGTGCAACACCATCTTCATCAGATGCCCATGATGG
Source organism: Punica granatum (assembly GCF_007655135.1). Classification (NCBI taxonomy): domain Eukaryota; kingdom Viridiplantae; phylum Streptophyta; class Magnoliopsida; order Myrtales; family Lythraceae; genus Punica; species Punica granatum. The sequence goes on from NC_045128.1 coordinate 27,924,390, forward strand.
GGGCCCCGGCAGACCCTAGGCCGAGCTTCGGTGCATGTGGTTGCGGTCAGACTCATCAGATTCCGGCCGCTCCGCCTGTCACTTGGAATGTGACGCAAAACACACCCAATTGCGCATCTTCGGGAGGAACTCCGCAGATCCATCAATGGACCAGCCGCTCTGCACCGGCCACTGGTCCCAGCTGGGGCTATACAAGACCGCATACACAATCCATCATGCAGGAGTTTCAGCCAGCGCCCCCTGCTCAACCAATGGTTGAGGCCCTTGACATCGAAGGATATTTGAAGTCTCTTTTCGAGTTGATTATTATGTATATGGATGACATATGCGAAGACATGCAGTTATAGGTATTTACTCTTTTTTTATAATTTTTTTAGAGGTGACATCTTGTCACCATGACAATGGATCCCCAAAATTAGATCCATTGTCTAGGGTTGCCAAGTTTGACTATAATATGTATTATTATATAGATTACGACATTTCAACCTAAGTTGATTATATGCATTCTATAAATGAACATGCTTCAAAACTAAGGCTTTCTTAGTTTCGGGGAAAATATTTTACAGGAAGTAAATTCGCCATTTTTTTATGTTTAATAACACTTTAGTATTTGGTCAACACGAAAACACTTCCTTTTTTACTAAAAAAGTAAGAGAAACACTTGGAAAGTGAATTCCCTTAAAGTTAAGAGAAAATAGTTGTACCTTGTCTTAAGAATATTTAGTACAAAGAGAAAAAATTAAGCACCAAACATTCCTTATGGCAACGCTTGAAATTATAGCAGTTGTGGTACTTCTATTAAAACGTGAAGTATATTTTTTTTTTTAAAAAAAATATGTTTGTACTGAGGAACAAAACTGATAGTACTTAAGGCTGCGTTTGCTCTTCAAATAAATATTTTATTCTACCAAACTCAATTCTATTCTTTCCAAAATTCAACAATATAATTATCACTCTTTTGTCTTTTTCTTCCATCTAATTATAATTTCTCACACATACTTTTTTCTAATTATTTTTATAATAAATATTTCATCTACTTTCACACACGCTCACATATATATATATATATATATTCTCACACATACATATATTTGTATAATACTTGCAATAGTTAATTTTTTGTCTTTTCTCATTTCAAAAAATTGAATAGTGTAGAACTGCTATTACACTCTAAATATAACCAAACACAAGCTACACTTTTTAAATTATAATACTTCTTACAGGGGTGGGCCAAAATGGAGTATTAAGCGTTCCTTAAATTAGTTCAAAAAATTATAGTAATTGTTGTACTTCTATTAGAACGCCCAATACTTATAAGAATGATCATACTGAGGATCAAAATTGATAGTACTCAATTTTTTTTGAAAATTGGAGACTTCTTAAGCAAACATTTTGAGGTTGTATTTGATTACTTCTTAATTAAATAAGTGCTTAAGATATAAGTTAATTACATGGAAAATGTATAAGAGAAAGAGAGAGAGATGAAAAATGAAAGATAATAATCACATCTACTTAATCATTAAGTCAAAAACCACTAATGAGAAAAAAAATTTAACTTAATAAAATAAGTCATTTTTCACTTATTCATACACTTTTCCCCTCACAAAACATTTTTTAATCCTTATCATCCCCTCCTCTTCCTATACATTTCTTTCCATCACTAGTTAAGTCTTCAATTTTTAAGCACTTAATTTTATCAAACACCACCTTAGTAGAAATAGGGAAAAATGTAGTACCAAGCTAGCATACCTTAGATAAATATTAAAAATTATAGAAAATGACGATGTAGCATAGTGGTGCACGCCGCCGTCACCTACTTGAGGTTATAGGTTCAGTTTGTAGTAGGGCTATCCATGTACCTTTATTAGCAAATTAGAATTTATATTTTACCGTACTAGATTTATAAGTCTCCCTTTATAACTCGAAAAATAAGAAAATATATATAGTAATTGTAGTATTTTATTAGCACGCGTAGTACTTATGGAACAAAAATGTTGATAAGAACTGGATATTACCTAAATTCAAAAAACTGTAGTATTTCATTAGAGTGATATTAAGTACTAAGAGCAAAAAATGGAATACCAAGCGTTTGTTAGCTCAGTACTATATATATATATATATATATATATTAGGCTTTTAGACCCATGCGATGTACGGACTTTGAAAACAAAATTCATTATAAAAAATTTCATTTATTTATAATAGTGGAAATTAAATTTAATAATACTTGTAAGGGAATAATGTAGTACCAAGCTAGCATACCTTAGATAGATATTAAAAATTATAGAGAAATACGGTGTAGTGTATTGGTGCAAGCCGCCCGCACCTGTCAATTAAGAGGTTATTGGTTCAGTTCTTGTAGTGGGACTATCCATGTACCTTTATTAGCTAATTATGATTTCTATTTTATTGTACTAGACTTATAAACCTCCCTTCATAACCCGAAAAAATAATAAAAAATATAGTAATTGTAGTATTTTTATTAGCACGCGTAGTACTTATGGAACAAAACTGTTGATAAGAACTGGATATTACCTAAATTCAAAAAACTGTAGTATTTCATTAGAGTGGCATTAAGTACAAAGAGCAAAAAATGGAATACCAAGCGTTTGTTAGCTCAATACTATATATATATATATATATATATATATATCCAGGATGCTCTGCTCAAGAGTGGTTTCACAAACCAGTGTCTCCACACCATAGGTTCCCAGTTGGATAGGATAGAACAAGAAGTCACCAAGCCTGTAGCCAACCAGGTAGGGACCTCAAGTCGTCCAAGCCAATCAAGGCCTTCACCCATAGAGCCTCTCAGAAAACCTCCTTTTAGATGACATAGATCATTATCTCTCTAGGCGTCTAGATCCAATATCACAATGAACTGATGCTAGCATAAGAAGTAATGCAATAGGCTCTAATGTCCATCCAGTCGCTCTAATGGACCCTACACATTCACCGTTCATAGGAACCCGGGGGGAAGTCCTAAGGTGTTCCCGTTTTGTAAGTCCCGACGGGTAGGGCAGTGTTCAGGGGAAAAATTGGATGCGATGGCCCGGTAGTGTTATGAACACCGTCTAAGTAGATGGAGGTTATCGACTGGAGTAGAGTTATCCTAGTGCATTATCGTTCGTCTAGGTACAGCAGTTGGGATAGGGTTTGGATCTTTAGTGAGAGATGAGTTTTTTGAATTTGTCATCCTATTATCATTGTTAAAACCAGGTACAGCAGTTGGGCAAGGTATGTTTAAGGTACGCTGCAGGGAAACACTGTGTGAGGTGGGATTTCTGCCAATAAGGTATGTCTTAGTCCGATCTTGATCTTGAGAGAAGCTGGGTAGGAGATTCAATCACGGTTTAGCATCTCATCTTCAAACTGCTAGGCTGTTGGTTCTATAGATCTGTAGAGCTCTCGTCTAGGATAGGTATGGAATACCCTAAGATTAGGGAACTGATATGCAAAAGTATGGAAAGTCTTGATAAATGTTTGAGAGACTGGAAGGTTTATTGTTTTTAAAATATATGGGTTTATTCAAAACGATTCCTCCACATGCATGCGTAGGATCTAATCATAAAATCGATAATTATTATGTCTATAAAAGAGGTTCTTTTCAGGATAGAATTAACCAAAAATTATCTGAATTAAATTCCCAGATAGAACAATCTGTGTCGGTTGTCCCTAGGGTAGACACAGTTGTCGAGGAATTTAAGATAGACTACGATAAGCTTAGGAGTGACTTCCTAGCACCCCATAATGACGATAAGAGGAGATGGCTCCATGAGTCTTTCTCTGAAGAATATACCAAGTCTCACATTAGGGCAAGTTGGACAGCATTCGTGCTAAAAAACTCCAATAATATCCTATTCTGGGATTGGTTTGAAAATCATTTCGCACCAAAAAGAATGGTATGTGTAACTCAGAAAACCATAAAGTGGGATCTTGCGAATGCAGACCCAGTTGAGTCTACACACCCACCTTTAGGTACCATCCAAATAATCCATCAAAAAGCAGAGGTCAAAGCCTCTCCCTTCAAAGTGAAAGTGGATGATTCACTGGCCCCCAAAGATATTAAAAACATCTTTGAACAAAATAATTTCACAAACCAGTGTCTCCACACCATAGGTTCCCAGTTGGATAGGATAGAACAAGAAGTCACCAAACCTGTAGCCAACCAGGTAGGGACCTCAAGTCGTCCAAGCCAATCAAGGCCTTCACCCATAGAGCCTCTCAGAAAACCTCCTTTTAAACCCCATGAGATCCCAATCTCTAGGAGACAAGAGTTTAATCAGGAGCTAGAGAGAAGAATAAAAAGCATAAATCTCCATGAAAATTCCACATTCACAAGTTTGCCCAAAATGGTCATCCCGGACACTCCCCTTTCAGGAATAGAGCCAGGAACCCCATTAAGAGCAACAAAAATTCTGGCACGAGAGTCTCAGGGCTCGAATTTCAACGCCATCCATAATTATGGAGATTTAAACACATTAGTGTGGAAGGAACCTCAAAAACCCTACTACACTACCATAAGCGCACCAGATCTAGTTTTGGAAGAAAAATCCAATATTGTCCAGAATAGGTACAGTGCCAATGCCATATATGAGTGGAACATAGACGGGCAGTCTGAGTACTACATACTCAGCGTCTTGCAGCAAATGACAATGGTGTCAAATGCTTACAAGACCCAGACCCGATTGTCGGACCCAGCCATAGCACACATGCTAATAGCAGGGTTCACTGGCCAACTGAAAGGATGGTGGGATAACTACCTATCGCCCTTTCAACAAAATGAAATCCTGACCAGCGTCAAGACAGATGAATCTGGTGAGATCATCTGGGATGCTAACAACGAAGACATCCCTGACGCCGTAGCAACTCTAGTCTTTGCCATCTCCCAACACTTCGTAGGAGACCCCTCTCACCTCAAAGACAAAAACCTAGAGCTGCTGTCAAACCTAAAATGCAAAAGACTGTCTGATTTTAGGCAGTATAAAGACACCTTCCTTACTAGGGTCATGTCTAGGGAGAATTGTAACCAGCCGTTTTGGAAAGAAAAATTCTTAGCGGGTCTGTCAACCTTGTTAGGAGAACAAGTCCGAAACGAAATCAAATCCATAAATCATGGCCAGATACCTTACAAAGAACTGAGTTATGGAGAGATCATCAGTTTCATCCATAAGGAAGGTATCCGAATGTGTACTCAGCACAAACTCCAAAAACAATTGAAAATGGAAAAGGCCCAGACCAGGAAAGAGCTTGGCAGTTTTTGCCAACAATTCGATCCCTCTTTCCAGATTGACAAAAAGGTCGAAAAAACCATAACCTGCAGTAGGGACTGCAGCAGAAAACACAAGCCCAAACATTTCCATAAAAAATCTAGGTTTCCCTCAAAACCACAGACCACTGACAAGGAAAAGGAAAAGGGAAAATCCAACTCCCCCTTTAAGTGCGGGAAAACTGGCCATACCCAGAGGTACTGTTACCTCAGCAAAAAGATTCATCAACTGGAAATTGATGATGACATAAAAGACCAAGTCTGCAATCTGTTGATAGAGTCCTCTGACTCTGAAACGGACTACTCATCTGCCAGTAAGGAGAGCCTGCAGGCTGATGAACTGGACTGGTCATCCGATGGAAAATCCATAAATGTCTTAACTAGGGATCAGGAATTCCTGATTGGAATAGCAGATCAAATCCAGAACCCTCTGTTAAGAAAACAATATCTTGAGAAGTTGCAACAGGGCACTCTCGAAGGCGAAATCAAAACCCCTAATTACAACCTCTCTGAAATCCTTAAAAGGCATGACAAAAAACGAGCTCATAAAACCTCGTTTGATGCCCAGAAGGAAATCGATAATCTCAGGAGTGAGCTTGTTTGTCTCAAGCTTGAACAACAACAGCACTCCACCATAATTGGACGATTGGAAGAGCTCTTTGCTGAGGCAGGAAGCTCTGGACAAGTCCTCATGAAACATGATAAAAACCCAGAGGAAACTCTGGCCCTGACAAAAGATGACCAGCAAAAAGCCTTAACCATGATAGGGGATCTTTCTCCTAACAGATGGTTAATCAAAATCACGCTTGTCATAAACCATAATTTGTTTATCGATGCAACTGCTCTGTTTGACATAGGTGCAGATGAAAACTGCATTAATGAACAACTCATTCCTGCCAGATTCTATGAAAGAACAACTGAATCACTTTCTTCGGTTAGTGGTACTAAGCTCGACATCCAGTACAAGTTGAGTGAGGTAGAAGTTGAACAGAATAGAGTCCGATATAAAACATCATTCCTCCTAGTTAAAAGCCTTAAGCATAAGGTCATACTAGGAACCTCATTCATCCAGCTTTTAAAACCGTTTCTTGTCACAGCATCTAGCATTGAGACGCAGAAGTTTGGAACCAAAATAAAATTCCATTTCATCTCCGATAAATGTGTTTACAAGATAGACTGATACATCTTATGCAGGAAATGGCCGTGGAATCTGCTCAAGAGTGGTTACACAATTGGCTGTTTGAACTGTTGCAAGACGACAGTCTTGAGAAAATACAAAATGATATACAGGACGGGGAAACAGACTGTATGGATCGTATTTATACGTTATATATCCATAATATCTGTGCCCTCATCGATCACCCTGTATCCTCTGTGTTGTGCGCATATTTCGACAGGCATAGCAAGAAAGTCCCTCCTTGCGATAGAAAACCCTGTTTTCTGCATATTAACTGCATTTTAAAAACCCGGGAGGATTATGGGCTAGTCATTGGCCATTATCTCTACCAGGAACCAGTGGTGGTTAATTTAAATATAAATTTACCATAACCATTGTTTCATGTCTGCATACAGGAACATGGATCTCCCCTGGTTTGACCAGGTTGACAAAGGTTCCTCCTCCAGGAACAAACCACATAAACATCAGGATCTGCCTCCTAAGAAGCGATCCTGCATAAAGTCCAGCCTCACAGCTTGGCGGCCTGATTCCAGGCAACAACTCATCTTGGATGATTTATGGTCTTCCATAAAGAATCCTCAAAAGGGTGAGGTTTCCATAAATGCATTGGTTCTCCACATGGAGGAACAAAGCAACAACAAAGCGTCCATGCAGCAGGAACTTTGCCTGAAAATCGATTCGCTGCAACAAGAGCTATCCCTCCAAAAAGCTCAGACTCATGCTTTCCTCCAGGACAGGTTAGTTGAGTTCGATAATTTCACAGAGCACTTTGCAGAAATGCAGAGAGAAAATCATGCTCTGAAGAAAAAATTAAAAAAGAGTCAAAAAGGAGAGGTATTCTGGAAAAAGAAAATGAAGGCTTCAAAAGAGAAATAGAAAGCCTATGTGCGGAAAGAATAGAAGTCTTAGAGTTTTCTGAGTCCTGCCTCAGAGAAAAAGACGCTCTTGACAATGAAAACAAAAAATTAAAGCAGGAATTGGAGTCCCTATCAACTCCATCGATAAATCAGGCTGTGGTTCCCCTCATCGGAAGCCAGACTGAAAAATTGTTTTCGAAAAAACCCATTGAGATTACTCTCAGTGGCATTTTCCCTCGAGCAGGAGAAATCTTGTTCCTTTCAAAACTTCCAGAAGATATTGTCTTAAAAATTTCTGAGACGAGTCTTCAGGATTTTACTACAATCATGATTTCCTTTTTCAAAAGGCTCCTTCAGTTCTGTGCTTGTTCACAAAAAGGAATTGATGGATGCATATCTCTCTCATCGACTTACCAGCTCAACCAGGATTCAGCACAAGACATGACTTCCCGATTGATAAGTTCGAAGAGGAGTTCTTACTGGATGCCCAGAATGCTCATCGTCAATATTGATGGCAAACGCCCCAGCAACCGAGAGCGTCCGCCCACTACACGTGGATCATTACCGGACAAAAAACCTTTCGGCCCAAAAGGCATATATTAGGCTTTTAGACCTATGAGCTGTACGGACTTTGAAAACAAAATTCACTATAAAAAAATTTATTTATTTATAATAGTGGAAATTTAATTTAATAATACTTGTTAATGCGGATTTTATAGCTACAAATGTACATAACTTACAAAATTTGTTTTATACTGAAAATACTTAATTTATTTAAGATTTTTAACTATTTTGACTTTTACATAGTATTAATAAATTATATTTACTTTGTACATATGTGAGGATATTTATATCCTTAAAGATATACCATATGAATTCTTTTAAATTTTTTATCATTACATGAATTACATTATAAAAAGAAAAATAGTAACTCTAAAAGTGAACCTTTTTTTTAGTTCTATTTATTAATTATAATCACAATAAATGTGTAGAATTACATAAAGTAAAAAAATTGCATTATATTTTAGTCACATAAAAAATATCAAATAAACTAACAACATAGTATTTTTTTCATATATCTAAACAAATATACAATTACTTGCCCACCGATAATTATGTAATACAATTTCCAAAATAGATATTATCTATATGTATATGTATATATATTTCCAGAACATATATACTTATTTTATTATTTATTTATTCATTTATTTGGTAAATCTTTTGTTAATGTGAATTAATGGTATATATTTACAATTATGCTACTATTTAATGCACCTGTTTTTAAGTTTATATATATGGATAAAGTTGTATCATACCCTATTAAATTGGGATAGAATCGTAAATGCATAATCAATTAATATGCTATATAGAATTTGAATAATATTAATTATTATTCTAATTAAATAAAATATATTCAAAAAAATATTAAAGAATAATTCTAATCACTTATTGTTATTTTATAAGTAATTGCTATTTTATTAGTAATTATATATACATAATCTTTAAGAATTATTAAACTTTACTTAATTCATTTTTATAATCATTATTATCCTTATAAAAGTTAAATTAAGTGAATCTCTCATCAAAGTGATTAGTCATTTTACAAAACTTATTCTATGAAATATCACTGAGAAAAGACAATTGCGAATACTTAATATTAAAATTTTTTAGACTATGATTATTAATTTTTCTGTAATAATAAACTAGCAAGGGATTTTCTTTTTGGATTTTATAACTATTTTCTTAGAAATTGAATTGATAATTAAGAACATGTCTATAAAATATTTTACATGAATCATTTGCTTGTGAGCTCTTTAATTAGTATTATCTAGCGTGAGTATGAAATTTATCGTATTAAAGTTTATATAGTATAAGAATAATATAAATTATAATCAATATTAATAATTGTCTTAACATCTAATGTTTCATAATAAATTTTCTTTACAAAATCAAAGCAATGCGCAACATCAATAGCCTAGTATTTATATATAGATGTAGTACTTTGTTTGGAAAGAATATTACTTTCTTGTAATAAGGTTTACGATAAACATATCGATATCCTGAGCTTTAGAACAAAATAGACTTCTTTTTAAAATTAATTCTCACAATAGTCTTCCCCAAAATCTATTTCCAAAATAGACTTATGATATTTTCTTAATCATTCTTCTATTCCCTTAGGTTTTTCATTTGTTTCATTTAAATGCCTCTTGAAATAAGGTCTATTTATTAGCATGAATGAATTATTTACGAGTTTGTCATTAGACATACCCTTAAATTATATTACCATGAACCAAAATTTAAATTTTACGAATTATTTCCGGTTACAACAAAAAAAAGTATTAGAGCTTAAGCTTCGTGCTAAGATTTAAATTTTAAAAATATATATTAAAAATATTTAATGTTTTACTTATAAAAATATTAAATATATTAAATAAAAACCAACATATACGTTTATTAGTTTAAGTTCCCTCCTAAGAGCCTTTCGTTCTTTTCTACATGATTAGCTTAAGCATACGTTATATGCTTGACCATGATCGACCATCATTGACTTCCCATCATTAATATACAAATAAACTTTTCGTACAAACAATCAATTAATATAATTTACATGTCATCAGATCATGTATAGATACATATAGTAAAATATAATTTATGCGTCGCTACTCACTACTAAAAATGACACCATTTCCAGCGGGTGTGTCCGTCAAAAATCCCTTAGAAATCCGTCGCAACTGGCTAGTTCCGACGGAAGTCGACTTGTCGGAAATGGGGGCACAGGAACCCCTCCGACGAGTCATTCGTCTGGAAAACCATTAGAAAGTCCGTCAGAAAATTCCAACAGCTTATTCGACGAGTAGCCCATCATAAGTTCAATAGTCAAGCCCGTTGGATATTTTCAACTGTACTTTCGAGGGAGTTTATCCGTCGAAAATCCACCGAAAACACCGAACAAATGATAAAAAAGGATAAAGCGGGAGGGATTCAAACCCACGACCCCCTCCTCCCTATTCTGCCCATTCTTCATTTCGACAATGGGGTCTGATCTGAAAATGTGTTGTCCTAGAGGGACCTGCTTCGGGGCAATTCGAGCAAGGAAGCAATTGAGCCCATAAGTGCGTCCTTTCTTGTTCGTCCTGACAACCTTCCGCCAAGTCTCCGCTTGGGTAAGATCACTCTGCAATGAGGCATCCGTTCCCTGAGAGGCGGCTTGAGTCACCTTTTCCTACAAAAAGAATCAATACTAAACAATTACTCACGACGATATATGCAAAACTCCTAGAGCAGTATAAATATACCATTTTCTCATATATTAACTTACATGTGTCTCCACCGCATAAGAACTAACCCATTGCTTATCTCCTTTCTGCCTATGGTAATTTTCAAACATGCCAGTCATTGAAGGTTCTAAACCGGTTGGTTTCTTCTGCAAAGGATGGATGGACGACTTATTATGATTATTTCTATCATAACAGTAAAAAAATCAAATTGAGTATTTCAGAAGATGCACCTCTCAATAAGCATGAGTATTGTAGGGTACACTTTCACCGCAGTGGATTGAAACTCAGCATTGGACATTTGATTGGCCTTCTTTTGTTCACCTTCTGGAGCGTATGTGCCCTTAGCTCATTCCACCTCCAACTCCTCCAAATGACCTTCTCAATGAAGTTGGCCCTCGACTTACCCTGTCAGCGGTCGTAATACATTTGTTGTAGCCTGTCGATACACTTACTCATGAGCGCCTACTTTATATATATGCTCATAGCGTGGATCATAGTAAACCAAATTCTATATATGAACAACCAATTAGTTATGAAATTAACAACCAAATAACTACGTTTAGTATTCGAAGCAATCATACCTTCCACTCTTGGAATAAGAACTCATTCCCCTCGTCTTGGACATCCTTATGAAATTTGACTATAGGCTTCTCTGGCTTATAGAAGCAGTCAATGTACTGCCTTAGAATGTATGTAACTATATGGGTGACCTGAACGGAATCAATCCATCTATAAACAAGTTTATGTCATTCAAATTTAGAAAGATAATTGTTGGGGATGTGTACAGTTAATCATTCAACAAAGCAAACATAAGACTTACCATCCTCTAAAGTCCGATATAAGAAAGGGAAAGCCATTGATAGTACACGGCTCGGTAGGGCAAACGATTGTACCGTCTTGAGCAACAAAGAACGTCAACCTGTCTGTTGAAAAGGGGGTACCTGAGGATAACTGGGTCTCACTTGATTATTCCCTAAACCCTCGGTGCATATCCATCGGGATGAGTATGTGGAAATTGGAAACAAATTTTCTCGTTTTCAAATAATCTACTTATCAAATGCATCTATAGAGTAGACAATAAAATTTCCTTTACCTATGGCTGACCATATAAACCCATCGAAGATCCATGAACAGATGATGGGTGGTTTAGCAATTGACTGTGGATCATCGGGGACGGTTCATTTGGTGATTGACTTTGTGTCATTGAGATAGTTGATTCGGTGATTGGTTGTTTATCCTCGAAAATATGTGGTCCCTAACAGCCATCTCACCAATAAGGTTGTGCGATCCAATACCCCTAAGCTTGCTACATTTCTTCTTACTACATTTGTCAGTCATTTGCATTAGAAGAACATTCAGATGTTTCAATTAGTGTATAATAAAGTGAAGAGCAATCATATATATGAGTACTTATGAATGAATGTGCAATTAAATTACATAATGTACAAAATATCAAGTTTGAAATAATCTACAAAAAATTAAGTTTTCACATGAATCATTCATCCCGAATCTCCATAGCGAAGCTCGTCATCTTCATCATCATCACCATTTGAATCCCCATCCCTATCCCCATCCTCATCCTCGACCCCCATCCTCATTCTCTTCAACTTCGTTGTGGCGATCTTTGACCATATCTTCTTGTCGAACAAACTCCATAGGATTATTAACATCGACTAAGGAGTAAATAGGGTCATCCCTGGTTATCAATTCAATGTGTTTCGCTCTTTGTTTTGATAAGCAAGTTCCAACAAGTCTTAAACTCTTACTTTTCCCCTCGATTTTGTTTTTATAACAGCTTGCCATTGAGATATACTTTTGTCTCAGCTCATGCACGACACATAATAAACCTGTCTTGCATGCTATGCAATAATGAAGGAATCGTAATCCTGAATCTTGCGCTTGTGCCTAACCTCGGTAATCACGACCTTATGATCAATTCTCGTTCTCGTACCAGAAGTAGGATCGAACCATTCACAAAAAAAAAAGGAGTACCGTCTTGACAGGTAATCTAGGATATTCCAACTCTATCACCTCCTTCAATATATCGTAATAATCATGTCCTTCATCCACCCCCCCCCCCCCCCACACCCCCATCGGTACTCCATAATTCACGGTCATTCTATGTTAAGCCGAGTTGATCAGTTTGGAACTTGTAACCATTGACGAAATACATCTGATATGTTTTCACATGTTTGTTTGGACCCCATGCAAGAGTGCGTAATGTTTATTGGTAATTTCATTCATCGGATTAAGTATCTACAACAGGACAACATTCCATGAGTTATATATATATATAGGCTTGGGAATATGCAACATTGAGCGTTTGAGTTTGATTTATTAACCCTGAACATACCACTTACTCGAACCACTTGACAAAGTCATCCTTAATCTTCTGTCATACTTGATCTCGACGAACGTTCAAACTAGTAATGAATATACTACATTATCAAATAGGGTCATGGTGGTTAGATTAAATACATACATCATACGGATTACATTCAAAAGGTTTTCTTCCTATATATAATTGTTTAAGGAGTACTTACTCATAGTATGGCTTAACCTCGGGGCAATTAAGTAACATCGTCAAGCGTGCGGCTTGAAACTCCACATCATTCAAGTATCTCTTATTACTAATTTCCACATGACATCTCAGTTGATTGAAAACCCCATACATTGGAGGTGAAGTATTGGATTCCCACCATCATCATCACGAGGGCCTCCCGTCCTTAGAGTACGGACATTAGCTTAGAAATAATATGAGCAGAAATTTATTGTATCCATGCTCAAATATGAAGCGCATATTAAGCCTTTGATACGAGTTTTCTGCTTAATGGTCCATTTCAGTGTGCCAAGATACCTCTCAAATGGATATATCCACCTGAATTGAACAGGCTCTCATTATGTGCCTCATTAATTTAATGTTCCAGAAATGCTCTATACAATCGAAAAACGCGACGGAAAGATCCTCTCCAACTTGCACAAGATTATGGGAATATTCCGCTCCATCACATTCAAGTCTTCGTGCCTTAAGGTCGTGGAACACAAATTTTTAAAAAACTTATTGAGCTTTGCTAAGAGTTCCCATATGTGATTAAGCAGGTTCCTGAATGCGATAGGCAATAATTGTTCCATGAATACATGACAATAATGACTCTTCCACCCTTTGAAGGTACATTGATCGAGATCAATTGATCTTATGATATTGGATGAATATCCATCCGGTGTCTTGAGATTGCTTACCCATTCATAAATCATGTGTTTCTGATTGTATGAGAACATATATTAGGCCTTAGGCATTTGAAGGCTTCCACCTCTTCCTTCCACCAGATGTAGCTGGGGACAGTTACACTCCATTTCCAAGTCCATTCGAACATTGACGTTGTTGTCTTTTGTCTTATCCTTGATGTCCATAACGGTATTGAAAATGTTGTCGAAAGAGTTCTTCTCAATATACATGACATCTAAGTTATGTCAAATGAGGCGATCCTTCCAATATGACAACTCCCAAAAGCTGCTCTACTTGATGAAATTGTGATTCTTCCCTTAATCATCATCCTTGACATACCTTCCTTCTTTCGTCACTTTCTTGACATTACAGCTAATTCACTCGAATATTCATTGACCATCTACTATTGGGGGCGATTCTTCTCACTCAATCCTCCCTGCCCTGAAGTTCCTTCTGTCCTTTTTATATGGATGGTTTTTTCGGCAAAAACATTTTATGGCAACCGAACCAACTGTTCTTATAGTCATATATAAGGGTGAATACATTGTTGTAAATCATACAATGAGAACATGCCAATTTCCTTGCAGTCATCCAACCTGACAGCATATCATAAGTAGGAAAATCATTTATAGTCCACATCAAAGCAGCTCTCATGTTGAAGTTTTACATTCCCGGAACATCATAAGTAGTAACTCCAATATGCCACAACTCCTTCATCTCATCAATAAATAGTTGCAAATAAACATCTATCATTTACGTTGGATTTTTGGGCCCAAGTATGATACAAGTTAGAAACATATACTCTAACGTCATACACAATTCTGGAGGCAAGTTGTACAAAACAACGCAATAGGCTAACACGAGTAAAACTTCTTCCCTCTTTCAAATGAAGTGAACCCATCAAAACATAATCCAAGCTAAATGTTAAGAGGGTCAAATTTGAAATCTAAGTGTACCTCGTCAAAGTGCTTTCAAGATCTCCCATCAGATGGATGACACATTACATTTTCAAGGCGACGATTCTCGTAATGCCATCTCGTGTTGCTTGTTGAGGTCGGACACACATAAAGCCTTTTCAATCTCAAGACGAGAGGCAAGTAATGAAATTTTTTCTTCGCCACTACCTTAATTTTGCCTTTAGCATGACAACGTTGTTTGTACCTCTCATCACCACAGAATTTGCACCTAATACAAGGAGCGTCGTCTTATAGTAAACATGCAGCCTTTTGGACAACAATCAAATGTTACGGTGCTCAATCCAAAACTTGACACTAACTTCTCCGCCTCGTAAAAGTTCTTAGGAATGTCGTTGTTGATCGAAAACCGACTGTGTATCATGACCAGAAGCTCATTGATCGCAACTTGTGCCACATTATAATCACTTTTTACACTCAGTAATCTAGCGGGTAAATTCAATGGGAGTGCTAGTCCTCTGTATTTGGTTCCTCGACAGTAAATATAGAAAATCCTAAATGCATTTCATGCCCATAATCCTACCTCACTGTATCATAGACCATGTCTCCGTCGCTATCCAATGGATTCTCATCAATCCCAATTGCATTTGTATCCGCTACTACTCTAGCTGAACTAGAAGCCGCATAAGGACTGACTTCCCTATGATTAGTCCAATGCCAATAGTTAGGCTTGAAATCGTTCCGATACAAATGTTTTTTAACCTTAGCGATTGGTAAAAACACCCTTTCTTCTAGCACTTTGAGCATGAACATTGAATTTCCCCCCTTACGCAATTCGGTAAACCGGAAGCATGCTTCAAGAATGTCTACACCCCATCGATAAAATCTTGCCCAATACCTCCACGATTAGGATCATCCCTATTATACATCCATTCCTGATGTGGAGGGATATTCATCTAAATACATTAGTTAAAAAATACAAACAGTAGACAACATATCAATTAATCAATCAATCACATAAGTACAAATGATAAATAATATTCACATCTTCTTATTATGCCGCAACAAAAAATATAAACATAATCAAATCCATAATGGAAAGGCTCAACCACTTCCCCAAATCCCGCCCTCATTCTCCACAATTCTAAAATAGCGACTAACCTAGGATCATACACAATCAGTCTAACTAAACATTAATATTTCAATTAAAACTACATATTAATTATATATATATATATAAGCGTAATATTTGATTATACCTTCAATGTGGCTTAGCAACAAGTGTAAGGGGGACTCCATACGATCCACGAGCCTATAAAACATTATAATTAAGCAATTTCACACCTTGGGCATCTATATATATTCAAATTAATTAATTCTATTTTTCATCAAATAAACTTATTATTTTTCATCAAATTAATTATTTCTAATTCTCATCATACATTATAATTATTTATTTTTAAAATAATTAATTAATTAATTAATTATCTGCTTGTCGCGAGCTGAATGTCGGGATTGGGGGGAGGGAGGAAGGCAGATCAAGGTGGTGGAGTTGGCAACGCGCGCAGCAGATCTAGCTGTTGGATCAGGGCTGTTATGACCTTGCTTTGGCTTTACTTTTTTTTTAGGGGGGTGAAGCTATCAACGCTACCGCTGGGAGGCTGCAGGGAGCTGATGCGGCTGTGTCGTCACTCACCGGGGCAGAGAGAATGGTGGAAGGAGCAGCATGCTGGTTTCTATACCAAGATATCCTAAGGTTTTAAAATTTTAATATGCAACGGAATTGCCTAGGATCATCAATCATACAAATATGTGGCAACTCACGCAATTGATTCATCAAGATACCTCGTTTCACGGGTTACGATCTCCACAAGGTAGTCGATGTAACGGTTGGTGGATCAAGCTGCTCGGGCTGTCCCAAACCTCCAAAGAAGCTGAGGCAAATGGCCAGTTGTTAGCCTCCTTGCGCGTTGCTCGGCTACGCATCCGTGGTGGCATACACGAGTCCGATCGTCGCCGGCCTTTACTCGATCTTCTCCTTTATTCCTCTCTCGCTCTTTCTATGCTCTCGACTATGTGGGCACTCGAAACGTGTGTGTCTGATCAGTTCTCTTGCACACCCAAAAGTCTCATCTTGTATGTTAATATAAGAGCAAATGGGCCAAGCCCAAGTGGGCCTCACTTAAGCTCATGTCCATACTTATCATTAGGCTTAACCAACCACGTAGAGAGTAGGTACTAATGTATCGATTGAGAATGAGGCTAGAGGAAGAACCTAAGATACTTTTAACCCAGCTTCCAAAATGACCAAAATGCCCATGCTGACAAATAGTACACCAAGGCCATCCTGACTCTGGTTATTACCCCCACTATGTAAACGGAGCCGTACTCCAGAGTTAAACACTGTATTAATTTCATAGGCCTGTTGTGTCGAGCACAACCCTTGTCCTTGATCGGTAAGTGTCTCTATCACCTCCTCAATTACGACTTATCATTGCGGTATCTCGTCTAAAAAGCGAACATCCCTGAGTGTCTTACTTGTCTCCCATTGGCCAATAGGATCTACAAGGATTCCAACATTCGACGCGACTCGAAGCCACATCACTAAGTGCTTAGTTTCTAGATGATCAACTAGGACGACCCAAGGGAGCAATTAGTCTGAATCAATATTGGTCGGCGTAGGTTATGTATTGTAGATGCATGTCCCAACTAACTAATCCCATATGCCTAATATACAT
Organism: Punica granatum; assembly: GCF_007655135.1. Lineage (NCBI taxonomy): Eukaryota > Viridiplantae > Streptophyta > Magnoliopsida > Myrtales > Lythraceae > Punica > Punica granatum. The sequence continues at coordinate 27,941,852 of NC_045128.1, forward strand.
AGCTGTTGATCCATAAAAGATCTTACCCATGGCATGTCAAAACATAAGATCCTGGTTTCGTAAGTTCATCCACATATGTTCAAGATTAAGAGCACACGAACACCTTACAATAGTAGAAGTAATTAATTCCTCTTTGTGATAGTGTATAGGAATCACTTCTATGTGGTCCTATTCAATGCTAACCACCTACACTAGCTTTATGCATCTGAACCACGTCTGATGACCAAGGCAAGCCATCCAGGCTATAACCTTTTACATCATGAAGTGTTCAGCTTCATCACCCAATTATGAATATTTACTTTAGGTCAAGTATCCATGACTTATACATTCCGCACGTTCAGGTATATCCACCACTTGTATAAGTCATTTACTTGATTCAATGGACCTTATACATGCACACATAATAGAATCTAGTTTTTCTGCTCAATTAATGAAAAAACACACGATATACAGAACCGAAATGTCAAGGCACAAATAGTGTTTAGGACATACTGTCCTGAATTGACTCTAACCAATTACAAGACTTAGTAGTATTGGTGGACCAAATCCTACACAGTAGATATAGCTTAGACAGGGATATACACAGTGGACGAAGCTGCCAATGCTGGCCACTTCACGTCATCGATCTCTGGCCGGGCCGCGGGCAATGCACAGTGGACAGAACCGAGAGAGATTGAGTCTGAGAGAGAGAGTCGATCCCAACTGCATGTAGAATAAGAGAAAGAGGAGAAAGTAAAATAGTTCAGCTGTTAGTCAAAGGTCAAAATCATTTTGACCGTTGACTTTTTTGACCTTCGATGGGTTTCCAACAAAAACTACCGTTGGAAAAAATAGACGAAATAATTCAGTCGAAAAACTATCGGACAAGTTTTATGGCGGTTTTCCGATGGGACGGATCCGTCGGAAATACCGAGTTCTCTAGTAATGCATTTCTAATATGCATTAATGTATCAATATAAATATTTAATATTATTTTCTGCAAAGATTCATCAATTTTCTTTTTATCTTTAAGGAAATACTTCATATAAAAGGATCTTGTGAACCTCGAATATATATCTTTGCGTTATTGAAGTTCATCTTTTAAAAAAACTTAAATAGATATTGTAGAGTTGCTACAATTAAAATATGTTTACTTGTATATTTCACATCAATAATGTACTATGAATAATTTATTGTGTATTAAAAATTATTTTTATTTATTAATTCACATTGTAGAAAAATTTAAGACGTTAATAATTTCATTATAACCATCAAGTCTTAAATTTCTAGGAAAAAAAAACATACATGTCAAATTTATAAAATGTAAAATTGATGGAAGAAGTTCATTCAAAAAATGCTTATAATGTATATCTATTTATATATTATCTAATTTAAATGCAATGGATAATTTTGTTTTCATATTTTATCTATATTTTTATACAAGATGAAAATCATTTGCTTAAACTCTAATATTTTTTAAATAATTTTAAATTTTGGTTGATGGTAATCTATCTATCTATTTAAAAAAGTAGGGTGGTTCTAGGTCATTAGGACCCTAAACCAAAATTTTAATATGAGGCTTATTAATAACATAATTAAATTAATACTTAAATTTTATTTTTATTTTTTCGGCCAACCGTTTATTTATTACTTGAGATGTCAAGTCATTAATTAAATTAAATTCTGCTGAAAAAAGTTACAAATTGGATTCTTTGATTAATTTTTTCTAGTAATCATCTAAACTAGGAAAATTGCCTGCAACAATGTTGATTTTTGGGGATGGGATCTCGCCATCGGTCACCATCCCCTCATCCGCTGTGGTTCTCAATTTCGGAGAGGTAGGGCCTCTCTAGAGACCACTACCCCCTCATTCGAGGTTGCTGGCACCAATTAAGGTTGCGGCGACCTCGTATGGAGGGTAGTGGCTGCCAGCGATGTCCCATTGCCTTTAGTCCCACCTCACCTATATTTTAATTAGGGCTCAAGCTCAAAAAATGAAAAACTTTTAGGACCACTGTTGTAATTTTCTTATCAGAAAGTGCTATGTTAACTTACTTTCCAGGTGGCTAGGCAAAAATAAGGGATGGCGGTTAGTATTCTATTTCAAAAGGAAGGGTATCGCTATCCATTTACAAAATTATAGGAGATGTGATTGGAATCTATTAGTTCTTTTCAAAATAATAGAAATCGATTCATTTACTTCTCTCTGTTCCGTTTGCATTGCTATCTATGTTAGGGGTGTGCACAAATAACAGGTATATCCAAAACCGGTCAGAACCTACCCGTTAGGGTAGGGTCCGTATAAGGAATCGGTGAAAATCGATTTCGGTTCTGAGTATTGCATATAAGATACCCAAAATCGAAACCGGAATCGGTACTTAAACCCGGATTCATTAATTAAAAAAAGAAACCCTAGTGAACTGAAAATCTAAAACCAAACCTAATCAAAGTAGTACCCACCCTATCGTTCTCCTCTCTGTTTGAGCTCTCTAAACATAATATGAGCTCAATTTCCCCCTTTCTCCTTCTCCTTCTCGATTTTTAATCTAAGTTCGCCAAACCTAGTCACTACTGTTATCTTCTCCGTTCTCGATGTATTGTGAATTAATCTAAATCTATGTCGACATTTTATTTTGCGTTATTACTGATTATGCATGAGACATTTTTGGTTTTATTTAGCGAGAAAAAAAATTTACATATTCCAACATGGTACCCAGAACCTGGTATAATACAGGTTCCGGGTAAGTACCGATTCCAAGATTCAACAGAGTTGGGTCCGATTCCAAAATTTTGAAACATGTTCCTTACATGGTAGGGTTCGGGTGCTGTGAAAAAAATAGAGTACCCGGTCCCGAACACCCCTAATCTATATTGAAATCCAAAAGGATGGAAAGGCGCTTATTTAGATAAAATTAAAGTATCTGGAATCAAATAAAAGATTATAAAGTCGAGGGACCATTTCTAATTTTCCATCCTTTCCTATCTGATTTACACGAACGGCACCGGTAACGGAGAAAAGGAACTCTCCTCCGGCGGAAACGCTCCATGCATATCCATGGCGCTCCCCGGTCTCGCGTCGAGCTTCCGGCCGTCGTCCCCTCCTCTTTCCTTTCACGTACTCCCCTCTTCCTCATCTTCTTCTTCTTCTTCTTCTTCCCCAGCTCTACTGCTTCTGTCTAGCCGTAGAGTGAGCCGGTTCCGCAAAACATTCGTAGCCTCTAATGGCGGCACCAATGGGAAGCGGCTTCTTCTTGGTCGGGCCGCGTCCACCAAGGCGCAGCAGTGTGAAGAGGAATGCGGCGGTTCTGATTCACAGTTCGTTGAAGTGATTGCCATCGGGAGCAGAAAGGACGCTGTGCTCGATTTCTGCGTGGATTCTCCTTTCTCATCCAAGAACTCCATCCGCTACTGGTAAACCTTATATGTGCTTTTCAAAACTTCGGTGATTGCACGGATTGGTTCTTTTGAAACGCGGACATTATTCGAAGTGGTTTTATTGGGAGAATTGTTTGATGTGATTATATTAGGAAAATGCAGATAGAAAGAACAGCCAGCTAATTCTGTTCATTTGCATCATTCCTTGAAGATTCTACTCTACTTCGGATGCAGCTTCTGTAGCATTAATGGTGATAGAATTACCCGATTAGGCGAGAAATGGTGCTATAGATTATCGTGTCCAAGCGGATCCTATTGGTGCTGTTCGAATTACCAAAACATTGAGGTGCATGATGAACATGGAGGACAGTGCTTAGCAATAGTCTGGCATGAAGCAATTCCTTTGCTAACTTGAAATTTTTTGAACCTTGTTTGTCCCCCCATATACAAGGAGCTGTCTGATGCTGATCCTTGGCAAGATGCTGTTAACACTGAACAAATACTATTCTAATTCAGATATTGTTGAGATCAATCGTAGGTAATCATGTCTTGAGCATTTGCACCCTCAATCACTAATTACTACCATTACCTTACTTATAAATAAGCGCCGTTACTTAGTTGTAAATCAAATCAGTGCTAATGCAAAGGTGAATCTAATTGAAGAACCAACTAAAGTAGCAAATTGAAATGCACTAGCCATTTATGAGCATGACCCAAGAAATGATTTCCAGTTGACCTGAAATGGATGTTTCAGATAGATTTCACCATATCTCTGAACTTCTGAGATCCTCACTTTGGATAATCTTTTCATTTATTGTTTAATCTCAGTATCATCACATATGTTACATATATAGCCCAAAGTGCAGGGTCCTCCAAATTTGTCCGTCCTAAGCGAACTCCCTAGAAACTTAGTTTTGGCCAAGTTCTCTTAGTTCTCCACAGCTATTTTGGAGAATCAGATGTGGAAGATATTAGTTAATAAAGAGCAACTTATATTCATTTCTGCTTTTCTCTTTATTGTTCCACAATTATTGGGATTGTCTGTTTCACAGGAACTTTATGATGAAAGATTCAACAAAGGTGCATCTACAGCAAAGGTTTCTAAATAAAGGTTGTAATCTGTAGTTAATATGAGCTTACTGGTTTCTCATCGCTTGAAGTTTATCTTATTGTCATACTATCTTGGGAAGAGGATTAGATACATGTTTACACGATTTGATGACATCATTCAACATAAATGTTCAAGGTCTTTGTTTGCACGACAAGCTCTTACAAGGATTCAGATATTATTTTGAGGGACTTTCTTTTTCTTTTCTTTTTTAGTTGAATTAGATTATGTGTGTTCGACTTATGATAAATATAAATTTTTTATTATGCCTAAGTTTAGGAATTGATTAGGCAGCTTTATTGGAATCTCTTGATTGACTTTTATGTTTATCCAAGAAAACGATCTGTTAAGTTGACTTCATCTATGACTGGAAGTATGTTAATGATTTTTAGTTCATCCATGCAAGCAAATGAGTCGGATCCTTTTAGCTTCTGAATGCAAGATACTGACTGATTGGAGTAGGTAAATTTATTTTGAGGACCAATGAGAGTTAATTGGTTGGAGAAGCATCTGATACAGGGATGTAAAGATGGACTCATGTTATCTAGGAATGGGTTATCTCTTGATGACAAAATACTATGGCATTATTTCTCAATATTATTCGGAAATTCTGATTTTAACTTATTCATTTGCTCCAGAGGATGCCACTCCCAGTACGATGGAAGCCATGCTGTTTCCACAGTCTCAGCCGAAGGCGACAATACTTGTCCGTACAGTCCTTACCTATATTCTCATTCCTTGTGGGTTTTGTGGTTATCAATTCTGTTCCTGTAATCTAAAAATTATGTAAAGACCGACTTCAAAGGCAACGATATGAAATTGGAGAACTGGGAGGGGTTTAGCTGTAACAATTCAGAGAATTGTTTAATGATATTTTCACATATGCCATTACTGGAACTGGAAACACTCCCAAGTCATGTGGGTTGACACCATCTCTAAAAAAAAACTGATAGACCTCACCTTAGATGTTATTTTCCATTTGAATCGACATGCATCGGGATAACTTCGCGCAGAACAATGTGTCTGAAAAACATAGGCACCCCCATCACAGTCTCCCAGATGCCTCTGAACCAACCATAAGATATTTATGAACTATATGTTAGCACAAATATGTATCTAGAATATAGTTCCTAGACACTTATGATTCCTGGTGATGCTATGAAGATATTTTGTCAATAATAATGCATTTTCTAGTTTCCGGGAAGTAATTAATGTAGCTGCTGTTATAACTAATACTTCAATGCTTCAATTGTTCATGCAAATAGCAGCACTTCAATTGGAATCTCTATTTGTGCTTCATATCTATATCTTTAATATTATTTGAGGAAAAACTTGACACTGGAACTACTTTTAACTAAGATAAGATAAATCATCATTATTCTATATGAAAATAATTAACCTTCTTCCACATTTTAAGGAACTTTGAGAAGGGGATGGGACACTTTTTTTCCTCTACCTCATCCCATATAAGCCACCTTACCAACTTCCATTTTCTTCATTTTCTCTTTTTCTTTTTTGTTTGACATCTTTCGCCCAAAAAGAAGGCCAGGCCAATTTGTTTACTTTCATATATGATTTCTTTTAACATAATAATCCTGAACAAATTATGCAAGTGAAATGTGTGCATAAGAGATATAATTAAATTCCTTGTCTAATGCGTGTCAATTTCTTGTGTTGTTGCATTGTGTCTCAGAACATTGGATGCTTTGAGTGTGTAACAGCTTGGATATTTTATATTTGTCTAGATTGCTAGTGCTGGATATGGTTTGGATCACACCAGAGCGATTGAAATTCTTAAGTCGATAAGATCTGTGAATGGATATGCTGTTGCTATAATTTTGAGGCCTTTCAGCTTTGAAGGACAGAGGCGAAAAGATGAGGTAATATTTGCTTTGGAATTGGAAATCTCAGTTGCTTTATGTACGTTCAGATGTATCTTTTGAGAAATGGTTGAATAAGACTTACAATAAGTATGTTTATGATTTTTTTAGTATTGGTGTATTTTGTGCCACTTGATTGTTCTCCGTTTTACCTTTTCAATCTATACGTCCTGTACATGTTGAGGGTCTGCAAACAATTCATGCGATTTTTGTTTTATGGTGTGAAACAAGCTAATATTGAGCATTCAACTAGAGTGCATCGAGGTTGTGATTTTATTGCGAACTATTAACTACTTGACCGTGCTCTTCTGTTGCACATAGAGTTGGATGCTCAAATCTTTAGAAAGTAAAATATTTATTAATGTTTTGTGCAAGTCAAGCTCAATATTATTTTGGAAAAACACATCTCAAGACTCAAGTTCCTTAAAAACAAAAAAGAAAAATTTAAATTTGTAGTTGAAGTTATTGTAAAGATATACCACCCCTCACAGCACACAGCAGATTGGCTTGGAGATTAACTCTTTGGATTTTAGGTGGTTAACTAAACTAGAGTTTCTTCTTGTTGACCTTATGTGATGGCGCTGGGTTTTGTTTCCAGTTTTATTGGATTCTGAGCTGTTGTGGAAACTTTGTTGTATATATTTCATCACTTATTGAGGAAAAAGAAAACTGTAGTATACCTGCTAGTAGGTCATGATCCAGTCTCCTTTTTAGATCAATTTTAGATCTTCCCCATTTTTTATTTTTCTTTTTTTTTATACATATCTATCTGATTTTTCTTTAACTATTTTTGGCAGTAGAATTAATTCGATGTCATTCCATACAATGAACTTTAATAATATTCTATTGTGCCTAAATAAATTTTTTGCTAGAGATTGTTTATGCTGAAGTTAATTGCAGTAGTATTATTATATACCTCAGATTCATACTATTTTATTAATGTGTATAGAAGAAGGACGTGGAACAAGTTGCTCCATTGTCATCCATATAAAACAGCCAAGTGGCATTAACATCATGAATTCTAGACTAATTTTTTTGGTTGATGGATTGATAGGCTGTATTGGCCATCGTGATGAGGCTTTTCTTTGAATAAATTCTATGAACCGAGATTGACTTTTCTTTGATAACATTATCATTGGAAAGTTTTCAGGTCAATCATTTGGTTGGAACACTAAAGGAGCATACAAATTTTTGCATCGGTAAGTCTACCTTAATTTCTTGGAATATTCTCCAGGATGAATGTCATAAACTATCTTTGCCAAGAATTTTTCTCCTTTTCCATTACTTTTTTCTTACTTGTGGCCATCTATGAGAGTTAAACTGGCCGATGATTGCTTATAGGTTCATATGTCAGTTACAGTATGGTTACATGTTGCGAATGGTATAGAGTACTGTCTTCCATGTCACCTCACTGGATATGTTATGCTGCAAGTACTCATAAAATGTTATTGATTAAGTTTTATCATTTCTCTAAGCCTTTTCCCTCTTCCTAACTGATTGTGACCTGCTCGTCTTAAGTGAAATAAGGTTGTTTCTTAAATGCAGATATCAATACGGACATGCTGCTTAAGAAAGATGTGGTTACTCTAGATGGGGCTCTAAAGACTGCAAATGATGCTGTTTTATTGGCAATAAATGCCATTTCTGTCCTAGCAGCTGTAAGTTTCACTTACATAGGAAACTTTTAATGCCATGCAACAAATTCCTGTCTCTTATTCCCTCTATTTTCAGGATTCTCACAAAACTTATTTAGCTGTCTCACGAAGCAAGATGAGGGAACTTAACGTCGCGGAAGGTTTTGAAGTAAGTCTCTAATGGCAGTCTTTGGCCCAATCACTAACATGTGATACTCATTATTCATTGATTCTTGTTCCACTTCCCTAACTTGGCCTCATAACTGTCAGAAATTACAATTTGAATTTCTTTAGTACATGACAAGAAAAATTTATCAATGTAAATGTTGTGAACCTTACACCTTTTCTCTCTTGCATTTAGGTTTACTTTGTGTTTGCTAATGGCATTATTGCATCTATTTCAGGTTCTAAAATGCTATAAAGAAGCAAAGATTGGATTTGGAACTGGTTATAACATCAGAACATCAATTATTCAAGCCATATATCAATGCCCTTTTCTTAGTTATGGAGTTAAGGTATGGTCAGAGTTTCTTACAAGTGGAAACTAATGATGGCTTGTGCTTTATCTCAGTAAGTGTGGATCTTTAGCTGTTAGAATCGCCAATTAGAGGCAATCCCTATATCGTGAAAGGGGTAATCATAGTAATAACGTGCTTCAGAGGCAGAACACACATCTCGTGAAAGGCATGCCATTTCAAACATTTCTCATATATTTTCACCAAATTCATGCAGGTTTTGCTTGTAGATTCCATTGGGAAAGCTGTTCTAATATTTAGACCAAATGATGAGTTTATTGGTGGACGCAAATGCTAAAAATCCACCACTTCAAACTTTGCCCTCTGTAATTCCATTGAATTTTGTGCTGATGGTGAAAAACCTTTTTCAGTAATTTTGTCAACTGGTTGATAATTTTTAACCCCGGCCATAGCATTTTATTACCATTGATATCTATCCAGGACTCCGTTTCCATTTGAGTCCTCCATAATTTGCCTAGTCTGCTGTTCTCAACAGGATTTGAATGGAGTAGTATTATGCCTGCTTGCTAGTTCAGATGTGAATGAAAGCGTCAATTCACATGCCTTTCTGGATAATTTCCGTCAAGTAACAGGATATGAAGGGGAAGTTGTTCTTTCTATAACTCATGAGCCTAATTTGGAGGCCAACATGCTGGTGACAACTGTTATTACTCTGGGGTAAGAACTTTTGCAGGGAAAATTATTCGTTATTCCGAGTGTTCACTTGAAGTTCGTATCAACTTTTATGTGTATATTCCAATTTTCTCTTCAAAGGAACCTCTGCGTTATTATTTATTCTACTAGTGAATCCTATAAAGCTAGCTTCAATGAGCTGTCTACCACTTCAAAGGTTGAAAAAAAAGAAAATTATACTTTTATCGCTTAAGGAATGAGGTCGATTCCCACCATTTAGCTTTTCTGGCATCTGATAATACAGTTTAAATAGGGCATCTGATGATGAAGCATGACTAATGCCTTCACATGCCTGCAACTGCTAAGTGGACATTGCCCTGTCATTCCAATGAGAAAAATTATGTTATCCCCAAGCAAGCCTGGGAACTCCTTTTGATGACATCAGACATGTTTCTGATTTGTGCATGCAATGAGTAAACTAGTAATGGTTACCTAATGATGGATTTCACTTAAAAGGTAGGGTATCTTTACTAAAAACTGTATGGATTTGATGCTTAACTTGTTCTGATTAACAGGCGTCAAATGCTGGATCTTTGTTTAACTTCTGGAGAATGAGGGGTTTGAGTTCGATTAGTGAGGTTCAGGGTGCCAAAACTAGAAAGTACAAAATGAATGACTTTTTCATATAGTACTAAAACATTAAATCGAATATAGGGAACTTGTGATTGGATTATTTTAGATATTTAGTAAGAGAATTCATGGCATTAGGATGTGAAACAAGTATGTGGAAATCCAACTATATGTGGATATTTCTAGATGTCTCTCTTTACACTTCTGTTTCTTCATCTCTTAGTGCATTAATCAGTTTTTATTGGCGACAGCCATTTTTATGATGCTCTAATCGATGGGTTTTTGTGTAATCTACAGTTCTGCTAGACCTCAGAATCCTCAAAAGAACAACTTGTTGTCTAGACTGGCCCAACATTTCCCATTTGTGTTCAATCTTTTAAGAAATCAGAGAGAATCAAATAGTAGTCAAGCAGAAGATTCACCTGGAAGTGCAAGCATGGAGGACATGCACTCGATGGACTTTAATGAAGATGAAATGCAGGTAGGCAGGATAAGAGAAGGTTCCGACATCAATCATGAGGAAATGCATGCCTTTTCCAAAGGAAACCCGAATGAAATCCTTGTGTCAAGGTAAGAGTATTTTCTAATTTCTGTTTTTTAAGATGCTTTTCCTCTTTATATTCTGCAAAATGTTGAAGATGCTCCTTACTTTTCGTGTCAGTCACAGCGAATCCGAGCAAATCAATGAAGGAGAATTGGAGGGTGATTTTGAAACAAGCGTCTTTGATGGACAAGTTCCTGAAGGTAGGAGTGCTGAAGCCCTCTGTTTCAGGTTCTACTCCAGCAAAATAGCAACTTTAATCAGTCTAGCGATAAAATTTATCCTTATGCTGCTCATTGGAAAGAATTACTGAATTATGCCATACTTGGTTGTCTAGTAACTCCTGCTTTTCAAAGAGAGCCATTGAACACTTGGAGCTTTGGGCCGGGTTACGTGGCTGCTCAGGAATGGGCTAAAGAAAGGGCAGAAAATGCTGCAGCTTCATCAATTCTCAATAACCTAAGCATCTTTCACCTTCCTGTGGGTGTGAGACCTTCCGGAGAGTTGCAATATTCTCTGAACATTTCAAATGCTGATAAACATGTCAAAGAAGAGATGGAGAACAATAGCGTAGCACAGACACTTGCTGATTCAAGGATTCCTTCTAGGAGTGATTTGACCGATGTGGGTTTTGGAGCAGTAAAGGACTTCTATGATGCAGCATCTAGCGTATTAAAGAGAAAAGAAGCTGACATTCCTAAGAAGCAGGGAGTTCTTTCTGTTCGTGCAGCATCGATGTTGGTGAGTGCTTTATTTTACTGCATTATTATATAAGTTATTCTTACTCACTGATAAATTGTACTCTCAGCTTTCCTTTTGAGATTATCGATTCCCTCTGTTGCTTATGGGGCTTTAAGTTTGTGCCCGCCTTGCTGCTAAGGGAATGAATGTGAAACTTTGATTTCCTGAAAGGTATGGCTTTAGTTGTGGTTATACTAGAGATTATCAACTAACCCTATCATGATTTCTTCGTCAATTTATTGGAGCATGTTCATGTAGTCGCTCATCAAACTGATTCTTTGACTGCATCAAGTGCACGCATAATTTTCCTATTCGGTTTTTGCAGTTCTATGAGGAAATGGTTTTGAGTATGATTGATACTGCAGATGGTACAAAGACATTTGACCAGGTCTGGTATTATGTTGGAGTACTCTCCAACAAATAGTAATGGTTTGAGACAAACATTTGGCATCAATATGAGAAGCCTGGAAGATAGGAAAATGATTAGGACACCCTAAATTTTCTGTTTATTCGCTCTTGCTTTTAAACTTTCTAGTCTCATTTTTTTGTTTGTTGTTATTTATCTGGTTTCTTAAGGAATAGACCTATCTCAATGTGCATAGGTTTTTATCATTCTGGCCTTCTGTCATCGGAAGACAGCACCTAAACCTCTACAAAAACAGAGAATTGTCATGAAAGCACAGAATTAAGAATATTACATGTAACTTCATCTTAATGCAGGAAGCTGAACGGGATTCGCCAAAAAAATGGAATCCTATCGTTGAGATGCAATATAGAGGTGGCTTTTATAGAGGGCGATGCCAAGGTGGTCTTCCTGAGGGGAAGGTATTGTCCTTTTTTTGAAATTTCTAAGAGGAATGTTCTTTCAACCACAAAAGAAGAAAGTCTGCCATTAATTCTATTTCTGGATGGATGTTCACAGGGTCGCTTAGTTCTTGGTGATGGAAGCGTATATGATGGAATGTGGCGTTATGGTAAGAGGTCAGGATCTGGTACCTTTTACTTCAGCAATGGCGATGTTTTCCAGGGATCATGGAGGGATGATGTCATGCACGGAAAGGTCTGGGTCTTGATTTCTGCATAAATAATTTCCTAATTCTTTGGAGTTTTACTTTTAGCTCTTGTAATTTGTTAAGCTTGCTATGTTGTCTAGTGTAGTATTGGGAGATCATTGTTACTGCTTTCTCAAGCATTGTGCTTATGTTTTTAGGAAAACGGTGTGAAAATGATTCTTGTTACCTTGTCTGAGATGGCCCAATGAACTGCAATTGGCTAATAACTTCAAAGGCAGTACTCTGATCATGTGATTTTTACTGGTAGTTGAATTACTCACAGGCCCGTAAGGCGCTAGGCATTTAGAACTGTAATATTATGAAAAATATGCTCGTGTTATGTGTTTCTCTGATCAAATAATTTTTGTTCAACGAAAAACTTTTGCAGCTGAAAATGTTGTGACGATTACATTCGAGACAAAAGGTAGTTATGCTTGATGTCTAACTGCTTCATGCTTTTGCTTCCTTCTCCCTTATGGATTTTCAGCCCGATTTCACTTGTATTTTCTATTGCCTTTTTTTTTTTTTTTTGGACATGTAAAATCGTAATCACTGTGTGCTGCACTTTTCTTGAGCTGACTTGCGATGTTATGACTTCAACCTTCAGGGCTGGTTTTATTTCCACACGGGTGATCGTTGGTTTGCAAACTTTTGGAAGGGAAAGGCAAATGGTGAAGGTCGATTCTATACAAAGTCGGGTGAGGTTTTCTTCGGTCAGTTTAAAGATGGGTGGCGCCATGGTCAATTCCTATGTATCGAGGTTGACGGACAGAGGTACTTCATGACTTCATTTATCGTGCACTATTAAGTTAGAATATTGTACTATTGGTGAAGATTTGAGCCCCTTCAGCAGAAAAGGCAATGCTTCATGTCTTGGTCTGCAAGAAACAAGTATTAAGTACACCTGATCATGGCTCGTCGGGCTGGGTCTGGGCCAAGCTGACACATAGCCTGGCCTGGTGATTATCAGGCCCGCCGATCTCGGCGTTGCCAGGCACCTAAATTGTTCTGCCAAAAAAAGTTATTAAACAATAACAAAATCCAAAGACATTGTTTTAATATTAGTTTTCTTTGCTATAAGGAACCTATTTTGCAGCTCACCTATTGTATTCTATATTAATCTCTTGTAATGCTTTCGTGCTTGTTCTTAAAGGCATGTTGAGACCTGGGATGAAGGTGTTCTTATCAGCTGTCAGCAACTCGGCTCTAATTCATAATGCTCGTGTCCACTCATTGGTAGTATCATCTCCCCATCTTTGTCTCAATAGGAGATTAACCCAAAAGGCAAATGATGGACGCAGCGAGGTTTTTGGCCCCTGCTGTTAATTTTTGCCGAAATCATCATCTGGGTATTTGTTTAGTGTGTTAAAAGCAAGACGCTTGGTTGTTGCCTTGTATAATTCCAACTTCTCGGGAGAAGCAGCCTTTAGCTCGTCAAGTTTGAGGAAGAAGCTGCGATTCCTTTGCTGACCCAGAAGATCAAATTGTTAATATATGGGTATTTATTGGCTACACTGTATATAGAGATTGCTGTATTTCTCAATCCCCATGATTTATAGGTTGGAGGAGAACCTGATGGAGGTAGAGACTGTTCTTTTCACCCGGTTCGAACCGTTCTTGGATAATTCATCTCATTCATTTACGTGCAATTTGCTTCAGTTGTAAATAATTATGAAGTTTAAAATGTTTCTGCCGAATAGGTGGTTGGTTGCTCAGAGTCTAGTGTCATCTTACCTTTAATTCCCATTTATGATGCCATTGGTCTCCCGATAACAAGGCGATGGATCAAAGAATCGGGATCCGAGTGTTCGCTCCTGTTCCAGGGACGATGATCTACTCAAATGTAGTGAAAGATGTGATTTTTAACTGGTTAGTGACTTTTTTGGCACCAAAGAAAGATCACAATTGTTTTGATCGGATTTACTAGAGAATTAATCCTACCGTATGTTGAGACGCACCAAATTATCAACTAGGAGAGAGGGGAAAAGGAGGTGCTCACTAGCTTGCTAAATTTGTATATCATAGTGCTATGTTTATTTCCACCCCTTAGTTCCTCGAACCCGGCATGTTCGTGCACGGGAACAGGCGTGATTCAAGACCATCTATTGAGCTGGTCTAGCAACTCTTTGGAAGTAGCCCTTGTCGATGGTATGCACCCCATGTAGACAAGGATCCTCTAAGCTGTAGGCCATAGAGCCATAGCGATGCCTAGTTGCATATCTGACTTGACCGGAGCTTAGCCAGCAATGACAGGCCCATCATCCCACCACAGGGCATGGAGGTGATGCTTTCAGACACCATTTGTTCTGCGGCTGATAAAAGAAAAGGCCGACCTGAAATCCGAATCCAGACTGAGTTGAACCGTCTCGAATTTTTTATTCTTCTAGAACACGGTTCGGTTCTATGGTCATTTTCTTCTCTTTTGTCGTTTTCCGTTACGAGTTCGGGTTTAGAAATTACATACCAAGACTGACCTGAACAGAATTTATGTAATAATATATGTTCAATTTGTAATCTGCTTAATCTTTTAATATGTAGAGGCCGGACCAAGTTCACTGAACCAATTCAATCAAAACATGGCGCTTCTGTCATTTCACTCCCTCTCCCTCTCAACGTTTACTCTTCATGGTTCAAACCCTAGATCGTTTCCTTAGATCCTTGCTCAGTGGTTATGGAGGCTTGCAAACTTCTAGTGTTTTGATCAGTTGACGTGCTTATTGTGGTGTATTGGTCCTATTGGAACTCTCATTTTGTTGTGGAGAAATTATGAGATATTGAGTTGCAGAGTTGTGATGGTGTGTTGAATTTGTGATTTTTAGTTTTAATTTTATGTTGCTTTCTCGGCCCGGACCCGATAATCAACCCGTAAGAGTTCTTTCTTTTCTTTTCTTTTTTCATTTTCGGTTTCAATTCTCACCAACGGGTACGGCGATCCCTAAATCGAAGAAAGTGGTGCCCCGAAACTGACCTAAGCCATAATCACCCCCAATTTGTTCCAATTGTTAAATTTGGTACAAAGTAACGGAAGCGTTTGATAATGGAAATTCACATTAAGAATCTATCTATCTATCTATCTAAAGAAATGAAAACAGGTCTCATTCTCATCCCTCATTAAACCACGTGTAACTGCCATGTTTTTCTTTTCTTTTCTTTTCTTTTTTGCTTCCTTTCTTTTTCTTTTTCTTTTTTATAAATAACTAGTCGTGTAACCCGCACATTTTTTTCTTCATTTCCTTTTTTTATAAATTAGTCGTGTAACACGCGCATTGCGCGAGTATCAATTTTACTGAAATATCGTTAACTTGAAAAGAACTTTTGAGAATTTGTGGGAGAAAAAATGGTAAAAGAATGTGAATAAAAACTTTGAAAATCGAGAATAATTAGTAGGAGAGGAGGAGAGTTAAAAGATGATTTGATGGTAGAGAGAATAAATTTAACATGACAGGTTACTTACATTGCAGCTTCTCGTACAAAAAAGTTTACGTGGAAGCTCCTCCTTATATGAACGGAAAACTCTTACGAGTATAGTTCGAATCACATAATATATAGAGAAATGAAAATGGGTCCCGTTCTCATCCATCATTAAACCACGTGTAAATGCCATGTTTTTCTTCTCTTATTTATTTATTTATTTATTTATTTTTGCTTCCTTTCCTTTTTTTTTTATAAGCAACTATTCATGTAGCGGGCATCAATTTTACTGAAATATCGTTAACTCGAAAGAACTTCGAGAATTAGTGGGATAAAAAATGGCAAAAGAATGTGAATAAAAACTTTCGAGAATCGAGAATAATTAGTGGAAGAAGAGGAGAGTTAAAGATGATTTGATGACAGAGAGAACAAATTTAATGTGATAAGTAACTTATATGGCAGATTCTCTTCATACAAAAAAGTTTACGTGGGAGCGCCTTCTTACACAAATGGAAAACTCTTACGAGAATAGTCCCAATTACATAATATATAGATAGATTGCTCCACCTTTATTAATTATCCCATTCTCATCCCACCCTATAACCAAAAAAAAGAAAAAGAAAATCATCCCACCTAAAGCCACATATAGATCCCTCATCTTTTTTCTTCTTTTTGGGTTTTTTCAAGTTTTCTTAACTATCTATTTATTCGTTGTTTTTTTTGTAAATTATATTATATTAATAAAATATGTAAATCTTAAAAACCCTAAAACCAAAAAAATCCTTAAAATAATTAAAACATGTCCCCATCTGGACCGAGGGGGGCGGGCACGCCTCTCTTTCAAATTTACACACGTGTTTTTATTTTATTTATAAACAAAATAAAAATGAAACAAAGAGAACAATAAAAATAAATATTGGTATAGTGGTAGCGCGTTCATATTTAATGGAGAAAAAATATACATCTTTATTTATATATAACTATAAGACTCTCTTGAATTTAACAGCTTATTTTTATTTTGAAAACAATCGTTTAGAACTTAGATGTTTGTATACATAAACGAAGTAGTCAAAAATTTAAATGATGATATATATATATAGCATAGACAAGCGAACTCGCCCTAAAATCTAAAATAAGAACAAAAAATGATATATTAATTTCAGAAAATGTGAATAATATTAAATTATTTTAATTAAACTTTTGATAGTTTCAAAAGATGCTTATTCAAAATTAATTTGTTACATTAGAATGATGATAACTAAATCCATTGCGTTACTTATCTTTATAGATAAGGTAGATTACAAATTTATGGATGTACTTAATGACATATTTATGATTAAATGATATCTTGACCCGCAGCGACGCTCAGGCCTTATAAGGTAGTTACTATTTAAGGTGGGAGAGAAGATTGAGCAAAAAGCTAGATTTTGAACACAGATTCAACTCACATCAATCTCCAACACCTGTTTTCTCCTTCAATCTTATTCCTTTGTTGCTGCAAACCTACTTCTACGCCAACAACAAAGTCGACTATGTTTCACTTCATAAATATGTGGTCCGACCGGAAACTTATGTAGGAGAGAAGTTAAAAATCGTCATAAGAACGAACCCGGAAAATGAAACTATTCACCATAGCTGAACTGGATACATTGAGAGAGCGTAACCCCCAACAGATACAAAATTTCAACACCACCCTATTGACATGTATTTCAGCACCATCCACAGATATCAACATTGTTGATTGATCAGAAAACGACTAATAGCTGAACGTCACCATCTTATGTATGGAGAAGCGCCACCAGTGTTTAGATATTCGACTCTACATCATCCTCCATCTCGTGCACAGCTTGGAGAGGCCCTCCTCCGAGCATGAAATTGCTGTCTAGTTGGTTGCTTATTGGGCCGTTTCCGAACAAACACACCTGAGGCTCTATCTGATTCAAGCGGTTCAGCTCTTCCTCGGACAGCGACCAGCTGAAGATGTCAATGTTTTTCCTTATACGATCCGGGTTCAGGCTACAGGGTAGGACACTTGTCCCCCTTTGCAGTCCCCAACGCAAGATAACCTGCATACATGGACAAGAAATAAACACATACATGAGAACGTGTAAGAAAATCCAATAGTTTGGTGAAGAATATCCCTACATTTTCCAATATTGGGATTTTCAAAATCAATATTGTAATGATAAAGACCAAAAAGTGAAAAAAGGTAACTAAGGAGATGCTTCATTAATGCATATCCAGTTAAAGATTTCATGAAAACATGTTATAAGGATGATTTGAAGAATTAAAAAATTATTTAGACTTCGAAATCCTTTTGTTCTCTGGATAAGTGTATTTATGCGATCTTGCCTATTTGGAAACATTTGAGATTTAGTTCCTAACTGTGGTTTATACTGCATAAATTGAACGAAGTTCGGTTCTTAGTTGCCGTCTCTCCCATTTCTCTCTATGGAATTTCTTCCTTGGTGTTCATTGCGTCAACTTGCAGCAGACGGTTCTAACTTAGATGTGAGCGATTAATTTCACAATGGCCTCTACAGAATTGGCTGAGAACGATAAGGCAACTTGGAAAGTGAAGTACCTGTTCTGGAGTCTTTCTGTGTCTGTTCGCAATCTCTGAAACAACTGACAGCTTCAGCATTGGCCCATGAACTGATCGAGACCTTCGAAATGATATACGTGGAGTTCCAGGTTCATCTTCCCCACCTGATCCACTATCTGATTGTACCGGACTTGAACTAGGTACACCTAGAGGTGTGTGAGCAGACACATGGATACCTTTTGTCTGACAGAACTTTACAAGTTCATCTTGCCGCCAGAAAGGGTGCAATTCCACCTAACAAAAAAGGAATTCTTAGTCATGAATTTCAAATTCATCGATAAAATGCTGCATGCAAGACAGCATAAAAAGTTGTCATGAAAAACCTTAATCCATATAAACTTTCTTCTGTTGTACCAGAATTGCAACTGAGAAATATACCTTTCAAATATAAGACAATAACAGCACTTAAAAATGGGAAGTGTAAAGCAGACAAAAGACTGGGAAAAAAAAAATCTTATACTCTACCACTGCACATACAGATGAACTGTCATTCATTGCTGATTGCTTGTACTCATTTCACAGCCTATTAGTAATTAGATGACTGCAACTGTTTCACAAAAGCGTGAGGGCATCCCTGGATGCAGGCCAAAGATCATCCTATAGCGTGCTCATGCACCTCACAAGACTATTTGCATGTATAAGACCAAAAAAGCATGCAGTTATATTAAATAAATTCGATGTAGTACAGTGGCTCATTATTTATGCCAAGGCTACTCTGACTCAACGTGAGGATCATAAACAGGTATCTGCAAGTGCTTTTTAATCAATGACAGATGGCATGCGCATAATGAAAAATGACTGACGGCTATTTTACCCAGATACATGCAAATCCTATCTAATCTATCTAGAGATAGTGACCATAAATATAAATATCAAGTCATATTGTACTGTTGATACCGCATGGAACTGTAATGAAACCTTCGGAGTAAACGTATCCAGAGACTTGCACATCTAAGTTAGGACACCTAGAAACCTAAAGATAGAATAAGATGCTTTCTGTTCCTCACTCAGTGACACTGGCAAATACTGAGCATTCAGTGTCTAAATGGGGGGAGAAAATTTCAGCGCTGTAGCTTAATATAGAAGACAATCAACAATAAAAACCAACTAAAACAAATAAATTATTAATGCTTCACAATATTGTATATTACACTGCGTTTCAGCAATGAAAAGCCGTTAAGTTCTGCCAAATCTACGATTATCTGACTATGCAAGATTAGAGGAATAGTCATGCAAACCTGATTAACAGCAGGAACAATCTTTGCGAACTTTAGGAGCTCCTTAATCTGTTGAATGCTGAAATTGCTGACTCCAATGGATCGAACCAGACCCGACTCGACCAACCCCTCCATGGCTTTCCATGCCTTCTTCAATTTACTCAGGAACTGCTTATACTCGCTTCCCAATTTCAAAGGTGGGTCACTTGCATCACCAAACCCAGTGCTCTCAGGCCAATGCATGAGATACAGATCCAAGTACTGAACCCCTAGATTCTTGAGCGACACTCTGACAGAATTATCGATCTTATTGGTAGAGTTCATGTTACAATAGAGCTTAGAGGTGAGGAACAGGCCTTCCCTTTTAAGTGAGCCTAGCTTAAATGCCTCAGCTAGGGCTTCCCCAACCTCAATCTCGTTCCCGTAGAGATGGGCACAGTCAATGTGGCGATACCCAACAGAGAGGGCCACCTTAACAGCCTGGACACAGAGGTCGCCACCGCTCTGCCATGTCCCGAGCCCAATAGCCGGGATTTTGGCCCCCGTGTTCAGCACGAAATACAAGCCGGCACCGTCGCACTTCCCTTTCATTCCCACTTGTGATCTCACAAGATAAACCAACAAGATATATTTGGCGGAAGAAATGTCAAAGAGATATCTATGTCCAATTCCTCTTCCGGTTTGAATGAGTCTCCAGTTTGACAGTAACAGCGATTCGGTCCTGTCAAATCCAAGGAACCCGATGAGCGCAAATCAATCGAGAAAAAACGGAAACTCTATCATGATTTCATCGCATTCCGAGTGGCTCAAGATCCAGAAATGCACAAGAACAAAACTCAGCACATCAAAATTGAGTGGAGGAAACGGGATTGACAAATGAACAGTGTTTACGGAAATCTTCACCAACCACGGAATCTAGAATCTTCCCTGCTCCGGAGGACTAAACAACTAGGCAAAACCAAACTCAGGCAATTGGGACAAAAAAAATTCAAACCTTAGAGCTCGAGGTTGAGCAGAAAGAACTGTCCGGTCGCGAATTGAGAGGAACGGCGCGGCACTCGAAATGAAGAAAGCGAGCAGAACACAGATTGCTTGCGGCGGTCGGAGCGGAATGCGCGAAGCACGAAGCGGATCACGCTCTCAGTCCTGGAGGAAGCAGCCTTTGGTTCGAAGAAGAAGAAGAAGAAGAAGAAGAAGTTGTTAAGCCAGCGAAAACTGGGAGGAGAGGTCAAATGGTCAACAATGGCGACAGAAGGAAGGAAGGAAGGAGGGAAAGGGCAGAGAAACAGATAGAGAGAGAGAGAGAGAGACTGCTTAGCTGTTTTAAGATCAATTTCCTGCCAAATTTTCCCGATTATTAATTAAGTATTTTCTCACCGAAAAATTAATTATTTTCATTTGTCATGGTTAATTTGATTTGCTCCCTAAAGTTTTGGGTGGTCAGGAAAGGATCCTTATAATTTTGAGTCGTCTCAAATTACTTCCACTTATATCTCATGTCGACCGCCTACTATCCGAAGAATCCACAAGTCCCATGTCAAGTATAGGAAGCGCTCTGAATTGTTAATATAAGTCGAGAGGGCGCACCTCTTACGTACTGTACAAATGGATCTTATGATTCAAGCTTTGGCAATACCTCGTGTCGGAGTTTAGAACTTATGATTCAAGCTCCGCATTTACAGTTCAAGTATCAGAATAATGAATTTTTGAGGTGACAGACAGTACTACACTAACTATAGTTAAAACTCGAATCCCATATCAAATAAACATCTAGGGATCTAACACTAACAAATGTTGACATTTGAGTCGGCCTTTTGGGCTAGGCTAGCTCATATAGTTTCATGGGGTCGGGGCAAGTTAAAGGAAAAATAAAAATAGGCGCAAATGTTTGCGCATGGTCTTACCAGTTTATAGCTTAACTTATTATATTCTTCATTTTAAACATTGGAAAGCAAGAAAGACTCTAACATCTCTCTCTCTTATTTCTCTTATACGAGGATCATGTCAAAGCATTAATCAATATATGATCTTTTTTAGATTACAACGGGCATGTAGTCGGCACAATTTTGTGCCACGATCATTCACAAGAAATTAGAGTCTTGTTATGCAGTCTTTTTTTTTAGGGATTAATAAGTAAGAAACACGACTAAACCACAAAAAAAATATATATATATATATATATATATATATATATAATTAAAAGGATTAGTGGTAATATATTGTTAGTATTGAAAAACGAATTCAATCCACTAGAGATGCTCACTTTCAATAGAAAAAATAGAAATTTATATATATATTTTCGTTGGTGGGACTTATATATCTTTTTATTCCTCTTTCCTATCATCCACTGCACCGGGTGTGCCTTTGGCTTATTGTTAAAGAATATTATGCCGGTATCTACTACCGACGTGAGGACTGACTTGACATACTTTGTAAATTATATGGATCATCTTGAGCAACTCAAAAGAGCATTGGGAGCAACGTGCAATTATCATTGTGTTTACAGTACAAGAGAAAAGGAGAAGACAAAAAGAGCTTTTCCTTTCGCCAAAAAGTCACAAAGAAAGACAAATAATTATGCAGCCAAAAAGCAACATTGGGATTTATTTTTTATTTTTTATTTTTCATTTGTCAAGCTCTATGCACCCAAAGACATAGACCCCAACAGGCACACAAGTCCTTTGACATCTCTATTTTTATAATTGGATATTTTTTTAATTGAAATACGATGGGTACTATAACGTAATTGATTTGGATTCTTGACGTATTTTAATAAATTGACCTTATTGTGAAGAAGAACAATAAAAATAAAATCCTGTCAATATCAATTCTCCTACGTCAAATCAAGTTTGGTTGTTTGGATTTTATCAAATTAATCTCGATAATTTTGTTTCACATGATCCATTAAAGTTCACATAATATATAGATTAAATATCAATCGTGCCATAAAAAAATGCTTATTGAAGAGAATTCTCACGTTATCTTTTTTAAATATATGTTTGAATCAATAATAATTTCTTAGTTTGAATCGTAATTGGACATTGTGCTTTGTCATTGAATATTTTTTCCATGACCCCGATTCCTATCATGAATTAAAATAAAATAACAAAAAATGGGCAGCTTGTCTTGACATCTTATATTATGGAAAAGTGTGGGGTTCCGCTGGCAGATCCGTTGCGCCAGGGCCCCTTTACTAGTTGACCGGTTCTGACCGGTCAACTGGTAAATCACTTTTTTTTTTAGTTTTATATAAAAGCAAATAATAAATGAAAAATTGCAGATTTATTTTAAAAAATAATCAAATAAAATAAAATTTTGAAAATAAAAATTGGAAATGAATGGTAATAAAAAAAAATTTAGATATTTCGAAAATGTTGTACTGAATTGTAATAACAATTACAAAATATAAGTTATCATAAAATTTAATTTATGGGATAACTTCAGTGGAAAAAGTGATAATTTTGTACAAATTGATATTTGTCACTTGTTCAAAATGTGGCATGACAAAACTAAATCTCCGACGATAATGCAAGTTGAGTATATGATAACTTAGTCTAAATTAGTATATTAATGACATTTTAAACTAATTTTATGACAAAAAATTATGTTCGGAGATAACATCAATTAGATAATTTATTTACATAATTTAGAGATAACTTATTTGTAAGATGTGATAACTTAATTTAAATTGGCCTAGTTATCACTTGAAAACTCACACTATCACTATTTACTGTACCAATGATAATTAATACATTATTGGGGATAATTTAGTTCAAATTGGCCTATTTATCACAAGTTGAACAATTGTTATCACCATTTATACAATGTTTATATAACTAATTTGTAATATGTGATAAATTTGTTCAAATTGGGCTAGTTAATACGTGATGGACTCATGTTATCATTATTTACTTTACCAATGATAACCGATGCATAATACATGATAATTTAGTTCAAATTGGCCCATTTGTCAGAAGTTGACCAGTTGTTATCACTATTTACATAATCTTAAGATAACTAATTTGTAATATGTGATAATTTAGTTCAAACTGGCTCATTTATCACAAGTTGAACAACGGTTATCACTATTTACATAATTTAGAGATAACTTATTTGTAAGATGTGATAACTTGATTCAAATTGGCCTAGTTATCACCTAATGAACTCTCGTTATCACTATTTACTTTACCAATGATAACCGGTAGATAATATGTGATAACTTAGTTTAAACTTGCCCATTTATCACAAGTTGAACATTTGTTATCACTGTTTACATAATCTTGAGATAACTAATTTGTAATATGTGATAATTTTGTTCTAATTGGCCTACTTATTACCTGATGAACTCTCGTTATCACAATTTACTTATTCAGTGATAACCGGTGCATAATAGGTGATAATTTAGTTCAAATTAGCTCATTTATCACAAGTTGAACAATTGTTATCACTATTTACATAATCTTGAAACTAACTTGTAATATGTGATAACTTATGTCGAATTGGCCTACTTGTCACCTAATGAACTCCCGTTATTATTATTTACTTATTCGATGATAACCGGTACATATTAGGTGATAACTTAGTTCAAATTGGCCCATTTGGGAGAAGATTTCTCCGAAAATCCCCAAAATTTAAAATAAATAAATAAAAATAAAACCGGTAACCTACTAAAGGAGTAAAACAAACGGAAGGCTCGGATTTAGTCTTCATAGCTAACGGTGGTGGGTGCTGGCGAAATGGTTCCGCCGGCGGACCCCAGACGCCTCCCTCATATCATACCTTCCAATAACATCTTCGAAGTCATTAAAATTTGATTTTTCTAATGAAAATAAAGACTTTTTTTTTTTTTGGGGGGGTGAAGAAACAGCATCCAACCAGCACCTACCGAACACAAAACGAACCCACTCTGACACTCTTCCACGCATTTTTATGAAAGAAAACGTGCCATTGGAATATTTTAAATCATGGGATTAATCTCTGTCCATGATATTACAAAATGACCAGAATTATTGTGCTTGTGGGTCATCTGTATGGCATGTGGTAAAACTTACATGTCTCGTATGTTTGCAAGATATTTACATAGATTGTGAGATTGATGGGGAGAAATCCGAACACCCTCATTATTAAAAAAAAAATCAATAAAATAGCACAAACTTTTACTGATTTCTCTCTTTTTTTTTTTTAATTTTGACTTTTCACCTTCAAACTTTGTACGGGCTCCTTCAATCTCATTAAAATCCGTTGAGACCACGAGCAATCAATGTTTATCCTCATTGCAAGCCGACGAAAATAATAGTATCCACCTAGCAGCACAAAAAGATTTACTCACATTTACGCGATCAGTCGTATATGCGATCAACCGTGGATCAAGACCAACTGGATGAATTGAGCTATATCGATTATAATCGAACCATTTAATCTAGTCACAAGCTAATAGATTAATTATTAATCAGGTATATTCCTGACCAATTTTTTTTTTTTTAAAAAAGAGAAAGAGAAAGAGAAAGAAATTGCAATAATAATTTTTGAACCTATTAATTTTTAATTACTAGATTTATTGACGTAGCGGTCAAGTTCGATTGATCAATCCATGAATTAGACTAATCAAATGGATGGGATTAATTTTTTATAATCTATATATAATATAACTATTACAAAAGTATGCAAATCAACCAGGTATTCTTTGAGTTATTTTATTTTGTTCTTACATTTTATGTTACATATAAATGTTTCTAATTTCTTATTTGAGTAGTTATCATAAATATTTATATGTTAAATACTGACTAATTTATTAGAAACGATTTGCAAAGATATTAGATGAGATATTCAAATAACGTGACTAAGAATGCGTTCAGATAGATCAAAGGGGTAGGGTCAGAATAAAATTAGTCTATCTAAACATCGAAATGGTGAAACTAATTTAAATTTATAATATGAACTAAAATTTGTCTAAATATATTGAAAGTATATAAAAGACAACATATTGAAATCGTGAAGTACGAATTAAAAATTATGTAGACGCGTCAAAAATTAGGAAAAGTCGAGAAACTTTAACAACAGTTCTCTATTTATGAAGGGAAAGGGGGAGATTAACCGAGCCCGCATATAGTCTCATCATTTCAGCCGTATTCGCCATTCGGTATTCCATAGAGCTAACTTCTATGGCACGTTCGCATGGAGGTCATTGATTCAAAAACTTCATCGCTTAGCATACGAATATCCCATCGTCCATTCAGAAACCTCCTCCTCGCTCCATATCCATCCACTGAGATATGCCATGACAGGAAGGAAGCAGAGAATAATTTGAGATAATTGTGTAAAATTGTTCCGATTCATATGACACTTCAGCCATCTGCTTTGTCACTCTTTCTTCAGTACTGAATCGTGTAAGCGACAGTAATTGTCGGTGTGGCCCTCATCGTGAAAAACATGAAATGAATGATTGGGTGGTGTCAGTTTAACATATTATCATATCATTCTGGCCGGATTCAATTCTCGGTCAGACTGCATCGTAGCAAGGACAGTTCCCTGTTTGAGCATGCAATGCACGCTGACAATTCCACCAGAACCGAGTAAGCAGGAAGGACTGCTCAAGGAAATCGAATCTACAGATGAAAAGCATCGGAAATGTGCGGATTTGGTTCAAAGAGGCGTACTAGGTTCTAAAACGCAAAATCAACTACCAGCCCCGACACCATGTAAAGATTTGCAAAAATTTAAAAGACATTCAAGCAGAGTAATAAACGGGCCAACACAAATGCAGCTGCAGTATTCAAACCCAAAATCCAAAATCCCGACATGCATCTTGGAGAATTTTTTGACGTTGAGTTACGCTAGAGATCTACGTCAAGCCAGAATGTTCAAATCAGAAGACACAGCAGGAGAATGAATACTTAGGCAACTCCCCCTTGCAGCCTCAGTAACGATACCTGCTCCTGTCCCTGTCACGATCCCGGTCTCGCCCGTAATCCCGGTCTCTATCCCTGTCCCGGTCTCTGTCTCTGTCATATCCGTAATCACGGTCTCTTCCACGGTCACGCTCTCTGCTTCGACTGTGGCGTCTATCTCGCTCGTCCCGATCTCTGTGTTTGCCACCTTCCCTGTCATCCCTTTCCCGTTCCTGTTCCCGTTCCCTTCCTCTATCTCTGCTCCTTTCCCTCCCATCTTTATCATTGACAACTGCAGACAGTACTAAAGCAATTAGTATTACACACAGAAAAAAAAATCCCAATCATGAGTCTGCCCTGCAGAATTTATGCTTCCATATGAAAACAGTTTACATGCAGCCCATTTAAAGGGTACTTTATACAAGAAATTCCTCAACACAAGCCAAAACTGCTCCATAAAACATTTAGAAAACCCATTCAAAATCCTAAAGAACATGCTGTATAAATTAAATATAAAGAGAGAAATGTGCAGCATATATTGAGGCTACACCATAGTTATTCCACTTAGCGGTAAATCTATTTCAGTTGGCAGGCAAAACAACTATAACAGGAAAGCCGATGATGATGAAGATGATGATGGCAAATGGTACATATTAGAAGGACAAGAAGTATTCTACCAGGCCATGTATAATCGGATGCCACACGCATACATCATCTCAGGTGGGAAAAGGTTCAGAAAAGCAAATTCATGCATGCATTCATACGCCTGCCTTTCTGAGCTCAATCTTCAAGCCACACAGAAAGACAAAAACTTTACCAAACAAGCTCCACCATACCTAGTTCTTCAACCTCCCACCCTGCACGCCCAGCACCAGGTATGCCCTGAGCAGCTTCAGCTTGTTGAGTTTTAGCACGGAACTTCTTCTTGAGATTTCCAAATTCATCATACATCTCGCCGTCGTCCTGAATTCAGAATCAAAACTCAGAACCTTTCCTGGAACAATAGTTAAGGCAGGTTCAATTGATTCTTACCTCCTCAGCCTCCCTCCGCCTTCTTCTGGTTTCCTCAATTTCTTCTTCATCAAGTTCCTTATAACCTCCACCACGTCCTCCCCTGTTTTCACAAGTTCAATTGATAAATATCAACTAGAGAACTCTTTCAAGTAACAGCCATTAGGAACCAATGCATAAGTGCGAAAGGCTACAGAAGCTTGCATTATAAAGGTGAGATTTTCGGATGTATCGCCTTGTAACGAAGAAATATTCTAGAATAAGAGTCTCAGACACTAATAACAAGCGATGCTTATCACATAGTCAAAACTGCAATACGAGCTTTGTTCTGACTTCTGAGTACCAAATCAACAAACAGAAAAAAGAAAAATGGATAACACTGTGACATATGAGTTTTAAGAAATTGCACAAGTATTACAGATGCTTTATCATGTTTCACCATATACTGCAACCACCAAAAGGGAGAAAGAAAAAATACACAAACAAAAGATATATACACTACCTTACACCTCCCTCATTATGACCAGGCTTATTGGTGTTGCAAATGTTGCACTTTGTACGCTTTGCCCAGTTTATGTTGCCACACCTGAAACCAGGAAAATTAAGAAGCATACAAAGACAAGAACTCTTGCTGAGAGCGTATCTAAAAATGCTTATGAAATATCGACAAGCAAAAGCACTGAAATTTTGACATAAGCTTAATTGGAATATTATGTTGGGTCATTGCTTCTCCAAAAACTACATTAAGAAATATTAACGAACAACTTTAGTGATCGTTGACACAACTATCATCAACCACTCAGCAATAATCTAATTGTGACCACAGAAGAAACCGATTAACCACTAATATTGTACAGACCAGTGGTAGCATGTTTTGATATTATGGTAATTTTAGCCCACAGAAAAAAGAGGTCATCAGTGAAGACAAAGTGGAAGCAAGTCCATACATACAGTTTTACACTCTTACATTGGACAAGGCCAATCATTTGGACCAAAAAGTCCTGTAGGAGCAGCACCAACTGGACGGCCTGCAGCCCCAGAATCATGAGTACCCCGGCCCCTCCCACGGCCACCACCCTGTGAACCACCACCTCCAGCACCAGCAGGTCGAGCACTTCCACAGCGATTGCAGACACCACGAAATGCAAAGTTTACATTGGAACAACTGCTAACAGAACAAGTGATCAGGAGAAATTTAGATAGCAAAGTACGATATGGAAACAGACTACTAAGCAAAGGCTCGTGTAAGCAAGAAGAAGCTGCTCACCAATGTCACTCACAGACCTTGTATTCGGACACAACCAGTCTCCCTCTTGTTTCCATGCTTTTCCTGAAGCATCACCCCGACCTCTACCCCTTCCAACACCACCATTTACATCCTCAGCATTTTCCTCCAATACGCCAAGATTTCCAGCATCATTGCTGTCTTTGCTCTTCATGTCTGCAATGAAAACTCCAATAATACTTCCGTGAAAATCCTTCTTGTTAAACCATTCAACAGCAGCTGCTGCAGCATGGGGATCCTCATATGTGACAGTAGCATCTCCCTTAGGTTCATTCGTCTCTTTGTCTCTGTAGAGCCATATCTTGGGCCGTCCTGTACGCTTGTCTTTCTACAAGGGATGGAGCATAGACATATCTTTTACACAGTAAGGAAGAAAACTCGGTCCATCATGACATTTTCTTTCCTGAAAATTGCTCTCCACCTGCCTTTTAACAAATTTGTTTCGACTTTCTCAAGCACATTAGATAAAAGTGCATACTACAGAAAAAAAAATTCCATCTTTCTTCTAGTTTCAAATACTTACCAGGTAAAAAAAAAGAAATCTTGGAGTTTCTCACCAGGTAAAAACGTATCTTCCAAAGAAAATAAACTGCTCCTTAAGGCACTTCGTTTGTAGGTTAACGTGCGAAGACATTTGCGCAGCTTATCATGAAAATAACCAAATTCGACAAGGACTAACTGCCCATTTGGTAAAAATAGAAAAAGAGTATAAGGAATAAACATTCAAACTATGATACAGCTTTGTTCTGAAAGAGCTGCAAGTATCTAAGTTGTCACTTTCAATGACACTTCCACGGGAAACTTTTTTTTTTTTTGGCTAAGAGTTACTTATGAAAAAAAAAATCTTCCTTGAATGTACTCGCTGCAAAGTTGCCATGAGCTTAATTTGAGCATCAATTCTAACGGTAGAATGGACTGTAAAACGGAATGAAACACGCAGATCGTGCTTGGAGAGACAGACCCTACCTTAAGCAAACCAATAGTGCCGAAATGCTCCGCAAGCATGTTTTCATCAGTTCCCTCGGGCAGGTTACAAACATATACCGAAACATTACCCGCCATTGAGCTCCGAAACTCCTAAAATTCAGAGCAAGAAACAGAAATTACACCACCTTTGCATTGCAAATCGCCGAAATTAACAGCTGAAAAATGGGATACGGCGGGCTGCCAGCAAAACCTAAAATCGAAGAGGGTAATCAAAAGAAAGAGGAAAGGCGGAGAAACGAAGATGAATTGCAAAGGACTGTGACAGCGGAAAGATCAAAATTGGAATGCGAAACTGAGAATAGAAGGCGAAGCCTCAATATCGTCTACGATCCGAGTCCCGGCGCCGATTGACGAAAAGCAGTAAGGAGACAGCGATTGGTACCTAGAACGAGCGCAGAAGGGAAGATAACGCCAGCTGAACCGGAGAAGGGTTTTGCCCTGTCGGGAGAGACAGCAGGTTCTTCTGCTGTTAGGTTTAAGGCGTCTCTCTCTCCCTCCTCCCAGGCACAGTCCCTCTGCTACATCGAAACTTAACGATGTTTCAGAGCGAAAACGTTGGGTGAGGAAGATGAGGTTTATGCTTAATTTCAAATCGGGCCCTGTAGTTTGAAGGCGGATACGAAATGCTCCTTAGATGGCTTGTTTGCATTTGCACTCATTGTACTTTTGTTTTTTCTATGATTACCTCCTTGTACATTTGGACTTCCATTTTTCTATGATTAATAATACCTTCTGAGGAAGACTTGGAATATTTATGAGTCTGGGGATGAACAGATAAGAGTCTGGGGATGAACTGATAGAGTCGAATGTTATGGATTCAATCCGGTGATCGAAGTCCTTTATTGTTCTAGATTATTTTGCAATCAGTGCGACGACGATTGTGGCGGAACTCTGATTTTCAAAGGCTATAGAGAGATGAGAGCTTTCCCTCTGTTTATGGGGGCAAAAGTTGCCTTATACGGCTTGTCGGATACTCGGTATTTTTCATCGTAACTAGACCCTATCCTATATAAAAGCGATTCCGAGATTTTGAAACCAGACAATACCCTATAACGCGTTGTGATCAAATTCCTCTCGGAATGTGTATTAAACTACAGTTTACGGGTATCCAATTTAGAACCTATTTCTTTTTCTTTTTTAATCTCTTCCGAAGCAATAGCGGATCAAACAGAGCAACAGAATATTCTAACGGGCGCCTTGCTCTGTTTTGCATTATATTCTTTTGGTCTAAATTTTGATGGCTTTTTTCTTTTAGTAGTTGTAGGGTTTTATGTTAAAGACTAGATTTTTAGATCCATGCATTGCACGGATTTAACAAATAAAAATTCATAACATGTAGAAATTTAAATATATATTTATAAAATTAGTAATTAAATTCAACAATAATGGTTAATATGGACTATGTATGAAATATATCACATATAAATTGTTTTTACTCTCAAAATTTTAATATTGCAAATTTCAAACTTTTAATAGCAAATAATTATTCGAGAGACACGAAAAATTAATCTAAATTACATCTATATAGTTGTAATAATATTTTTAAATAATACTTAAGTTTTGATCAAATAAAAAAAATATTAATATAAGTGAACAATTGTCGGTAAGATTTTACGAAGTTATCAATCGAAAAATTTCATAAACAAAACCAAAGACAAATACGGCTCGTTTATACGTTAGTTAGTATGATTACCGGGCCATCTTGAACCAAATAGCTAGGTGATGATGATTGGATATATGTCCGTAAATGTAAAGTCCGGTGCATCCATAGAATATAGTTTCAGGCATAGCACCGTCCGAAGTCGAAGACCTAAACACTCCGCCGACCATTGGTCTACGACTATGTAAAGAGCGGGACTGATTCGCGTGTACTGTATACGTATAACGATGTAAAATAGGGTTTATTGGAACTAATCAATGAATTAGATGTGGTTTCCTACAATTCAATCAGCAGACGTACGAGCAAACGTCAGATTTACACGACAGTACTCAATGAAGTAGATCAGGAAACATAATACTAAAATCTACTCCTACTAAAACACCAAACTCTCGGTGTATGCTATACATTCCGCATTCGCTAGATCGAACAACCTTGATCGGGTTTCTGCTAAGACCCAATTTTGCCAACTCCGATGGATTCACCAAAACAATATTCGAGATTCAGTACGAATACAGCATCGAACCCCACTGCGCACGTACTCCCAACAATATCTCGAACTCACGAACGGCGTCTAGGTTATCCAACAAACCAGCCGTGCATGTCACGCTCTCGATCTTCCTGCGGGCCTCCTCTCTTTGCCGCTGGATTTTAAGCATTCGCCAGTTCGCACAGACCAATTTAAACTCTTGGTCCGAGATGCAGACTTTGGTGCTGCAAGTGAGCGATGTAATCTCGTTGTTACTTGGACTGATAACATCTCCTGCTACAGTTTCAGGGCGGAGTGCATGGACGGTGTCTTCCGTGGCCTTTCGAAGCGGGCGGGTCTGGATTCTTCGTCTCGCTAACGTGCGGCTCTGCTTTTTTCTCTTCAGGCAATCTGCCTCTCTGCACGTGCCGCTCGGCTTTGTTCTCTTCAGATTATCCATTGCAGCCCCCGGTCTCTGTTTCTTGAGACTCGACGATGCTCTCAAACCCATGACGTCCACCCGCTTCTACTTCAAATTATCCATTGCAGCCTCCGTTCCCCGTTTCTCGAGACTCGAAGACGCTTTCAAACCCACGACGTCCACCCGCTTCTGCTTCAGATTATCTATTGCAGCCTCCGGTCTCTGTTTCTTAAGACTCGACGACGCTCTCAAACCCATGACGTCTACCCGCTTCTGCTTCTTTCTCTCTGGACCCTGCACTGCCTCGGGTTCCTTAACTCCATCCCGATAGCACCTCTTCGCCGGAATTCGAATTACTACCATGGCTCGAAACTCAGAGCAGGTAATGCGATGAAGAAACGAAAGGAAATGTTGATACGGTGTAATGTGAGTGCGAGACGATGTAGGAGAGGAGATATTAATAGATCGCAATTTCCTGTTTTATCCAAGCTCCAAACCCACTTATCTAACGGTAGGAATGAATAAAAGAGGAAATCAGTCTTGATATTTTGAAAATCCAGAGTAAAGATTTCCTAATCTGGATATATCAACTAAACGTTTCCTATTCAGTCTGCGTCAAATATACTCAAATCAGTCAAGAGAATTCCACTGATATCTTTGACTCTTGCTTAGCATATATCGGACGGACCGGACCGGACGGAGAATCTTCCGCGCATGGTCCGGTCTCGCGATTCTCCTCTCCGAGGCCCAATGAGAGAGAAACTAGGCCCGAGTCAGGAATCGAGGGAGCCCATTGGGCCTGGTTGGCCCAAGCATGGCGGGACCCGGCCCAGCCTAATTCTCCTGGGGAGGATGTAAAGAAAACGCAGGGTGCGAAATTCTTGTAATCAATCAATAGGGTTATTGAAGTTATTCACCGAAAAAAACTACAAGCCACCGAAAAAAAATATGGTTATTTTATGTTATATGCATAATATATTTTGTGTTTATCAAATTTTTTTAAAATAATATTACTTTTTTATTTTTTTGTTTTCTAAATAAATATATTTTGTGTTTCTCCACGCCGATGCCCAATAAGGAAGAAACCAGGCCCGAGTTAGGAAACAGAAGAAGCCCATTGGGCCTGATAGGTGGCCCACCACGAGGGTGAGGTAAAGTCCAACTGTAAGCGGACGGAGGAAGCCGAACTCCTCTGATCGAGCCATTGAGCACATTTACATTATATTCTTTTGGTCTAAATTTTAATGGCCTTTTCTTTTAGTAGTTTTAGGGTTTTATGTTATAGACGAGATTTTTAGATCCGTGCATTGCACGAGTTTAACAAATAAAGATTCATAACATGTAGAAATTTAAATATGTATTTATAAAATTAGAAATTAAATTCGACAATAATGTTTAATATGGACTATGTATAAAATATATCACATATAAATTGTTTTTACTCTATAAATTTTAATATTGAAAATTTCAAACTTTTGATAACAAATAATTATTCGAGAGACACGAAAAATTAATCTAAATATAATTATACATATACATTTGAATGTGGTATAATAATAATAATGGCTTATTGTAAATATATGCAATTATGATTAAATAAGGTTAAATTAGCAAATGCATATAAATTGAGAGTTTATAAATAAAAAATACCTATGCATAGATATAGTTGGAGATGAAATATTTTATTTTTAATATATCTTAAACACTTATGATAATTACAAACTTATCTTCAAAACTTATGGTTATTAATTCTTAACCGAATTGGAGAAATGATAATTTTAAAAAAGTTGCATCACTACTCCTCCTTCAATATAGTAGTAATATATGGATTAATTATAGTTCCTTGAGATATTTAGATATAATTATTAGATATTATATATACTATACAAAAAAGAAATAACTCTTTATAAAACTTACAAAATTTAACTAAAAATAATTAAATTTTGAATTAATTAAATACAATTATATTTGCAGTTAAAGTTGTCGTGCAATGCACGTGTAACAGAATCTAGCATAATATATAAGGAAGAAAACTACTCATTAATCTCGTATTGCGAGTAAATTTATATTATTTAGATATATTTAGTGAGAAATGTTAAAGATTAAAAATTTTATTGCAGTTCAAAATATGGTAAGAGTATGCATAATCAAACTTCAACATAGAAGAAATTGCATGATTCGAATAGTTGCTTGGAACCCTTGACTCATAAGGTACTTGATAAACTGTTTCTTCTTATGTATACTCTCGAGGAATTTGCCAACGGAAATTATAAGGTGCCACATGAATTTTGCTCAATAAAGAAGAAACCCAAGCCAAGAAATCATATCGAATGTTGGGACAACAGCCTCTCCACATGCCTATTGGCAATGAGTACATAAGCTCCAAATCCAACATATACATATACTTTCACGATATGAAAACAATTTAGAATTTAATGATCATAATGATACCATTAATTTTAGTTGTTACAAAATTTATTTTTCTCTTTATTAACTGCATTGATGGTAATATTTATGTTAGACTAATATTGATTGGAAGATAATATTTTATGTATATTTTATTGCAGAAAGTTTTAGAAATTTTTAATTCACAATTATAATTAGTATGTATTTGGTATGGCCTTTAATTTAATATTGAGTATTTCATATATCAGTATACTAAATTTTAAATAATCATTGAATTTGTTCACATCTATTAATACATACTGTCAGCACCCCGTTTTAGTCCATCGACTCTAGGAGAGGGAGCCAACAGCAATTCTAATTACAACCTTGGAATTGTAACAGGAGATTACGAGGTAGTTAACCAAAATTTATATTACTTGATATATATGTATTGGTTATAATCAAAATAAACTATGAAAATTTAAGCCTTATTAGTTAACAGTATACGTATATTTTCTATTTTAATTTATTTATTATTTCTCAAATTATTTTATAAATGGACCGTAGTATATATCTAGGATTATCTTCAATTTACACAATATTTTGTCTAAAGAAATGGGCAAATTACACAAAAAAACCTAAATTTTGTAAAACGTCTCAGTTTTGTTATAAATTTTGTTTTGTAACGAAACAAACCATAAGTTTCCTAAATTGTCTCAAAAATGACATCTGTTATAAATTCCATCAATTTTGCATACGTAGACTGTTAACTTCAAACATAAATTTATAAACAAGTAAGATAGGTTAAATAAAAAAATTCAAATTTTCAAAAAAGTCTCAATTTCATCATAAATTTGGCATGTAATGAAAAAAAAATCATATGATTTATCAGATGATGTGTAAACTTTGTGAGTCTTGTGAAGTCTACGTAGGCAAATAGACGGCAAACTTAAAGGAAGGTAACGTGAGGTCAAATCTGAGACGATTATCAAAACATGTGGTTTGTTTTGTTACAAAATAAAATTTAGGATAAAACTGAGACATTTTACAAAATTTAGGTTTTTTTGTATAATTTGCCCTAAAGAAATTAATATGTTTGAACTATTCAGAAAACTCTCTCATAAAAAATCCAGCGCTAGTTTAGATACTAATAATATTTATTCTTTCCATTATTTTCAAACTGAATTTTCTACGCTAACGATGGGATCTAACCGAGATCTTCATAACACACAAGAAGTTCAAATTGCGAATGTAGAACAGCATTTACAAAATAGGGATATTCCCAAGACTAATAAGAAAGAAATATATGAAGTTGGAACTTTTTATTCTCTTCAAGATTACACTATTAAAAAGGTTGAAAAGTCAATACCCATCTCTGAAGAAGCTATTAACTTGCAATTATTTGCGAAAGAATCTATAAGAGAACATATAACGAAATATAAGTTTTTACATATTGGTCTAGTACAAATAACAGTAAAACCTTTACATAGGGCATGACTAGATGTACCAATTCTAGTCTGTTTAAGAGATGCAAGATTTATTTCCTTTAAGAAATCCTTACTAGCAGCTTTAGAATCAAATTTGCATAATGGTCATGTATGTTTTAACTGTTATCCTAACTTTTTCATATATCTAGATGACCCTTTAGTATTAGCTACTTTAATTGTCCAAACGTAAAATCATGACTTTGCAAAACAAGGAAAATGTTTGATCTTAATATATAGAATTTACTACACATTGATGGCCATTAACCTCTCGCCAGAAGCTCTATAAACTTAAAAAATGGGCGAGACAGTTTTAATATAAGTAAATATGCAAAGATTAGGCGTCATAACATCCAAATCTTTAAAATGGGAAGAAATTATTTTTTCCAAAATCATGGAAGCTCAAGGAAATAATGTCGAAATCTGACAGTTCTTCTAGTAGTATGCCTTCTAGGATAATAAAATTTGAAGACGGAAGTGTCCAATTAAACTTTGAAGGACTGCGCCTTAAGGAGAATTTCTTCTTTTCGAGAATATTTTGGTATTTCTCCAACTCCTTCTAGAAACTCTTTTCATACGACAAGAACCTCTTCTATTAATTTGCAAAGAGTAGATTTTAATAGGCGAATTTCGAAACTTGTTTTCAACATGGAAAAGTCAGTGTCTCTCATACAGTTTGAGATGCAAGTAGATAATTCAGAATATAAAAAGATGACAAGAACAGAGACGAAAGATTCCTGCATGAGACAATTAGGATATAGTAAAACCTTTTTGACTAAGAATAGTGTTTTCTTTTATTATTTTTTTGTACACTTTACTTTCGCTATTCAAAAGCCAATAATGTAATATCTTTTAGTTAAGACTATACGCATGTAAAGAAGACTTTACTTTTCAGTTGTAACCTTTGCGTTTTCAGTTGTATAAATAGGAATATGATTCCTGTTTATTTTGCTCAAAATTGTGTTAAAATATTATCAAAATTAAAAATTCTAATTGAAAGATTTTATGTTATGATATAATCGTATTTTGGGAACTCAAATCATGAATGAAATATACAACTGCAAGAAAAATAAAATTAATTCTTTTACTAAGTGATTTCTTTTATGAATTTTTGCATTTTCATTTTGCATAAAATCTGTTTTCATCAGTAAACAATTATCTTTTCACAAATCTCATATTAGTAATTTTCATGCTGCATAAGAATATGAAAATAGATTTTTTTTAACCATAGAAAAATTAAAATATTAAAATATAGTACAAAATACTCCTTTATTAGTATATTATCGATGGTATATATATATATACATGTACTTAATTGCTGTAATATGTTTTAGTTTTTATCAAGGTAGATAAGTTAAAAGATATTTTATTTGAAGCATTTTCTAGAAAATAAAATTAAAGATTTATTAATTAGTTGCACTAATATATGTGTAATAAATATAGCAATTTTCTTTTACTATATGTATATAGAATTGCGAAAAATATATTAAATACAACTATAGTATTTTTTTAACTCTACAAATTATTTAGATATAGAAAGTGCATGGTACTTTTCTAACTATATATATATAGAATATAGAGTGAAAAGTTAAATATATATTATTAAAAGCGAAGAAGTTAAAATATCTATATATAATATATAATTGTCATGGTGTTCACCATTATATGTCATTTGTCCAAAAAATTGAAATGTGAGCTTCTCAATCACTGACTTTTCGTATGTCGAATGTAATAAATTCACGTAACTTCTTGTAAAAAAGGGACAAACTTCATTATTAATAATAACAATATCACCATGGGCAAACCCTTATCCAATCGTCGAAATACAAGTCAAAGTTCTTACTTTACAAACTTCTTTCCTCAATTTCATTATAAAAAAGGGGTATTTACCTAAAATGGCTCATGGTTTGCTCGTTTTGTCAAATCTATCCTATGCTTTTTTTTGGTCAAATCTATCCCATGGTTTACTTTTTGCATCAAATCTATCACGGCGTTATCTTTTCCGTCAATATCTAACGGTGTGCTGACGTGGCGCCTACGTGGCAAGTGTGGCCCACTATCTCTCCATGTGCCACGTCAGCACGGCCGTTAGATGTTGACGGAAAAGATAACGCCGGGATAGATTTGATGCAAAAAGTAAACCATATGATAGATTTGACAAAAAAAAAGCATGGGATAGATTTGACAAAACGGACAAATCATGGGCCATTTTAGGTAAAAACCCCTATAAAAAATAAACCACTAATTAATAAGTAACAACAAAGGCAATCTATTCTAATAGTGAAAATACAAAAAATGAATTTTAAATTTTAAGACTGTGAGACAACAATTATTTAAGATAAAATATTTCTTATAGAAAAAGTTTCGCAATTCATCACATGAATATATTTTTATATTACTGAAAACAGCAGATATATAAAAGATGATATAAGAAAAATGGTAATTTCATAATTAAGAAATAAATTTGATTTTAATATAGGAAATATTAGACAAAATATCAAAGAAAAATATGTTCATATTGTTTCTTTCAATTGCAATCTTGATGTTAACATTAAATACATTTGATTTTATGTAAAACTACATTGATTTTGAGCTTAGCTTTTATAGTAAAATAATAATTTATTGCTAAAATTCAAAATATGTATCTATATATGTATTCAGTCACATTGCTATAAACACATAACTTATATTCAACTTGCGAAAAGTATCACTGATAGTGAATCATTTATTAGTAAAAGTTCACACAAAATACAAGTCAAAGGTCTTATTTTACAAAATTTTCTCCTCAATTTCATACTAAAAACGAACCACTAATTGATAAAGTAACAATAGAGAAATCTATTCTAATAGTTAAAATAATACAAAAATAGATTTCAAATTTTATATGGTGAGAAAGTAATTTTCAAAAAATTTCAATAATTATTAAAAATATTTTTACAATTCATCTCATTAATACGTTTCCAAATTAATTATTACTAACAAATGGAAATATAAATTACGAAT
Organism: Punica granatum; assembly: GCF_007655135.1. Classification (NCBI taxonomy): domain Eukaryota; kingdom Viridiplantae; phylum Streptophyta; class Magnoliopsida; order Myrtales; family Lythraceae; genus Punica; species Punica granatum. Next base: position 27,980,762 of record NC_045128.1, read on the forward strand.
TGAAGAAATTGGTAATTTCACAGTTAAGAAAAAAGTATTCGATTTTAATATAAGAAATATTAGACAAGTACATTACATGAAAATTTTGCATAATTTTCTTCATAAACTTGCATATCTTTGATTATATGCCTGCATGTGCGCGCTCACAAAATTATATATAGATATATATATATATATATAAATAACAAAAATGACCATAAAAATTTAATTTAAGAAAGTAAACTTTTATTAATTTTAAAGTAATAATTAAAATTTTAAAAATAAATTAAATTTCGTTGAGGTAAAACTTAAAAGTTATTCCAAATGATTAATGTTGCGTTTGGTTTGTAAGTAACATTTTAAAATCATATTTTGATTTGGAAAAAAAGTTGTATAAATAGTTATGTCTGAGACCCACCATTTGATTTTGTATAAGTTATTTTTTTTATTATGGAAAAAAGTTGTATAAATGGGGTCTACCATTTGACTTTGTATGAGTTATTTTGTTTTATTGTGGGTAGAATTAATGTTAATATACAATTTAACTTACATCGATTAATAAATGAAAATATGAAATTATAAAAAAATAGTTATAAGTAAAGGATATAAAAAAAATCAATTCTTGCCCCAAGAAAATAATTTGATCTAGAAAATATGAAGAAAGCTGAAAATTATTTATCTTCTTGAAAGATAACAAGCTTGTCCCAACGGAAAAAAAATGCTTGGCATATTGAATTAGTATTGTATATTAAGATATGATATATAACTATAATTAGAAAATTTTCATTTGTACATTATAAAATATATATTGTATAAATACTTTATATAATTTATTTCGAGGCGATTAACAAAAATTGCTATCCATTGCCTACCCTAATATTTGAAATACTAATGAAAATGTATCTTATACATTTACTATTTCTAAGTTTTTTTTTGGGCTGGATATTTACTATTTCTAAGTTATTAAAACAAAGTTTCTCTTGAAGCACAATTAATTTTCTAAGAAATTGTAAATAAAACTAAATATTGTGATGTTTTTTCTTCAACTATTAGGGCATGTTTGGTTTGCAGGATTAAGTATGGAATGTAATACCTATTCCGCATGAAATATTCATTTCGACGTTTGGTTGGTGGGAATGTGGAATAGTATTCCGGATCGGAAGAGTTATCCGGCTTGCATAAGGAATCCGGGTGTCTCCCTCGAACGTCCGGATTGGCTAATCTCCATCCGGAAAATGACTTGAAAACCCGAAAATGCCCTCAACTTTCTTGACAAATCACAATCTCATGCCATCCAACTTTATCTCCTTCCTGCAGACGAAGATCGAAGATAGAGAGAGAGATGACGAACCCCTGACCCTCGGAAGAGACAGAGACGAAGACGAACCCGCGACCCTCGAGCCCTCGACCGCGACCTCGAGCCCGCGACTCTCCGACATGTCAGGCTTTCCTTGTCGTCTTCTTCATCAATAATTCATGAAGATGAAGAGGGTCGTCCAGCCCATCATCCTTCCTTTTCCCTTCTGCACATACCAAGTAGATTAGATTCTTTTGACCCAACAATTTCTTCAAGTTCAATCTTCAAGACCCGACAGCACACCATCCTCGGATCGGTAAGCTCTCTACCTCCGTTGTTTATTTCCTCAAGGGCAACCAATTTAATGGATGTTTTCTTATTGCAAGAGTCAGAATTCCATACAAAATTCGATTTTTTTTTCTGTAGGTGTTAGCTTTCTGTACGAGTTGCTGATAGCCCTTGCGTTGATGATTGATGTGCGTCGACCTCTGTTCTGTTATCTGAGCGATTCTCAATTTGAGGCATAAGATTGTGTTCCAGAGGGGTCTCTGTTGTTTAGTGTTGAATTTCCTGTAAATTATTGCGGAGTTTCTGTTGGATTCCGGGTTTATTATACGGTTATGCTGCTATTTGTATTCGGGGTTCAAGGGTTAACTTGATTTTGTTGCTATGCAGACAACTAGTGTGAAGGCAGCAGTAAGGAGAAAGACCACGTACTCGAACGTATCTTCTCCGATTTTCCTCCTTATTAATTCGCAAATACTGGAGCAGATGCCTCAAGTTGTAACCTCTCTCGACCCACACGTAGAGAATGGTTTGCAAAGGTTTGATTTTTTTTACTCGTTCAGGCAGTGATCGTTTCACTTCCAATCTCATGAATGATTAGGATAGCAATGCGAGTTATCATGGGTATCTGAAGCTGAGACTACAGTATAAAGCTTGTCCCGATAGCCTGTTGCATTTCGTTTCTAGTACCTTAGTATTCTTTGAAACCACTAGACGTCACAGAAAAGAACTCTTTTTATGCAGCAAATTTGACATGCCTTGTTGGATCTTTGCAGTGTTCCTCATTTGAAAACTGTAGCCCAGTTGCTAACGAGCATGGAGAGCAACCATCTCAGTTCTCTGTCCCAGGTCGGAGTCTCTAGGGAGGTCAGAAATCTCCTTTGATACACAATATCACACATACTCGAACATGAGCTCTTCCTTTGCTTAGTCCCCCAGATTTTTAATGTTGTCAATTCTCGATTAGTTTAATTTTGATCTGATGTTTGCTTCGCAGAACCATAATGTTGGATCTGACTTGAGATATTTACCTCTGAACCTTGAAATGCTGGCATCTAGTTGATCCTCTGAAGCTTTCGCAAATTGAGTTTTTTACTGTTGAAGTGGATTGAGGAAATTGAAACTCCATTAGTGGATCAAGAGAGCCGAACAAGATAGCTGCTGTGCGGAAAGTCTCTTGAGAGCCAGAATCCTGCAAGTTCTTTTCCCTTCGTGCTCGGATGAGTTCCTCTGTAAATTAGTATGGAGCCTGAAATGTATAGCACTGTAATTCATTACATTACCCTACCAACTGAGCTGTTTCATTTGGTATGAATAATAACTATTACGTAGTATACTCTGGATTTCTCCTTCTTATTAAAATCACCCGTGTGCAACTATTATTCATTTCATTGGATCTTCGTCATGTTCAAGACAAATAGTAGGGGTGACGCAGTACGGACTACGAGAATTTCTCGTGTAATTTGAAAAGGAGTCTTCACAGAATAGTTATGGGCCGACATTGCTAAATAATTATTTCTAATAATTACAATTAAAAAATAATATTATTAATTCATTATTAATAAACATTTAAATATTAATAAATTTACTATTTCTAATTAAAATAATTACTTTATTAATAATCATAATTTTCAGTAATTTAATTAAAATAATTAATTTTTGAAAATTATTTACTTTTTAAATTATTTAAAATGTTAATTTTTTTATTAATTATAAAAATTGCTATTAATGTTATCTATTTATCTTATAAAATCCATTAAATTTAGCATGAAGAGCATTTCTGTCTTTTTACCCTATTTCTGTTCTTTCCATTTCTTATTTAAGCCAATAAAACATCAGAATTATAATTTTCAGTTTTGCTATTCCCTCCAACCAAATAAAAAAAATTAATTAGAATTTATATTATATTCCATGTTTATTCTATTCATTGTCTATTATATTCCCTGTTTATTTCATTCCAGCAAACCAAACGTAAACTTAGTTCGATAAGTTTTTTTTTTTGCCTAAACTGTTATTATTCTACAGATAGAGGACTTTGTTAGAATAAATTTAAATTAGTTGTCATGATATATTTGTATATAATCTGTATTTATACATAAAAAGAACACATTTGTCGATCTAAATTACAACTGTATAGTTATGATAATATTTTTAAATAATACTTAAATCTTGATCAAATAAAAAAATATTAATATAAATTGAACAGTTGTTCATAAGATTTTAAGAAGTTATCAATCGAAAAATTTCTTAAACAAAACCAAAAACAAATATGGCACGTTTATAGGCTAGTTAGTATGATTATCGGGCCATCTTGAACCCGACATTGATGCGCCAATAGCTAGGTGATGATGCTTGGATATATATCCGTAAAGATAAAATCCAGTGCGTCAGTATAATATAGCTTTAGGCATAGCACCGTCCGAAGTTGAAGACCTAAACACTCCACTAACCATCAGGGTACGACTACGTAAAGAGCGTGGCTGATTCGTGGGTAATGTGTATGTATATTGGAACTTATCAATGGGATTAGATGTGGTTTCCTACAATACAATCAGCAGATGTACGAGCAAACATCAGATTACACGATAGTACTCAATGAAGTAGATCAGGAAACATAATACTAAAATTTACTCCGACTAAAACACCGAACTCTCAGTGTATACTATACATTCCGCATTTGCTAGATCGAACAACCTTGATCGGGTTTCTGCTAAGTCCCAATTTTGCCAACTCCGTCCGATTCACCAAAACAGTATTCGAGATTCACTATCAATACAGCATCGAACTCCACTGCGCACGTACTCCCAACAACATCTCGAACTCACGAACGGCGTCTAGGTTATCCGAAAAACCAGCTGTGCATGTCATGCTCTCGATTTTCCTACGGGCCTCCTCTCTTTGCCGCTGGATTTTAAGCCTCCGCTAGTTCTGGCAAACCGATTTAAACTCCTAGTCCGAGATGCAGACTTTGGCGCTGCGAGTGAGCGATGTAATCTTCTTGTTGCTTGGACTGATAACAACTCGTGCTACAGTTTCAGGTCGGAATGCAAGAACGACGTCTTCCGTGGCCTTGCGAAGTGGGCTGGTCTCGACGCTTCGTCCCTTGAACGTGCCGCTCTGCTGTTTTCGCTTCAGGCCTTCTGCCGCTCTGCACGTGCCCCTCGGCTTTGTTCTATTCAGATTATCCATTGCATCCTCCGGTCTCTGTTTCTCGAGACTCGACGACGCTCTCAAACCCATGACGTCGACCCGCTTCTGCTTCATATTATCCATTGCAGCCTTCGGTCTCTGTTTCTCGAGACTCGACGACGCTCTCAAACCCATGACGTCGACCCGCTTCTGCTTCAGATTATCCATTGCAGCCTCCGGTCTCTGTTTCTCGAGACTCGACGACGCTCTCAAACCCATGACGTCGACCCGCTTCTGCTTCAGATTATCCATTGCAGCCTCCGGTCTCTGTTTCTCGAGACTCGACGACGCTCTCAAACCCATGACGTCGACCCGCTTCTGCTTCAGATTATCCATTGCAGCCTCCGGTCTCTGTTTCTCGAGACTCGACGACGCTCTCAAACCCATGACGTCGACCCGCTTCTGCTTCAGATTATCCATTGCAGCCTCCGGTCTCTGTTTCTCGAGACTCGACGACGCTCTCAAACCCATGACGTCGACCCGCTTCTGCTTCAGATTATCAATTGCAGCCTCCGGTCTCTGTTTCTCGAGACTCGACGACGCTCTCAAACCCATGACGTCGACCCGCTTCTGCTTCAAATTATCAATTGCAGCCTCCGGTCTCTGTTTCTCGAGACTCGACGACGCTCTCAAACCCATGACGTCGACCCGCTTCTGCTTCAGATTATCCATTGCAGCCTCCGGTCTCTGTTTCTCGAGACTCGACGACGCTCTCAAACCCATGACGTCCACCCGCTTATGCTTCAAATTATCCATTGCAGCCTCCGGTCTCTGTTTCTCGAGACTCGACGACGCTCTCAAACCCATGACGTCCACCCGCTTCTGCTTCTTTCTCTCTGGACCCAGCACTGCCTCGGGTTCCTTAACTCCATTGCGATAGCACCTCTTCGTCGGAATTCAAATTACTACCATGGCTTGAAACTCAGAGTTGGTAATGCGATGAAGAAATGAAAGGAAAGGAAGAATTAATGTTGATACTATGGAATGTGAGTGCGATCATGTAGGAGAGTATATATTAATATATCGCAATTTCCTGTTTTATGCAAGTTCCGAACCCACTTATCTAACGGTTGGAATGAATAAAAAAGGAAATTAATCGTGATATTTTAAAAATCTAGAGTAAAGATTTCCTAATTCGTTTATATCAACTAAATGTTTTCTATTCAGTGTGCGTCAAATATTCTCTAATCAGTTAGGGCACGTTTGGTTCGCAGAATTAGAATAGACAATGAATAGAATAGACATGGATTAGAATAGACAGGGAATAGAATGGAAATTCTGATGAAATTTTTGTGTTTGGTTGGAGGGAATAGACAGGAAATAGAATTATAATTATGATGTTTGGCTGAGTTGAATAAGGAATAGAAAGAACAGGAATAGGATAAAAAGACAGAAATGTCCTTCATATAAATATAATGGGTTTTATAAGATAAATAGATAACTTTAATGAAAATTTTTATAATTAATAAAAAATAAAAATTTTAAAAAATATAAGGAAAGGTAATTCTAAAAATTTAAAAATTAAATTAAATTACTAAAAATTATGTTTATTAATAAAATTAATTATTTTAATAATGTAATAAGCATAATTATCTATTTTTATAATAAAAAAAATATAAACAGAGTTTACATATGCTAATATTAGAATGTCGAAAGATCAGTTTACATATCGTCCTCCAACTTGCAGGCCTCACTATATAGACGATTAATTTATTATCCATGTAATACCCGACTTAAAATGAACTTTTCTGCTGTCTTAACCAAAAGAAATTGCATCGGTCGTAGTTAAGTCCAATAGTTTTGATAATCAACAACTTCTGCGGCGCAATTTCGATTTGTATTTGGACGGGTGCGAATTTCGAAATGAGCTAAACATCCATACATAATTAAACATAATTTAAACAAATAAAAAAAGCGACCTTAATCCAATCTAAGCAGGATTAGTTGATAATCGTTGACGATGATCATGACCCATCCGCGACAGAACTGTTCTTCAACTTCAAAATACGAAGATCTCCAATTTTTCCAAGGCATTCTTAGCGGCCCTGTTGATCGCAATCTTCTTCTTGGGCCGATACTCGCCACTCCCGACGAGCTCGTCGTCTACATAGACGTAGAAGGCGAGGCTCGATTCGCAAGGAAATCCTGCACCATTTCCAAGCGATATTCTGGCTCAGTACCAAAGAAAAGTAGAATATAATTCGGATGGTTACTGAACTTTTGAATAGCCATGCGATCTTGTGCTGAAGTCAGACTATCAACATTATGAAGAGCTCTCGGAAGTTTAAGGAACTTCTCTCGATAAATGTCCGAGTGAACACTTTGTGAGATCATCATGCAAGCTTCTTTCATTTCGGTTGCCATTGTATTCAAGCTTTGAGAAATTGTGGAGAAGTTAGATTCATGCTTTTTCTTTTTTTTCCCGAAGAAGCACTTGCCGTTGCATCTGTAGGTGGTTGATAAGCACGCGAAACATCTCCCGATGTAGGGGTATTGGCATTGCCATTAGCAGATTCATTTGGGTTTAAATGATTCACATCCGCTTCTTCGGCTACTCCAGTTAAATCTTCAATCTCGAGCTCTTGCAGAATATCTTCAACAGCTTGAGCATCTTTTCTAGTAGCTCAATCCTTCGCATATATCATAGATAATTCTTTGAAATGGGGAAAACTTCTCATTCTAAATGGAGCAGCTTCTTTGTGAGTCTAAAAACATAAAGAATAGAGTGTTAGTGATATTATATATAAACATAACGATAGAGTATCGAAATAAATAGATGATGTCTTTATTACCGCTACATAAGTCTCCCAGACATCGTCTTCCGCCGTGACCATCTTCCGTGTTGAGTCCCATCCAAAGCCACTTGTATTAAGCATCATATCATACACGATAGCCCATTCCCTCTTCAATGTCTTCAATCGAGATTCAATGTGAGGTCTCGCCTTGATACCACAATTCGGGAGCTTTTCCAATAGCATTTTCTCAAGTTCTGGCAAGTAGCCAGACTTAAACCCTGTGTCAGCATTGTGGGTGCCCATATTCCGTAAGTCAATCATGCAAGAGACGATGACTGCATCCTCAACTAATGTCCATTTCCTTTTGCCACTCTTGCTCACCTGGGAAGTAACAGAAGCAAAATTACCTTCCATTTTCTATACCAATAACACATATATGAAATGGCAATAAGAACATGTATTTAACCGAATATATGCAAAAAGGATACATATCTACATATAATATGGCACATAAGACTTTCAGAAAATCAAACCGAAAGTGCATTGAAATAGATTCATAACATTGTCTTCAGAAAGCAATGACAATACAACTTACAATACCAAGCAAATCTATCTAAGTAGTTGATGAAAAAACAACTCAAAGTTTACATTACAATTCCCAATCACAACATCTATTTAAGTAGTGGATGAGTTCCATTCATTAAACATCTCAGTTGCCAACTCTTTCCTCCAATTACTCCAAACATTTGATGTTTGAATATCAGAAATATGATCATCATCCTTATTAGGGTTGTCAACATCCATTTCATTCAGTTGGTCTTCCATAGGATCAAAAGCCATCTCTCTCCTAATGAAATTATGTAATAGGCAACAAGCAATTATAATTCTATTGTGAACCCTAACAGGATAAAATGACGAACTTCTAAGAATCGCCCATCGAATCTTAAGCAAGCCGAAACACTTTTCAATAACATTACGAGTAGAGGCATGTCTCAAATTGAAAAGCTCCTCATCATTTCTCGGTCAATGTCCTTGACGCCACTCATTGAGGTGATACCTTTGACCTCTAAAGGGTGCCAAAAAGCCCTCACAGTTTGTATAACCAGCATCAACGAGATAATAACAACCTATATTCAAAAAGAGGGCAAAAAAAACCTAGATTACTTTGTATGTTATTAAGCTTTTCATTTTTAATATTAAGAATGTCAAAAAATTATTATACTCACCAGTTGGCACCCTAAGTCCACGTTCCCTAGAAATAGCATCCCGTAATACCTTCCTATCAGCTACAGAACCCTCCTATCCAGGAAGGACATATGCGAATTGCATATCTGGAGTACAAACTCCTAACACATTGGTTGCTATGTCACCTTTACGAGTTCTGTATCTAGGCTTATCAACCTCGGGCACTCTGATTTTGATATACGTCCCGTCTAGAGCACCTAGACAATTCTACATTGAACCAAAATGTAATGTTAGCACCATATTAGCTCCCTAAATTTACAAAATTTGACTTTTGTTTAGGTACCTTAAACCACTTCCATCGTTGGTCCTCTGAATTACCAGCTATTGGTTGGGGCTTCTTATACAAATGAGCTTGTAGACGTAAAGTGGCTTTGAGAACATTGTGGAAATATCGGCTTACAATTTCACCCGATCTACTAAACTGGTGTTTAATGACTCGATTCTTAAAATGATGGGCCAATACATATAAAAACATTGCAACTTGTTCATCAACATGCATATTTCTTGTATTTTTCAGACCCCCAATTTCTTGAAGCATATGACACAATTTGAAAAATGCATTCCTATCCATTCTTAGTTGTTCAGTACAAGTAATGTCATCCGCATACACAAGCCTCCTAATATGATCCCTCTTCCTATAATATTTTAACTCGTACGACCTACTGCTTGGTTTAGGACCATATAGAGCAGCTAATTCTAACATTATTCCCATCAAACCCCTTATTATAGTACACATTTGAATACAGAAAGTTAGAGCAACGACTTTCCTCTTCTTTCTCTTACTCTGCAAACTCAACTGATCCGTAACTGCAAAGTGTAGTCGTATAAGAAGAGCCTCAGTCAAAACCCATGTATTTTCAAATCAACTATGTAAGATAACACTACAACATAACTAGCAAACAACTCACATATCCATTATTGAATCAGCAAAGTCATATTACAACTTCTATCAGTAAGCACAATCAGCAAAACAGTACGAGTTGAATCAACAAATACATATCCCAGTTCAATCAGCAAACACATATAAACTGAATCAACAAATACATATCCTTGGCAGAATTTGATAATTCTAAAAATGTGCAGAAGGAACATAAATCAAAATGGAAGGAACTAGCTGACATTGTCGACAAAATACCTAGGATAAAGCTGAGGATGAAGTTGTCGACTTGGAGAGGGATCGATTGGAGGTCCTCTCTGTAGAAAAAAGAGTCAGGAACTGGGACAGGGAGGGAAATGGCTTGGCTAGCAGAGGCTTCTCCTGCAAAAATGAACATCGAAAAGTGAAGCGAGTGAAGGAATTCTTCCAAGAAAATACAATCCCAGAATAGAAAAGTTCCAGCATTCATTAATAGAGCAAACTTCGAAATATAAAAGTTCCACAAATCCGAACTAGTTTCAAAAAAAAAATTCCACATTTCATTCCGATGTTGATACTTCTCTTCATCTGTAGTGACATAATTCACAGCTCTAATGAAAGACGGTTGCAAAAATCAATGAGATTCAATTATACATGAAGGTCTAAGAAGTTACAGAGACGCATCGACTCAAACTCGGAAGCAAGGTGTAAAAATTTTCTGGAAGCAAACAATAGAGGCAATATTAAGATACAAAACCAGAATCACAGCATAAAATGCTACCAACAATCATTGTTTATTTAAAATTCAGGTGGACCACTTTAAGAAGGTAACAGTTCACGAAATAAAAATTTCAAATTACAGCTACAAAGAATAGTAGGATAAGAGTAAAGCAAAGTTTAGTTAAGATTTCTGAAATAGATTTTACCAGTCCTTCCGACAGAACATCTCTCAGTTTTCTTGGTTTCACGTTTCTAACCAGCACTACACGACGATTCTGCAAATGAAAAGAAGTAAAGGACATCCTAGTAAGAATATAGGGGAAAGATAATTCGTTGATTAATTATTGACTTGGGAGGAAGAAAGCCAAAGGAGTACCGTCAAGCTATCAGGACTACAATACTTTGCCAAACCACTGACAACTTGACGCGCCTTAGTTTCTCCAATATCAATCTCCTCAACCAGCAAACTGCACCGATCAAATGAAAAATAAGATTTATCAGGAACTTCAAGAAAGATATCTATCATATCTACCTGTCTGCAGATGGATGTTTCCAAGCTTTCCGAATAAGGCCAACCCGTATATTCAACAAGCTCACGCTAAGTTCATCTTTCGCTACTGCTTCTGCTTCGGGTACCTTTTTCTTCTCCTGATTAGGTTCAGTGTCAGCCTTTGGTTTCTTCTGGGAGTTCACAAGGAATAAAAGAGGGGAAAAAATAAAATCATAAAAGTTGTAAGCGATTAAGCCATGAACTTTCAAGAGAAAGGGGCAATTTTCCCAGAAAATAGCAGATTGAGAAAGCCTCACCAGAGACGATTGAGTCACGGAGAAAGCAACCCTTTTCGTAAATAAACAAGTGAATCCCGATCCTCAGACGATTAAGCTCGAATCTTCCATGAATCTCATTAAGCCTCACTAGAGCTCGTCTCAAAGATCGAAATTTCGACTGAGGTAAACATCAAAATTAGCCGAGATTTGAACTCTACCTTCTTCGGATCAAGGGACGTCCGCCAGCAAGCTTCTCTCCTTCGACTTTCCAACCGGCAGTGGAGTGGCGGAGATCAACACCGCAACTCTTTTCCTCTACGAGACGATCGAATCAACTGCCAAAACGCGTTTCTTGGATGAGAAATTGACGGCTTCTACTCTGCTAGGGTTTCGAATGTTCAGACGAAAGGGGGAAATGTCGACCTCTGCAGCTCTTTTATGGGATGGCATGAGATTGTAATTACTTGAAGAAGACGAGGGTATTTTTGTCTTTTCGCGTCCATTTTCGGATCCGGCTCTGCTAATCCGGACCATGCTGGGGGGCTTAGTTAATCCTCATGTAAACCGGGTAAGTCAGCCCGGTCAGAATACTTATTCCGCAATCATGCGAACCAAACGCCAGATTAGCTATTACGTATGGAATAGCTAATCCCTGTCTGATCAAATCCCCTGAACCAAACATGCCCTTAGGGAAATCTACTGATATCTTTGATTCTCGCTTAGCATATATCGGACGGACCGGACGAAGAATCTTCCGCGCACGGTCTGGTCTCGCGATTCTCTTCTCCAAGGCCCAATGAGAGAGAAACTAGGCCTGAGTCAGGAATCGGGGGAGCCCATTGGGCCTGGTTGGCCCCACGCATGGCGGGACCCGGCCCAGCCTGATTCTCGCGGGGAGGATGAAAAGAAAACGGAGGGTGCGAAATTCTTCTAATCAATCAAAATAGGGTTATCGAAGTTATTCACCGAAAAAAAGTACAAGCCACCGAAAAAAATATGGTTATTTTATGTTATACGCATAGTATATTTTGTGTTTATCAAAATTTTTTAAAAATAATTTTTTTTCTAGATAAATATATTTTGTGTTATTCCACGCGAAATATATCTATATTTATATATACACTCATATCTGTGTATATATTTACATATTATAATTTTTAGGACTACAAAATTCGGGTCCAAACTACAAGTGATTCACTTGCGTCTTGTTGACGAAGATACTGAATTCAGAGGCCCGAGTCAGGAAATCCTTATAGTATGTTTGATTTTATAGTTTAGTTGAGTTGAGTTTTGATTTTAATTGATTTGTAATGATTGTGATGTTGAATTATGAGAAAAAGTGTGGAAAAGTAGATGAATAGTTGAAAAAAAGTAATTATTGTATTGTTGAATTGTGAAAAAATAATAAATAATTGAGAGAATTTATTATTAAAAATTGAATTGAATGGTTAAAAATTTTGAAGAAAAATGAAAAAGTAATAATTGTGTTGTTAATTTTTGTTGTATAGTGAGTAGAGTTAAAATTAGAGTTAAAATTTTAAAATCAGATTGCGAAATCAAACGGACTAAAAAATCTTTGATTCATTTGCAATGAATGAGTGAATCAGACGGAGAATCTTCCGCACGGAGTTGGAGTCGCAAATCTCCTCGCTGATGCCCAATTAGAAAGAAACCAGGCCCAAGTTAGGAAACAGAGGAAGCCCATTGGGCCTGATCTGTGGCCCACCACGAGGATGATGAAAAGTCCAACTGTAAGCGGACGGAGGAAGCCGAGCTCCTCTGATAGAGCCATGGAGCACATTTGCTCCATTATTGCGCGCGTGAGTCCGTCCGATTACTAACGAGCTCTAGCTAGTAATTATAATTCCATACCATGCCGATATGCTGCTGATAGTCGAATCGAATTCAGAACTGGAGAGGTCTGCGTGCGAAAGGTGGTTCGACTGTGTTTTCTGGGCGCGGAAGGTTCAATTAGGGTTCGGTTGCTCCTTTCAAGCTTCGAGGACGCTTAAACCCGGAGCACGCCGTAGCTGGAGCGCAAACCTCACCACTCGATCGGAGCTCTCTCCATGCGATATCGCGTCTGAGGAGAAACGCAGGTACTCTCCTCTCCTCCGCTTTAGTTCTCACCTCACCCATCAGTTCCGCAGAGCTCAATTTTGCGCACTGACTGCTAGATTCTTGTCACGCGGATCGAAATTGGTGTCTGATATCGACTCGGTCTCTCTCTGTTTTTCTCTTTTTGGTGAAAAATGCAGTGTATTGTGCGGGAGAGAATGCAGCCAGCTGCGGCCCAAGCTCCGCCACCGAGTGGCAGCGGCCAGGCGACTGCTCCTGCTGCTTCGAGGGACTCGCCCGGCAGCATGAATGGTTCGACAGCCGAAAATAATACCCAGACAAACTTCGCTAATTCGTTGGTCTCTGCTGCTCCCGCTCCTTCTTTCTCTTACGGCGTGCTTGCAAATGCCAATGCTGCATCTCCGGCAACGGTGAGTGGACTTTTCAACTCCTGATGTAAAATTTCGTGTAGATTAATAATCTTAGGAAAGTCCTGCTCCGGTGCAGAATTCAGCTTCCCCATATCTAATTATCTGAGTAAGAATCCTCATTGTAGATCAAGTTTAATTATCTCAACCAACTGTACTGTAAAAGATATATTATCCAATTAATCCCGACTCATTAGTAGATGCTTTTACACTTTGTTTGGATAATGGGGTTGGGTGGGACGGGTCATGGAGGGGTGGGGTGGGACGGGTTATCGAGGTGGGGTGTTTTATGAGGGGATTTTCTTAACCCTCCATCCATAGTTGGATAGTATTCGGAAGGGATAAGGTGGAAAGTTATAAGTATATTATTTGACCATTATACCCCTTTTCATGAATCATTATGATAAATTTTTGACTTCATAACTTGGAAGTTCTGGGGCTAGGGAATATCGAGATATAGATAATTGGCAGAGCCATCAATTAGGTGATCGACTTTAAAGAATAGAGAGCATATCATGATATGAATATAATCAATGTTCTTCCTTCTTGAACTTGGAAGAAAACCGGCCCGTTTATATCATTATATATTTAACCAAAAGAGATAGATTGTAAGCGACTTTTGTACTAAAAATGGCCTTAGATTGAATTAACTGCACCTTCCACTCGATCATCGCCGTTGTGTTTGGAAATATAATCCCACACCGAGGGGCAGAGGTATTCGCAGGTTTTGGAATATCGTGTGGTGGATTCGTTTGATTTTGGAGAGATTTGGGGGGTTGTATGTTGTTGTTCTATTTGTAAACAGTCAAGAATGTGTGTGTGCGAGAGAGAGAGAGAGAGAGAGAGAGAGAGAGAGAGAGAGAGAGGTGGGACTTTACTAGGGGGCGGGGAAGAGTTTTGCAATTTTGGAGAGTTTTGGAGCTTTTGCAATTTTCTGAATAGAGGAGGGGTACAGATGTCTTTTCGCAGTTTATCCCTAATTTTCTGAATATAGGAGGGATACAGATGTCTTTTCGCAGCTTATCCCTCCATAACCCAACAAATTAGTGGCATGAAAAATGGACCTCTGGAGGGTTGTGGTGGGTTATCCTTCATAACCTTCCATAACCTTATAACTTTTTCTTTTTTTTTTTTGGCCAAACACGGGATACCTTTATCCATCCATAAGCTATCCCTCCATAACCTCTCATAAACCTCAATCCAAACATGCTGTTAGTGTTGCTTGATTGAGGCATTGTTATGTAACAATAGAAAGATGCCAGGCAGGACAACTACCATGCTAGGAAAGAGTGGTAGTTGTGTTGCTAGAAGTGATAGTTTGGTATAGTGATGACACAGTATATCAGGAACTTTTTGTTGATGAATTGTCAGGAACATCTGACAATGTTTCATAGTTGAGGTAATGTTCCACCTCCAGCACCCTCTAGCAATCCTTTTTCCTACACAGTCCCTGAAATAGGCCATGGTATTCCTACCAAACCATTGAAACATAGCTCGGTAATGGTCCTATTGATTTACTTTCCGGTTCCAAATTAGACACTTTATAGGTGGTTTTGTATGTCATGGACCTTATGTAAATTGTCAAAAGGAAGGAGATGATATCTTTACCGAAATGTCTATGTGATGCATGGATTTTAATACGGCCACCTAACTTCGTCTAGATATGCTCCTCTTTTGTAGAAAGGTGAAAAATCCTATCGATAGCACAAAATGATGGTCTAATGCCTAAAAAAATAAAAACATTCGAAACTGACCATGAAAGAACTGGCTAACTCAAAAAATTAGATTTAATGAAACCAGAATATGTTTTAGAGCTAATAAGAAACATAGTAGAATATCCTTGTATTTGCCTTTGAAGATGAGCAGACATTACTTCATTGAAAGGAAGATTGATGCTTGTATACTCTTCTCCTCACTGTGTGGCCAATCCATTGCATTTAGGAAATTAGGGAGAATAGGCCTCATCTGAGAGCGTTCAAATACGAACATATGAAAAAGCCTATCTTATTATGCTTGACCTTCATTTATATTTTGAGATACTAAGTTGTGGTATTTCATGAGATGAAAATAATAGCCTTGGCATTTGGCTGGGCAAAGATTTCTTCGTTGCTTAGCCCTTGTTGGTTATGGAAGATGCCATTTTTCTGTGACCTCATTTCTGCCGCTTTTTTCCTTCAACAAATATGTGCTCATAGGTTTTTTATATTTTCAATTTATTTGCAGAATTCATCAAGCACTATTCCACATGATATTAGTAGTTCTAAGCCAGAAGCATTGCCTGGTCCTCCTCAAAGCACTGCAGCACCCATGCCCTTGACTTCTTTTATGGGCACAACACCTCTCTGGCCATCAGGTCCCCAACCATTTGCTGCACCTCGTGGAATGCTGGGTCCAACTGGGCCACTTGGTCCTCCTGGATTAGCCTCGTCAGCACCAGTATCAACCTCTAGTGCAACCTTTCCTTCGGTAGCATCTGATTCTTCCTCTTCTGTGAGACCCAATATGGCAGGTGGCCCTGTTTCGTCTACTCCAGCTGTTCAGCAGCAAGTATATTCTCCCTATCCTTCTTTACCTCCTATTGCAGCTAATCCTCAAGGACTATGGTTGCAGCCTCCTCCTCAGATGAGTGGTATGGCAAGGCCACCTTTTATGCAATATCCTGCCGTCTTTCCTGGTCCCTTCCCCTTTCCAGCACATGGTATGCCTCAACCTATACAATTGCCAGTCCCAAGACCACCTGTTATTACTCCATTGGGACCAACCAGTGGAGTAACTTTGTCTTCTGCTCCAGGCAATCAGTTTACTGGTAATTCGAACACGCAGGCAGAAAAAAATCCTCCTCCAGTTGGTGAGCCCAAATTTTGTGATTCTCTAACTTAGCAGTTACTCCTCATGAGAAGGGACTAATGTCATTCTTTTATTGGCATTTTCAGATCACAATAAACATGTCAATGATATCAACACAAAAGATGGAGAGACTCCTTCTCACCTAGATGCCTGGACAGCTCACAGGACTGAGTCTGGAACTGTCTATTACTATAATGCTTTGACCGGAGAATCAACTTATGAAAGACCTGCGGGTTTCAAGGGAGAGGTGGTTATTGATCTTGTTAATTCTCTATAGATGTATACACATTTATGAGTTCTATATTGTGATACTTTTCCATGTACAGGTAAAAGATATGGATTCATAACAAAGAATATTTATTTGCTTTATCTAGTTGCCCTAATCAACATTTAAATGCATTTCATTCACATTTTTGGACATCAAGTTCTTTTTGAAGTTATTCGGCCTCCTTAGTTATGCTTAGAACACTCGATATCTTTCTTGGAGAATGGTGGTCGTCTAAATATGTTGAGCTTTTGATTTTGTAGATGGGATTTCTTTCCCTTTTATTATTATTTTCTTTTATATTTATATATGTGCAGAAATGCGTTCCTGTTGCATTTTCAGTTCTACTCTCCTGAGTGGTAGGAGGATTTATGTTGTATTATATATGTTTTAGCACTGATGTCAAAAGACTAAAATTTCCTCTTTTCTCTGTCTACTCAAGCAGCCGGATGATGTTGCCTTGCAACCAACTCCTGTTTCTACGTAAGTTTGCTATTCCACAATACTGATAACACCAATATTCCCATTTTTGCATGAAAATTCTTTTTAGTTGATTGTGCTACTTTCTTTTAGTTATAAAATTTCTTCATATGGAAAATTCTAGGTTGACTTATCATACCGATGATCTGGTTGATGATGTGTGTGTGTATATATATATATATATATATATATTGTTACAAAGGAGGCCCAAGGCCTAGTACAGTGAGAGAAATCCTAAATAACTAAATAAAGGAACACGGGCAGTCCCACTAGGTATCGATGATGATGACGATATATATTTGACCCAAATGATTGTGGGTTGCTCTTCAAATTGTTAGCCCTCTATTTTCATTCAATTTCGCAGTATATATTACATCAGATAATTGTTGCTTTACTCCATAGTTTACACTAGAATATGAAATAACAAAGGTGCGATGACGTTTTTACATATTATCAGAAAAGAGAGAGAGGAGGGTGGGGGTTGTGACATTTTCCTTTGTTAACTGATGTGTTTTGGGTACTTACTGGATAACCTTTGCTGATTAAAATCTGCATAGTTACTTTTTCTGGATCATATTTCTATGTTTTTCTTTTTTCCTGCTAAGCGAGATATCTTCAGGGTGGTTCTGATCAATGACTGAACTGATTTACTTGTTTCTTCTGTCTAGGGAGAAAGTAGTTGGTTCTGATTGGGAAATCGTCACAATGAATGATGGCAGGAAATATTACTACAATAACAAAACTAAGGTAACAGATACTATCTAGTTCTGTTTTGTTCAATTTTGCCGGCTTTAATTTGTCTGTAAGTAACAAATCCTTGAATGGCTGTTTCTTACTCCTATATCAGAACCTCATGTTTCCGCTTACTTTTCTTTTTGGCAGGAACATAATTAGCTTTATTAAGAGGCATTATGACATGAATAAAAGATTCACTATGAACTGTTTGCCAAACTGAAAGATCTCCGAAATCATGACATCTTCTTCATTTTTCCCAATTTAATGCCATTTCCTTTGAAGTGATTCCACCCCCCTGCCCGCCCCTCCTTTCTTCCTGTAGCACATGCAAAATTGTCTAATCCCTTTTGGCTTTTTCGAGGATTTTCTTATTGCATAAAGGTGTTCAAATTGTATCAAAGAACGTTCATGTGACGCTCCTTGAAGAAAATTCTTTCGGCGAAAAGAAGCAAAATATGCACTATTAGAAGTTGTCTTTTCTTTTTCTTTTTGTCTTTTTTATCCCATGGTCTGTTGGTCTTGTTCATAATTTTCTTGGTTACCGTTGCACAATTTGTCAAACATTTCTGATGGCAACATCTCGTCTTTCAGTGCTTGACAGCGTGAAACAATGTTGCTGAACTTACTAAAGTAATCCCCGATATATATTTTTGCTTTTCATCATTGGTACTAGTTCTCTTGTGATGAAGAGAGCTGCTGGATGTTGGGATCTTTTACTTTCAGTGCTTTCCTTTTTCTCTTTCCTTTGTGTGCATTAGGGGAGAAGCATTTGTTACATTTTCAGTTCCATAATCCTAATGGAAAATTATCTACTCTAGTTCCATGTGTTGGTCAGCTCACTTGAATGAGAAATATATGTGTATAATGGTGCTTATGAGCGGAATTATCATTTATTTCAGATAAGCAGCTGGCAGATCCCGACAGAGGTCAGCGAGTTGGGAAAGAAGCAGGAGGACAGTCTGTCTAGGGAGAACCCAGTTGTGACAGCTAATGCTAATCCAGAGGAAAAAGGGTCTCATTTTATCAATTTGAGTGCTCCTGCACTTAACACAGGTGGTCGTGATGCCATATCACTTAGGGCCTCTACTGTGGCAGCACCATCATCCTCGTCTGCTCTGGACTTGGTTAAAAAAAAGTTACAGGAGTCGGGAGCTCCTGGTAATTCATCACCTGTTCCGGTTTCTCCTGGAACGACCCTTTCGGAATCAAATGGGTTGAGATCAAATGAAGCAACTGGGAAGGTCGTCCAGAGTGAAAGCAATAAGGAGAAGCCAAAAGATGCCAATGGAAATGGGAATTTCTCTGACTCTTCCTCCGATTCTGAGGATGCAGATAGTGGACCAACAAAAGAGGAGTGCATTCGCCAATTTAAGGTACCTGTTGCATACAAATAATCGTAAAAATGAGGTTAGATATCTCAATGAGAGTTAACATGTCTGGGATTGTATTTTGCAGGAGATGCTAAAGGAACGGGGAGTAGCACCTTTTTCAAAATGGGAGAAGGAACTTCCGAAGCTAGTGGTTGACCCACGTTTTAAGGTCCACTGCATTAAAATGTCATTGATTTATATAGTTAGGTTACTCGAGTTTGTTCTATGTAATGTGTAGGTTTATTTGTTGAAATATTAACTTTTATGTCTGAGCAGTAATATGTGGTGGGTTCTTATCCATGGGCATGTTTATTCAACCTCGTTTGGCTGACATAATTCTCACATTGCTTCAAATGTGAGATAGGTTATTAGAGTTGCTGAGAAAGTGAATTCTTTTGTCTGTTTTTTTCACAAGGCTCATGATTGTCCTTGAATTCTCTTAATCAATGATTTGGAGACAGCTGTTTATCCATTTATCTTTGTATATATTTTCCTTGATTTTCTTAATTTGTTGTTTGGAGGTAGTTGATAACTTGATGTTGCAGGCTATTCCAAGTTATTCTGCCAGAAGATCCTTGTTTGAGCACTACGTAAAAACGCGTGCTGAGGAGGAGCGCAAGGAAAAGAAAGCAGCTCAGAAAGCTGCTATTGAAGGATTTAAGCAGCTGCTAGATGAGGCATCAGAGGTCTTATAAAGCTACTGATTTATTCTATATCTTGTATTTGCAAGAATTATGGGTGCTTAGCTATCTTTTGTATATCTTCCAGGGCATTGATGCTTCTACTGACTACCACACTTTCAGAAAGAAATGGGGCAATGATCCACGATTTGAAGCCTTGGACCGTAAAGATCGAGAGAGTTTATTGAACGAGAGGTATTTTGTTACTTCTGGTGCCATGCATGTCTTTTTAGATTGTCACTAGTTGATAGGGTTTTGGACCTTTTGTTTGAATGATTGAAAGAACAACCTTCTAAAATTGTGCTTTTATAGTTTATAGGCTGATGAAGGTTCTTGGATTTGCAACTTGTGCATCCCTTTTCACTTTCAGAGCCTTGTAGCTTCATTGTCAATGCTTTTCTTTTTGAATCAGTTATGTGTTCCCTCTGATGTAGGGTCATGCCTCTAAGAAAAGCTGCTGAAGAAAAGGCTCGAGCATTACGTGCTGCAGCAACCTCCAGTTTTAAGTCCTTGCTTCGAGATAAAGGGGATATTACTGTCAATTCTCGTTGGTACCGGGTAAAGTGTGACTGCATGCATTCCTCCTCCTCCATCACCCCCCCCCCCCCCCCCCCCCCCCCCCCCCCTCCTTTTTAATTACATATCGACCTTTTTAATTACATATCGAGAGCATTTGAATGTTTGCATCTTGATAACTTATGATCTGCTTATTCGCTTGAAAGACAACTTTAACCCCTGAGTTTTGCTGTATTTTAATTACGTAACTTTCACATGACAATGAAATGATAACTTCCAATGCATCAGAAGATTACCTTTCAATTGAGAATTACAGCACTGAAGAGTTTTCAGTTTAATGTTCTTCGTAGCTTTTGAGTTTGAATTACAGTATTGCTTCAGTTCTCTTAGAGTAGCATGTAGACCCAAGTGGTGATTTTCTAATATGGCAACTGAACAGGAACTTCCAATATGTAGCTCCCTTTTTTCCTTCCTTCTTACCCCTCCCCCTCTCCCTTCCCGGGTTCATAGTGGATGCAAGACTTGGGAAGACTTGGCATTAGACCTTCAGTTTATTCTGTCAACATGTTGGTGAAGATACGAAATGGGAAGACATCTGATAAAAGAATATTATACCGTAGACCTGCCCATCTTATAAAAGTAAAACAGAGAATATGTTAAGAACAATTACTGAGGTTAGCTTGTCACATATATGGTTTGATGTCCACAGAGTGGAAAATGAGGTTTAGTGCTTGAAGTAATGAAGTGTGTCATCCTTTTATCCTTACTATGATTAAGCATCTGAGTTTCTTCTCTTTCTTGATGCTGTAGGTGAAGGATAATTTAAGAGATGACCCAAGATATAGAACGGTTAACCAAGAAGATAGGGAGATCTTATTTAATGAATACATTGCTGAACTCAAGGCTGCACAACACAAGGAAGAGCAAGAGGCTAAAGCCAAACGAGACGAGCAGGTACTTTTTGTTACCTATATTCTTGAAGGACAAGTTCTTTGCGGATTAGGCAATGATTTCTGCTATCACTTCTCAACTCATTTTCAGGACAAACTTAAGGAAAGAGAGAGGGAGTTGCGGAAAAGGAAAGAGAGGGAAGAGCAAGAAATGGAGAGGGTGCGGTTGAAAGTCCGCAGGAAGGAAGCAGTTGCATCTTTTCAAGCTCTGTTAGTTGAAATGATTAAAGATCCTCAGGTAGTCAAATATTTGCTCAATTTAATAGCGTGACATAGAACAAGGTTGCTGAATAAGTAAGCGCATCGCTCACCACTGAAAATAGAATATATATTGCTTGCAAGATTAGGATCAAACCTCTAGCTTTGTTTCTAAACATGCCCTACTACTTATGGTTGGGGTATATGTTTTCTTATGGTGCATGAGAGAGGTCAATGAGTAGTATTCTGATTTATATCACGTGTTTAGGCTTCTTGGATGGAATCAAGAGCTAAATTGGAGAAGGATCCTCAACGACGTGCTACAAATCCGGATTTGGATCCAACTGAGACAGAGAAGCTCTTTCGGGAACATGTAAAGATGCTACATGAGGTATTACTCTCAAATTACTGTCTTGTGGCAAAAGAAGTATATGTTGTCCTTTTGATCTTATGCTCTTATATTTCAGTTCTTGTGTTCCATTGAATGCATTAGTATTTCCGGTGGGAGTGAGCAAAATGGAAAGGGGGGAAAAAAGGGGAGAGGGGAAACTGGAAAGATCTGTATTCAATGTTGAAATCTGTCGCACCTTCCATGACTCTGCCTTGTTATACAGAGATGTGCCCACGAGTTCAAAGCTCTTCTATCCGAGTCTATAACCCCAGAAGCAGCATCTTCCCAGGAGACAGAAGATGGGAAAACCGTTCTTAACTCGTGGTCCACTGCGAAGCGCCTCCTTAAACTCGATCCGAGGTACAACAAAATGCCCCGAAAAGAGCGAGAAGCCCTGTGGCACCGACATGTGGATGATCTATTGAGGAAGCAGAAGTCAGGTTATGATAATGAAAGGGAAGAGAGGATTTCTGATCCAAAGGGCAGAGGATTAGGCGATTCAGGGAAATCACAGAGCGACTCGAGGAGAAAACGTGATCGGGGATAAATGTAGTTCTCTTCTGCGGGAGACATGTAGGGTTTACTAAAAATTGCCCGACCTCTGAGCTTTTATGCAATTATTTCGGGACATGATCAAGCTTCGATTTTGCTATCTGACATTCCTTCTGAATGCAATATTGTATATTATCCATTAGAGTTGCAGATTATTTATGGAAAAATAAATAGATCACAAATTGCCATAGATCCTTAGACGAGCACTATATTTGTTTCTCTAACTATGACAAGGTCAATACGGTATCAGCCGTTCTGAAATAGATGGCTTCCTTCGTACTGCTGGACCACCTATTATCAGTGCTCAGTTCTAGGTGGGATTTACCATGAGGAAATCCTGGGTGCTCGATCTTGGTATGTTCGATGAGAAAAGGTGCCACTGATTGGCTGCCCGTAAGCTTCGTTAGCCCTCTTTCTACAGATCTTCAGAATAGTCCTTGGACTCTTTCTTATCTTACATTCAATATGATAAGGTTGATCGACTAAACTATCAAGGGCCTGTTGATAAGATGGAACGGGCGGAGCCGGATATGATAAGATTAATGGCTCAACTCTATCAAGGGCCTGTTAGTACGATGGAATGGACGGAGCCGAACAGATTACATATGGTATACAAATCTTAGAGCTCGACAGCAAAATCAAGTTTTGCAATCAGAAGTATTTCTCTATATGGAAATGGTATGATTCCTTGAATCAGTGTGCTCTTCTGCAGACAGAGAACATGTCCAAGAGGATTTCCTAGCGCAAAGAGGAAAATCTAGAAACGCCGTCCTTCAAGAACACGAATGCGTAGTGTTCTCAGACAAAGTTTTACGAGCTAATCTGCTGAGAGAGAAGCACGAGGAGCCCTTGTGGCCCCACTAAGATTTCATTTAGGAAACTGATCAGCCCGAACCACACGACAGGAGTGACATCGACTCCTCCAAGGGGAGGGATCAGCTTCCTCGTCGGGATGAGCAGGGGCTCTGTGGGAGCATATGCAATCACGTAGGGGAACTTGCCCACAGGAAGCTTGGGGTACCATGACATTACTATCCTCAGTATAAATAGAAAGGCAAAGGCCGAGAGGAAGGGGCCCAGGATCCCGATAGCAAGCTTTGCCGTAGCAGGGTCAATATCAGCGACTGCTAATCTCTGGATCAAATGGAAGTCAGTTCCAAGATTTTGAACGATGTTCGTTGCATCAGGTGGATCCAGTGAAGTAGTTAGGCTTTGCAAGGATAGTTCATTGCAAGAACCCGTGAATCCAGCATGGATCATGCTGCATCTTGCTGGTTGAAGGCTGCGGCCAGGTTTTCTTCTATCGAGACGCTTGAAGCTCGTCGTCTGCAACCAAAACTACAACGTGAAGATACGAACTCTACCATTCATGGATTGAGCGAGCATAATCAAAACTCGAAGCAATCGAACAATTTTAAATTATAATTCGAGAAAGTTAACTGTCACTTAAGAGGCAACAGAAGTTCGAGGAACTCGAAAAGATGTTAGAAGGAAGGCATTAACGGATTCTTCCAAACTAATGCTATCATTTACCAAGTCCAATTATCCAGAAAATGTTAACTGTTCAGGAGAACTCTTCAATCAGCTCAACCAACAATACATCTACTCAATTTCTTGAGGGACTTCTACGATGATATTTGCAAGCACATGCCCTAACCCTGATTCCATTCGACTCGAAGCAAATCAAATTGCAGAGCTCAAAATGAAAGATTCGAACGATAAAGACGAAATTCTTATCAAATTCCATTTCTGATTGATGAAACTTCCGTACACAAAAGAATCGTATCATATTCATCACTGAGACGCCGATTGCAGAGAGATGAGGAAACTCACGGAGGCGTTAGTCTTCAATGGAGGGTTCAGGAGAGGATTCCACCCTGCAAAATTGGGCCGTGGATGTCAAACAAGAGCCAAAAATGCATTGAGGTTTGCCAAGGATGTAAATTTCTACCAGCAGAATTGCAGGGGTGAAGGGGAGAGAACGAAGCTGAAGCTGTCATTGCCGCCATTGCAGAGTGGACAAAGAGAGCGGCCTAGCGAGCGCTGAGACTGAGAGCGGTTAGCTAACGGATAAACCTGCACCGGGCTGGGCTAAGAATCGGGTCATAACTTTAAGACCCGATCCAGGCCCATGTAATCACCCCTGATTTTATTATTGTTATTATTTTCTTTTATTTGGGGGACCAGGGCGTCCTTACCGGCCATCGCCCGCACTCAAGGTCGCCAACAACCATTGCCACCGGTGGCCTTGGATGAGGAGTTGGTGGCGGCCTATGAGAACCCCACCTCTGAAATCAATATTACTATGGTATGAGAGTGATATGTATATGGAAATATTTGGAGTTTTGCTAATAGCTATCAATTCCTAATGAGGTTTCGAGCAGTCTCATTGGTCTGTGGTCACCGATTATCTGGGCAGAGTGGTGGTGGGCAGTCCACGAAAACTTTTTTTTTTGTTCTTTAAATTTTTTTTCAAAAATATAATTATTTTTTATGATTTTTTTATTTATGTAGTTTGTTTATAATGATTAATTAAAAAGAAAAAGAAATGGCCAGATGGGAGAGAGAAAAAAGGAGTCACAATTTAAGGGGAGGGGAGAAAAAAAGAAGAGAAGAAGTGAATAGGAAGTAAAAAGTCTAATCGTTAAAGAAAAATCAAAATCATTAATTCATTCCCAATTTTGCCGGAGCCTCAAAATGTGTCGATTAATTGTATTATTTTGTCATAGACAAAATTGAAAATGAAATATTAGCCCAGCCTCTTTCCTTTCACCGATTTATAATATAGATAAAATTTATTTTCATCTCAATAAGGCCGTATTATTTAGAAAAAATTTAAATTAGACCTTTCATACTTCAAATATTTTTTAAAATTTCAAAGTTAAGAAATTAATATTCAAGAATTAACCTCAATTGGAAGGAAGGGGTGGCGAGCACCTTGCGCACCTATTATTTTGTTAGCCCAACAACTTTAACCCGCCCATCATTTAATTTTATACATTATAATGATTAATATTAGTGGCGGATGGAAGGGATAGCGAATGCCTTGTTAAATTAGTCTACTTTTCCGCTCTTGTAATATCCGATTTGGCCATTTTCCCCTTGTATCTACTTTTGGACTGCCTTGTTAAATTTTCTTATTTCCTACCAAAACCTTAATCTGGATACCAAAGATGCCACATTACTCCTACCGATGATGTGCTTTCTTTTATCACCGTTAGTTTCGTCGAATGAAAACCATACCAATCGTACGTGCGGGTCGGTTCTGGTCGTGTGCCCCGACAGAGAGAAGAAGAAGTGAGAGAGATTCTTCTTCCTCCTTCGTTCTCCAATTTCAACGCCCCTTCTCTGTCTCTCTCTTTTGGACCGAAATTCCCAGCAGATGCGACACATGGTTGACTTACCCGCGGTACTTGCCTTCCCTAATCATTTTGAGTTATCAGGGGAAGCCGTTATTGATGCTTCTTTCAAATGCCCTTTATTCGAATTGATGTTATGATTACCATTTCAAATCAACCCGCCTAGACTCTGGGTGTTCATGGCCTGAAATTCCCATTTGTTCTGTCTGACGAATGAATTCGAGCTTAATCTAATTGCCCTTCTGCTTTTAGTTTGAGTTTTGAGTTGAGACTTATCCTATGGAGATGGAGCAGAACATTGCCACTTGTGTTCCTGTTTGGAAATGTTTCCAGAAATGTTCCTCATTTGAGTATGTTTCCAGAAACTTGCAGATGAGTATGCATTATGCTGGCTGAAATTGTATTGCAGCTGCTTTATCAGATCCCATGCATACTATTTATCGGCATAGACTGCGGTCCGAACTTTGCATAACAAAGAAAGAGGTTCTGTTAGGAATTGAGGCTGATTGTTTTTCGTAATCTTTGTGTTCAGCTCCATTTCGGGTTTCTCCTGTTCATCTGCAAGGCTGTAACTCCTCTGCCATCTTCTTTCGGGCATTCCTTTGTTGTCCTGTGCAAATCTTGCTCTTTTCCATCATCGATGTTTGTCGTCGCCTTGATACAATTTTCTGCTTCCAAACTGATCAGCCTCAGGGACTTTTTATCCATCCCATCCCAATTTTCAGAGCCCCAGATACTTTGATGTTCCCATTTGCTTGGGCTTCCTGATAAATCCAAATTAAGATAAAGTTTGATATCTGATATTAGTTGATAGCTCCTTGTGAAGGATCATGCAAAAAACTTTGAAATACTTTCATCTTCAACAACCTGTCCATTAGGTTTTTGTCGAAGCAGACAATAAAAAGCTTTTTCCTTGGTCTCCTTTTTAGCCGCTCTCTCTTGTTGTCTGATGGAATCAAATAGAATGACTATTAAGTATAAAGCAATTTTTATTTTCTCGAAGAGTCGATCTATCTTCTGAATTTTGTGCAATATTATGTTTGATCTACTAGATAGGAACTGATTAAAATTAGAAAAATAAATTATTGAGAATTGATATTTCTTCGGAGGAAAAAAGTTTGTTTTATGTATAAACATGGGTAGTTATGAAAAGCATAGGCTTGACATCATGAAAACTATGCAGGTCTTTACTCACTTAAATTGCAGTTGCTCAAGGTTGATTTTTGGGCTTGAAGTGCTTTAATTGCTATGCATAAGTTTCTATGGATTTGATTACGACTGATATGAGAAAGATTGTTATTCAAACAATTATTCTTCCATACAGTAAATAGTTTATGTAACTTTCTTTCTGATGGAAATTTTATTTGAAGGAGAATCTCGAAGCATTGATCATCGAAGATAATGAAAAGAAATGCTGGGGCTGTGGACTTCACATTCTCTTACCATCCAATATACCCGTCTTCAGATGTGGATGGTGTGGAGCCATCACGAATCTAAACACTAAAGGGGATCGTAAGGATAATAGCTTGTGGTGGAGATGCGTCCGTGACCGCTGTTTTCTCTGCATCGTGTCATTGTTCATGCTTTTTATCATATGTAAGTTACTCAAGCTGCTACCTTATTTATCGATTTAGTTGTTTCAATTCCCAACTTGTCCTCTACTAAGTACCAGCATTCTTGATGATTATGCTCTAAAAGCACTTTTAGCACGCTGAAACAAGAAGGGAATGGTTTGGAATAATTTATAGATCATTATCACGTGTGACTACAGCTCCCCCTGCATCTTTGGGAAAAAATAGAATCTCTCGAGATAGAGGGATTAGTGATGCACATGTTTGGGTATAGCCTGGGTATAAAATGACATAGGCATGTTCTCAACATGATAGACTTCGTTATGTTATTGAAAATCTTTTCATACATCTTTGCAGTTTACTTTTGTATATATGAAGGGTTGCATTCTCATGGTGGCTTTATGATTGAAAATCTCTTATTTACCATTAAACGAAAAACCTTTTGGGCAGTGGCATCTCCTCTGCCTTGCTAGCCCCCATGTAATTTGGTTCTTTAAATGAGATAGCACTAATCTAGCATGTTTGCGCAGCATGGTTATTTCATGCTCTATTGTGATGGCTTCTAGGTAGAAGAGAGCTTCTTTTGATTTTTCGTTCTCTTCCATTCCTATTTCTTTTCTAACTGTTATTTTAAGTTTTTGATGCCATTACTATACCTCCTGAATGCAATTTATACTTACAAGTTTTACGTCCATTATTCTGCCGACTCTGACAATTGCATGCTGCCTTGGAAGTTTGCTTATTAGAATAAACACGTTTTCTTTTTCTATTTTCTCTTGTGCTGATCCAATATACATTGCCTCATTCTCGTGCTTCTTCACCCGATTGCAGGTGGTGGGGTGTGGGCGTTATATCCCATCGTTTTCTCAATCAGCTTTTCCTGTGGGATATTTCACTCATTTGTGACTCTGCTATTGATTGTAACTACACTCACAACCTTCAGCCTCGCAGCGTTTCGACCTGCAGGCCCGCCTCCGAACATTGTGTGGGGCAGCTACCCGGTGGTGAGTAAGGGGGAACTTCAGGACTATACTTTCTGTCACTACTGTTTGAGGCCCAAGTCACCAAGAACTCACCACTGCCGTTCATGTGGAACATGCGTGCTGGACATGGATCACCACTGCCCCTTTGTGAGTGCTACCAGCTCTCAGTTTAGGTTTTCCTTTTCTTGTATCTGGAAAAGAATGCCTTAGTCTTGAAAATTAGAGTTGCTTGTCATACTTTTCTTTGCTTAAGGAAAATTGGCTTGTCATGCAATAGATGAAAATAGTATTCCAAATCCGTGTCTCAAGTTCAAAAGTCTTCAACCTCTGCGCTCTGCCAATAATGACTGATGGAAGACAAGGAATTTGTTATCTTATTTCTCGCTATTTTTCTTCTTATCGAGGTCCCATTGAAGTGTACAATGTCAGATTAGCTCAGTTGATGCAATACAAGAGTCTTAAACATTGTTGTTGCATGTTCCTTCTATCAATCATGAATATTTGATGATCGGGGAAGTCTAATATGAAGTGAGCCTGGAAAGGTTCTTATTAACCGAATCAGTTACAAATGTTTGCTGTTGTTATTCATGCCGATTAAAGTGAAACCAGCTTATCTATTCTTTCTTTATAAATTTACTAGAGTTTCCCTCGAGTTTTGCGTTATATCTGGGTTCTTTTTGATGTGATAATATGACTGCATATCAGATAACATATGCGAAGTTCTCTACGACATTCTGTTTGGTTATAATGTTCTCTTCTCATCTCTTCTATATGCAGATTGGTAACTGTGTAGGGGCATCAAACCATCGCTACTTCATCGCCTTCCTAATCTCGACCATAGTCAGCACTCTCTATGTCACCACCATGTGCACCTTTGCGGCATTACGAACTTGGCCTCCTCTACGGTTCAGCAAGTCGTTTCTCGATCACCGTTACAGATTCAGCAGTACTCATTTAGCCACGGGGCTCGTGAAAGAAATTGCTTTTGCTTTTCTAAATTCTGTATTTCTGTTATCCACTAGAGGTGTTATTCTTGTGTACTTGAGTGTTGCCAGTGTTTCTGTTCAGATAGGGCTCTGCGTGCTCCTGTGGCAGCAGCTGTGTTATATTTATGAGGGCGAGACGTATTTGAGTCTCTTGAATTCATCGCAGGGGGAGGGCAGAGTTGGAGTGAGGGATTGTCGGAATATTTTGCGCTTTTTTGGGTGTCCGTATTCTGTCTTGAGACACTTCTCGGTGTTTCGGTGGTCTAGGAAGAGACACAAGACGTGAATTTATAGGGCGTGGAGCTGTAGTTCACATATTTGCTGCCGTTGTTAAAATTTTGGTCCTTCACCATCTGTTGTAGATTGTTTTTGCCGCTTTATTCTTTGATTCTAATTAACGGGTGTTCGGCGTTCGATGTAAAGTTTGGATTTTACAAAGTTATTGCGCAGCTAAAAAGTTGTCGACGCTCTGATTTGACAGAGGCAGAATGGAATTTCATGCAAATGGGAGGCCTGACTCCAGCAAGAGAGAGCACAGCAGCTGGGACACCCCACAATGAATCCCCACAAATGAAGCCACAGGCCATGGCTGGACCTAAGTCATCAGCCTCTTTCCAGTTCCTTCTCTCCCAGTTGTAGAGGATCAGACTCCAGATAACCATGTCGATCAAAAAGGACACCCCATGGTAGAACGGGACAGCCATGCACATAGGGCTTGGAATGAACTGGTAGAGCTCGGCCTTGGTGCAGAACAGTCTCAGCAATTCCGGGATCAGGCTTATTGCGACTGAAGCAGCGAAGAATGTCACAGCCAGTGTGACGCAGTGCTTTGGAAGGGAGGACGTGCCCTCTGCACCGATGAGCGCAATACCCTGGTAGATCAGGGTCTGAGGTGCGGGGTACGATCCCATGGGATCGCCGAGTGGATATGCCCTTTA
Organism: Punica granatum; assembly: GCF_007655135.1. Taxonomy (NCBI): domain Eukaryota; kingdom Viridiplantae; phylum Streptophyta; class Magnoliopsida; order Myrtales; family Lythraceae; genus Punica; species Punica granatum. Next base: position 28,011,143 of record NC_045128.1, read on the forward strand.
GAAGAACCAGAATATCAGTGGTGTGATGATACAGCCAATCCCCGTGCCAATGACCTGTGCTAGGAACATAGACCGAGGGGATGTGAGTGTCAAGTATGCCGTCTTGAAGTCTTACATTAGATCGGAGGCTGTCGAGATGATGTTCATGATGACACCGCAAGAGGCTAGCCCGACAATGATGCCGCCCCGTTCAACGCCGACCCAAGAACTGAATATGATGATGGCGACTTTACCATACGCGGAGGCGAGGTAGCAATCAGTCAGACCGCAGCCATAGGCATTGCAGAAGGCTAAGATCGGAGGGATGATATGTTTACAATGTAAGGGCAGATCATTCCCACTCCAAGATATGTAAGCGAGAAATCAAAATAAAACCTGTGTTTTGCCAAACTTCTGTATCAGTACTTGTCAAATTTCAATCAAATCTGATAATCACAATCCTAATTAACGATAAGTTTTAAATGGCAAAACATCCTAGTCATGAGGACGTGGTTCAGTGGTAAACTGAGTTTCCATACAACGGACCTTTAGAGTAATACAAACATTTGAAATTCATTAAAAGTACCTCAATACTTCTTATTCCGCTATAAATCAAACACTCTCATCTGATGAATTTTGTCAAACACAAGCTTACTTTTGCTTATAGGCTTGAAGGCCGAACACCGGACCGGGAAGCTGTTGAATCCGCAACCATCTGAAGCCGTGAAAATCCATTGAAAACCGGTCCAAGCAAAGCTCCCAAAGAAGCATGTGATTAGCATTTTAGTTTGCTCTCTCCATTAAATTACTGATAGATCAAATGACTAACATCTATCATCAATTGCTTACTATATCTTTTGACAGAAAGTGAAAAAGAATACTTAAACATTGAACTATAATAATATAATTACTTCAATTAAAATGGTGCTTAATTGAAAGCTTTACTTGGCCAATTGGGCCCCTTTAGGATTATGGAAGCTATTGATAAGGAATGCAGTAGCAGTCCCACTCGGGTACGTCGGTTTGTACCTCAACAACATCATCAGCCTGAGGAGTCATCGGAAGCGGGTGTAGCCACGAGCCGTATGTACAACGAAATCTTTCATCCATCCCGGTGCACTCTTATTCCCGTTAGAACGTCGCAACTGAATTTCCTATGCACTCAAATTGGATGCCTGCTGCTGGGCTATTTGTTGGGCTGGATTCCAGCTCAGTTCCAGCCCTTACCCCTGGACTCCTTGCTGGGCTGTGCTCAGGTCCGGTCCGTCTCTCTGTTGGACTCCTCCCTGGGCCTTCATTGTCTGCTGGGCCCGTTGTTTCTGTTGCTGGACTGAGCCCAGTCGCTGGGCCTGGACTGGGTTCAGTCCCGGTTACCTTCCTGATCAGCCCATCACGCTGACCCGCCATGCTCCCCCTCACGAACATCGCTCCCAGATTCCAGAAATAATGGAGTCGTGCCCTTCGAAAAATTTTCTTCATCTCTGTCCACCTCCGAGAAAGGAAATACGTCCTCACAAAATTGGACATCTGGCGAGACAAAAAATTCCCGTGTTTTGAGAGCATAGAGTCGCCATCCTTTCTTGCCATGAGGATAGCCAATGAACACGCATTTCCAGGGTCGTTCCTCGAATTTGTCTCTAGCACGAGATCAATGATAGGCATAACATAACTAGACAAAAACTCGTAAATTAGCATAATTCGGGGCTTTGCCAAATAGTACCTCACGGGGACTCTTGTTATAAAGTAAGGGCATAGGAGTAAGATTAATAAAGTGGACTACGGTCGAGACAAATTACCCCCAAAACTTCACGGGAAGCGATGTCTAGAACAAAAGTGCACGGGCTACATTTAATATGTGTATGTGTTTCCTTTCGACCCATCCATTCTGCTGAGGTGTATCTACGCACGAGATTTGCTTTTTCTCATTCGCATACACCTTGTTCAGGTTTGGAAGTGGTTCAATGCTCAAAATAGTGTAGCATACTATTGGAGATATTAGTTTAGCATATTAGGAAATATAATATTTGCATAAGATTGTATCAATCAATTAGGTTAATTGGTATCACTAGGATTTACTATTATCGCATTTAGATTTTATGATAGTATTTTGATATTATTTCAATCCTAGTCCAATTGCTTCCTGAGCCTATAAATAGGCTAGTAATTCTATATATTCGATGAGTCAATGAGGCAGTCTAAATAATAAACTCCCTTGGCTTTGGCCTCTGGCCACCATGTTTCGATATCTCATTTATCTCATCTCAGATTATATTTGATTTTCTTCATGGCATCAGAGCAGGTCGGTCAGGATAAGCCCGCTGCAACCACCAATTGAAGTCGGCATTTGAAGAGCGTGCATCGATCACACATATTGCCTCCAACGAAGAGCTTTTGTTGGAGTCAAAGAAACTCCTTTTTATCATCGCCGCAAAAATTGGTTGTAGATGAAAGTTATTGTTTGATTGCAGATCATGAAATTATGTAGATTAAAATCACGTGCACGATGAACATTTTGTTGCACTCCATGTTCATCTTGAGGGGGAGTATTGGAGATATTAGTTTAGCATATTAGGAAATATAACATTGGAATAAAATTGTATCAATCAATTAGGTTCATTGGTATCACTAGGATTTACTATTATCGCATTTAGATTTTATGATAATATTTTGGTATTATTTCTATCCTAGTCCGACTGCTTCCTGAGCCTATAAATAGGCTAGTAATTCTATGTATTCGATGAGTCAGTGAGTCAATCCAAATAATAAACGGGATATTTACCTAAAATGGCTTATATTTTGTCCGTTTTGTCAAATCTATCATATGCTTTTTTTGGGTCAAATTTATTCCATTGTTTACTTTTTGCATCAAATCTATCCCGGCGTTATCTTTTCCATTGACATCTAACGGCCATGCTGACGTGGTGCCCACGTGACAAGTGTGGCCCACTATCTCTCCACGTGTCACGTCAACACGGCTGTTAGATGTCGACGGAAACGATAACGCCGGGATAGATTTGATGCAAAATGTAAATCATGGGATAGATTTGACAAAAAAAAACATAGGATAGATTTGACAAAACAAACAAACCATGAGCCATTTTAAGTAAAAACCCCAATAATAAACTCCCGTGGCTTTGGCCTCTGGCCACCTTGTTTCGATATCTTCTTTCTCTCATCTCATATTATATTTGATTTTTTTCATGGTATCAGAGCATGTCGGTCAGGACAAGCCCACTGCAACCACCAATTGAAGTCGGCATTTGAAGAGCATGCATTGATCATGCATATCGCCTCCGACGAAGAGCTTTTGTTGGAGTCAAAGAAACTCCCTTTTATCATCGCTGCAAAATTTGGTCGTAGATGAAAGTTATTGTTCGATTGCAAATCATGAGATTATGTAGATTAAAATCATATGCAAGATGAACATTCTGTTGCACTCCATGTTCATTTTGAGGGGAAGTATTGGAGATATTAGTTTAGCATATTAGGAAATATAACATTTGAATAAGATTGTATCAATCAATTAGGTTAATTGGTATCACTATGGTTTACTATTATCGCATTTAGATTTTATGATAGTATTTGGATATTATTTCTATCCTAGTCCGATTGCTTCCTGAGCCTATAAATAGGTTAGTAATTCTATGTATTCAATGAGTCGGTGAGTCAATCTAAATAATAAACTCCTGTGACTTTGACCTCTAGCCAGCACGTTTCGATATCTCCTTTCTTTCCTCTCATATTATATTTGATTTTCTTCAGGCACAGAGTTGAATTCGGGCGTAAGCCCCATTAGGAATTGATAAACCTTCAGGGTTTCCCATTGCGCCACGAAACTGGATGCTGCCGCACAGTTGCAATTCGGTGTCTCAAGATAATTCTCGAGCTCATCCCATAGCATCTTCGCCTTCCCGTGGTAATCCCTCACAGTCCGTCCTTGCTTCAGAAGGCAAATCTCGGATTTAATTTGATATATCCGAGATTGATTGCCCAGTGAATACCTCTCCTTCAGGTCATCCCAAAGGAGTTTTGCATTGACCGCACCAGCAATAGTCGATTGACTATCTTCTTCCACAGTGTTGAAAATCCATGCAATGACCGTGGAATTGCAAATATCCCATCTCTCCCAATACGGATCACCCTCTTCTGGTCTCTCAAGCGTCCGTCGATGAAGGGCAGCTTGCTCTTCGCCCTTAAAGCACTCAGCATTGCACGTGACAATGTGAGGTAGTTATCACCTATAAGGCGGCATCCAATCAGAACACTGCCCGTCCCATTCGAAGAGCTGAGTCGGTACACCACAGGTAACTCAGCCTTCTTGCCCAAAGCCTCGGCAGACTTCGTCGACTCCAGACCCTTATCTGGGTCTCTTTCTGAATCACTCACATCAGACATTGTTGAACTCTCACGAATTGATTAATTAGCAAAATGGTGATCGGAGGTGCTCTGATACTTTGATAATCTTGAGCTCAAATTCATTCTGTATAGAGAAGATACATAAATAGGCGTATATAGCTAAAAATGAAAACAAAAAAATACCCTAATTCTATGGGATTCTAGATAATCAAATATACAACTATCCTATTTTACAAGGATATGATTATGATACAATGGAATATCCGTAATAGGAATGTATAAGAATCCAGGAGACTATGGGACGCTACTATTCTCGTTGTCCAGACGTGCAATTCCAACAAAAGGTCATAATAGCCATATCAATCATCAATCATGTAGGATATAACCCGTCCGACTAGACTCTATACTAGTGTGCAGTGCAGGCGAAGATGGATATAAAGAGATCGATTACCTTTCTAAGGGGGACGATGGAGAATAGCCCGACGAAGCTTGCCGTGAATTAATCCGAAGATCCAACCAAGGGACAGGTCCTTCACCTTCTCTCTTGTGTTCCCTCCATCTATTTGTGCTGCTATGCGTGCATTTATCCCCGGCAAATAACTTGCAGTCCCACCCACCTGCTCCAACCGATGCGATCAGTGACAAATCTATCAATATTCCATATCATAAGGTGGAAAATACTGATTGAATGTATCGGAGAAAAGGACGAGACGAAAATCCGTCACTTTATAAGTAGATTATCTAGCGGCCTACAGCTGAACTCGATCCCGGAGGATGCCACCATGCACGTCTGAAACACGGTGTTCTCCTGCCAGGTGAAGGTCTGCTGTGAGAGGCTGCTGAACCGACCAAGGACTGAGGTCCAGAGCCTAACCACCATGCATCCCAGAAGGCCCGCTGCTTGGGAGGGGATGATGCGGGTGGTGAGGCTGAACTTGCACGCCACGAAGTTGAACACCAAGCTCAGCACCGGCCCCGTCCCAATAGCCCTCAGCGTGAGCTGTTGTCAACATGGTGGCAGCTCTGCTGCCGCTGCAGATGACCGCTCGACGGAGAACTCTCCTCCTCCTCCTCCTTTCATTCCGCACTTAGTGTGTTTATGAAACTCAGATTGCAAGCTGCAATGTATACAGAGTAGTTTCCATGTAGAATCCATGCATGCACACTGTCTGCTTCACGCCATCTGTTCCTTTTGTTGCCATTAAGCACTATCCCAAATTTCCTTTTTCCACCTTTCACGCTTTCCATGATCTGATACTAATGGTATGATATTTTATCCAGTATAACATAATGTGTACTTGGTATCCAGAATCTCAATGGGGTCTGACTAATTTAGTATGGAGATCGAGCATTAAAGGTTATTCTCCCTCCCAACAGGTGTGCTTCTCGGGATTCGAACTCCCTCCTAACAGGTGTGCTTCTCGGGATTCGAACTTGTGTTCTCCTCCTTATAAGGGTGAGCTGCTTACCATTCAGCCAACACTTTTGTTGGTAGTATAATATAATTAAACACAAGGGTCATATATATTTTCTTTTTTTATTACAAACGAAATCTGTAGAGAAATTTTATTGGTGAGAATTGAATTCAGAATCTTCTTAATACAAGAATAGGCATACTGTTGAACCACGAATTCGCTTGCCCATTATTTTGCAATTACTCTGCCCTATTACTTAGGTGTTGCCCAATGCTAGGGCTAAAATGTACCGATATTTCACATTACTATACGGGGATTATGGATTTTAATTAATAAAATATGAATTCTAATTAATCATAACGAAATAATTTACATGAACCAAAATAGAAGAAAGCAAATTTACAGAAGTTGAAATACTAGACATATGGACTCGACCAACTATACCCCTATATGAATAACCCAGGCACTAAAAAACCATATATAGATCCCAAGAATTATGCACATGAACTTGATGAATTAATTAATATCACCTATCCTTCTAAGAACTTATCAACTCTCGCATTAGCAGAGGCGGAGAGGAACTTCATGCAGATTGGAGCGTTAACTCCGGCGAGGGAGAGAATCGCCGCCGGGATGCCCCACAATGAGTCGCCGCATATGAGTCCCGATGCTACTGCAGGCCCAAAGTCCTTGGCCTTTTGCTTGTTGCTCCTCTCCCATAAGTAAAGGATCAGGCTCCCGATGCACATATCAATCGCAAAGTAGCTCCCGAGGTAGAATGGGATCGCCATGCACATTGGGCTAGGAATGTACCTGTAGAACCCGTAGTTGGTCTCGAAGTGCTGGAGCAGGTCCCGGAGCAGGTTCATCACTATTGCTACCACAAAGCAGGTGATGGCGAGGGCGAGGCAGTTCTTTGGGAGGGAGGACACGCCCTCCACTCCAAGAAGAGCGATCCCTCGGTACACGAGGGCGTATGGGGCTGGGTAAGACCCGTCAGGGTCTCCAATCGGATAGGCTCTGTAGAAGAACCAGAAGACCAGTGGGCTCATGATGCAGCCCATCGCGGTCCCGATCACCTGGCTGAAGAACATGGACCGAGGTGACGAGAGGGTCAGGTAGCCCGTCTTGAAGTCCTGCATCAGGTCCGAGGCTGTGGAAACAATGCTCATCATGACCCCGCAAGCTGCAAGCCCGGCAACGACCCCGCCGTCCTTGAGCCCAACCCAGGCACTGAAGATGATGATGGCGAATTTCCCGTAGTTGGAAGCCAAGGACCAGTCAGTGAGGCCACATCCGTAAGCATTGCAGAAGGCCAGGACCGGTGCAATTGCATAGGCAACCAGTAGGTGATACCACTTCAATTGGTGGAAGATCAAGTTCGGGATGATGCAGATGGAGATAACTGCGAGGGCTACATACCCAACTACTGCAGCCCAAATGGGGATCGCGTCCTTGAGGAAGTAGTGTGTCCTGCGTTCATCATCATAGCTGACAGTGGGGCCGCCCGTGGTGGATGCTTCCTTGGACTTGGAGGCTTTCTTGATGAGGCTGGTTGAGGTCTTGAAGAGCATGACGATGACGTGGTAGAGACCGTCCCCGAGCATCATGGCAATGGCTAGAAAAACCTGTACAAAGACATACATATGATGATAGTGCCCTCTAGTAAATACATGATCTCCTTAATTAGAATTTAAAATCGCATCGGTGTTGGGGATGATTGTGTAAATTTGAGAAACTATATATATGAATATACGTACCCGATATCCCTGGATACCGTGGAGGCTGCTCGCAGAGAGTTCAGCTCTGTACCAGTTGCCTTTCTGCTTCTCGATGAGTGGCCACATGATGCCCCAAGAGATCACGCCTCCGATGAGGAGTGATATGTTCACCATATATGGACAGATCATTCCCACCCCAACATATGTTGCTGAGAAATCAAAGTAGAACCTGAAAAACACCAGCAGCATATATACGCCCGATACGTTAGTCTAATTATTGTTGCTGTAATCGATATGGAAGGAAAGTTACATGTTACTTAAGGGTACGCACTTTTGCCGGAAGGCTTTCAGGCCGAAGGTTGGGAAACTGCTGAAGCCGCAACCATCCGATGATACGTAGAACCACTGGAAGAAGGCCCAGAGGAAGCTGCCGAAGAAGCTCTTGAACAGCATGCTCACCTGCTGCCTGCATAACCATGACAATAATGTAAGGAACGTGATGAATCTTTATATATACGTACACATTATGAATCAGTACACTTTGCCATGCATCGAATCAATGCTTTCAATGTCGGAAAAGATTTTTCCTAGTTACATTCTAAGAATATAAATTCAAGTAGAAAGCTAGAGCACCATCAAAGACCTATGCTTTGCAGAGGCAAAACTAGTTAGCTAGGTTAATGTTGCCAGGTGATAATGCATTAACAGTTATGTCCAGAGAAGTTTCTTTGCACATACACACACATATATGTGTGTATACATAAATACATATATATGTGTGTGTGTGTGTGTGTGAATTTTCAGATCGAATTTTCACAAGGAAGTAATGCGTTATCAGTATAACATGAGATTGAAACTCATGTTGTACGCAAAGCCGAATATTCAAGATCTCGACAAAAGATCAACTGCGCATAGCTTACTTGGCCAGCTTGGCCCCTTTAGGAGTGTGGAAGCTATTGATGAGAAACGCCGTCGCAGTCCCGCTCGGATACGTGAGTTTATACTTCAACACCATCATCTGTATACATAATTACAATTTACAACATACACGTACTCAATGAAAACGATCAATCAAGTATGAATTTGAAGAAACAATTTTGAAGACAATTAATCAAGAAGCATCACTAATCTTAGTACCTTCCTGAGGGGGACAATCGAAAACAACCCGACGAAGCTGACCACAAACAGGAACCCGATAACCCAACCTAGATGGAGCTTTTTAATGTTTTCTGGTGTATTCCCTCCTTCAGCCTGTGCGGCTATGCTCGAGCTCATTCCCAACAAATATGTTGCAGTCCCACCTAAATGTAATTATATGATTCATATCAGAAATCTTCAAGTTCATGGCGGTGACGATGATGAATGATGATATCAAGACTTGAGAAAGAGCACGTAGATCGAAGAAAAGAAATGCAGTTTTTACATAAATGAATACTAGTTGATAAATTTAGAACATACTGCTGAAGGCAATCCCAGAAGATGCGACGACACAAGTCTGGATCACAGTGTTCTCCTGGCGAGTGAAGGGCTGCTTGAGGAGGCCAAAGTTGTCGAGGAGAGTAGTCCAAGCCTTCACCATCGCGAACCCGAGGAGGCCAGCAGCCACATTGAGCGACGGGATCACTCCCGTGGTGAGGTTGAGCTTGCAGACTATGAAGTTGAACACCAGACTCAGCAGGAACCCCGTCACCATGGCCCGGAACGTCAGCTGCTGCCTCCAGTTCGGGATGGGGGTGTCCGTGAACACCTTCTCGATCATCAGCTTCTCGTCCGCATCCTCCTCATGATGATCACCCTCAGCCATCCGGTTGGCACTTGACATTTCCGAGGAGGGCACGTTCCTGACTTCAAACTCACGCCCTCTCGGTGCCATTTCTCTGGCCTGATTAGAACTCTCTTTAGGTGCACTCATTGTGATACTATTAGGGTTATTTAAATAGGGAGTGTAGTCAATGTAGAACTCGAACAAACAGCAAAGCCAAGGCCATAATAAGAGGAACGTGTGATGTGGGTGGTCAGGAGGATTTCTAGGTATGTCAGTGTAACAGACAATTTGTATATATATAGGAGTACAGATATATCACCCCAAATATGTCAAATCAGATCCCTTCACCTGTAACGGGATCATTCGGGATCTTGCGTCGTGGAGGAATATTCGGGTATTCGTACTTCAAACTGATACAGATTCATTCATACGATATTATTCATTCTCCTGTATGGTATGATCTATCTGATTCATCGGATTGACCTATGTACGTGATCAGTAACTCAAAGCGAACGTCCATTTCATATACTCTATTCAAATACGACCAAGTACGTAGTATCGATTGCACCGGTTTGAAATTCTTCCTCTTATTCTTAGAAGTTGTGCATACACCGATGAATCTTGGAAATCCAGTGAGTGCGGCTCAGAGTGTTTAATTTTGCTCTAATTAGCTTATCCCACACATAAAGTCGGTAATTTTAATTCTGAATGAAGCTAAATTGAATTTCGATGCAGTACCACATTAGCAATCGGGGGATGATCTCGTTATTATCGATAACTTTTTTTGAGAAAAAAGGATAGAGCCAAAACCGTTATTTAAAAATTTGGCAATAATTCTCAGAAGATTAATTCATATCATCTAATTTATATTATTGTTTGTCTTTTATTTGATGTATATTCGAAAAGAGCGGCACACAAATATCTGTTTTGATCACTTAAATGTCAGCATAGGATCTAAGGTTAAGGTTTGAGACTTGTCGATCTATTGATTTTCATATTGTTCTCCTTCTATCTTGAACGGTGGAACTAATATTCCCGTATCCATCTTTATAGTCCTTCAACAGACGGTTGTTCAAGAGTAAACATTCTAAACTTGTAATCGAAATTTGAAAAAAATTAAGGAAAAAAAGAAACTGAGAATACCTGTATCTTATATCTTATATTTTCTATCTTATTATCTTAATACTTCTTATATATATTATAATACTTTTATTTATGAAAAAGTCTGATTTTATAATTACCACCATATTTATCTTGGATATAGTTGAAACGTTGAAAATTTCCCCGATTTTTAATTTAACTTATGATATAATCTAAAATAAAAGTGAGTTCAACGACAATATTATTCACTTAATATCACACTCCCCTCTCATTTGCCTCCTACATGTCAACCTCCTAATCACAGGTTTTATCACATTATTTTTATCACTTTTTCATATTCTATATTCAATTCTTGCTTTTTATTTTCATACCCTAACTTTATTATTCCTCTTCCAAATTAATCCATCCATGAACCTATAGGATAAATCATTGTAGTTGGTAGTAGAAGAAAAATAAAAATCATTTTAGTTGAAGTGCGGTATGCACGGGTTAGGACGTGCTATGCATTCATGGCAAAAAATTAGCGTATATATAAATTTTCAATGGGCTCCACATATCCCGAATGGCAAAAAATTAGAAGAAAAAAAAATATTTGTATGAAAAGTAAGCTTTTTGTCCATTAACTTAATTATTATGTATGGATGCTGCAACGGTTGTTGTTGGGGCTCGATTAAAGAGAAAATCTTAAAAAATGATCTTGCCTCACATTGATGAGATGAGAAAGAACCACAAAAAATTATTTAATGAAAATAATTATAGTAATTATCCGAGTGATTAGCATCATTCTCTATTTCATGTAATGTAATTGGTGCTTCCTCACGTCATTTGACAAGGAAAAATTTCTCTTATTTTAAAAGGCATATAATCATAATATACACAAGGACATAGGCGAAAATCTAGAATATCTTATCGTTATTAATGTAATCTTGTAATACATTCAAAGATATACAGATCTCGATATGATCTTCAGTAGTAGGATTTCTTTCTTTGTTTTAAATTTTAGATTTAGATGGCATGCATATAAATTTCGTAAAATTGAAATGAAACGATATAAGTCGGTCAGACTCACCTCTCAAAATAATAATCATCATAATAATAGCTGCGTATGCGATTAAATTACTTTCCTATTATTGAAAATTAAATACCGGCTCCACTAGATATTTTCCATAATGGTATTATTTTCCTGTTATTTATAAATATAATTGCCCCATAAGATTAAACCAGGAAATCCGCGTCGACCAGTTCATCTCTATATCTGTATCCTCATAAGATTCTCACTACATCCTTATAAATAGAGAGTCCACCCTAGGAAAATAACACTTCCAAATAACGACAACCTCTACATCGATCAAATTCGATTCCAGATCGTCGACCATGTCTTCCTCATCGGAGAACGTGACTATCAAGCTGAGGACCTCAGAAGGTGAGGCCTTCGAGGTGGACATGTCCACAGCATCGCAGATGACGACCATCAAGAACTTGCTCGATGACGGAGGAGACTGCACTGCCCATGAGTTTCCCCTGCCAAACGTGACCGCCCCGGTCTTGGCGAAGGTGATCGAGTACTGCAAGAAGCACGTCGAGGCCAACAAGCAGAAGCTTGACAAGGGAGCGCTCAAGGCCTGGGACTCGGAGTTTGTCAACGTCAACAGGAAGACCATCTTCGATCTCGTCATGGCGGCCAACTACCTGAACCACCGCGGCCTGCTCGACCTGACATGCGAGGCTGTGAAGGACATGATCAAGGATATGAAGGTGGAGGAGGTTCGCACCCTATTCGGTATCAAGAACGACTTCAGCGAAGAGGAAGAGGAGAAGTTGCGACGAGAGAATGCGTGGGCTTTTGAGTGATTCTTTCGTAGTCATAGTAAGAAAGATGCACGCGAACAAATATACAATTAACAAAGAAGTACATATGCTCATGATTTTCTGTTTCTTTTGTTTTTTTGTTTTTTTTCTTTTTCGGGTAGGACGTCATGAATTGCAATGGAGTTCTTTCCGCGCGGTTTACCTGACCTGTTTATTCTTCGTAATTCCTATAGCGATTATTAGATTGCCTTCACCGAATTAATGAGAATACTGGAAACTGAAGGTTTTTTTTTTCCGCGTTTTAGGTGTTGGCTTAGATTGCGAAATTCAAACGGATCTGATTTGCCAAGTTTGTACGGAATAAATTGTTTTATTGTTATATATACGGTGAAAGAATTTGAAATTCACTCAAAACATCGTTATTAGGCTGAAATTGATGCCGAAATAACATCTCTTAGCCTCACTAGAGAAATTTTTTTAAAAAAAAGGAAAGAAATATCGAAGAGATATAATGTTCCATAAAAAGCACCCGCTCCACTTAAATTTCAAAAATCAGTCATTAATGTCTTTATCAGTAATTTCCTTTTAAAATTAACAGAGATATTGACCCGGTGCTAATATCGTTATCAAATCAATTTTGTAATTTTTTATGCAAAAGAAAAAAACCGCGCTAAAATCGTTAAAATGTCAAAAGTTTGAGATTTTTTTATTAATAAAAAAAAACAATTCCTTAATTAAATGCCTGTCTTGAATTATTTTGATGGCTGCTACTAAAATAATCACCTAAAGATCTCAGAGTCTCCTGAGGATGTTGAAGCTAAGCAAGCGAAAGGAAAAATACGAGGGAGTGTCTACCATTCGGAGCATCCTTAAGTTTCTAACTTGTTATTTTAACAAGAGCCTTGTTATAATAATAACTTTCTTACAAAATAATAACTTTCTTATTATTTAACATGTATCTTATTATATTTAGGGTAAATGATCCAAAAAAGCATGACAATTTTTTCAATTTTGGTACGAACTTTTTTTTTCGCAAAAAAATGTACGAATTTTGATTTTCTCGTCAAGTTAAGCACTAGTGCCATTTTTCATCCATTTTGCTAACGCCACGAATAATGGTGCCTACATGGCAAACATTGTTACCCGATGTTAGCAAAAATAATAAAAAAATCAGAGAAAGGCTTTGATCGGAGGAAGGGTGAGAGCCTTGGCTAGCCACCATAACCTCGATTGGGGTAGTCGGTGACCTCAGAGGGCGTCGACCGGGGTGTGGTGGACGGGATCGAGGCCTTACCTTCCGAAAAAGAGATAATCCCCAAGGGTGGTTTGGGATTGAGGCTCCATCCATCGGCATTAGGAGAACCCCTAATTTGACAATTCTCCCGATTCCGACAGTAGGTTCTTGATTTCATCCATCACTCCCCTGATTAGGCCGGTTGGTGTCCTTGCCAGCGACTCCAATTGGGGGGCGGTGGCCCGTCTTTCTCTGATCAATGCCTCTCTCTCTTTTATTCCTTTAATTTTTTAAATTTTTTGCTGAAGTAGCATGACACTATTTACTACATAGACACCGTTTTTCGTCAAGTTAGCAAAATGGATGGAAAATGGCACAGATGCCTAACGTGACAAGAAAATCAAAGGTCATGCATTTTTCCGACAAAAAATAAAGTTAGTGCCAAAATTAAAAAATGGCCAAAGTTCATGCTTTTTTGGATCATTAACGTCTATATTTAAAAAATAATAAATTTCTTATTAAATAATAAGTGTCTTGCTATTTAACAAGTTTCTTATTACTTCGTTACCGATAACCATTCGACAATTTACGACATGGCACCCTCTGATTGGTCTCCGTAAATCCCTCCTTTTAAGCAGGCTCTTGATGGAGGTTTAATCCAAAACACAATCATTGATCAATCAATTATAACTAGCTTTTTTACCCATGCGTTGCGTGGGCGCCTTCTTTCATGTATTTTAGCTAATTTTTTGTAAAATATATATTAAGAAATGTAATGAAATGACGACCTAGAGTTTATTTATTGATATTTTATAAATTATATTCACAATTTTATTACTTTCCAAAAATCTACAACCATTTTCTATCATTATTGGGTCTCCTTTCAAATCTAGAATGTAAATTGACAAAATATATTCTCGATATCATTTCATCATCCATGTTTCTCTAGTCTGTATGAATGTTTAAGGAACAAAATAGGATTTGGAGAATAATTTTCCCTTGACAAATATTATATACACTCTGAAGAATGAGCGATTCCCCCTACTTTCCTTTCAAAAATGAAAACCTCTGGACAAAGAAATAAAAACAGTCAATAGAGAGATTTGAGGAGGAAGAAGAAGGAAATAATAAAATATTAAAATTTTGGCTTTCCTTTGAGGATTTTGATTACTGGTTCTCCTTGATCAGAGAATTTGGTTGCAGCGACGATTCTGCAATTAAGGCTTTCCTTGATTTAGGCTCACAACGGAAAAAATGAATTACAATCATAGTTTCAATTAATATCTTAAATTAAATTCATGAACATTGATAGAATAATCTTTAAATATTACATCATCGTAGAGAATATCCAAACTTCTAACAGATAAAGAAGTACACATTATATCTCTGTCCTTTTGTCCAGCATTATTATGTTCACGTCCCCAATCAACCATGGATCCGCTCACTAATTAAATCATCAAAAATCCGAGTATAAAAATTCATCTGAAACTCATAAGGATACACATATTTAGAAAACTACAAGCATACCTTCCTGCATACTCTTCTATTGGAATAACATTTACAGCATAGTTATTGTGGCTTAGACCTCTGGTACTATTCTAACTTGATTCATTGCCGACATAAAATATAATTAGCTCCCAACTTGTATCCTATTGTATAAGAGTTTCCCATTAACAATTGCCATTCAAGATGTTTTAATGCCAATCAAATATTTTACAAAGAAAAAATTAATTATCATGTCAACTGAAAAAAGGTAAGTCGCAACAGCATACCTCAATTGCCGGACATTCTCTTCCTTATTAAGCTCTATAGAGCTTCATCATATAAACCAGAGACCCAAGAACGACCAGCAGACCGCTTGATAGTGCACGGACGCCATCCCCGCTCGCAGATCGACGCACTTAAGCATATCAATTGGTCTGAAAGACTCAATCAGGTCCTGCAGCAAGCCAATTTGGAAGCAGAGATCTAACGGACACTGAAATTAAAATAACCCCACTGCCTCTATTATAAAAAAAATTAATCTATTTAGAGAATGATATCATGGCCAGATCAGTCAGCAGTGGCTGTGGTCAACTTAGATGGGAAGGCAAAGCAGAACGTGGTGGTGATAACAATGCCGACCAAGATGCAGAGCAAGCACCGCTTGGAGCATGTAATGGAACGAGCAAGTAACGACTTGTCTGCCTCTGCCAATTAAAAGTCTAGCACGGAATGCATTTCATAGCCCTGGCTACTATGGGCCCCATAATTCTGATTCTTCTCTCGTTCTTTGATATCAAATGGAAATTGAACGTCACAAAGAAGAAATGAATAATGAGATTAATTTATTTCCACATGAAAACAGGGAAAATAAATTGCTCTAATATTGAAGACTAATTTATTTCCATATGAAAAATGACAAAATAAATTCCTCTTTATTGCGATAGATATTTCCATATGGATGCATTCGGATTGACTTTCAATGAGGAGCCAAGAAATGAGTGAAAAAGCTAACATGGCAAGTTATTATTGAATGAATGGAGGTCTCTCGTAGCTCGAGCCTTCAGGAGCCAACATTAATACGATATAAGTAGATAGACATGGGAGTTGCTACCATCGGGAGCCTCCTTAAAAGGTAGATTTTAAAGGATGCTTCAAAAAACAAGTTTCTTGTTAAATAGGAAAACACGTGTTATTTAACAAGAGTCTTGTTATATTCAAATTAATAAGTTTTCTACGAAATAAGTTTTTTATTATTTAACAAGTATCTTATTATATTAAAAATAATAAGTTCCTTGTTAAACAACAAGTTTATCATTATTTTGTTATCAACAATCATCCAACAATTTTCGACGTGATAGTCTCCGATTGGGCTCAGTAAAATCCTCCTTTTAAGGAGCATCCGAACCTAAGTTAATCCCAGATAGTATATGAGCGATATAAGGAAGCTATGACGCTACTTTTTTGTAAAATCTTAACTCGTGGTTGATTGTCTTTTTTTTACTAGGAGAATTAAATATTATTAATGAAATTATACTAATCTTCTATCCTGTGCATTGCATGGGTTTGTTGTTGCATACTTAGTATCATTTTTATGGGAATTACTCACACTTTTAACAAAATAATTCTTACTAATAACAACAATGATTAATTTGAATTAAAACAATAATTTTCTATAACATTAGATTAAATATAAATAATCCGATGATAATGTTGCAACTAATTGACTTATCCAATACAAATTATATATCTATTTAATCAGTAATATATTATAACGATTTATCATGGATCCATTCACGCATTTACTGATTTTCAATTTTAATTTTGCTCTAGAAATATTGTTTTGTGGGCTTATAATTTCCAAATGTTAGTTGTATATTTTAAATTTATAAATAAAAAATTTCATGAAATTAATAGTTTTATTTTTAAATGACCTTAGTATCATTAAATTAGTTTGCTTGCAATAATTTTTTTTCTTTTAAAACTACAATAATAATAAATTGATTGTTTCTATTAGCGTGCAATCTATTGCAAACCCTATCATTATCACAAAGTTATATAATTTAGTTAGATTTTTGAAAAAAATATTTTTTTAAGTCATTTAGTTAATTACTTATTATGTTGATAATTTGAACAATACTAATTAAAATTTATTATATTTATGAGATTATGCATTGTCATTTATATAAACTAATTTTTAGCTATATATATATATCTAAATATAAATATTCTATCTAGAATTGACTTCTACATTTATTATCACTTACTAATATTTTCTAAATTATATTAGTTCAAAAGCGCTTGCTCTTGTATGTATTAAATAGCGTATTTTACTATATACAGAGAGTGGATATATGCATACGATAATTAATAATATAAGTTTGTAATTATATAAGTAATTTAAAAATATATATCATATCTTGGACGTCTATTATATCAATATAATGCTTAAAGTAATAGAAAAATATAAACTATTTTGAATTATTCGATAATTTCATAACATAAGAAAGTTTAATAAAAATTATTTATCAATGAAAGGAATTTACGATTTTAGCCCCATTAAACATAACCCTATTAATTGCTTTTATGAGTCAATTGTATTTATATATATAGCTAGGATGTGATTGTAATAGTCGAAAAGTACTCCTTATTCTTCGTTTAAATATGGCACCATCTATATCTCTCTATATTTCTATATCTAACTATACATGATATAAAGCGAAGCGCCAAATCTATATACAATATATAAAAGCTGAGATTATGCGCAGGAAAGCGCCACGTAGGATATGGGAGGGTTTTCGTAGCGCGACCTTCGGTATCACCACGAATAAGATGGGGCAAATGGTGCAATATGATACTGCCATCGCTATGAAAAGCCAAAAGAATGGAAGACCATGAGTCTCATATTTATAATTCAGTCATACTCCATTAAACTTGTCATATCACCACGAATAGAGATAGGACAAATTGTGCAATATGATATTGCCACATCGCTATGGAAGTCGAAAGGATGGAAGACCATGAGTCTCATATTTATACTTCACATTCATACTCATTTAAATGTTATTATTATAAGAAAACGAAAGATCACATAACGGGGGTAGTAATGGAGTATATTGGGAGAGGGGTAGGAGATTGTGCCGAGCATTGGTGTGGGGGACGCAAGATGACAACCTTTCTTCCTTCTCTGCTTTGCCTACAGTAAAGGAGGATGCTTTCAAGCTTTCGTGTTCGGTGGGCGTTGATGAAGGCACAACTGTCGAGGAATTGGTTTTGGCATTTGTATATGCAGTAGAACCGCAATAGAATTCTAACTTGAGAGTAAGAGGCGTTTATCATGATTATGGGAATAACTACAAATTTTAGATATTGGAGGCATGTAAGTACTTCCCATTGTGCAAGTACTGCAAATATTTGTTAAAAAGTCCGTAGATATTGAAAAAGCTTATTTGTTTGTTGAAATGAGGCTCTAGCTTTGTGTCCTTTTTAATCACTATCAATAAGGATGTGATAAATGACATATACTGTCACCTTGCTATTAGTTTGAATTCAGTAAGACCACAAAGATAACTGAGAAAGTTTCGGACCAAAATATCCAAGCAATGAGGCTTAATTGGAACAGTTGTCAGTAACTCGGTGGGTTTTTTCGCTACCCAAATTTATTAATAATAAGGACGTTAATACAACACCTTAAAGTTTAAGCGTATTTTTACAGTCTCCTAACAGTTCCATTGTTCTTGGCAGTTAAATACTACACCAATAGCGCAGAGAAACTCCGGTAAAAGTTTTTCAATGTGACATTCCATATCCATATCTATATCTATATATATATATATATATATTACTTTTTCCGACTATAAGGTGACAATCCATATTTTAAATAAATCTTATGATAGACCCTTTGTAATTATTTGATATATCGAAAACATAAATAGGATTTACGTAATTCAAACAAATATTGATATACTTGTTCTCATATATGTCATTTAAATTTCATTTGATAGCAATAATTCGTGAGATTAGTGAATATATTGCTTCTTACTTTCCTTGCCCTTTTTTAGGCTCGTATAAATCCGAGAGATGTCTTCACTGTTCACTATCATCTTTTAATTTAGCATTTATTTAAACTATTTTTCATGTTCATCATTTCCAATACCAATCAACAATCATTTCCTTAATCCCATTAGCTCTAACCTGTGCTTATGCGTGGGCCTTTCGTCTAGTATCCTTAGAGTGCTTGCTTACCGAATGAATATTCTTCAGATTTTTTAGTTTTTATTGAAAATTTTGAGTTTTTAATAATATTTAATTTTAATGAATTGCAAATTAGCTTTATATTTGTATCTTAATAGATTTTGATGGGCCTTTAAACTAATATACTTGATATTTGTATTTTAAAAGATTTTGATTGAAAATAATTACTTGCTTGACTCAATCGAGATTTGGTTTGGATCTTTTTAGGAATCTTGATTTGGATCATTTTAGAATATTTTTATAATATTCTGTCGAGTACTACACATAATATTATATTCTAATGATAATTGAATTTTATATATTATTAATGGAAAAACATATGTGTTGCACATGGGAAATTCCAAAAATGTAATTACAAAATTTTGACATATGATAATCCTACTTTTAATATTATAATTAACATTAACACTTGCAACAAGAATGAAATTTCTAAAGTTGAAAGAGACTATGTTTGAGTTTGATAGAAACAAAGATTCTAAAATTTGACAGCAAGCGAGACTCCTGATAAAGTATAAGCAGGAGCAACGCATAATGTATAGAAGCTAAAGGGACAATATATTTGTCTCTACAGTACCTTGATGAGGTCTACCGTGCCTATAATCATATTTTCAATTTGACCTTCCTTTACTCTTTTTTTTTTAATTAATGGAAGAATTACAGAAATGATTCTCTAAGTTTTTTCTTATTTATGTCGAGTCCTATAAGTTTTACTTTCGTCTTTTCAATTCTAAATGTTTGCTAAACATTTATGATTCAAATTGTGACTGACTATTAACCGGTGCTGACGAGGACGTAAATAACGTTAACTATTTTTCACCTGTACTTAACATGCCTACGTGAAAATTTTAAAAAAAAAATAGTGATGGTTTTAAAATTTTTCATTTTTTGAATTTGGTCCTATAAATATTTTAGAAAGAACCGTCCTAAATCGTTCCAAAAAGTGATGGTCTTGGTCCATTTCATAACTGGACATTAATGGATGATGATGTGGACTTAACTCAGTGAAAAACTTATAGTTGGCAAATAATATGGCACGCGTTGAGCAACCATCACACGCTACTTTAGAAAATTCTTAAAGATTTAAAAAAACAAAAAAATTAGAAAAAAAAATTTAAAAAACTTAAAAAGTGATATTTTGACAATTTTAAGAATTTTAAAAAATTAAAAATTATAGAAAACTTAAAATAAAAAATTTAAAAAGCTACATAAATTAATTATAATTACAAAAAAATTATTTTTTTAAACTAAGAAAATACAAAAAAAATCAAAAAATTAAAATAAGAATTCATAAAATAATTACAAAAAGTTCATAAAATTTTTAGAAGATTTTTAAAAATTTAGGAAAATAATAAATAAGAAAATTAATGTAAAAAATAACTATATAAAATTAAAGAAAAAAGTGAGATAATTTTCAAGCTCATTGAATAATGAGAAGGGGTTGGGTAGTTACCAAGATATCGAATAGGAGGAATCTTTCGACCACTCCTCCCTATGGTGAGGACACTTTGGCCGAAAGGGCCCTTTCTGATCTTTCCCTACTCCCCATCTTTCTCTTTCAAAGAGATCAAGAGGGAAGGACCTGAGCCGGGGCTGAGCTCCCCCTTTCGACCACCCTTGCCTTCGGCAAGGTGGCTGGGGGCTCTAAAGCCTCCGACAACCTCGTCGGGAAGGATGAATGGCCTAAAAAGTTTCCCCGATCTAGCCCTTCCCTTTTATTGTTGCATTTGGTTTCATAGTATAATTTTAAAATCAGATTTTGTTTTTGAAAAAGAATAGTATAAATGGGACCCACCCTTTGACTTTGTATGAGTTATGTTGTTTTGTTGTGGAAAAAAGTGGTATAAATGAGACCCGCTCTTTGACTTTGTATGAATTATTTTGTTTTGTAGTGAGTAGAGTTAAGTTAGAATTGTGATTCTAAAATAGTATTATGAAACCAAACAGGGCCTATATTTCTCTGCTCAAGGCAAAGAGATAGGGGGAATGGAGTACCAAACTAGAGAGCCCTTCCTCCCACACCTCCCTCCTGACATTTGGCATTCCCTCACATGTCTCTTTGTTTTGAACAGAGAAATAGTGTGGCGAAAAGAGCTTTCCTTTTCCGATATCTTCACAACTGCCCTACCCTTTCTCATTCGTCGATGAGTTTGAAAATTATAGTCCTCCTTTTTTATTATTATTTAGTTGTTTTTGAAGATTGTATTAATTTTCTTATTTATTATTTCCTTAACTTTCTATTTTTTATTTAATTTTTTCTGATTTTTATTTTTTGAAATTTTTATGAGCTTTTTATAAATTTTTATGAACTTTTATTTTAAATTTTCTTCTTTTTCTTATTTTTAAATAATTTTCAGATTTTTTAAAAAAATAATTACTTTATTTTTAAAAAAATAGAATTTTTCTTATTTTTATTTAATTTTGGTTAGTTTTATCCAACTTTTAGATTTTTTTTCTACTTTTTATATTTTTTAAAAAATCTTTAAGATGGTTGGTCCACATGTACCATATGAACGGCCAACCGTAACCATTTTTCTAGCATTAAGTCCACATCATCTCCCGATAACGGTTGGTACTGAATGAATCAAAATTATCACTTTTTGAAACGATTTAGGGTTGTTTTTTGTAAAGTTGAACTTATAGGATTCAAGTTCAAAAAATGAAAACTTTTAGTATCGCCGTTATTAATTTTTTAATTTAGGTATTTTATATATAAGTGGAAAAAACTTAACGTCATTTGCGTCCACATCAGCAACAGTTAATGGTCAATCACGACTTAAACCATAAAGTATCTAACGGAGTTTACGTTTAGGATTAAAAAGTCAATGTCAGCAACAGTTAACAATCAGTTCACGATTTGAACCATAAGCATCTAACGGAGTTTATTTTAGAATTGAAAAAGTCAAAATAAAACTTATATGACTCATATCAACAAAGGGCAAAACTTATACAGAAATTTCTCCAATTCTCCCATAATAAATATGTGATGCAATTTGCCCAATGCTTCCCAATACTCAGAATCTTGATGGAATTTTACACGGCCTGATTATCGGTAAAAGATTATTAAACAGTCTTATTATATAAGAGGAAATTTTTTATTTTTTTTAAATTACAAGATATTTGGTAAACAGGATATAATAAGCGAGGCAGATCGAAGAGTCTCCATTCAAAGACATGATCGTCGAGCTAGATGAACTCTGAGGATACTACTGATATATTTTCGCAGAGCAATGTCAATTCTCGCCTCCAACTCCTGCGATTCTTGCCGTCGAAAGGCAAGGGCCCTAATATCTGCCTTCTTATTTTCCTTGAAGAAAATGAACTCTAAATTATCTACCAATTGGTCAATATATATGCCCTGATTATTTTGTTTTTAGTAGATAGGACAGGTTTTCAACAGAAAATTTTAACTTTGAAAATTACTTTATCACGTTATAAAAAAAGCCGAAAAATGGCGTCTCATGTCACAGCCATTCGGAGACTTGAGACCGAGGACCCTCCTTTCGTTCCATTCGACGACCAGGCGACCACCGAACAGGAGATTAATGGACATTCTCTAACCACAAGATACAGACCCCACAGTCGGAGGGGAATTTCTCGTTGGAGAGGAAAGGAGAAAAGGAATGAATTTTGGCCAATCTATCGGAAATTAGCTTCAGAACCCGAATGGTGACTTCCTCCTGCTTCCGCCCTCTCCATACTGCTCATTCCATTTCCTCAGCTCATTCATGCTCGCAGCATCATATGCAACCGAAGGCGCCACCTGTGGAACAGAACAGAAGTACAAACTGTTTATATTCCACAGTTCTGGCAGCAAATAGGAGACAATGGAAATTTACTCCCTTAATTCAAAGGAAAACCAGGAAAGCAAGTGCCTCTGATACGACATTGACATCATGAAGTTTCGAATTGCAAACTTCGTATTTCAGACCAATTACCTACATTGCCAGACAATCCTGAGCACAAAACATAAACTAACAGAGATAGATGCTAAAAGGAGATTAAAAGAAAATCCAATGTATCATTCAAAGAAACAGCTTGCTTGTATTATATTTGAAAATCTGACGCATCAATTAAGCAATAATTGAGCAGCAGAAGTATCTGATTCATTACCTTGCTTTTTGACTGCAGAAAATCGTCCAAATTAAGCGGCCTCAACATCGGAGATCCATTGTCTTTGTGTACCTGTTAAAACTCAGTCCTGAATTAGTCAAAGTCCTAAAAAGTATGCATATATAAAACAATAATATAAGGGCTGCAGATAATCCCCCTCGTGAAGTCGAACTAATTGGTCTATAACGCAAAGTCACTCACCTGCTTCTCATGCTCTAGAAGTTCCTGTACAGGTCGATAAGCTGCTGCAATGCAGAGGTTCTGCGAGAGACCAAGTCTTAGGAAAAAATTTTCTGAGAAGTCTCACTTTTGTTACAGAGATGAGACATAAAACAAAAGAGAACGAATTTTTACCTTCAAATCACTACCCGAATATCCCTCAGTTGAGTTTGCAAGCTTATCAATCTCAAAACCTGGTTCCAAATTCTCGTTTGCTAGGATAATCTTCAGAATCTTCTTACGATTCTCAGCATCAGGGAGGTCTACATGAATTCTGTAAAGCGAAATAACCACGTAAAACACACTTTCTGATTTTGACAACCTGATTATGCCAACGGTTCTACAAGCTTAAAAGTAATGCTCTGAATTTTAAGGCAGTGATTTTGTTTCCTAGTCATGAATAATTAGAAGAGATGCAATTACTAGTTTAGACTTTCCAAAAAGTTTTCACATTATTTTTCTAATAAAACCGATAAAACCCTTTAAAACCTACACATCACATAGGTAAGGCTAATTCGCGACCCAAACTGGTTCTGAAAACAATGACAGCATATGATCTGGTTAAGGTGCTTGCAATTTTCGAACAAACCTCACCTTCTTGGCAACCGCCTAATAACAGCATCATCAAGATCGAACGGTCGATTCGTGGCACCAAGTATTAGGATTCTTTGGCTGTCTTTTGATCTTAACCCGTCCCAAGCAGCCATAAACTCATTTCTCATCCGCCTCGTTGCTTCATGTTCAAAAGCACCGCCGCGAGCACCAAGCAAACTGTCCACCTGCAGGACACATTATTGTAAGGGATGAAATGAGATCCAGAGACGGGATAAGAAGATGAATGACAATACTTAGTAACAAGTGAAGCTAGACTTATGGAAGATCCCCATTTGCTTGTCCGTTGTAAAACTTTAAACAAGAATCCTTTTACATTTCTGCGATTGAGTTCTTAAAGTCCTTGCCTTGGTATATAAAACCATGGCCACGCCAAAAAAGGGTAAATTTCAGCTAATAGGTTAAAATGGTAATTGTCGCTAAAAAGGAACTGACCTCGTCGACAAATATGATAACAGGAGCAAGCCTGCTGGCAAAGGTGAAGAGAGCCTTGGTGAGCTTCTCAGCATCTCCAAACCACTGTTTTCACAGAGGATAAAGAATCAAGACACATGATATATAAAATTGAAATAACTAGAATAGGAAATATGACACACACAAAGCATTTATATAGGAGGAAAAAAGTAAATCTTAAATCCAAATTTACCTTTGATGTAAGGGTAGAACCAGTTATGCTAATAAAGTTTGCCCCCGCTTCCGTCGCGAGTGCCTTGGCAAGGAGGGTCTTCCCAGTTCCAGGTGGACCGAATAGTAAAATACCTTTGCAAGGCTGAGAAAGCCCCAAAAAAAAAAAATTCAACTAATAACCGAAAGCAACCAAATTACTGTCATATTGCATAAAAAAAATGTATATAATACACATGCACATAGTATCCCTTCCAAAGTACCCACAAATTCAGCAATACAAATTAGATGAGTGCTTATAAATTCCTGTGAAGGGTGACTTCTAGTACCCGCAAAAGATTTCCGCGAGAAAATAGCTCAGGCCTTCGCATAGGAAGAATAACAAGTTCATTCAATGCACTCTTCACATCTTCAAGAGCACCTATATCATCGAACTTCACACCAATTTCACCAGGAGGGACCAACGCTGAAACAAAGTTCTTCTCGTAGTCATCCTTCGCGAGATTCTGTCGTAGCTAAGAAAGAATGTCAGAAGAAATGAACCAAATAATAAATATATGCTAATTGACTACGTGCCTTCAAATTCTGGGAGGGCTTCCGTGATATGTTTTCTTGCTCCCTCAGTCTCGAAATTGCGATTTCGAGGCTACAGAAAAAGGAAAGGAAAGACTGTTCAATGTCTAACCAACAAATAATTGATTGTTTCAAGCAGAAGCACACACTATCACTATACCTTTCACGTGGTAAACATAGTCGGTCCCCTTTGATCAAAGGAAGCGGACAAGAAGACAAGTAGTGATTTTTCGCCCAGCCAACAACTTTCTCAGCTTCTGTACATGAGAATGAGAGAGCAGTCAAGGAAAAGCCCTTTATAAGCAATCACCACACAATACAGCTCTCGATTCCCGCATATATATATATATATATATATATAAAATTAAAAAACATGAATCTGAATGATACTAATATCCACATACGCAATTGAAATCTGTTAACTTCTAACTACTATGAATATAATTAATCAGCAGAAGAACCATGATTTTTAGCTTCTTACTCTGCTTTGTTAGGATAATACCATCGGTGTTTACATGCAGCAACTCTATGCATGATAGCTCATGTTCGTCAAGAACCTGCGTGAATTATATGTCATAAATGATTTGACACTAGAAAAAAGGAACGGGGAACTAATAGTCACCAGAAGAACCAAAAAATATTAACTAAACCTGATGCAATTCATTCAGATTGCTCCTGGATATCACGATTTTTCTGTCTTCTTCAACTTGCTTATTGAATGTCCTGAGAAGATCCTCCTCCTGGGAAGATACAATCAAAGAAATTATGCTAACAAAACAGAAAAGAGTACAGCCAAAAATGAACAAAAACAGAAAGAGATGAAATTATCCGTAACATTATAAAGGCCCTAATTTTAACTGCCGCTACATGATTTTCATTTGGGTTTCCATAAAAAGGGGGGGAAATTACATGAGGAGCAAGCAAGTTCCAGTTCAATTCAGGTCCTTTTCCACAAGCAAAGAGAAGAGCATTATTCCGGTTGAGTTCGTTTTAAAATAAAAAGTTCCGACGCAAACTAAATTATATGTTAAAGATGCATGTAAGACAAACATCTTTTCCAGGTTAATGCCCTCTTTACCCTTAAAGAACGGGTATTGCTGGATCATCATCAGATATAAGGACCTGTCATTATCCAAAATACCGCAAAACAGAGAAAAAGTTCAACCTGGGGAGGATGCATAAGGAGGACATTGGTGAAGAGCTTATATAACGCATTATCATCAGATCTCTTCGTTCCCTTAAGGCCCTCTGTAAGGCGTTTCAGCGAAAGAGGCTGAAAAGAAATAACATAAACATCAACTGAATAGTCAAATCTCAAAGGAGGGCCGATTAATGGAAGAAAAGTTCGTTAACAATAAGGAATTCATCATTCATGTGAAAGTTTGATAATTTGGAAACTTCACCAGCTTTGCAATCCGGCTGAAATTTGGTAGTATCATTGTCTGGCAAAGGAAAATCAATATTAAATGTCTGGTATAAGTGAGGAAAAATGTAAGCCTTTAATTGAACAAGAGAAACAGGGCTTACGAATCTCTCTTTCTCTTTCGAGCTTGTCTCGACTTTGTTCTTTCCACATATTAAAACAATGGGGCCTGACAGGTTGTCAAACATCTCCTGCACTTTCTGGACAAACTCCTTTCGACTCGACCTTGGAGCAGCCCTGGACAACCACTGGGAAGAGTCTGGGAAGTACACGATAAGAGGCTGCATGGAACGCAGAACCTACCAAGTTCAAAAGCAAATATTACAAGTCAGACAATCCCATCTCAGAATTATAACACTTGATAATATTGCATAACAAGAAGAAGTATGAGAAGGAAAATGTGCTGTGAAAAATAAAGTTAGCCAACACGATTATGACAGAAATGATAGTATTCTGAGACAGAGAAGAATGTAAGTAGCCGATGAGTATTTATATTACATGGGTCTTCATAGTCTCTTGGTTCATAAGAAAAAGAACATCACCATCAGAGCCTTGCATGCTTATGTCAATAAAGGTAGAAAATTTTGCCACGGGGTGAAATTTCCATGCCACATTGCAAATTAAAACAAACATGATAATTGGACAAATGTATTTGACAGAGTTGCTGCATTAAACATGTTACGATGTCATTTGTAATACCTCGCATAGAGCCTCCACTGCTATGTAACAATCTTCTGCTTGACTTTCAATATCATGCTCAATTTCCTTAACTATAATTGAGGGGGGAAAAAAGAAAAGAAAAAGAAAAAGTTAGACCAAATGCAACCCATGTAGAAATTAATATGCCAAAGAATAGTCAGAGATGACCACATTTATACTCTTATCGACATAAACACACAGCTAAAAAGTGTTATTTTGATTTTCTGGCTTTGGAGCATGATAAGAATCAGTTCATACTTCATTGGAACTCCTGAAATCACAGAAGAGGATACAATATGTAGAAGTTTACTGGCCAAAAGTTGCTTAGCTCAGGGGCATGACTTTAAGAAACAATCTTTAACATGGTCCCAAATTAAGGACTAAGAAACCAATTGAAAACGAGGGATGATACTCTTTTAGAATCTTAAAAAGGTTGCGGTAACTTCATGTCTTAGTTCATTGAAAGTACCATCTAACCAACGCATCCGGGATTCAATGGGCTCGTCTGTTTGTTTCTCGTCCTTCCCGCTTTCACTGGCTGTATTTCCACCTACATCTAAAATAACAGCAACATGGTCACCTTTAACCTCGAGTACCTCCCCTCTTTGACCAGTTGATATAGGCCTGAAACATAAAAACTTACGATTAAAAAAGACATGCAGCAAATAAACATAACATGAGATAAATTAAATAAATATAAATGAGAATAAACACCCAATATTCAGTTATCGTCCCACAGGAAGCTCATAGCAACATAAAACCCAACAATCAGTTCCGCTCAGGTTTTTCTGCTTTATGTTCGTATTTGAACCATGCAAGACATTATAAACTATTGTATAAATGTCCAACATTGATAAGTAATGCATCATCTAGCACATATAATACAAGCAAAGTGTTTTTGGGGATATAGACCAAGCTGGTAAGTAATGGTGTATCAGAGCCCAAAGAAAACAAGCTAGAAGGTTAAGGCAAAAATTCAATAGCAAAGGCCGCTCACAGTAGATGTTTCACAGGACCTAACAATAATTTCACAGGAAGATCATCGAATAAAGAGTACTTGGACCCAACCAATGCTTAAAGGAGAGCAAGCAACCAATCCCCATACATGCAAATAAGAGGAAAGCAACTATATATATATATATACACACATAATTGAAAGAAAGAAAGGATGCCAGACGTCCTAGAAGACAAGGCTACCAAAATAAAATAAAAAAAGTGCACCAGAAAGTTCTACTTCCCCCCCTCCTCAATACGTGAAGCGACTTACCAACCCACCTGCCAAGGATTTTAGTATAAGCATTTGTTGGACCATCAGATGTCTGTATCTTCCCCAACTCAATCCTGTGACGCATTTCACTATATAAGCGAAGGATGAAGTCAAAGTTCAGGAGGACATAAGCTTAACTAACTCTAAAATATATGAACCTCCTAACAAAAAGTTTCTCAAGTTTTTGGTTTATAACACCCCCAAACATGTGAAAATACTCTCAAAGACCTATTCTCATCAATCCACGAACATGAAATGCATGTCTAATACATACATATTCTTTTGAAGAGAGGAAGACCCAAGAAGTGCTCCACAATAACAAATAACAAGTCATTATCCACAAGAATGCATCACAAAACAATAAATAAACCTCAGGAGACAAGTGAACAAACCAAATTGTCAAGTTACAGAAAAGCCACCACCTACAGCAAGCAAGACATGCCCCTTAAGCCATGTAACTCTAATTGTCCATTTTCATCGTCATTTCTCCATCTCTAATACAAGTGATGAAATTTAATAGTACCTAATATATCACTGCAGATATTGACTTAGTTATCTGACCAGTAAACACGAAGGGAGAGATAAGAGCCATCCAAATCATGGCTCGCAAACGAATAACACAAAAAAGTTGGGCAGTAATCCTGATAAAACGTCTACTTCTGCAATGATTTCTATGTCTTAAGTTAAACTTATGTAATTACGAATCCAAGAGAGTAAGCTGATGATCTAAAGACTAGCAAATTCTGTGCTGCTATATGAGGTAAACATGTGAGACTTATCATATTCATTTTTCACACCCTGAGGCAAGAGATTAATGCTAGATATAATGTTCGAGTTTCATATTCTTTCTTTGATCAAAGAAAAGAAAAAGGAAAGCATTTTACACCTGCCAACTCAAGCTTCGCTATTTTTTTCTTGGATTAGTAATGGAGATATTTCAAACACTTTAAGGTTGTTACAGATTTCGGATTCAGATAGAATTAGAATCCTTTCAGTTGTAATCATCTCTCTTTTGTTACACTGTTATAACCTGTACACTCCCTTTCCTTCTGTGTGTGCACGTTTACAGCCAATCTCTCTCTCTCATTGTGCATTTAATTAGAAAGCAATCACTAGACCATGACAAGACCATAGAGGAAAACATTTTGACAAGGAAAAAATAAAAATAAAAACCTCGCTAACTTGGACTAGTGAAGAAAGTATAAGCAGTCACTAATGAACCACAAATACAAATCCTAGCCCCAAAAACACAATCAACAGTTATACAGATATTATGTGTTCTGCCAAGCTAGTACCCAACCAAACAGTGATACATGTAACTTGAGGTGGAACAATCCCAACTATATTAACTTGAACTTCCAGCGTTGAGCTGGACATAATATAAAGGTTGCTGAATGACACAGGGCACTCTCTAAGAACCCTGTACAGCATTCGTAACAATCCATTATCTTCGTAAATAAAATCTTTTATAGTATTTTCCTTTTCCAAGACTAAACATTTTGTTATACTTGGGTCGTCATTATCATTATGCTTATCAACTGACCTATATGTTGTCCGGGTTACACTAATTCTAAGTAAATCAATCAGATAAACATCCCCACCTTCTTGCCTTAAGTGATGACTCACTGAAGCCCACATAGGCCACAGGTTAGTTCTGGTCCAAGTATCCTTATGTTTCCTCCAATGAAACATATTGTTAGCAGTCAAAAGAAGACACCAATAGAGATCCCAAAAACCTGCAGGTTCATGATAAGTCGATTCCCCTTATTAGTCTTCTTTCCTTTCACTCTGCCAGAAGACGCACCATGCTTCATAACTTCTTATATCCAAACTAAATTTCCTTTCGCTGCCATAGCCGACATGAGCCAAAAAGTGCCATGATCTAATAGATTGATCTTCAAAAGTTTCTCTAGATATATCTTTACGAACCTTTGTCTTAGCATCTATAATAGCCTCTGGTTTAGACAGGTCACCCAAAGTTCATGAAAATACAGATCACCTCCAATTTATCATCTCAACTAATGGAAAATCAATCAAGTCATAAAGCAAAAAATTATATTGAAGGTGCATAGAATCCAGAAGAATGTCAAAGAATTAGTTTATTACCTTTCCTGGCCTTCAGTGCGGGAAGGCCCGACATATTTCACACGATCCCCTGGAAACAAATACAAGTTGGACAATCAGTACAAAGTAAAGACCATTTGAATGACGAATGCAGTGAGTTTAAAAAAACAAAAACAAAACATGAACAAGGAGAATAATATTAATAATTAATAACATACTAAAAAGATGAAGTAACAAGGTAAGTTATATTGCACAGTATTCTAGGTTACAAGATGTAAAAGATCAACAAAGTCAATTGATATAGAAGGTGAGATGAAACTAAGGGAGATTGTAATTGCATACAGATAGTCAACAGAAGAACGCAATAAAGGATATACACCAACAATATGGAAGGATAAAAAATAAATTTACTACAACACCTTTCTTAAGTGACTGCTTCGATTTGTCAGACGAACTGGCCTCTTCAGACTGTGATGACTCCAAGTTACCTGCAGGATCTCCAGACACCCTCTGCCACATAGAACAACTATATAGTCAGCATAGTCGAGAGTAATCCTTCCAAATGACGCTCTATCAAAACTCAGGCTTCGCGAGCATGTGTAGAGCATACATATATATAGGCACACACATATGCACATGGTACGCTATATACTGGAACTAGTATTCTCTCATGAACATTGTGGGTATAAAGTCATATTTCTGCATGATAGACAAACTGAAAGTCAAATACTGATTTGCAAAAGGAATGAATGCAGAGTATTAGGATATTCAAAGATATGTTTCTCTTCTGTAGTCACTGCTTGAGATAAAGGAGACAAAATTGGTTCTATGATCATAAAATTAACGTAACTACAGATATAAGAAACACTGATCATATAAAATTCACCGAATCTATATATAAGGAGCATGGGTCTATTGGATTCTTTGATAATATTAAAAACCTTTCCAGCTTAAATTTTCTCTTCACAAAATGCAGAAGAAATAGGTGACAAGTCTTTAGACTGCATCTTACTACCTTTTACAATCCAACAAACCTTTTCAGAATCATTGCAAGAAATTTTTTTTGTGTTTTCTTCTCCTTATTTTCCTAAGATTTGGAAATTTCTAGGGGCAAACAGAGTCCATGTACCTTTTCAAAGTCTTCAAGGTTGTAAGGAATAAGCTTCTTGAGCGCAGCTTCAGCAGTAGCCTGCACATCAACTTCTTCATCACTTCTTGCCTCACCGCTACTCGTCCATTCGTCTTCATTACTTACTTCATTCTCATCTTCAATCTCTGACTCAGACGTACAATCCTCACCTGATAGGGCACTTTCGTCATCCAATTCTTCAGAACAGTCTTCACCAAAGTCCTGCAAACAAAATTGCACATAATTCAGCACTACATATGTTAATGAACGGCAAAATAATTTAGAAGATTTGAGATATCGTAGCCTCTTACATATGGAGCAAGCACACTGCTGTCTAGTACCAGCAGAGGAACTTTTAGATCCCGAGCAAGTGCTCTTACTAATCTCTCTCGGAAAAGCTCAGTCCCTGGAACACTTTGAAGAAGTACTCTCCCACTTGAAGAAGTCAATCGAGCACCATATGAAGTAGCCTGGTCTCTGTTTTTCAAATGGGAGGCAGCACATTCCACCAAAATATTCTTTGTGTGCTCACTGCGGGAAAAGATCAAACAGTTATGAAATCTCATCAATAAGCATACAAGTAAAACCAAGAGGAAACAAATAAAGGGAGCGGAAGTAATTACTGAATGTAGTAAGGAAATGTTTCCCATGAGACAGTTATTTTCTCCCAGGGCACGACCCTCCGCAGGAATTCATTCTTGAACTTCTCTTTTCTGCTGAGGAATGGCATTTCCCGCTCCTTATTCTCGATCGCTATCTTCTCATTGTGGAGCCATTCCTTCTGGTCCTGCTCTCCTAATCTAGCATGTATATCACAAGCCTTAGAAACATTAATAGTCCTTTCTGTTTCTCGGCGAGACCTGACCTTATCAATATCCACTCCATCTTTCACCGACTCTTGTTTATCCTCGCTCCTTGCATTACTTCCATCCCCTTTGGAGCTGTAAAACCTTAAGTGACTGCTGATCGAACAAGGACCACGATTATCACGGAAGACAGCAAAACTGTTTGGGCGCCAAGGGAAGGATGATTCCGATATATATTTTTTGAATAAGAAGCTATCTCGAGATACAAGATTTCCCCTCAGAGAGGTGCAACTAAAAGGCCGAGAACAAGCATGCTCGAAGCAAGGCGTCCTAATTAAGTGTTTAGATGAATAAAGCACTGCAGTCCACTTCTGATTCCGACACTTCAGTCTCCTTGCATACATCGCAGCAAGATATTTATTGCACTGCAAAGTTTTTCCACATCAGTCCGGTAATCATACCAAACATCAAGAGAACTTAACGGAAGGAAGCATACAAAGCAAAATCAGATGAAACGAACGGCCACAGGCAATGAGCAGAAGCTCCAAAAGTACAGTTTCTAATTCCTTTTTTCTCATTCTCCTAGAAACTGTTACTATAGTGGGCGCACCAAACAGAAGTCCTAATGACAAATTCTGCACTAACCCTCAAGAAACATTTGCAGCAAAAGTGTAATCTTGCAATGGACAAACTTCACGTAAACTCAATTCGCCCATAAGATAGAGTTATGGACCAAAGCCATTTTCCCCAGCAGAACGAATCAACCTCGAAATGTTCATTGCCGACCTCGAAAGTTCAATCTTGCCATCCTGCTCAACGTCATTACGGTGCACCCATTTCATCAAATTCCAAAAAGCTAAAATCTTTACTTAATCAACCTCAATATGTTTGATTGCCAATCTCTTTTGTCGGGCACCCCATTAAGAAAGATCAAAGATTTCGGGAAGAAGAATGTTGCCCATCTGTAACAGCAGGGAGAACGCAACGGACCTTTCAATTCAGACGCCTTCTACGTAATCCAGTCGCTAGTTTATTGCATCTTAAGCCATTAAGGAAGAAGAAGGAAGCCTCCTCGAGATGAAAAGTAAAGGGATAAGCAGGAGGAAGAAGAGAGGGGGAGCGATAAAAGAGGGTGAGCGAGAGAAGGTGCGCGTAGACCGTTAAGAGAGAGACAGAGAGAGATCTAAAGCTAAGTGGGGTGAAAAAGATGGAGGAGGTCAAGGTGGAGGAGATAGAAGACTGGGAGGAGTGTTGGGTCTGCTATGGTGTTCGTGTTGGTGTTCGGTTTGTTTAAGCCGACCACGACCAGACCCTGTCTGTAGCTCTTTAGGCTTTCGGCTTGGGAGACGACAACGAATTAAGGATGATGTTTCCTGTAGGTATATCTGCATGAGAAGTGAAATGGGCTCGAGGCCCAATTGGTTAGGCCCAAATACGTTCTTGGGCTGGGTCGAGGCCCAAATCTTGCAAATCTTCTGCACTTCGGTTTTGCTATTGCTTAATAATGGTTAAAACGGGGATGATATCCATGGACAGTCGTCTGTCGCTGTCGTGGTGGTGGTCGTGATAGCGTTCGCGCCGATCTTGTGGTGCAAAAGAGCCCGGTCACATGTCCCAAATGGAGAAATTGATGCATTGGAACTGCCCGTCGTGATTGCCGGTCTCATTGTCATAACATAAATGGAGGAGAGACAGGAGCTTGTGCTTGAGTGAGGCCTAAACAAACAAGAATCTATCACCTAATCTCCTTGGCACCAATGGCCCATTCGGCTAATTGCTAAGAGCAACGTACTATCTTACTTGTTGCTATCGGATCCACAGATTGGAATTTCATTAGAAGTTGTGGGAAGTAATCGTCATAAGTAGACGTTATCGCAGTAGATGGCCTGCTTAACTCGACTTGAATGGTGTGTTTGGGAAGAGGGAGATGGAATCAATACATAGGTGAAGGGAGACTGTTATGGCCAAAAGAAAGAAAAAAAAATAGTTATTGTTTGGTGTACTTTTCAGTGAGATCGCATGAGATTCTCAATTTATTAGTTGAGATTAATCTCGTTCGGACGCCGGCTTGTCTGATCATAAAGTACTTTCAGTACAAGTTACTGGATTATAAGTAAAATCATGCTACTAACAATGTTGTTTGCCAATTGCGCGTTGATTGGTAGATAGAATCATATTTTACTTTCGATGCAACCGCTTCACGATTGCTCCGGAAATTCAAGGGTTTATGTGATAAAATCATTTATGCCAATCGAATTATATTGGAGAAAAATAAGAGCTAATCCCAGATATAATGAAATCCATAATTTAGACAAACCGAACCAAGTAAATACATGTTTTGGTGGTATTTTCAAGTCCCAACGGAAATTAGAGAGAACCGGAAATATGTTTATGTACCAAATGAACAACGGGGGAGGGATATTTAGTTTGGCTTATTTACATAGATAGGCAGAAGACGCAAACTTCCTACTTCCCTTACCCCACGATCCAATAAGCATCGAACCGAACCATGTTGATAGCTTCGTCCTCGTCAAGGCTTCCAGAGGATAGTGGTCTCGGCGACCATGGATGTTACGACATACGGGTCCATGTTCGAAGCCGGCCTTCTATCCTCAAAGTAACCTGCTTATAGTCCGTGATGAAATTAAGCATGTCAGATCGAATGAGTGAATCGCTTTGGGTGATTAAATGGACTACAATGACTAGGAAACTCGCCTTTTCCAGCCTTTTCAGTGTCGCGACCGACGCGAACAGATGCCCCTCGGTTTGCCACACCCTGATGATTTCGGAGCCTTACATCAGTACGACCCAGAAGAGGAATGCAGATGATTAAATATTGCAACTCTTACTTACCCAGGAGAAAGTGTTGATATCAGCGGTCTCATGGCGACCCGTCAATCGCCTCTCGTTGCCCTTCCCATAGGCCGCGATGTGCTCCTTGTGGCGCTTTCCCAGCTTCTCGATTGCAGCCTTTATCACATCAATCCCACCATCGCTCCTCATCGATTTTGTGCTGCATAAAGTTTGACAAAAACAATTGGCAAAAGGTAGTTCCCCCGAAACTAATACAAAACTCATGAGCGATAACGAAGTTCAAAATAGGAAAACGATATCCGGTACCTGTAATTGGTGTGAGCACCAGCACCATTCCAATCGCCCTGCATATTTGCCAAATCGAATGAAGAAATTAATGACACCGTCTAACAAAGTATCAACACCGAACTTAGTTTAATCAGGCATACTTTCTTTCCTTTTCCTTTTCCTTTCTAAAACAAGTAGTATTAGTATATTTCGCAACGGCTAAGTAACATTAGGAGTGCATCTTGCAGTTCTCGAAGAGCAAATTGATTCCAACCTGAATTGGTTTTGGGTCGAAGGACAGAACAACTCCAGCAATCTCCGCGATCCTCTGTTTCACCAGACAAGCAACCATTTTATGTTATGAATCGGCATGGATTGCATAAGTAACCTATTTCCCAGCAATTCAACCTGACCTCGAGGATGTACCGAGCGACCCACAACTCATCTCCAGCAGAAATGCCAACAGCAGGACCGACTTGAAACTCCCACTGTATGCATATTTCACACAAACAATATGACAAACTGAGTTTTATAGCTGAGAGAATTGTAAGTGATATTGATGAAAAGAAAAACCAGGCCATATTATTTACCTGCCCGGGCATAACTTCGCCATTGATTCCGCTAATATTGATCCCAGCATAAAGGCAGGCCTTGTAGTGGGAATTCACTATGTCCCGGCCGAAGGCTTTATCAGCCCCGACACCGCAATAGTATGGTCCCTAGCACAATCATCGGAAAATCAATGCGTGCACAGACAGATCAATTGGAATGCAAGGCAGAGGGCACATTATCGAGGGAATTCGGGTTTGGGGTCATATTCGGTACCTGTGGGCCGGGGAAGCCTCCGACCGGCCATCCAAGAGGCCAGTGCACGTCCTTCTGAAGAAGTGTGTACTCCTGCTCGATTCCATACCTGCCAAGTGAATTTGGTTCAGTTTTCCATTCGCCCTTTTCTTAGAGAAATAGGAAAAACAACTGGAAAAAAAGAATATGAATTTAATTATAACATATTTTTGCCATCTATTGTAACATATGTCAAATTACCTTAATATAATATGCGCGACAAATTTCCAATCTCTATTTCTTTTTGTCAGATTCAAATAACATATTTTTATTTGTATTCTATAAAAAAAAAATTCTATACATGAGTATGAATATCAGCTGCTGACAGAGACAAAAACCTACCTCACGAAAGCAAGCTTGCTTACCTAACAAATAATTTTCACATAATTAAAAATATAGTTTACCTAATTCAAGTATAATGACAGCATAGTTTCGCGATAAATTATCGAAGGTTATAACATAATTCAAATACGACTCTATACATCGGGACCGAGCCAATACATTGTACAGTTTCAATCATGAGTTAACGATCGTGCTCATACTTGGCATATTAGTATTCCACACGACTAATTAAGTATTATATAACAAAACACAAACTAATGCCCCGTGCTTGGATTTTTCAATCAATTCCCAACAATATTTTTATTTTTATCCATATAAAAAGGACCCTTAAAATTTAATATTTCAATTGGGACCCCTTAGAGAGACAAGTCGATAATTAAACCCCATTTTGAAGTATTCCTCGTCATTATAATATATAATAATGTTGTTTAATCTTTCAAGTAATGCCGCATATCGTGTCATATCCCCCTTGGCCGTTAGTGAATTTTCTAAATCGTCCTTCATTTAATGGCGTGAAAAGAGTATATACTCGACGATAATGAATGGAATTATAAATTGAGAGTTAAATATCAACTTTCTTATAGCTAACTCATGGACGAATATTTATTATTCGTGAATATTTTATATCATTTATAAATTTATGCCATAAGTAGTCAACCATCTTTTTAATACTAGTTCGTACATACGCTCAAGCCCTACATCTAGTTCATCTAAAATTTGAGTCAACATGGCTAATAAATAAAATTTTATTTAGGGCATTTTGATTGGAAACTTTTATCATATTCCAACATTATAAATCGATTCATACTTTTTTTAAAAAAAATTATCAAGTTCTTTTTCTTTTGTTACGAAATATTAATTAATTAATAAAAATATATACCAGGAATCCTCGGCCACTAAGTTAGGGTGGGTGAAAATATTATTATAAATTAAGAACCAATGCAGAGTCATCTAAAAGCTGAGTCATTATACCATTCGAGATTCCGTCCTCACCATGGCTAATAAATAAAATTTTTATTTAGGGACATTTTAATTGGAAACTTTTATCATATTCCAACGTTATAAATTGATTTATGCTTGTTAAAAAATTATCATTTTTTACGAAATATTAATTAATTAATTGTATATTAAATATATATACCAGGGCTCCTCGGCCACTACGTCAGGGTGGCTGAAAATCTTGGCCGCATCGAATCTCTTGTTCGTGGGGATCGGATCGCCGGCGGGAGTGTAAGCGTCGCACATGACCTGGGACACACAAAATGACATGATTACCCCCCAGTCCCCGCTTTAATTACGGGAGCGGCACTGGTCGTCCGCTTTATGGGGAGAAGTCACGGGAGAGGATCACGGGGAGGATTGATTACCAGGATATTGTTTCCTCTTCGGAAGGGATCCCTGAACACCGCCTGAGGGCTATTTTGGTCAAAGCACATATAAAATGAAAGAGATAATTAGAAAGAGAATCTGTGATTCCGTTAGATGCACGGAATCTTTGATTCCTCACCGTTCATCTGATTCCCTTCTAGATGGAAAGAACAAGAAAATATATGTTTTTTTTTTCGGTGGGTAAAGAAAAGATATGTTATACACACCAATATATATATATATATATATACATATATATGAAATTGTTCAAAGAAGGATTGAATTTCCAAGGCTGAAGAATTTGTTCAGCGTCAATGTTTCTGTAAAACTGGGCGTGAGAAAACTGTAAGAAGTAAAAATCCAAAAAACTGGGCGTGAGAAAAATGAAAGAAGTGAAAATCCAATCTATCTATATATCCATATGGACTTTCTACACATCAATCTTCTAAATATTTTAGATTTTGATCGATGTACTGACGAAATGTCTTCCGTAATTTAAACTCTACTCGGCGTACCGAAATAATTTTAGCATCTACATTTTTACGGGGAAATGGAGAGGTCAAAAACCTACGGAGAAGAGGAGAAGACATATATTTATACGTACTACAAGATGACTTCGCTGTCATCACCACGGGCTTGATCCGTGCTGGAACCATCATAGTTCCATTTCGGAAGCTTCGCGGGGTCGCTCACCGGTCCCGACAGAGTCTGGTCAACAAGAAAAAGGCCATTTTATGGGATGTCTAGGACATAATCGAATACAAAGTACGTACAAGCTAGCTGGAAACAGATTTTTATATTGTTATGTCTTGATAATTTAATCGATGGTTAATTTCCCCAACGCAAGGTTTATTAGTAGAGGTAGAGGAGAGCTCACCCTTGCTTTGCTTCGCAAGTCCAAACCGGAGCCACCGATCCTACAAAGAATTGACGCAGAGCGTGCATAAAGGCAATGTTAACTGCTTAGTCGAAATAAGGAAGTACCAATGAAAGAATTAGAACGATCGAGGGCGAGAGAGAGAGAGAGAGAGAGAACCATATGTACTCGGCGATGACCTTCTCCGTGGTGTCGGAGAGGTTAAGGTTGATGAGATCACTCAACAGAGACATGGCCAACGCGGATACGTATTACAGAGAAAGATAAAGAGGAAGGAGAAGAGCTTTCTTTTCTTGTTTGTTGAATATGGGAGGATTGAAGGGGATGGAGGGGGAAGCTATAAAGAGCCCAGGGCTAAAGTCGTAATTAAAAAAAATAAAGGATGTAAATGAAAACTACTATAAAAAGGTAATTATATTTTTGGAGAGTTGGTTGGTGAGCTCAAGAGAATTTGTTACGCACCTCAAGAGTTTCTCTCTTCCTCTCTTTTTTGTTTTGTTTTTCTTTTTTTTTTTTATGGATTCCCTTTTTATCTGGATAATTTTGGTAATTAGACTCTTCCAAATAGGTTAGCAAATATATGATGAGCGACGCTGGTTCCAATAAAGCGAGAAAATTATAAATGGTCATATCCCATAACGGTTTTACGTAAGAAAGAATTTGTAAAATTTCTTAATTAGACATAATTATGAAAATTTTTGAATAATTAATATATTTTATTTATTTATTATAATATTATTGATATTTTCTCATATCATGCGATAATATAACGTAATCGAAAAATCTATATATGCATATATAAACATACATACACATGTATACTACTTTTGACTCTTCTCGATTAATGGTTCAAAGACTTTTCGAGCTTACTCCCTCGTTAATGTGATGGTTGAATGAAGTTTCGAAGTTAACATACTCTCATGTTATCTTATCGAATCCCCGTATTTTAAGAGGCCTTTATCTTCTAATGCATTTTGGCTTATTTTATCAACTTTAATTAATTAATTTTCATAAATTTAATTTACAGTAAAATCAATTAAACAATTAAGAAATCAAAGTTGGAGACCCCGCCCGATGTCTGGGTAGTTTAGATCCTATTAAATGAGTAACATTCAGTAGGACTGTATGATAGTTTTAAGTGGAAAAAAAAAGTCTGACAGTGGGTTCATAGTTTTCCATTAAGAGCAATTTTGATTGATTGTTCGCTATATTAGCCTCCATTATAACCCAATTAGATCGCACACTCGCGTTATGCACAAAACTCACACTTGCACGCTTACGATATGTATAATCTGTTATTTTTCATTTAATCATCATGTATCGAAACTCACCAAGCTTGCATATGCGACACCATTTAATTTTTGTCCTTCTTCTTTGCAATCTGATTGATCTGGAAGAAGAAAACAAAAATTAAAGTTAAAGAAAAAAAATAAAAACAGAGGAAAGCCAATTGACTAAGAATGTGGCCCCTTTCATGGGGGAGTGGTGTGAGAGAGGAGAGCAGAGGAGCGCCAGAGAGGAGAGGAGATGGGGGAGAGAAAGCGGAAGAGTGAATAGTTTTTATATAAGTTTACAATTATGTCTCCAATCTAACGATCCCTAAATAAATAAGAGTACCATAGGAAATAGAAAGTTAGACGAAGGAGCTCATCTTTTTTTTAAAATAATATAGATAATAAAAGTATCCTCTAAATCCTTTTTTTTTTGGTGGACCAAGAAGTCAAAGGCCGAACAAAAATTAAAATGTACAAAGGCAGAGTACGAAAACTCTAATAAGATCGCCTAAGGGCGCCGTTAAGAATCGAATTAGGCGCGCTGTGAAGAATCGAATTAAAAAAATGAGCCACTAGCTAACTCGATGAACTCTTCATTAATGGCAAACTCCATTAGCATCATTTCTTGTTCAAAAAATTTATGTGATCAGATTCCTCGTGTTGCAAGAAAAGTTACAATAATTGATCATTCGTAATTTCGTTACAAGGGTTGAGAGATATACGGTGCGTTTAGTTTCAAAATTAAAGTAACTTTGATTTTGATTGTGGAAAATGACAAATGAGATGATATTATAAATTTGACTTGGAAAACATGTGTTTTTATTGTGTAATGTGTTGAGTTAAAGTTAAAGTTAAAATTTTTGACTTAAAAAATGTATATTTTTATTGTATAGTGTGTTGAGATAAAGTTAAAATTAAAATTTTTATGATTTTAACTTTTAAACCAAATAAAGTGATAATAACTCTGCAAAATTTATACTTTGCGTGATGAAAATCGAATTTCGAGAATAGTTTTGTAGCTTTTTTTTTGCTTTTTGACTCGAAACTTACTTCTAAATTGTAGTCTTATATATGGAATTTCCGTAACATCTAAGAACTCGTAAATTTGTGGTGCAAGTGATGAAAACAGTTAGCTTGAAGTTGGCTTGATGAACTCTTCAAGTCAACCAACATAAGAGTGGCCCACACATGCCACGTCAGCTAGGGCTGCTCATTCGATTCGAGCCGAACCGAACCGACAAACCGAAGTAGATTTTTCAAAAAAATTGCAAACCTAAAACCAAACCAAAGTACTTCGGAACCCAACCATCTGAACTGATGAAAACAAGGGGGAAAAACCTTGGCGATGTCCGATAAAGGGCGAGGGGAGGGGAGGGAAGGGGACAATCAGCTCAAACACCCGTCCTTTCTCTCTCTACCTTCATTCATTTTCCTCCATTTTCATCTGCGCTTCCTCCTTCCCTTCTCACCATCACCTCACCTCTCTCCTTCTCTTTCTCCTCTGTCACCACCACAAAACATCACGAAACATCGCGGAGTGGCGATAGATCTCGAAGAGGAGGGAGTGGCAGAGGATCGACCTCGTGACCTTGCAGGTAGGCGGGGAAGCCCAGCTCGCGGTGGAGCTTCTCGGCTTCGTCGAGGCGGTGGACCCGCTGGGGATGGCGGCAGAGGAAGTCGCGGCAGCGGGTGAGGAAGTGGAGGGCTTGTGCTTCTTGCGGAGGGATTTAGGGATCCTCGTCTTGAGGGAAGATGTGGAGAATGGGGAGGAGGCGAAGTAGGGATAGGGGCTGAGTGTGTATTTGAAGGGATTTAGGGGTCGTCTTCTTGCGCCAATTCGTTTGAGCAGACGGGAAAGGAAGCGAGGAGAAATTGAATCTGTGATTTATTTATTTTTATTTTTAAATAGAAGAAAATCGGTTTTTGGTTTGGTTATCGGTTTTGAGGCTGGGAACCGAAACCAAACGGACATTTTCAGTTTTCGGTTCGGTTTGAAACCGATCCTCCAAAACATTCAAACCGGTTCGATTATTCGGTTTATTTTTTTCAGTGTAACCGGAATTATGGCTAGTCAGTACCATTACATTACGTGTCACATTAGATTTTCTGTCCAAAATTAACAGAATATTGACGATGAGATAAATTTGAAACGTCACCATAAACATCAGTATGTCTCGTGTCATTTTTGCAAGTTGGGATACAATTTTTTTTTAAAAAAAAAGCATATGTTGGAATATATGGGGATATTATTCAAAATTGAAACCAACAATACATATATGACTTCGTAATTCAAACTAATAATCCACGTTTTGGTAGATTAAGGAACATATAAAAAATATGTGAACTTTTTGAGTTTTTGATATTTCAAACTATTTTATTTTTGAGTTAAAAGGATGTCCCCTACCATCCAAGTGTGTTGTTGTTTGCCACATAGGCATATTTAACAGCCATGTCAGCAGCGTTAAGCCCAAAAGTAACGGGTTGGTAAATCAGGAAAACGGAATGAAACGTTTTAATTTTTCAGGCCAAAATTTGAAAAGTTGATAGATTGAAGAATTTAAGGAAAAAATTAACGGGTTGGTAGATAGGGAAAACGGAATGAAACATTTTAATTTTTCAGGTCAAAATTTGAAAAGTTGATATATTGGAAAATTCAAGAAACTAATTGAAAATTTATTTAATTATATATTAGGGCAAATTACACAAAAAAACCTAAATTTTTTAAAACGTTTCAGTTTTGTCTTAAATTTGTTTTGTAACAAAAAAAATCACATGTTTTGAGAATCGTATCAGATTTGACCTCTCGTTACTATTATGTTAAGTTTGCCTTCTATTTACCTACGTGAACTTCACGAAACCTACAAAATTTACACATCATCTTATTATCCTCTCTTTTCTTTACAAAAATAATCTGAGTTTTCAGAAAAGTCTCAGTTTTGTTTCAAATTTTGATTTGTAATTTAAAAAATACATATTTTAAAAATTTCTCAGAAATGGTTCATGAGAGGAGCTAATCGAGGCCTACTTTAGGAGCAAAAACATATAGTTTTTTCATTACAAATCAAATTTACGATGAAATTGAGACTTTTTTGAAAACTTGAATTTTTTAATTTAACCTATCTCATTTGTTTATTGATTTATGTCTAAAGTTAACAGTCCACGTATGCAAAATTGACGGAATTTATAACGGATGTCATTTTTTAGACAATTTAGAAAACTTATGGTTTGTTTTGTTATAAAATAAAATTTATGACAAAACTTATACGTTTTACAAAATTTAGGTTTTTTTGTGTAATTTACCCTATATATTATTACACACAATTAATACGAACAAATATTTAAAATATTTAGAATAGTTAATAAATAAAATACACTTTGAAAGGGCAATCAATGTGAAATTAGGGATTTATATTTTAGCTTATAAAGCGCTATAGTATTTCGTGATTAAGCCATGTCAGGTGTGGCATCTGGGGATTTGAAGTTGGCATCATATAGATACTGGAACTCCTACTTACCATTAGACTACCCTTTGAGATTAATTAATTATAAATGCATTTTGATATATATATATATATATATATATATACGGTAATTTCATTTAGCAAAACGAAATATACTAGATAACCACTCATCCTAGTAGATAACACTACTACCTCTAAACACAAAAAACAGATTGTGAATAGTCGAGAACCGCGGTCGCATCAGATGAATAATCTGCTTCACTGACATGTTTATTGGAGTAACTTCTTTTTTAAAATTCCCATTGTTTCTTTCCCTCCAAATTCTATATATACACACACACACACACATTCCAATCAAGTTTTTGAACTATAACATCTAGCTTCTTTCCTTTTAGGCTCTCTCCAATGGATGTGTCTCTATCATTGTCTCTGGACATAGGCATCACGTCAAACAGAGACAAATTCCATAAAAAAGAGAGACACATACTCCATTGATTCTCTTGATTTTCATGTCTCTAACCTAACCCCACATACATATTATATTAATTAAATGCATATAATTACTATTATATATAATTAATATATATTCTTAACAATTTTAATTAATTAAACATAATTAGAAAATACAAAAGAAATATATATTTTTTATGAATTAAATTTATAACAAAAATCAAATTGGCTGCAACGGCCATTCAATTTAAAAAAAAAATTAAAAGAGACAGGTTTGGGCCGCGTAGACCCAGACTTGTCATGCAACAAACGCCAATTGAGTGGTTATCTGTCTCCCTCGCACCTCTGCACGGAGACGCCTCCCCCGGTAAAGACACGCGGGCTTCCTTCTCCAGCCTCGTGCATCTCCACAGGCGTCTCCCACCCTTGCCATGTGGCAAGGGAGATGCCGTTGGGGCATCGGCTGGAGACAACAAAACTTAGCTGCCCAATCAAACTCAACTTGCCAGCCACCAATCTGTCTTGGAAACTCCAACTTACGCGGA
The DNA here is from genome assembly GCF_007655135.1 of Punica granatum. Lineage (NCBI taxonomy): Eukaryota > Viridiplantae > Streptophyta > Magnoliopsida > Myrtales > Lythraceae > Punica > Punica granatum. The sequence goes on from NC_045128.1 coordinate 28,056,026, forward strand.
ATACATTTTTTCGGTGTGTATCTCGATATCTAAATGTCCAATGAGTCTCGAATAATCTAGTTTAAGTCGGCTCAACTCACAAATGGGTAAAGTTCTCCCAGCGTTAATTTTCTTCATTCACAACACTCGAACTCGAGAACATTGCTTAAAGGGGCCAAGCGTCGAACCACTTGAACCAACCCATGCTAGTAACTTACACAAGACACTTTGCCATATTGCATGTGTGATTCGGCATGAGAAGAAAAGATGATCCCTAGTTTCCGGTTCACAACTATAGAATTCACACTCAATAGAAGTGAAACAAGTCCCCTATTCCGCAAGCCTTGACTTGGTAATTAATCTATCCCAATATGGATTTTCTCCTTTAACAACATTAGATGAGCGGCACTATCTGTTCAATTAGAGATATGGTTGAGGAGAAGAGACTGATGCTTGACAAGGCAATCCCATTTCTTTACCTATAGGCTCGGGCTACATAACTCTCTAGCATACTACTAGAACTTCCCTGATTAGAGAGGAAATTTTGAGAGCAATTATTCCCTCGTAAAATTTGAAACAACGCCATTCTATTGCAAAAAATTTTAAAAAATACCTTTTTAATTATTAATATAAAATGGAGGGGCTAGATCGATGGGAGTTCCCTCCGGTTGGCCACTGCCTCCCCCAGCGAGGTCACCAAGAGGGAGGGTGGCTGAAAGGGGAACCGATCTGGTCCCCCTTTCTTTCTCTATTTCGAAACAGAGAGAGAAAAGGAGGACCAGCTCGGTAGGTCCAAACACAGAGAGAGAGGAGGGGTTGGGGGCAGAACTAGATCAGGGAGTCCCCCTTCGGCCCCCCTCCCATCCAACGAGAATGCCGGAAGATTCTGAAGCCTCAATTCAGTCCCCCTTCTTTCTGTGTTTTCGAGCAGAGAAACGAAAACACACAAACGGGGGGAGGGGGACCAAATCGGGGGTCCATCCGGCGAGGTCGCCGAAGGCTCTTGATGCCTTAGGTAACCTCCCCGAAGGATACCCCCAATTACCACCCACCCAAACAGCACAACCCCCTTCTTTCGCTGTTTTGGAACAAAGAGACAGAGGGGTTTGGACTTGATCAGGGTCCCCTCCCTTTTCTGAAACATGTTTTTGTTGCTCATTCTATGAAAAACATACAATAACCTAGGAAACACGCTTGCTCAGTGTAGTCTTTTTTTCTCTTTGAACTGTTTGGCTTCTTAAGCTTAACTGAGAAACCAAGAAGACAACACCAAAACCGTAGATGAAAAGGACACAGAGAGGTAACAGAGTTTTCTCCCCCTTTAAAATAAAAAATAAAGTTGGAAGATAGTCGTTGTAATTAGTATCGAGGACCGTAGGTGAAATCAAGAATCAATTAATTTGTACTCACATTATCACCTAATAATATTCTCGACGAACGGCATACGTTTTACATTATAGGGACAAAATACATTATAGTCAAGATTGACCCAGCCTAATCTTCCCAAAAATGATGAACCATTGAGACAGAGACGCGTAATTCTCCTATCGATCCGCCTCCAGTAGCGCGATCTCCATTTCAAAATTATCATCAATTTGATGCTTGAGAAAAAGCACAGGTTGTGAAATTATCTGTTACTTCACAAATGGTACTCCTGAGGGAACTCTCCTCTCATATTCCTCATGCTCCTGCCCGAAGAATTGCCTTAGAAAGAACTCCTCATACGGGATTCTTCTTGCAAAGAAGTTCCAGACAACAACTGTGAATCCAAGTGTCGAAAGAGGGTTGCATAGCATCACCTGTGTCCCAACTGACCAGATGAAAAACCCACTGTACCCAGGATGCCGAACAATTGCATAGATCCCATGAGTGATTAGTCGGTGTTCATCCGTGTGATAGATTCTGATCAAGTGCGTGAAAGCCCGACCTGCTGTTATAACTGCCAATTTCCTTATGATTTCACCTACAAGGATCATCACGAGGCCGAAGTTGCTGACCCACCAAAGCTCCTTCAGCCCCGGGAAGAAAGTGACTTCGACGAGATACTCCAGCAAAGAGAAGACCATTGCGATAAGGTAGTTCTTGCTGATCAGGAGAGAGCTGAGAGTTACATTCGATCTTCCATGGAAGGTGACTGCCAGGATGTATTCGGACCCGTGGAAGAAGATGATTGACGCGAACAATTGAGACAACTGTCTGCAAGCCGTGTAACCGAAGAGTTCTGTCATTTTGTTCGAACAAATTGCATTAGTTTTGTGGATATCCAAAAGGATGCTCCTAAAAGCAAGACGAAGAGAAGTCCTAAATGCAATAGAACATAATTTGCGCACACAAATATATGAGTCAAACGCAGCATCTGTTATGAGGACCAAAAGTTTGGCTTGGACATTTGATCAAACACAAACCGATATCAACAGGAATGATGAACTCAACGGGTAACACGAATCTTCACTGGCAGCCGATGAGCCCAAAACTGATCCTAGACACTTTATAGGCAGTCATCAGACTCATCACACAACACTACCATCCTACAGTTTGATTCAAGTAAATATAACACATTCCCGAGAACTGACTGCGAACAAATCTCGGAACCGGAATCGAAGCACAAAACGTACATACTCAGCAGGCAACACAGTATGTATGGATGACATGCATCAAATTGTCCCTCACAATCACATGGCCACTCAGCGACATGCTAATCAAACAGAGAATGTCAAGAGCGAGAAAGAATCTGAAGCATACCCATAGTCTGAGCTGCAGGCGTCCTCTGATTAAGCTCGATTTGGGTCCGTTCTGAATGGAAAGCAGGCAAGGAGAGGGACCCGAGGAGGCAAGCAAAGCGACGGATAGGGACAGCGGTCAAAGCTGGAGAGCGGTAGCCGTGTGGTCGGGGCAGGCGGAAACCGGAGTGGAGAGGGAGGGCCGGGAGGGGATGACCGGAGAGGACGTCGGCCGAGGGTAGGGAGAGACAGAAGAGATCGGAGCCCGTTGCTTCCTCCGATTTACGTCTTTGTTTGGTATGGGGCAAAGAGGTCGTGACTATTTGTTTTTAAGTTCATAACTTTATTTTTGTCACAAATTGGCCACAATATTTTGTAAATCGTTCGAATAAGGCCTTTTGCACTGTACTTGTTTTAGACTGCTGGAGTTCCTTTCAATCATTTCCACCAAATTACACTCCATTTCCAATGCAATTCTTTAGTTTTCAAATGACACCTATCTTCCAAGTAATCTTGGGACAATTCTTAAGACCAGTCACGGAAAATTCAGTTGTACAAAAAGTTTTTGTATAACTGAATCTTTTGTGATTGATCCTAAGAATTCCCCAGTAATATTGACATTCCTAGTAATCTAACAATCCGCGAACCAAATGGCTCCGACTCTAGACATAAAAGAAAAAGGGTCCACCCATTTCCCGAGCTTATTCGAATGGAACTTGGTGGCAAATGCATAGCTAGCAAAACTAGCTTCGGTTTTGTCATTTGTAAATTATATATTAGTACAAGAAATTAAATTCCTAATACAAACATCTGCTCACAGATATATAACATTGCATTTCGACAATCTACCGTCGACAAAAATGAGGGGCGTAAGCGAGAAAAGGAAACAAATTACAGAACACGGCAAAATTTCCACTCTCCTCTAATCTATGGGGGCAGATTCCAGGCTTCTTTATTACGTTTCAAACATGCTAAGCGACAGGAATCTTGGGTTCGCCCAAGTTCACGAAGGCCTCGGCACGGATCATTCGAGCTGTTGCAACATCCCACGACACGAGATGGTCCAAGAAGTTTTTGACATAAGCTGCTCTATCATTCTGTTTCCAAAAAAATTTGCAGATAACATTAACTAATGGCATAGAGATATTGCAAGAAAGAAAGTGAACAAATCAGAGAGCAGTCCTGGGAGTACCTTGTAGTCGAGATAATAAGCATGCTACAATGCGAAACAAAAAGGGCATTAGTAGAGAGTATATTTGTAAGCTAGGGAAGAGAGAGAGAGAGAGAGACTTACTTCCCACACGTCCAAATTGATAATGGGCTGCAGAGAAGAAAACAATCACCACATTAAGAGAACACATCAGATGGATAAACCATTAGATGAAAAGGGAAGAAGAGAAAAGGACGTACAATATCGTTCCACACAAGCGGATTGATAGCATTAGATGTCTTAACTACTTCAAGCCGTCTCTCCTGTCTCTTCACTGTAATAAAACAAATTGGGGATCACAAGCAGTCCCTTCTACGAATGGATCCTATGTGTTATATAAATGATGAATGGAATGCAATCTAGTGTACGCTTTTCAAAAAATAAAACTCTGTGAAGAGACTCACAGACTAGCCAAACCCAACCCGAGCCGAATAATGTGAGAGCCGCATCTACGAACTTTTCCTTGAAGTTGGTAAATGAACCAAAGTCCTTCTCAATCTGGTCAAGGAGACCAAGCTTTGGCATGTCTCCCCCTCTAGGTTCCATGGATTCCCAAAAGAAATTATGATTCCAAACCTACAAAGACAACTTTTAACTTTGCTCAAGGAATATGAGCCTTCACGTGGGCCTATCTGGAATGATAGATGAAAATGGAAAGATATTCACATGATGGGGCAGATTATAAGGTTGTGGAATATAGCAAAAGGGGCCATTTGCTTATATCAAGGCTCCTTAGAGCAAAAAAATTTTCAAATGGCCATGAAAACCAAAAATAAGTCACTTGGCAATAATAGACGGCCCTGCCAAGCAAACCAAAGCCAAATTTCATGTTACCTGGGCAGCATTATTGAATTCAGGTAACGGGTTCCCATTGTTGTAAGTTGCTTTTATGAGTTCATCCATGGTGTATCCATACAAAATATCATTCTGCTCAAGTTGCTTGTTCAATCCTTCCACATACCCACGATGGAGTTCTCCCCAATGCATCTCCAATGTTCTCTTACTCATGTACGGTTCTAAAGCATCCTGCAGTTTTTAGGAAAAAGGAACAAATAATTAGAGAGTTGAAGCTTAATTCAAAGCAAGTTAATTTTTATTTCCCCCAATTCTAACGCTACTACATTACTATTCATTTGGGACCTGAAATTTATGCCACTGAACGGGATGTTTCAGCGAAAAGACTACAACTTACAAGTTTATATGGAGGCTTCTTCAAACCATAGAAGGCAAGAACCTTAGAGGCTTTGTGTGTCCTAGAAAAGGGTATTTTCCGCTGAACAGAGAAACGGACGTAAGCTGTAAGAAATACATGGGAAAGTGCACAAGCACACATATAACAAACACACACAAAGTGAAATTCGAAGTAGAACTTAGAAAAGAGTCCTCCCTATCTCACTGAATTGAAAAATTAGACTATCCATTTTCTAGGACAATTAAGAGCAGAAAAGAAGGCCATTCACAACCTCAAGTGAAAATTTTGAAACTTCTAACAAACACAATAGGCATTAGCAAGGATTTTAAAAAAGAGCCACAGAGCTTTACCAAATTACCGAGCTTTAGTCCTCCCAAACCATAAGTGCAGTCCGTGCCCGAAAGAAGATGAGAGCTCGGCACAGCAGATGTATGAAAACAGAAAGAGCCCATTTGTTTATCTTATCGGCTCTCCAGGCCCCCACTAAATCCCTACCTCTGATCAATAAAGAGAAAAAGGAAAAGAGTGACTTCATCAGAGAATTTTTCTGGATGATTTCAGTCCCAAATAAAACGGACCTGCTAGGCTGGTAATGTAGATACCAGATCCTTTAAGCTATGGAGCACAGGTTTCATAATCGCTTCCACTCCAACTAAATAAAAGCAAAAACCTTACAACTGGAATATTTTAGTCTCTCTACCCTGAAAATCAACATCATATGCAAAGGGTCTCTAGAGGGCAACATTCTTCTAATCCAGTGTAGCCAACAAGACATCAAGTGCTCAAGAATACTGCAGCTTACGGAGTTCAATGATTCTATTTAATAAATAAAATGATAGATTCAATAGGTTATAAAGTTACAGGAGTGGAAACATAGATTAAACTCAATTTTTAACTATCATCGCAAAAATTGCTAGCTAAGCAAGAAGCCTGAACATTCCATAAGGACTCTTCTTTAACTCAATATGGATATGGCATGATATTGCGAAGCAATAGTTAATGTGAATCGTGAGGATATAGAAAGCGCAAGGGGTAGAAATCATTTATGTCAAGCTAACGAACAAACGCAGATGTCTATCTGCACATGGAATGTCACAGCAGGGAATTGAGGACTCACTGGAATCCGTGAATCGCAAGTCGGCTATTCAAATTTCTCTTAAACATGAACTAGCTAGTTACAGCAAAATGAACTCGAAAGAAATTACACCCCAAGAAAAGCATCAAGAACTAACTACGAACTAACGGCTAACAGTTTGGGACTTAGGTGTGAAAGCCAGCTGAAGGAGAGCTCAAACTCGAACCTGAACAGGCTTCAACTTATATCCGAGCTCGAGCCCAACTTGAGATTATAAATTAGCAGCCCGTGCTGCATCCCGACAGCCTCCCTGAACTTGCAGCCTTTTCGCATGAGTCGAGTGAGCTCGAGCTCGAATACGAGGTCGACTAAAAAAAATGAACCAACTCCCAAGTATTCCCAAAAGTGGGCTCGACTGACAAAGAAAAGAAAAATGAGACCTTCAACAAATCAAGAGCACCAAAGAATATCGGCTCACCCAATTCTCTTTCTTAAACATCACGAGATGCAACGAAATGACAATACAATAGTACCCATTACAATTTAGAGAGAGAGAGAGAGAGGCACCTATAAGGGGCAGTTGGCTTTCGGGTGCGGGAGGACGAGCTTGGGCGACGGAGGGGAGACGAGCTTGCCAGCAGAGGAACGGCGGAGGAATGGCTGAGAGCGACGGTGGACGGGGAGGGAGAAGAAGATTGGAGAGGAGGGGTAACGGAGTCGGAGGGACTGTGGAGGAAGATAAGGTTCTGTTTGGTCAGTTCGATTCCGTAGTTTCCCTCCGTAGCGTTCGACAGAGCAGAGCTGAGGTGCTGTAGGAAGATGACCTCAGGGTTTTGGCCAAAGGGTTTTTCTTCCATTTATTTTTCTCCAAAAATCTATATATAAATCTTATCTTATATCTTTTATATATATATATATATATATATATACACACACTAGTGTGACGCCCGTGCTGTGTCCAACAGCTTATTTATTAATTGCTCGATACGTAAATGAAATTATTTTCTAAATTTACAATATATACAATTTGACAACTAAGAAAAAATCATTTTATGAAACTCTACTTATAATTATCACTTGTTCATCTACTATAGAGAATAAAATAATATTGAAGTAACGAAAACAACCATTATACTAAAAAAATATAAAGAAATTGATATATGGGTAAAAACAAATGGTATCTTTCTTTTCGCAAATATATTAAATATTTTGATTATTAATTCTAAAATTTTTAATTTTAAACTTATAAGATACACATAGCCACTAAGTTTAATATTTGCAAGTAATATATTAGAACTTGACTTATTTCTAACTTGACTTATTTATATTATTGAAATAACTCAAACAATTTTACAAACGGTGTCATACCTTCACTTTAATTTGTTCATAGTAGTCATAAGAACATTTCAAATTAAGGAGGTCAAAGACGATTCCGAGAGGAGAAAGGGTATGAATTTGCTTTTTCACTCATTTTTTTATGTTCTTTTTTAATACAACATAATTTTTTTGGCGATAGTATAACATAATTAATAACAAAAATACATGCAGTCAGAACATAATTTCGCACTCGACTCCATATCTCTCCTTTTCTCTCAACTTTAAATATATGCAACATTAAAAAAGTTATCTGGAAATAATATTCGATATAATCAAAATGATATAGAAAATCTATATATATATATATATATATATAAAGTTGTATCTCTATAATAAATAGGGGTATAATCATAAATCTGTACAATTAACTCGTAATATACTTGGTAATATGAAATAAATAATACGAACAAATAGAAATAAATATATCAATATATTTATAAACAATATATAAGATGATTTAATTTCATATTCATATGGACAAATAATATGAATAAATTATATATACATATAAAGTCATATTTCATGCAATAGACATGAGTGGAATCGTAAAATCAAACCATCTAAAATTTTAATTTAATCTTTGAAAAAAATTTAGTAAATTAAAAGTAAATTTTATATATATTTTTTGACCAAATTCTACACGAGACATTTACTCTATGTGATATAATATATGATTGCATATTAAAATAAGAATCATATTTTTTTTATAATGACTCCTCAATAAAAGATAATTCATAAAATATTAATTTTGAAGTGATAGATGACTTTGGAGTCTATAATTGAACTAAAATTCATAAATAAAAAATGTTAATGTATAGTATATATGACTTTGACCTTGCAAATCTCCATTCTAAGTTTATGTAAAAAACTTAATATGAAAAATAATGTTCATATTATATGAAACAAATAATTCTCCAAGCGAATACAATTAATTATAACATATTCATTTGTACTTGGAACCATGATTTACAAAAATTTACTTAATTTAAAATCAATCAATTATAATTATATTAAAAACATTAAGAACTGTAATTATACTATTGAATGTAAAATTTTCAATGAATTTTTATCAAAAACTACTCGTGTGTAAATATTAATATAGAATTAGATTTTGGTATTACAAATCTTCGTTCTAAATTTCAAAAAATGTTCTCTTTTAAATATTTAATTACTTAAGTGCAATAAGTAAGAATAAACTTAAGTGCTTTGAAAGTGTTTTGCTGGATAGTTGTGATTCCTGCAGTAAGTCTCAGAAAAAGGCAATGAGACTGTTGGTCAGCGCTGACCGCACAACACCTAAAGACACTTAAGGTTAAACTTACTCTCTTCAATTTACACAAGATTTTGTAGAAAGAAATTAAGATGTCTGCATTATTCAGAAAACTCTATTGTCGAAAATCTAACGTTATTTCAGATACTAGTAGCATTTATTCTTTTCATTCCGCTCAAACTGAATTTTCTATGCCAACGATGGAATCTAACCAAATTTTCATGACGCACAATAAGTTCAAATTGCGAATATAAAACAAGATTTACAAAATTGGGATATTCCGAAGACTAATAAGAAAGAAATATATGAAGTTGGAATTTTTTATTCTTTTCAAGATTACACTATTAAAATGGTTGAAAAGTCAATACCCATCTCGGAAGTAGCTATTAACTTGAAATTATTTGCGAAAGAATTTATAAGATAACATTGAACGAAATATAAGTTTTTACATATTGGTTTAGTACAAATAGAGGTAAAACCCTTACATAGGCAGAATTAGATGTACCTATTTTAGTTTGTTTAAGAGAGTAAGGTTTACTTCTTTTAAGAAATCTTTACTAGCAATGTGAGAGTCAAATTTACATAATGATTCTGTATGTAGAGTCAAATTTACATAATGGTCATGTATACTTTAAGTGTTATCTTAACTTTTCCATAGATCTAAATGACCATTTAGTATTAGATACTTTAACTTTAAATGTACAAACGCAAAATCACAACTTTGCAAAATAAGGAAAATGTTTAATCTTAATATATAGAATTTATATAAATTGATGGCCATTAGCCTCTCACCAAAAGCTTTAAAAAGGTCAAAGATAGGAGAGACAATTTTAATTTAAGCAAATACATAGAGATAAGGCGTTATGAGACCCAAACCTTTAAAATGGGAAGAAGTTACGTTTCAGACTTGGAATCTTAAGGAAATAATACTGAAATCTGACATCTCCTCTATTAGCATGCCCTCTAGGATAATAGAATTTGAAGACGGAATTGTCCAATGAAACTTTGAAGGACCACGCCTTAAGAGATTTTCTTCTTTTCAATAATTGTTTAGTACTTCTCCAATTCCTTCAGGAATTCTTTTCATACAACGAAAACCTCTTCTATTAATCTGCAAGGAGTAGATTTTAATAGACAGATTCTAAAACCTGTTTTCAAAGAAGAAATGCAAAAGTCAACGTCTCCCACACAGTCTGATATGTAAGCAGATAATTATGAATATAAATAAATTTTTATGATAACCAGAGAATTTGTTTTTTATAACGAAAAACTAAGAAAGGATTTCTACAACGAACAAAACAAAGAAAGAAGAGAGAAACTTTTTGCTCATTTCGATAAAGCTCAAAGAGATTAAATTCAAAAGGACTACTATAAATATATGAACGGTTGGAAAGAAGAAGTTTTATTTTTTGAATGGTTTGAAACTTACACGAAATTAAACTTACTACCTATTAATAGGACAACTAAAAGTTAGAATACAACAAAAGGAAATACATTTGTCTATATTCACCTTCCATAAAAGAACTAAAGATTACAGAAAAAGTTACTGTTGCACCATTAGAATGATTAGAGATGAACCTGGAATCTCTAGTAGTCCTGCTACGAAATATGATATAAGAAACATTCAAATACAAAATTATTTTTATAATCCAATCCTTCACACTATGTCCAAACAAGTAGACATAACAGAATGTTGGACAGATCTCTAATAAAGAAAGGGAATAATGTTGCTTCTTCTTCCCAACTAAAGTCTGAATCATACCTCTCAAAACCCCCTTTTAAACTTACAGTAATTTCAAACGAAGAGCTTTCTATTCTAAATAAAGAAAATACGAATGATTTGTTAAAATAAATCACCCAAAAAATGGACAAACTCGCTCTAGGAGAAAGTAAAGATAAAAATACTCAGGTAATCTCACAAAAGGATGAAAGTGAAAATAAAAGTGAAGAATACAAAGACGAAATTGAAAAATTAGTTTACCAGTTTAGGAAAATGAATAATGCAAGCTCACACATAAACAAGATACGGAAATATAACCCGGGAAAGACACTTCTTTTCGAAAAACTACTATGCTGGACCTACGCACCTTGATTTACAATACGGGGAACCAACATTTGCTACTTCATATTATGGCGATAGCCTTTACGAATGGAATTTAGACAGACAACTAAAGTACCAAATTATTGATATACTTAATGAAATGACTATAGCTGCTACGGTTTATAGATGTAGAAATAATAATGATCACGCAATTGCTAAACTTATAACAGCAAGAGTCACTGGTCTTCTAAAAGGTTGGTGGGATAATTATTTAATAAAAGAACAACGAAATTATATTTTAACTGCTACGCAAAATATAAATGGAGAAGATGTGAAAATAGGTGGTATTAACCTTGATTTATGCAATCACTAAACATTTTATTAGTGGCCCACCCCAGTTGTAAGAAAGATCCACCGAATTAGTAACAAACCCAAGTTGTCCCAGTTTACACGAATTTAAGCGTATAAAAATATATGTTTGACAAAAGTGTTTTTAAAAACTGACTGTAATCAAGATTTTTGGAAAGAAAAAATTTATTTTCAAATTACCATTCTTATTTGCAGAAAAGTTTAAAATTAAGAATTAAAATATTTAATATATTTGCCAAACGAAAGATACCATTTGTTTTTACCCATATATCAATTTCTTTATATTTTTTAAGTATCATTGTTGTTTTTGTTACTTCAATATTATTTTATTATCTATAGTAGATAAACAAGTGATAATTATAAGTTAAAGTAGAGTTTCATAAAATGATTTTTTCTTAGTTGTCAAGTGGCCTAATTAGGGCTTTTCTTCTCTTTACGATATTTACTTTTTCGCTTTTATCACATTATATTTGACCCCTTAACTTTATATTCATTTTATTCCATCTTTGATACTTTCTCCTAACTTTATTTTTGCTGGTCACTTGTAATTAAAGTAAAATTTTGGGTCCCTAATATGCAAAGAATAAATTCTAAATGAAAACATCCTTTGAAATTTTTTTATCACGAATATTAATTGATAAAATTCTTTTTCAATACAATTCAACAATTTGTTTATGCTTTTAGGATTAAAAACGAGTATTGTTGAGTATCATTATTCTCATTTTCTTTTCATTATTATACTGTAATAATTAAAAAAAATGAAATATGAACCATAGAATTGTCAATTTACTTAGGTAAAAAATAGTTTGTCCATGAAAATAATAATATATCTCGAATAAGTTGACTTAAATTAAAACATTTCAATAAGTTTTAAGTTAAAATAAACTTAATAGAATACTCTTCAATCATACTAATTTTTATTCGTGTGAAAACCTCATTAATTTCTATAAATAATATTTTGGTTAGTTATGTTGTTTTTACGACATTGCTTTTACCCATAAATCAATTTCTTTATATTTTTTAGTATAACGGTTGTTTTCGTTACTTCAATATTATTTTATTTTCTATAGTATATAAACAAATGATAGCTATAAGTTAGAGTAGAGTTTCAAAAAATGATTTTTTCTTATTGCCAAGTTCATTTATGAACAGTATATGTGATGATTTAATTTCATATTCATATGGACAAATATTATGAACAAATTATATATATATATATATATATAGTCATAGTTCATGCAAAAGACATGAGTGGAACCGTAAAATCAAACCATCTAAAATTTTAATCTTTGAAATAATTTTAATTAAATTAAAAGTAATCTAATTTCAGATAGATCATAGTGGTGATATTTTTCAAAGACAGACAGATCGTGATTTATGTGTTGTACATTCACTATTTATAGCGTATCATGTATAATAAAATATAGATAGTACATCATATATTTATCTATAAAAAATATGATCTGATTTTCTTTTTTAAGAACAAATATATAACACATCATATCTATAATAAATAAATAAATTTGAATATGTATGTTTTAAAGTTTTAAAGTTCATTTCCGAAAAAGCTCAAAATTTAAGAAAATAACAATCGGTCCAAAAAATCTATATCTATATATTTTAAGAATAAAAATAATTTTTTCTAAAAAAATCGAGAAAATAACAACAAGTCTCACAAATATATATTTAACTATTTTTAAAAAATAAAAAAATAAAAAAAGATAACTCTAGAGTTTTAGAAAATAATGAACGGTCCCCACAAATCTATATTAATATATTTTTGAAAAGTTCAAAATTTTATTTTTTTTGAAAAATAGAAAAAATTCAATTCAGAAACTGAGCATTGTAAGGCCATCGGGCCTACTTTCATATATATATATATATATATATATATATATAGAGGTAGATATGGATAACAAAGAAAGTAGTGAAATAAATACATTGAAAAGGGTCATAACATGGATAGGCATGTGATTTTCAAATTTCCCACGTCAAGTAAGTGTTTTATATAATTATATTAAGAGGCGTGTGATTAAATTCCATCTTAGTCTCTACCCTGTTCGTCAATGTACGTTAAAAATCCCGTTCAAAAAGAAAAAGGAAAAAAAAAACTTGAATAGCTTGCACGAAGAACTAACCTAAGCTGGAAAGGAGGAGGAAGACGAGAGGGCGGCAACCTTCCTATTTGCAGCTGCTTCACCACCATCGATTGTCCATTCCAGAAAGCTTCTCCCGTCTCTACTGAGCTCAACCCTTTCCTCCATGTGCCAGCTTCGTGAGCTCATGTCAACAACTCATGGGCCGCCACTACTGCTCCTCCTTATCTCCTTCCTTCACCCGAGAGAGCAACAACAACAATATGCAATTGCTTTAGCCTTATCTTCGCCGGCCGCACCTATCTTCCTCATAGTTGTCTCGCGAAAGTTCGCAGAAGCTCCTTCATGACGGAGACAGCAGGAGCATGAGGAAGCTCCAACACCTCAGGTGAGCTCACCACCGTGACATGTACCTCCATCACCTCCCTCAACCCGACTCCTCCATTTCATGATAACATCACCATTTCCAACGCCTCCTCCGCCCGTGCCCATCAAGGGCTTCCTCTTCTCTGGTGACCTGTTGTACCTCTGTCTCCTGCGTAAACCCGACTCCTCTATTTCCAGTAACAGCCCCAAGTAGCTCCCTTTGAGCATATCCAGCACGTCCCTCTGCCCGTGCACATCAGCAGCTTCCTCTTTCCCTTACAACAACAGCAACACAATTCCTATTGTATCTTCCTACTCCTTGCTCCTCCGCCCATGCCTGCCTAGCAGCTCTTCTTCCTTATGCAGCTTCATTGTGTTTATTATTATTATTTTTTTGGAAGATGATGGCATTTTGGAGGAAAAAAGGGTTTTTCCCGTCTACTGGTCCCACTAATCCCCACTTAGTAATGTCCATGTGTGCAGCGGTGGGCCACCAAACATGACAAATAAGCATTTAAAGAGAATTTTGACGGACATTAACCAATGTGTTTAAATTGAGACGAAATTAAACCACGCGTCTCTTGATGTAATCATATAAAACACGTGTTAGATGTGAGAATTGAGTAAACCACGTCCCAGTCGGTGAGGTATGGGGCAAGAACCTAGATTGGGTGGGTGGCCTGATTTGGTGGGTTCCCCCTTCAAGCCACCGTCCCTGTCGGCGAGGTCGCTAGAGGCCCTTAATGCCACCATTAACCTTGTCGGGAGAGGGTAGTGACCGGCTAGAGGGAACGGTCTAGCCCTTCCATTTTACATTATTAAAACATGTTTTAATTTTTGAAAACAAAAAGGCTTTTTTTTTCTTTTTTTTTTGTAATGGTGTCAGTCCACATAATGTCATGTTAGATTATGGTCTTGCAAGGTTGACGTCGGACTATATGTCTGATGAAATTGAAATTTGAGGACTGACTTGTTGGCTTTGAAACACTATGAATCAAATTGTTGGCCGCCCCAAACGTTTAGGGCCAAATTGAGACTTTACTCTATGAGATAAGAAAGGAAACGAAGGCGGTAAAAAGAAATGGACGGTCCTGATGAACGCGTGTGCGAAACTTACCAAACGGCGCAGCAGCAGCGAACCGCTGCCCTAAAACCCTAATCGCACGTGCCACCTGTACGTATAAAACCAGCTGCGATGCCATAACTCTCCCAAAACCCTAACAAATTTCTTCAGAAGGGTTTTTGCAGAGCCCCGCAGTTCCTCCCAAAATTCTCTCTGCAATCTCTTCCATTCTCCGCCCTTCCAATGGGAAAGTCGAGCAAGAAATCAGCTTCTAAGGTGCTGTTTGTCGCTCGCAATCGTTTCTGCTTCTGTAGTTGCTCTAGATGTGCAGAAATTTTGTTGTTTTTGTTCCAGTATTGAATCGTGGTGTTGTGGCTTTGCTTTTCTAGGTTGATGCTGCTCCTGCCGCAGTACCAGCTCCGAAATCTGGCAAGAAAGGTAGGATATTTGGCCGCTTGGTGCTTCTTGCTGCGCTCTTTGTTGTATTTTGAGGTTTCGGAGTATTCCTATCTTAGTTTGGGCTTCTGGGTGTGTTAATTTCTGAGGTTTCTTGTTTATTGAGCGTTTTTTCTGGCCGGTATGGGTACCCTTTGATGCTGTGGCTTTGCATGCGGAATCGGTTTTCTGTTGTTCATTCTGAATTGTATTTTGTGTGTTTTGATGAACTGTGTGAAGGTAAGAGAGACGCAGGAGAGGCATTGGAGAAGCAGGTGAATGCGAAGAAGCAGAAGAGAGATGAGGCAGTAGAGCAGGCTGCTAAGAAGCAGAAGGTTGAAGCGAAGACACAGACCAAAAAGGCTAAGAAGGAAGAGAGCAGTAGCTCAGATTCTGAGTCTGAGGAGGAGACAAAAGTATGTCATGCTTTAGGTTTTTTCTGTGACCAATGTAGAACTTCTGTCTGTTGCATCAATATTTTTGTTCGGCCTTTGCTTGGTATCGATGGAGTATAATATTTTGTGCATGATTATGAACAAAATGACTGGGCTTTTGCCGGAAATTGGTTGAGTTTACTTTTATATAAGATCCTGAAAATACTGCCTGTGTTTTCTACTTTTGGTTTCCTGAGAACAGGACAGTAATGAATGTGTTGAATTGTAGCTTTCGAGGTGCTCTTGATGATGAGAAAGACTTTAAGTCATGGTTTTTACATACAGACTGATTTGATATATTTGTTTGAAGAAAGTATGCTTCTTAAGTCACTCCGAAATGGTATTTTGCAGCTCCGGCAATCCTTTCTTCCTCTGTTTTTTATTGAATCAGTAAGAAATTTTCCTCTTTACTATTATTGAGTAGTCCTTTAATTCAAACTCTCAATTTTGTAGGTGAAAGTGGCAGCCAAGAAGGGAATTGCTGTTGCAAAGCAGCCTGTTAAAGACTCCAGCAGCGATGAATCGTCTGATGATGTGGGTGGTGCTTTTATAGTATAAAACTGTCTTTACAATTTAAAGTTTTTGTCTTGACGTGGTTGCTTGTTTGTATGCTGCTTTTTCAGGAACCTGCTCCTAAAAAGCCGGTAGTGGCAGCTAAAAATGGCGGTGTTAAGGCCTCTGCTAAGAAGGTCCAGTCATCTAGCAGTTCAGATGAATCGGAGTCTTCAGATGATGAACCTGCGGATGAGGTGAGTCAGGAATTACAAAAGGAGCTGTTTTAATTAGCTGTGGATTCTTATAGTTCATAGAAATGCTGCTGTTAAACTAAACTGCCAGGCCCTGGTGGTTCTAATTAGTAGTACACTCATGATCAGAAACCCAAAGCTGCGGCACCAGCTGGGAAAACTGCTCCTGCAGTTAAGAAAGCTGATACTTCCAGCTCGGATGGTACTTCTGATGAGGATACTAGTTCTGATGAGGACGCGGTATGTGCTTGCTAGTTATTTCATGGTTTTTCTTTATTTTTTTTTTTCGTGCCATTGAGCCTGTAATTTGTCCTTGTAGAAACCTGCTCCAAAGCCAGTTGCTCAACAGCAGAAAGCAGTTGCCAAGAAAGAATCTTCCAGTGATGAATCAGATTCTGAAAGTGATAGCTCATCTGATGAAGAAGAAAAGGTGAGAACTGATATGTCTCTTGGTAGGTTTCGCTTTAAAAGGAAAACTCACTCTAATGTGACTATACCAATTGGTGAAGCTTTCTCATTCTTTAGATTTAATTCGTTAGTCTCATGTAGAGCTCTTAGTTCTTGAGATTTCCATCTCTGCTATATTTATTCGGAGCTTCTCTGTGATGACGATGTGCAGCCTGCAGCTAAGAAAGTTGAGCAGCCTTTTGCAAAGAAAGTTGCATCTAGTGACAGTTCCTCAGAGGATGACTCAGAGGATGAGTCATCTGATGAAGATGTCAGTGGATTCTTATATTTAGTCAACAGTTGAAATTAGTTCTTACTGGTACTTTTGTCTTATTGATTCAGTTAAGCAGATGCCTTTCTTTGTTATGCTAATTTCGGTTAACATTGTCTGGACGATGCAGAAACCAGCTGCTAAGATGGTGAAGGAGGAATCCAGTGGCAGCTCTTCTGATGATGAGTCAGATAGCAGCTCAGATGATGAGGTTAGTAAAGTTTTCTAATAGAGACTAGTCAGATTCAGTAGAGATCCAATCTGTGTACTTGGAAGTACCTGTTAATTGCTGAAGCACCCCCGTTGTTTGCTCTATGTATACATGTATAAATACCGTTATCTCATAATAACCACCCCCAAACTTGACTATGGCATGATGATGTGTTTCAGGAATAGATATGCATGGTTCATTCAGCGTAACCTACATGCACCACCTGTTGTTTGCTGTGTGTATATATACTTACAAACATATTTAAACTCTTATAGTCATCCCCAAACTAGGACATGATTTTGGTCTTTCTGTAATAAATATTTATGGTTCATTTAGCATAATGCAATTATTATTGTTCACGCTACCAGTATATCCAATTTTATGGTAAAGAGGTGAAAATTAGAGGCCATGGGATTTATGGTACCTATTGTTTAACCAGTTGAGACTTCTGTCTGTCACTGTCTGTTTCTGTTTTTAATATACTCCTTCTAGTCTATTCTGTTCTAAGGCATATATCTTCTTGTGGCAGGCTAAGGAGGCCAAGAAAGCCGCTGCTAAAAGGCCAAATGAATTGCCGCAGAAGAAGTTGGATTCTGATGACAGTGACAGTGAGGAGGATAGTTCAGATGAAAGTGATGAAGAGCCACAGAATAAGAAGGCCAAAGTCGCGGTATAAATCTATATGGTTGACTCTCTTGTTTCTCTATTTCAATGCCTTTTGAATCCTTACTTTGTTTCTGTTATTCTTCTCAACACTGTTGGTGGTAAAATAGGCAAATGGCCAAGTTGGTAAAAAGGAGAGCAGTAGCGAGGAAGATTCCTCTGATGATTCTGAAGAAAGCTCGGATGATGAGCCCAAGAAGACTCCAGTAAAAAAGGTGAAATTCGACATCTGCTCGGATAACTCCTTTTTAGATGATATCCTTCATGTCTCTTTTGAAGTCCTCTTCCTTTCAGTAATAGTGCTATCTTGACTTGGCAGCCTGCTCAAGAACTGAAAAAGAAAGACAAATCGGAGGATGAATCATCTTCTGAAGATGAAAGTGAAGATGAGGAACCAATAAAGACGCCAAAGAAGAAGGTAATTCATTCGCTGATTTACTTGGGAGTTGGACCGCTATTCTAATGACAGATTAATGGTAACTCTAATTGAAAAATGAAATAGTGTGTCTCGTTTAAATGACCAGACCTTGAACTCTTGTTTAAATGATCAGGACGCTGATGTAGAAATGATAGATGCATCTCCAGCAGCAAATGGGAAACAGAGTGCTCCAAATTCCAACAAGAAGACTGTAAGACTTGTTTCATTGCATCCTTCCTCAATCAAATTAACGTTTGTATTTTCATAGTGAACCACCCGTTGAACTCCTGCAGCCAGCAACACCTGCTACCCCTCAAACTGGCGGCTCAAAGACCATCTTTGTTGGCAACCTTCCCTACTCTGTTGAAAAAGCTGACGTGTAAGCTCATGCTTCGACGTATCCATTGGTTGGTGTAAGCAATGTCATCATTTAATCAATTTATTTGAACATGCAGCGAAGCTTTCTTTGCGAATGTTGGTGAAGTTGTTGATGTCCGTTTGGCTGTTGATTACGATGGACGATTTAAAGGCTTTGGCCATGTGGAGTTTTCCACAGCTGAAGCTGCTGCAAAGGTGATTATTAAGTTAATGATTAGATGTTCTCTCTCCCTCGCACTGCGTGTTCTCTCTCTCTCTCTCTCTCTCTCTCTCTCTCTCTCTCTCTCTCTCTCGTGCGTGCATGCTTATTGAATTCCAGTTTTTAGGGTCTGTCTATATCATTCTATTTCGGTTGTAGGCTGTTGAATTGAATGGGGAGTACCTAAACAATCGAGCAGTGAAGATCGATTTGGCCCGAGAGAGGGGATCTTCTGGTGCAAGCGGGTGAGGTTTATTTCCATTTGTGCTGTTCAATGGCTGTAGCCTGATTTGATTGCTGACTTGGCCTATATATTTACAGCAACGAGAGCAACTATTCTCAAAGACAGGGGAGGTCTCAATCCAAGTCGCTTTATATTCGGGGATTTGATAAATCTGTTGGGGAGGATCAAATCAGGAATAGCCTCTACGAACTCTTTGGTGACTGCGGCGAAATTACTCGTGTATCAATCCCTAAGGATTACGAGAGTGGTGAACCGAAGGGGTTCGTATCTCTTCTATCTTGATTCGAGAGAATTGATCATCTGCTCTAGAGATGTACTATAGGAGACAGGAACAAGTGATATGCAGGAACCCTAATTTTGTCATGCGTTATTCTTTGGTTGCAGCTTTGCATACATGGACTTATCGGATGAAAATAGCTTCAACAAGGCTCTCGAGCTTAATGGAACTGAGATGGGTGGATATGCTCTGTCAGTGGAAGAGGCAAGACCGAGAGAGGATAACCGATTTTCAAGCGGCGGCCGAGGCGATAGAAGTGGTGGTCGAGGTGATAGAAGCGGTGGTCGAGGCGATAGAAGCGGTGGCAGGTTCCAGGGCCGCGGACGTGATGGGGGACGATTTGGCGGGGGGCGTGGCCGAGGTGGGGGTGGACGCTTTGGAGGTGGCCGTGGGACCCCTAACAAATTTAACTTGGCTGCTGCTGGCACAGGTAAATTTGCACTTAGATATGCAAAGATAGACACGCAACGTCTATTGATAGTGAAAATGTGAACTTATAATAATGGATATAAGATTTGATTAGAGCACTAGTTGTCTGATGGAGGTTTGCTTTTTGCCAATCTGCAGGGAAGAAGACAACCTTTGATGATTGAAGAATACCTTTGATGGTTGCGTTTTGATTATTATATAGGAAGTTACTCTTTAGTTTCCATTAGATGGGCTCTGGTAACAGTTGCAATTGTAGCGGCATCGCTTCAAAAATACTGCACAAGCCTGTCTTAAGTATTATTCAGTTTTGATGGATCGTACCTTCGATAGAACTTGAAATTAAAAAGTACTGCACAAGCCTATCTGTATTTTTCAGTTTTGATGGATCGTACCTTTGGATAGAACTTGAAATTATGGTTTGAGTGATTATTACTTTTTGCAGTAAGTGTGTTTTTGGTGGCATTACTTGATTGATTGATTGAGGTGGAAACTGATATTTACAATGGCAGTTCAACATAAGAACATCGCCAGATGATGCTTTGCAGCTGTGGACAGCAGTTATCTCTGTAGCTGAAACTCTGTAATGTAAATCCGAACGTATGTGGTTGCCCCTTTGTGATCACTTAAGATGGATTCTACACATGCATCGCCTTCCGACTATCGATGAGATGCACAAAGGATGAGTGTGCAGCCTAATGAGTAATGGTGTTACGGAGCTGCCGCATAATAATCAGAGAAACTTAGAGCTTGTAGGAAACCATGTGGAATGTCCCTTGGAACGTAAAGAGATGAGTCAGTGCCTATCCCTTGGTGTGCTCGATACGCTCTTTTCAGCGGTTCGATGGAAGTGTATATAATTGCAAAACGAGAACTGATGAAAGCAATTTGGTGTGCCATGTATGAAAGCTTGTGTGCATAACTGCTGTTTTAACTAAATATAATGGCAGTGAGAAGGACTGTGCCGTGCCCAAGCAGACATATCAATAGTGGGTTTTCCAGCCGTCTAATTGTGTTTATGAAATGATTTTTGTGGGACTGCATCTAAATTAACTTATGAGAATTTCCTTACTTAAAAAAAGGAAGGAAAAACTTTGGATATTTCACATGGCAATCTAAAGAAGACTATCAGAAAAAAGGATCACGTCCGAAATGTTTTATCAGATCTTCCAATGCGGTAGAGGAAAGAGAATTCATCCCAAAGATCGAATAAAGAGGAGAAAGAAACTGAGATGAGTTCACTAGAAATATCCTTACGATATCTATGAGAACGGCAATATTAATTCATCCAGATGCAAGAATAAATATACCAAAATCAGAACGATCATTTCAGCAGAACTATCAGCCTATAAGCGTTCCACTAACTCGAGGCTTTATCCTTTGTTTCGCCTCCAATAGCATCAGTGACCAGAGAGATCGGTCTCTGGTCGATGACTTCATCAATTATCCCGAACTCCTTGGCCTCTTCTGGCGTCATGAAATAGTCCCTGTCCATGTGCTTCTGGATCACATCTATGGCCTGGCCCGTGTGCTTTGCATACAGAGCATTCAACGAGTCCCAAACACGGACTATCTGTTTCGTGTGAATTGTCATGTCCTTAGCCTGCCCGCTGTACCCGCCTGAGGGCTGATGGATCATAACTGTAGCGTTAGGCAGAGCCCTTCTCTCACCCTTGGTGCCAGCTGATAAAAGGAGAGAACCCATCGATGCTGCCTGACCCAAACAAATGGTGCTGACCGGGGATCGAATGTATTGCATTGTATCATAAATTGCAAGACCTGCAACACATCAAAGACGGATCCATCAATTAAGGAACAATACCATGTAAAACACCCAGTAGTGATTTAAGTCTCCCATCTGAACAAATAACTGAAAGTTTAATTTTACATGCTCAACAGAACAACCACCTAATCTAGAGTACACAGTGTACTCGTATCATATAGGCCTCATATGTGTGTGTGTGTGTGTGTGTGTGTACCCATGTGATCTAATAACAGGAAACAAAACTCATTCAGCAAAGTAGCATGTAACCGTTAAATGCTCTTTATGGTACAGGAAACAAAACACATTCAACAAAGCAGGCAGGTAACTGTTTATGGCTCTTCGTAGCACCAGGAAACAAAAAACATTCAGCAAAGTATCACTTGTAACCTGTAACTAGGAGTTCAGTGACAACTTATTAAAGGTGATAAGTTTGTCAACATAAGGAGAAAGACAATGCAAAAGACCCAACTGTAATTTCAAGGACTAAATCTAAACAAGCAACTGAAAGTATAATCTACATGTTCAATAAGGCAATCGCCAGATGTTCAAGGCATTTCATTCCACATCACAATGCATTACCTTCTGAGATAATGCAGGAGAAATATACAATAATCAGTTGTATCATGCAGGATTTCTTGCAGATGGTCAGGGATCGGCATCTGTTCTTCAAGAATATAGTTTACTTCAAGCAAAGTAAAAACCCAACAGATCTAGGTTTCTAATGCACGTAGTATTCATTCATGAACTTCTCAAAGCATGTCATCGAACAAAACTAAGATTGTCATGCAAAGCAAATATCTACCCTTATTGTCTAGGTCTACCACTGTCCATCACACGGCTTTGCCTAAAGTTAGGCCACTAGTTTAAAGCAGCATAAGCAACAACTTCCAGTGATATCTCACAACAGATAAATTTGTGACGTTTCTCTCTCTTCCTAGCACTACACAAAGTTGTGAGTAGTAAAACTAGGTTATAAGTAGTGATCACAAATGGCAATGATAATCTTTACTATACTACTTAACTCATGCTAGGCAGAATCTTTTGGCTGATACTGGAAAAGGATAAGGCACCATTATCATCCAAAAGCTCCTTGTGTCCAAGGGTCATTTCTAAATTAAGTACAGGTTCGCCAATCAGTAACAGGTTATCAAATGTTTCAATTTCTATGAGACATCATGCTGTTAAGCGTAGCTTAGCCCAAAGGACACCATTGACAAGTCCTTCAGACAAACCGTCACAGGGTGGATTTCCAATCGACTTTATTCACGAGGATAACTAAATCCCTTCTTCAGATTGCTTGAATCGTTGACCCACTTCGAATTATTTGACATTAAATTGCATTTTCTTCCTATGCTCCACGATTATGCATCTTCCTAAAGCTAGCTTTCATGGCACAGGACAGAAGTCAACATAAAACTACAACCCTCCACATTGAAACGCCCTAAAGCAAAGAAGTGAAGCTCCCGATGACAGCTCCAATACAAAGGTAAAAGATCCCAAAACAACCCTTTTGGATGTGAATCAATTCTTCAGCAAGCAATGAACTCCATAATGCAGAGACGAGAGCAGATTTTGGTTTCCTTGAGCAAGAATCAATAATGGAGAGGGGAAAGATTCGGTTTTTGCACGAAAAATCTTCTGCACCGATCGTCTATGCGACGGGAATCAGTACCAAGCCATAACATACAAACCGAGCTAAATCTGATACGGGCCCCCCCACGAAATCGACGAAAATCGAAAAACAAAAACAATCACCAGAATTGGAAATGGAATTGCTGGTTTGATGAAGTCTAGGGAGAAAAGGAAGGAAGGAAGAAGAAGAAGGTACCAGCAGTGACGGCGCCGCCAGGGGAGTTGAGGTACATGTGGATGGGCTTGGAGGGGTTCTCGGACTCGAGGAAGAGGAGCTGGGCAACGACGACGTGGGCGGTGTCGTCGGAGATGGGCCCATTGATGCAGATGATCCGCTCCTTCAGCAGCCGCGAGAATATGTCGTAGGCGCGCTCTCCCCGGGAGGAGTGCTCGATGACCATCGGGATCAGGCTGTAATGCCGGCGGTGGGGGGAAGGGAGAAGGAGGGAGGGGCGACCCTTGGCGCCATTAGAGAGGAGCTTGGAGGCAGAGATTAGGCCTCTCAGTAGCGGCATCGTAGGGCTCGCGAGAGAGAGAGACTGGGAAATGGAGCGAAGGACTAGCGAGGAAGGAAGTTGCAGTCTTTCCAGAAGGAAACGAGAGAGAGAGAGAGAGAGAGAGATTGGGGTTTTAGTTGTTGATATGATATGATATGGGTTTTAGCTTTCCTTTTCCCTTTTCTTTTTATTTATCCTTAATAACTATTTAAATTTGAAAAAATTATACCATATATCATGGCCTTTACATGTTGTCTTAATTTTATTTCAATATTGATTTTTTTATAAGGTATTCTAACATTAATGGTTCGATATCAAATTTATCCCGCCGTACACATTAAGATAATTTGAGAAAACAGTAAAAGATTGAGATAAAACTGAAAAAATATCGAAATGTTGGAATAAAATTGAGGAAGCATCAAAATGTTAGAATAAAATTGAGAAACAATAAAAAAGTTGAGATATATGATACAATTTCTCTTTATATCGAGACCCACACACTTTATACGTTAGTTCCGTCAAGCAATTAACGAGTCACATCGGTGTTTTCATAAAAAATGGACGGAACATTTACGGTGGGATAAATTTGAAACCAAACCATTAACGTTATGATATCTCAGGAAAAAAATCGACATTAGAATAAAACTAAGATAACATGTAAATTTTAGGATATATGACGTTACTTGCTCTTTGAGTTTTAACTATCTCAAGTTTAATAATTATTTAAGTTTTAACTAGATTGTTATTGAGATGAACAAGTGGCATCTATCAGTCTTTTCCATGATTTGTGCATTAATTAGGTCCTTATATGCATCAATTTCGTCCTTCATTATATATTTTTTTCCAATTGCAAAGGAGGTTCATTAAATTGATACAATGAAATAAAAGTTTGAAACAGTTCCATAATGAGTATTAAATCCGAATCTATACAAAATATTAAAAGTCGAGGCGACTCACCTTGCGATGCCACATGGGACGAAGGAGGGTTCTCATTGCATGACCCTTCGAATGACTGTTAATAGTAATTTCACAAGTGACATAATATCGTGATGCTATCTCGCTTTTTAAAAACGAAACACATGCACTCATGGAATATGTAAATTAAAGACCATACTATAATGAATTTTTTCGAAACAAAAATAGTTCCTGGATATGGGCTTGTTTCTTCCATGCGAGACGGATGTTGAGAAGATAAATTTAACCATAAAGACCAATTTGTTGTTGAGTTATACTGCTTTTTCCTTATGGATTCCGTTGATTTACTATTGTCTCTCTTTCGTAATGGAGTAGATGTACTGGTTGTAAACATTAGATTAGGGAGTGAAGTGCATCAGAAAAAGGTTAATAAGGAACTTCTTATGTTGGAGCAGTAACCACATCATATTGTAAAGCAACCATATATACGTGCTACTTATAAGTGTTTTTCTATTCACGATATTAACGGGTTATATTTTACATTTGTGGTTTTAATAAATAAAAACAATTCTTCTATCCAATAACTCTAGTTCATGCATATGCACAGGTTTGTTGTCTAGTTCTCTTAATTATAACAGAAAAAAGTGATAACCAATTTTATCAATTTTATACCTCACTACATTAATTTAATCTTTCACTAAACAATCTATTCAATATTTCTGCAAAGCTTAAACCTGACATTTGGTAAAAGTTAAAAGAATCCTCTCTGCAGCCTCTGCAATACTCTACTGGCCCGTTTGGTAGCCCTGAATGAACTTTCTGTCTCCTGACCGGTTCCGGAAGGAAAGCCCATTGCTTAGTTTGGTTGCATTTTTTGATCCGTAAGGAGATTTTCCGGCCCAATGCGGAAAACATCGTTCCAGATTATGAAGTAGGTCTTAGGCATTCTCGCCCGATTCCTTATGGCCCATTCGACTTAAAAACAACCGAACTACCACTTTTGCCCTCAATTACTCATTGAATTTTTTTTTTATAGGTAATCTTTTTAGACTTTATGTTATGAAGAAGTTATATTTTTGTCATAAAGCTAATTATAATTAAATATATAGTTTTTATTTAAATTATAAGGTGGATGACATTTGAGTCATTTTAGGTTATATCCTTGTAATTCCATTTCAATTCCTAGTAATCAATTTCATATTACCAAACAACGGCATCGATCAATCTTATTCTCCTCTAATTCCTTTCCCTATCTATTCTTATTCATCGTTGATTCACTATTAATTCCATTCTTCGCGACCAAACATGTCGTACAAGTTGTACGTGTGACCTCTCTTATGAAAGATCCGAGGGTTTCTGTCAATCAATAAGAAGCATAATTACAACGTGTTAGTTTGTGAGCTTAATGGATTCTGCCCCTTAAACTTGAAATTCAAGCCACCTCAGAATCCAATCAGTTCCACCTCGATTTAGATTTAATATCGTTCTACTTGATTGCCTATGCAATGATCACAAAAATTAGTTTAGCGGGCTGGCTCCGTGCTCAAAGCTTAAGAGATCAAAAAGTTTTTTTTTTTTTCCTTATTTCCTTCTGCATAAACTTGAAATTCATCGTTTCCAAGTTTACATGTAAGAATTTTATCTTATTTTATGAAATAAAATTATATATCATATTTCTAAGTTATTTCAACCCTATAGTTATAATATGTTTATTTTTTCTTTTTTCACTTGAAATGACCATATTGGATTAGATAATCATTCTCATCACCAACCAACTACATAACATAACCGATGTTTACAAGGAAATTCGGGTGGACTCTAACTCATACAACTCCCACGCACATCTGTAATAACTTAAGCGTCGGAGAGGGATCCCGAGCACAAACCCGAGATCCCTTCTTGGAGGTCTGGCAGCGGTAGCTGAATCCGAAGCAGAGATGGCAAAAACAAACATAATGAATTATGTGCTTCATCACCGTACCCCTAAATGCAAAATGGAAAAATGATACTTGAAAATAGTAGGAGAAATGACATGTAGATAAATATGTATACATCCACTAGATTTCAAAATAGACGTTGGATTTTCTTTCTTTCGACGACCACCCACCAACTCTCTCTAAACCTAACGGTTTTAATTATTTCATAGAAAAACGATCTTATCGAGATGTTTGGCTAAGTCTTAGTTAGCTCTTTAATGTATTGAGAGAACTCATTAAATACGACAGGCAGCTGCCAACGTCATGCAATCGCCAAACCAATTTTACACGATTATCATTCCTAGAAACCTCGGTCGCTCTCGATCACTTGGTGGGTTTTTTCAGTAATGGTTCGAAACTCACTGAAAATCTCATAGTCAAGGACAAGTTAATAGTTAATTAAAAACAAATTTTAATTGATAGACTGAAAATATAATGTAAATTCCATAAAAAAAATACAACAATAAGGGTACTGTTTACTGATGGTCTGTTTTCTTCGGGATAATATTTGAGGAAACTCTCCCCTTAATTTTTTTTAATGTATATATAGTACAATAGCAAGTTGGGCAGTCTACTAGGTTTTTATTTTTATTCATTTTTTTTGAACTACAACTACCAAGGTTTATTTGGTAATGAGAAATTATAGAGATAAACTAAACGATTAATAGAAGGGAGAAATATATTTCTTTAAATTCTTTATTAAAATAAAGAAATTCTCCACATAACTAAAGTGAGACGAACACATTTCAATATACATCAAGAGAGTTTGATGAATATCACTATGCGTTCAAATATTATCTCTTTTCTCTCTCTCTCTCCAAGTTCCTCCATTTAAATAAAATAGCTGAAACACTCGCATAAGTCGATTCCCACTCAATTTTTTTTATGTGTGTGACCGATCGATCACGTGCTAATTCAAAGCAAGCACTTGCGTTTTAAGGCAAAGACTGTCTCACAAGAGATGCTTGATTTGTCCTTGTTATTAATATGTCAAAGCCATATCAGATGAGGAGAAAATTTGTGGTTCCTGATGAAGGGAGAATATTCGACGAGTCATTTTTCATGTGTTCTTGAACGACCATTTGGGAATGATGATGATATTTCCCTAGGAGGGGCTTTCACAATAAAAGCAATAAATGTACATGACCAATTAAAGACGCATTAGTGTTAGACAGGTGGTAAATTTGAAAATATTTCATTTTATGCCATGACTATTTACCTCGACTAAATATTCAAACGATCAATAAATATTGGTTGAGTGGTTTAAGCAATTTCAATGTGATCCGTAAGGAGAGAAAAAGTCTTATATGGTCTCTCTTTCTCATCACTTCTCCATTAATGGTTAGCTAGTTTGAAATCTATAATAGAACCCTCATCAGAACAAAAGTTAGAGTTCCGGAAAAAACACTTGTCGGGTGACGAATTAACTTTCAATACTCGATCTCTCATAATTATGAAAGTGATGCGTTCTAGAATTTTGTTCACTCAAAGATATATTCAGGCACATTACGATGCCCGGGTGGTGGCTGCCACTGACTTCCTCACTCCCCATCTTTCCCCCTCCGTGTCTGCTCTTTTTTTTTTTTTAATTAATTGACTATTCTTTACTCAATAAAAAGTCATATTAGCGCGTAATTTTTAGGAGAATCAAACCGTAGCGCTAGAGAATATGTTGTGTAACATTAATGACCGGAAGTGGTAAAAGAAAAAGAAGGGGATCGGCGTAAAAAAAAAAAGGTATGTGAAAGCTGAGGACAAAAGGTGAATTATTTTTACTTTTTTCGATTAGTAAAGAAATTCTAGACAAATTATTTGAGGACCTATATTTAATAGAGTAAATTAACAAGTTGTCCCTTATGTCACATCAATTCTTACCTCGAGTAATTCTTTACATCGATCCAACCCTTGATCATTTAAAAGTACATATTAAGAACTCTTCCGTTAGTTTTCCGTTAAAAAAATGACAGAAATCAGATGATGTAACTTTTTTTTATTATTTTCTGCCATTTTTTATTTTCTTTTTACATGATTTCTTTCTCTTTTTTTTTTCCCTTGATTCTTTCGCTCTCTCTCTCTCTTCTTTTGTCCGTCTCTGATAAAAAAAAGTCAATTAGCGAAAAGAGCTCTCATATTTTTCCATATTCCAACAAAGGAAATCTTGGGAGACCAACAAATGAATTTTCATCTCTATTGCAATGGACTGTTAAATATTTAATATTAGCAAAAGAAAATTAACAATAAATGAAAAATATGAGAACGAAGGATATATTAGAATTGAAGCTCCCAGCCGACCCCTAGCCCTTCCCCCAGCCTACCCATGGAGATCACCGATGGATTATGAGAGCTCCGCTTACCTCGTCTGGGCTGGCAATGTGTCTGAAGCCACAAACTTCCACCATTTCCATCTCTGGACCTTTTCATCAGCTTGTCGTTGAGCTGCTCGTCTTCCTCAAGCTCACAAAGCCAACCCTCCGTCCCCATCTGTGGCTTCAGACACAGGCGATTACCTCGCCCTTCCCCCAACCTACCCATGGAAGCAAAACCTGGTCAGGAAATGAGAAAAGCAAGAATAACGAGTAAGAGAGAACAAGTAGAAGAGAACAACAAAATCAAATTCCATCAATTGACAATTTGGTCATCTCTAGAGACGAGCCACAATAGCAACCGATGAGCTCCATTGCCGTCTTCCTTTATTCTAACCTCTGCCTTTTTTTTTTTTCCTCTTGTTTCTCGAATGTTATAGAGAGAAAGGGAGTGCCCCCTCCTCTCTCTCTCTCTCTCTCTCTTCGATTTTGAAACAAAGAGAGAGAGAGAGGGGGCAAATCGGCGATGGGGGCAACTCTATCGGCAAATGCCCCTTGAGTGACCTTGTCGGAGGCTTCTGAGGGGGCGGTGGCCAGCGGGCTTGCCCCTACCACCGATCTGCCCTATCCCTCTCTCTCTTCGTTTCAAAATCAGAGAGAGAGAGAGAGAGAGAGAGAGAGAGAGGTTGATCGGTGGTGGGGCACCTTCTCTTGCCACCGCGCCCAAGCAAGCTCACTAGAGGTGTGGGACGTTATAGGGGAGATTGGCCTGTGGCGTTGCCCCACTGTCGGTCTTCCCTCACACCCCCTTCCTCTAAAATCTCAAGTCATTTGCAGAAGAAGACGTTCGTTTTCTTTTTATTTTAGTTTTTTAGATTTATATGATTGAATAATATAATACATTATTAAGGTATTAACAAAAATCATAAAATGAATCAAAATTGATTTTTTAATGTTTTCCGTTCAATTTTTAACTATAGGTCGACGGAACGGCCAATATGATATACGTTTTATCGGTTACAGTTAAAGGTGATGTATTAAATTACTTGATGTCGGATTTGATGGAATAACGATCTTTGAAAGGACAAAATCTTAGTTTACTCATATTTAACATGCCTACTTGTGTTAGGCGGATTATGAAATGAGATGGCAAAACAGCCACAAAACTGACGGCAATCAAATGGTCCATACGCCGTCTCATTTCGTCGAAAGCTATAGGCACACATCTCACACGTGCCTCCCCCTCCACATCACGTGATATTTCCCAACAGCGCAATTAATTGGTAGGTAGGTCTGAATGCTTTAACATACTTCATCGGATGTTACAAAAAAAAAAAAATTGGAAAATAAAATATTATTAATTAAAAAAAACAAAGACAAATGTACATGTATACTTCTCGAAGACCCAACTAAACCCCTATTTTACACATATGGGCCTCACCCCACATGTAATTTACAAAAACACCATCCAGCAGGCAGCGGTGAATAATTTGGTTTGGTTTCAAATACATCTGTCAAAGTTTTGATCAGAGTAATCCTCGGATCAGGATTACTCTGTGTAATTCATATAGTTGATAGTGATACTGGCAAAAACGTCTTAAGAGAAGCAAGCAAAATATTCTTTTACAGTTTACGTGAAAACCTATACACGAGAACAATTTAATTCAGTACTAAAAAAATTATTCCTATATCTTGATTGTTTGTATTTTCCTCCTATATCATGACCTAGCAGCCTATTTCTCTGAAAACGTTTTCATGTGGTACTAGGGTGTCGTTCCAAGCCAAACATGTTATCGAGCATTGGGATAAATCGAGATAGATGGAGCTGTATTGGGAATATTGAGAAAAGGAGTGAACTTCGGGGGTCGAATTAAAGATCAAGTCAGGTGTGAAGTCTATAATTTTCTCAAACGAAGCCTTACTCTTTTGACGGCTCTCAAATTGACCCCTTAACTAACTCCCTTTCCCGCAACGAACTCCGGCGGTCCCTTTCTAGGAATCCTTCCAACACCACCTTCTTCTTGTACTCCTCCGAGCTGAGGTCCAATCCGTTCCAGTCCGGGTGTGGCTCGTCACCATCACGGCTATATGATCTGCCCATTGATCGCATCTGAGGGACGAAATAGAACCACGAGCACGTGCAAAGGATTGCACAGAGCCGGCCCCAGAAGACCATTATGATTAGTGTCACCATGATTATCGACATGCCCACGATCGAGTCGAGGCTCCTGGAAACACCGTCAGTCCATTCTCGTGGCTTCTTGTGTGGTGGAGCTGCTGGGGCAGGGAAGGAAGCCGAGGGGGATATCTTGCCGGGTCGAGTCTGCCTGATGGGCGAGGCCGGTTGACTCGACCCGACGACACCGGCCTTTATGGACTCAATCTTCCGGCAGAAGGAGAGCCCTCTATGAAGCTTACAAGCTACATTTCGTTCGGGTTCCGGGTGATCCATCCGGCTTTCCAGTACCAGATCATGCTCAGATGAAACTTCACTCCTTATCTGTGCCATAAACACAGTCTAGAGATTCAGCGGCAGGTCAGTCCATGAGCCTTAGTAACTTGATTAATTTGACACACTCAACAATTAAATCTTTTTTTTTTTGCTGGATTACTCAACAATTAAATCGGGTACCTATGCATATACACTCGAATCGATTGAAATTACTGATCACGGGCATAATGAAAATCCTTTTGTCACTTAATCGTATATGATAATTCGAGTAAATCAAACGAATTTCCAATCAATGTACCATATGAAAAAGTAAAAAGATTCATAAGAATCATAAAGTCCAATATACAAAACTTGATTTTGCAGATTCTGCTTATGAGCTAATTTGATTATTTATCGTAAAATATAGAAAGAAGCTTCCCACTTAGCCGTCTTTTCACTGATCATTTCGATAAAACATTAAAAATTTAATCAATTGGCCATCAATTATTCAATAAATTATTCTAATTAGCTCCCAAAACACGCCTCTTTTCTTTTTATTTGATTTTGTCTGCTTTGACCGCTTCCAAAGTTGAGTATAGAGAACTCAGTCCGATTATTACAAGCACATAACATACCTCTCGCGGCCTACGTTGATCCGATGCAGCCACCGCTGTCGCAACCGCCTGGAACGTCCGCCTCTTCGAGCCAGTAAGCTTCTCTGACGACTTACTCCGCCTCACCTTTGACTTTGACTCGTCATATCTCCGCTTAGCCTCGGCCTTCTCGGACGCGACGTCGTCGGTGGCAGCTATGACTATGGTGGTGGTCGTGTCGACGGGCACAGTTTTGGCGCCGGACTTCTTGATCCAGACCCTCGACAGGGAAAGACACCGCGACTTGTTCTTATCACTGTTGGATCGAGTCCCGGTCATCGGTTCCCGGTCCTCGGATGTTCCGAAACAGCTAAGAAAGCAGGAGGTGCTACGTTTCTTGTCTTTGGCCATGGAGGGAAGGAAGATATGGATTGGGAGAAGACGGCATGGAGGGGTATTATGATGTTTGGGAGAGCTGAAATGGGACGGTTGGGTTCGACTTGGTTGGGCCCTGAGAGCATGAATATATATATATTTATGTTCTTTCTTCTTTAAAGAAGACAAATTCGTGGAATATGATTAAGGAAAAAGTCGTTTTAGATTTTATATTTAAAAACATGGGTGGGTGTTTGGATATATCCCCTTGTGGGGGGAGGGATACATGTAATCCATGTTTGTGTTGGGACATGGGATAGGAACAGTCTGGCCTTATTTTCTCTTTCCGAATCCGAAAGTTTGATGTTTGATTCAATTTCACCCCTGAAAGTTTACATTTTTATCAATTTGCGAAGCGCTGGTATCACTCGGCACAATGGGTCTCTCTTGCAATTCGATAGTGTCACCTGTGTAAGTGAAGTCGGAGATCGCATGGGAAAGATGCATGTCTGCAGTGAAAGTGATGCGTTATTGAATATAAACTTAGATGAATTCAGTGTTTCACAAGATGGAAGCAAAATTGAATGTCCATAATATGTGGATTGATTTATAAGTGAACTTTAAGATAGAGATGTGTCGAGAGTCGTCGTTGCACGTCAGAAATATATAAAGAAATCCATAGATTTATAAGAAATTAAATACCACAATTTATTAACTCAAATTTTTGGCTTGGCGATTGTTTCTTACGCTTATAAATCTAGTAGAATTCGATATAGTATTAAAGCATACACCGCATCAGGTATATTTTCGAGACATTGAATGTATGCCTGATGATACATACCACAAAATTGTCCTGCCCCAATCGGAATCAGAACCCAATTATGCCGCATACGCATAAGGGACCCATAAGTATGCGAGGCTACAAAAATAACTTCAATCAAACAACCCATCGTCCCTAAAATTCCATAAAGTGAGACTTGCATATGGAATTTGTGGTTAAGTTAGGAGAGCTGAAGAAAAAATTCGCTTCATAGTCAATTATCTCTTCTCCTCCTCGTGCTTGAGCGTGGGAGAAGGGGAGCCCATCTCATGGTTATTAAGTTCCAAGCTAATATGGAATCGAAATTTGGTTCGTAAGTCAGTTCTTAAAAGCGAGTGTTCAAGTCCACATGACACGTGTAGAAAAGTGTTAAAGTCAGACGTTATCACTTGAAGATGGATATTAAAGTTGGTGTCTCATGTTGAAAAGATAAAGAAATGTAGTGGTTTTATATAATCGCTAATAAATCTAGTGGAGTTTAACGGGACGAATTAGGTGAAACTTGAAGAAGCAAATTGGCGGTGCGTGAGTCTTTGCAAAGAGCATGAAAGTTCAGGGTCGGAAGACGAATTCCGGGAAGTATGGGGATTTAGAAGGGAGTGACATGAGAAATGATCAATTGCGTCGTGGGTGAGCAGTACTCGTCCTTCATTTATATTACACGTTTTCACCTCGTCCACGTCTTCAACCTCTACGTAGACTTGGACAACCCTTCCTTTGTTGCGTCTTTTCGTCCTTTCTTTTTCAATATTCGAAAAATTTATCCACAACATAAAGCTAAGCGATTACTTACGCTTGTAATTTAATTTCAAATCGTAAAGGCTTTTGACCTTTTGGTTTCAGTTTACGTGCCTTGTAAAATTTAGAGATAGATATAGGTAAATAGTCCTATCTCCCGGTTTGACTTCTTTTATTGATTACCAGAAAGGTACAGGGAGGAGTTAATGCAGCTTGGGAATAGAAAAAAAACAGAAGTTTGTATCTATGTCACGTTTGATAACATAGAATGGAACTTTTGTGGATGATATAGTGCTGGCGGTTGATAAGCATTATGTATCGACGGACCGACTCCGAATACGGGGGCCAGCCGGAGAGATGAAATTAGGCCACGCTGGGTGCTACCAGTGGAGTAGGAGTAAGACTGGGACAACGACTGGCTCCCAGTGCATACAAGGCACAAGCCCTGCGATGCATGGCAACTCTTAATTAAATTCCCAAGCTTGTCCAACCACTTTTACGTTTTGGTTAATTTCTTTTTTTAAAGGGACCCATTTTTTCGCCAACCAAAAAACAAAACAAAAAAGAGACCCACTTAATCTACGATAGAATACGTATCATGTATTTATGGACCTGTGATCATCCATTTACTAATGAGTAAGACTAGTGAAAACGAGTTGGAAGCAATCGCGGGAGCCTACTGCATGTGCTCATGCTATAAGAAGATCCAAAATCTATGGATAAAAGCATGTTGAACTTACTTAAGCTGAAGTTTTAGATCGCCATGACCAAAATTGACGCTTGAACGGAATTATAGGTTCTGCTAATAGTTTAAGAACATCAATAGTTTCACAGAATAAGTTGAAATTTCGGAGAAGAGTACTACAGGCTGAGTTTGCCTTAGGCAACAAGTTTGCAACCCGCGTTGGTCAAAATGCTCGAGCTAATTAATATTTCCAAGTTGGGGTTATTTTCTAAGGATGAGGTTTACAATGGACATCCTCATTTCCTAAAAAAATCAATCAATGGAGAAGGCCCACCCCAAAAGTTAGACTGAAATAGCGTATCAACTAGGTTTTCTTTTTTATTTTTGGTAAACGATTAAAATTAGTTGAATTGAAGGTTATTGACTTTGCTTATTCTTGGCACGTATGATATAATGACTTGGTCATATCGCCCATTAATTCCATTCTCAGGGTAATTTATGGTCGTTCTTTTCACATTGTTGAGGTCTACATGGAAAAGATAAATCAAAATTCATTGATTTAAGTGAGATTTGGGTATCAATATTTATCAGTTTGAACTTTTAAATGAATATGAGCTCAAATACATATAAGTCCAATGAAAATTCAATAGATATTTTTTTTTCGGTTACAAGGGAGGTTCATGAATTTAGTACATTGAAATAAAAATCCTAAATATCTAATAAATGGGTATAGATAGTCCCACTGTGCTATTCTATCTCTTGATATTCACTAGATATTTAGTTATGATGCCCCGTGACTTATGAAATGAAAGGCATATAAAACAATTGATTTCGTTCCCAAACCATGACTTCTAGAATGCATCTTCGAGGTTTGCCTCTCAAATCAAACGCTCAATTTCCGACTATGCAGACTCTGAGAAATTGAGAATACTGGCTGTCAACACCCGGATATTCCTTTCGAAGCTAAACTCGCCTGCGTCTTGGAGCGGAGTTACTCGTCGTCATCCCGTCGGACTCGAAAGACAAAACACAAGTAAATTCAAAATATGGAGGCCCAGGCCTGGCCAGGTACAATGTTCGCAATTGGCATCGGCTGCTATGTATGTTCCCAAACTTTAGTATAAAATGGCAGCTGGACAACGTTGTTAAGTACGAAACAGTACACTGTGTCACTTTCATAAATGTCACTTATTATTCTCAGGACTTTCGCAGTGTCCTTATTTACGGTTAAACAAGAAGAGAGATGACGATAGTACTGAATTTGGTCATGAAATTAATGGCTTAGAGTTTAAATGCGTTTTCAATATATAAGGCTAACATGTACAACGTGTTCAGAAATGGTATTTGTTAACCCGGGAAAACCGTCAGCCTCATAACCCGATATATATGCATCTTAAGTGAGCTGAACTGAATGTTCATTGTTCTCTTTCAGGATCGTGGTAAAAGGCTGAAAGGGACAAGTTATAGGATTTCCAGCGATAGGACAGATAGAAACCGGGACTATATTCCCGTCCTAAGCATAAATAGGTACTACTCGTTCAACTCATGCGTCCATGTTCCCTATGGCTATGGCTTTTGAATATGGAAGTACTTTTGGAACGGTAGAATTGAGATGTGTCCGGTCAAAATGTTCAAATCAATTTTTGTTGTTTATAAAAGGGTTATTATTTCAGCTATCCCATTGTATTATTCGTTTCTCAAATCTATCCCATACTTTAAAAATTATTCAAAAAGGCCTATGATTTACATATTGTTTCAAATCTATCACGTCGTCAATTTATCCGTCCCGTGATTTTAAATTTTTTCTAAAATCTATGTTATGATTTTAAATTTTTATCTCAAAGCTATCCGGGGCAAAGGGTCATAGTGCAAGAATGGGTCCACTTACGTTTCACGTCAGCAACACCGTTAGATGTTGACGAAGAAATTAACGCCATGATAGATTTGGAACTAGATGTAAACCATGGACCTTTCTAGGTAACTTTAGATCATGGGATAGATTTGAGAAACGGGGTGATACCATGAGATATTTGGCGTAATAATCCTTTTATAAATTATGTTTAAGCTGATGGATAGAGGTCAAAAATTAGCACAGAAAATAAAATTTCCTATATTTTGATGTTTAATGAATCAATTGCTATTTCAGTAAACTCTATATATATATATATATATATATATATACTAGTCGCAAAGCCCGTGCTTTACATGGAATAGAATATAATTTTTTTTATTATATTTTTTGCTAATTTTAGTACATAAAATATTGGTATAAATTGTTACAAAAATTGATTTGAAATCAATAACAATATTCTATTAGATATATGTAAGAATAATAGTAAATTCATTTCACGAATAAGGTAAAAAAATAGTTTTTAATACATAAATTACAAAAGAGATAAAAAATTGAAAAACTCATATCCATCGATTTGAAAAGAAATTATTCAAAAAAAAGAAAGAAAGGGGGAATTTCCAACCATGTTATATCGTGGGGTTATATTGTGTCTTACATTAACTACATACATAAATTGGAAAATTCAAAAGTTTCAACAGAGAATTCATTGTCACTTTTAATGATATTTGTGCTAACATATCTTTCACAAATGTTTTTTTGGTCCTAACTCTTTTAATACGTACATGCTGAAATCAAAGATGTAAATGAATAACTAAGTGGACAAAGTCAGATAAAGAAATTAAAGAACTAATTTTCATTGTGATACTTTTATGAGAATTGAATCAGTCACAGTTTGTGTGTGATATCGAATTGAATTTGTATTTAGTACTTTCGATTTATAATATTGGGACAAAACCCAATCAATGAAATCGTAGAAATTATTATATGGTGACGAATCCATGATCCAAAGTTAATGGGTTCAAATAGTGATCTCGTCTAAACTTTCTAAAATGTTAGGGCAAGTTATATAAGAAAAATATGAAGTGTGATCTATTTGATATTTTTATCGAAAAGTTGTTCAATTGACCAAAAATACATTTTTAGTTTCAGAGGAACTTTTTAATCTTTTTTTGTGATTTTCTATATAATGATTAAGTTCATAATTTCATTAAGATTAAAATAATTTAAAAACTGGGAGAACTTAGAGAGTAAGAGTTGTTCAAAAGGAGTCTCTGTACTAACTTGGAAGAGTACGGGCAACATGCGCAAGAGGAGATTACAAGATCAAGAAGAAATAGAGGGATCCTCCCTAACAACTCCATGAAAAATTAAGGTAAAAGACACCAAGCATATGACCACGAACATATGTATTGTTATCTCGATATTCTGATCAAAACCCATGCCGTCCTACATGGACCTTGGATCAACCAGGGCAGGTCCCCAAATCATAAATCTATGTAGATCTCAATCGTGTGATGTGAATGTTTCGAAGAGACATTGATATCATAGCAAAGTAGAGGGAGTCTTGAGCCGTACTCGAGCGCCAAACATCCTTCATTGAATCGGGCCAACAAATAAAGTCAGAACCTAGGTCGGGGAAGATCATCGACTGATTTAGTAGAGCCAGTGAGGACACCAGGTTGCTGACCAATCTGGTGAAGACTGTCAACCAATCTGGCTGAGCTGGGGAAGACACTAGGCTGTAAGCCAGTCCAGCCTCTGCTACTCCACTCCACAAACACGATGGACAAAACGACTGGCCGAAAAGGCTTGAGGTACCCATAGTTGGTAACAAAAGTGGTCAGGTCATTGAAAGGGGTAGTGTGGTGGCGAATTGATTCAGGCAGAGGGAGACAGTTCCTTACGTAAACAGGCGGAAGGGCACCAAAGGTCGGACGGTCCAATTGTTATTATTCAATTAGTGAACCCGAGACTATAAATTTTTCCCCTATTTTAACCCTCTGTTAGTATTTAATATCCGGCCCGAATAACGTAGTATGCTATCCGCCTGATTTATCGGAATAAACGATTTTTCTTCTATCAATTATTTCCAAAAAAGTATTTTCACCTAGCTTTAATCTAGAAAATTAAAAGAAATTTCATATCGAAAATACTTTGAGTCCTCATGATCCCTTTATTTTTTTAAAATTTTGTATATTTTTAATTTTCATATTTTTTGACCTCTTTGTTAGTGTTACCAATCCAAACCAAATAAGATAGCAAGTTATTAGGTCAATCCGTCAGGATAAACGATGGGACCATTATGTTCGGATCAATTATTTCAAAAGATATATATTTTTCATTATCACTTAACTTTTGTTTAGAGAAATTAGAAGAAATATCATATTGACAATACTATATATACAAATTAAGATGTACGAGTATTTTTTAAATTTAGGATATGCCAATAGGAAACTTTTGCCCACTCTTGAGAGTTTACTTTTCATGGGACCACGAATACTCTAAACATATCATCTTAAGATCTTATCATCATTAATACATAAACGGGTGTAAGAAATAATAGTAATTCTTGATATTAATATATCTAACCAATCATTTGAGACAATTTTTAGACCGCCGCGGGCCTAAAAGCCTAGTATTAAATAATACAACGTGAATACTAACTCTCCATTTTTTTATTATTAAAAATGGTTAAAAGAAAGATAGTCATGGTCAAATAGGCTGACATTAGCAAATTAATAAACAGAAGGAGCTAATTACCACGTACCTCGGCGCAATTTGATGAATGGGGCAGTTGCTTAATTGCATAAGCAAATATATGTCTTCGGAAAATGGGGAGAAAGTCTGAAAAAGACAGATATATAGGGGGAAATTTTGAAAATGACCGAGACATAAACTCTCCTAATAATTTATGAGAAAATTTTTCTAATTCGAAATCTCATTAATTTATAATGGTAGGAGTGGTAATTTATACATTATTCAAATACTACTCTATATATGTCAGTGAAATTTTCAATTATGAAGATTTTTATAGTGTGTTTGATTTTAGAGTTGAATTGAATTGAGTTTTAATTTTAATTGGGTTGTAATGATTGTATTATTGAATTATGAGAAAAATTGTGAAAAGTAACGAATAGTTGATAGAATTTAATATTAAAAATTGAATTGAGTATAATAGAGTTGTATGTGAGTTTATGTATGGAGCCCATCTTTTTGACTTTGAAGAGTTAATTTTTATTGTGTAGTGAGTAGAATTAAAGTTAGAGTTAAAATTTTAAAATTTAATTACGAAACCAAACGGAGCATTAGAGTAACATCATTTAAGAGGATTTAGCTTTTTTGAAATACTATTTCTAATTTTTAAAATTTAACATGGAGATCATTTTAGGCTGACGAAAGATAGAAAACAAAATCTAAATTGATTATTCTAAGCGATTCTGTTAATTTTTCGTGTTGACGTAATAGAGAAATGTGACGACGACCTTATACATAGAGAGTAGGGTCTCATTGATGTTCCCGTCAATTTCTACGTTCAACCGCAACGTAAGCAATGACCTAATAACTAATTTCGTGGATGTTGTCCCCCGCCCCCATAAATAAAGTGTGGCATGTGTTATATAATTATTTAGAACATAAAATTATGTACCGTGTCACGCGTGCATATTTTGATAGATAGACGATTTGATATATCCGACCATGCATAGCAACCGATATGAGGTTGAATCATATTGTTAAAAAGTTGCTCAATCCTTAGAATGACGTTCTTGTTTGAAAGACGTGGAATGTACAGTATAATGATTTTAAATATAAAATCGCGTCACGCGATATTTTGATGGATGATTTAATGTATCTGACCACGCAAGCAAACCTCTATGAGGTTGACTCATATTATTAAATTAATAAGTTTGCTTTCACCCCCTATAATGTCCTTTTTTAATCTCGCCGGTATGGAGTAAGAGGTAATTCGAGAAGTTCACTATGCCATGTTAACAAAGTAACCCAAATATTATCATTTGGTCACCGTAGGTTTCAATGGTCTGATCAACTTGTATCTTGGGAAATATTTTGTGGCCCATAAGTATTTTCGTTCGGTCTTTTGAGGTTCGAAACCGTCCGGGAACCATTTTAGTTGAAAAAGGGCACGTTAGAGGTGTCTCGTATCAAACCCGGAAGATCCGAGAGACCCAAAGATCCGAAGACTTGGAAACGAGAACGAAGAATTGATGTAAGAAAAGAAAGGAGCAATCAGTAAAAATTGCCACAGCAATGTACTAGAATTGCCATGACATTTTTAATAGAGGTGAGACAAGAAAAATTGTCACGGTAATTTCTGATTTGTGGCGGCATCTTGGCCGAGAGCAAGAGGATCTCGAGATTTGATTTCCGTTTTGGTGCGATTTC
The DNA here is from genome assembly GCF_007655135.1 of Punica granatum. Classification (NCBI taxonomy): domain Eukaryota; kingdom Viridiplantae; phylum Streptophyta; class Magnoliopsida; order Myrtales; family Lythraceae; genus Punica; species Punica granatum. The sequence goes on from NC_045128.1 coordinate 28,096,916, forward strand.
GTTGCAACTCAGAATCCATTATAGGGAGAAATATTCCAATATAGTCTTGTAGATATCCTTAGAGATAAATAATCTAGGATATATTTTTAGGGATATTTAGAGTATATATCTAATGCTAGGGATGTGAGTCCCTTTATGAGATCCATCTGGATGCGAGTGTTGAATTTGCACAGTGGTCTGGATAGGGCGTTGGCTGGGCCATCAAATCTCAGAACCCTACCTATCTATCCCCCTGCAATAGATTGTTGGTAGTCCAGACTCTGGATTGAAGAAATGTTGATTGACTTCCTTCTGCGGAAGTAGTAACTAGCAAGGAAGTAAGACCCACCCAATAAAAAGGACAGAGCCAACACTTCACCGCTATGAGAGTTAAGAGGGGTAGAAAGAGAAACCGCATAAAATATCCTCGTGAAGTTCTTGTAATGTATAAATACGAGAAGAGCCTTGGAAGACAATTTAACAATATTGTAATCCTCTTGAGAAGTTACTGGATTATTCTCTTGGAGTCTCTAGGCTTCATTGAATAAGAGAGTTATGAGAATAAGATGATCGTTAGACTCTTCTTGAATTGGGTCTTGTAACATGGACTGAAAAATACGAGTGTAATCTTTATTGCAATCTCCTATTTTCGATCTAGTGGATATTTCTGCTATGTCCATGGATGTTTTCTATGCCTTGACGATACGATTTTACCATGTATATTTGATGTCGTTTATTTTTTGATTTCTCATTATTCTAATCTCATTTTCACGTTGGTTTTTCGAGACTCCACATTGAACTCGAAATTTTACTTTTCAATCAAACTTTACATATATATATATATATAACAAAGTACCGAACAGTACTGTTTACATCGTTTTACGCACTTTGGTTAAGATTCGGCTCGGGCCTTTTGATTCGAGATTTGGACGCAGAGCCCCTTAGAAGGGAGATGCATGCTAGGCCTGTTGATGAAGAGAATGGGCCGATCGGTGAGGCCCGATCAAAGGGCGTGAGACCCGATCCAAAGGGAGGAATGCAACCGCACCCGATTTGGAGAACACTGTGGTCGGGAAGTTTCTTTGTTCAATTAGATTTGATTTATGCAGTTAATTATATTTCCCTTATTTTTTTATTACAAAAGATGCCCAAGGCATAACATAATGAAAGACAAATCCTAAATAACTAATAAATGGACATCGGTAGCCTTATTAGAAATCCAACTTGCGTCCTCTAAAACAACAGATCAACGACGGAGCCAAGAATTTTAATCAGTGGGTGTAACATCATAATTATGTAAAATTGTAGTAATCAGTTAGCAAAATGTAGAACTTATTTCACATAAGAAATCACGTTTCAATCTCTTCATACAAGAGATGCAATTAGGGGGCAAAACATATTTTTATATGTAAAATAGGGGTTTTTGGGAGGGCCCCCCCACTGGATCTTCTCAAAAGTTTATTAATTGAATTATCGCGTCCTTTTCATTATTTCCTGTTCTACATAAAATTAATTAAGTTCCCTTCGGTTTGGTGGTCTTCAGTATGAGCATTTGACGCAGCAGATGACCATCGTAGAGGAGCAGTTGACCCAGCATCAACAGATCGATGCACACCCATCGGTATGAGATGTACGAACGGCAGCTTGCCGGTCAACAGGAGTGACCGATCAACAACACAAGCTTCCATGGCATCAATGCTCGTGATCATGGCTAGCTATAGGATGACTGGCTAACCATCTCCGAATTTCCCAGCTCCAGAGCGGCACTCCCAGCAGCAACTATCACAGCATCGACAGTCAGACCAACGTCACAACAGGGATGGAGATCATCAGCATGATGATGGCCATGCCAAGGACGACTATCCCGAGGACGACTATCCCGAGGACTATTAGGTGATGAGACTTGACCCAAAAAAAAGAATAAGTTGTTGTTATGATACATCTTGATACAGAGTTCCATGTACCTAATACTGAGTTTCCATGCATATACAGGAAATAGATGGCAGTATTTGTTGTGTAATCACATTCATTCTCAAGTGAACCTGCCGGATGGACACAACCTTGCGTAGTAGCCATGGTTGCTGTCATCAATGTTTTGTTTGGTTGTCCTCTTCCTTATGATATTTTATCAAGTGGATATAGGAATGGACGAATGAAGAAGTACGATAAAAGTGAACATGGTATAATTCCCATATTTAATGTCATTGTATATTTTTTTATTTATTTGTATATACTTACACGATACTGTTATCTTATATGATTTTTTTTGAGCGAATTAGGAGGCCTATGCCGGAGTTTATTGATAGGTAAAATTAAATGATGTAAAGGCGAGATATGATGGCACTATAATATAACAAAATAAAATGAAATGAAGCCCGGGTGGGTATAGACTCAATCTATGAATTCCTACCGGAAGAGTAAGCGGAAATATAGTTTGCCAATTAACCAAACAGAGCAATAGTTTCCTCACTAGTATGTTCCACCACAGCCATGCATTCCCGATGGAGCAAGAACCTGATATCCTTGAGCAATGCCATGTTGCTGCAGTCTTGTTTATGATATATATGAACTTAGTACGTAATCGCACTACCACTTCCGAGTCCACTTCAAGAATGATCTTCCTTAAGCCTAATTCCCACACCAGCCCAAGACCCGTTTTAACGTCCTCTAGTCGAAAATGACCAGTGATTCCCACTTAATTTCTGAGCATAGCCACACACCCATATCCACCTTGCGCATCCCTCAGTAATCCTCCAACTTCAGCTCAGCTTTGCCAGGATTTACTTTTGAGGCTCCATCGGTGTCACGGGAATTTTCGAAGTTGTAATGGCCGAGAAGATTTCCTAAGTCCAACCTTATTGTAAAAGTAATAAAATAGTTATCCTCGAGGGCGACCCAAGAGAAATGGTAGTCTAAAGCGAAAAATTAATGTAAGACCTTTAAAAATTTAATTCTTTTTAGTATAAAAAGTTAATAAAATTAAGAAAATTTTATTTAATTGACATCTAAATTAATAATTAAAATTTTTATGATAAATTTCTCTAATATTTTATTTGAATATTTTTGATCAATTTTTTTCTTTCTTGCAACAATTAGTAAAAATTATTAGAAAAATGATCAAAATATGATAGTCAAGTGGAGAAATGAAGAGAAAATTTGACAAGTCCGATAAAAAAATGTCTGGAAGAACAAAATTAGTTTAATTGAACATTACAAGGCAAATTAATTTTAGGAGCCTAAATCTATGATGGATATATTGCTTAAAATCGAGGCCTAAAGCAATTGCTTTATTTGCCGGCGGATAGGGCCGACCACCCATGATCTCCATCGCCAAAGAGATAATAAGCAACCTCACAAATATCAAAATCGATAAATTAACTAAAAATAACAAATATATAAACTCAATCAACAGTTGAATTTGCGCAAAGTCACACAAAGCAATTCTGCACGTGCACATGAAGTTCAAAGAACGAAATTGATATTGCAAATTCTAATATAAAAATATTAATAAAATCTCTATTATCATATTTTTTTCTCCAACTTTTTATGTCACCGTAAATTTGTAGAATTAGTACTCCTTATATAGTTTGTTTTCAAGGAAATTAACACCGTCTAATATGAGATTTTGAGAATTTTCACAATATATAGCACATATAGTAATATTTTCAACATATAACATGATATTTTAAAAATTTCACACGTCTCAATGTACAGTTTATTTTCCGTAAAAAATAGATGAAAAATTGACATGGCATCTCGACTCTGTACATGCATAATTTTGATGGGCCCAAACAATGAAATAAAATATAAAAATAAAATGGAAACATATTGTCCCCTACTGGTGCACTATTGGGGAGCTCATTGAGCCTGCCGATTTCTCCGTCGAAAATGTAAACTGTCAAGATATGTGTATTGAACGATTCATATTCATATAAAACAATTAAAACAGGTCCGTTGGACCATGGGAGCGAGTGTGGAATTTTCCCCACTCGCTTCCTTCTTTTCTTTAACTTTTTTTAAATATATATTTAAAAATTTCCCTTTATTTTAAGTGTTTTCAAATTTGGTGTGTACCACTTGTGGTTTTCAAAATTCGGTGTGTACCATTTTGTATTCGTAAGTTCAGTTAATTTGATTACTTTCGATTTGAGCGAAGTTGGCTTACTAAGATAAAGTTCTCCTAATTATCAATTTTTTTCCAATCACAATACTTGCACCTGATGCCATGCATAAGAATAACAATCGTAATTTTTTTATATATATATTTTCTTAGTGTTTTCGAATCCGGTATGTACCATTTGTTGTTTTCGAATCTGATATGTACCACTTGTACTCGGAAGTTCAGTGAGTTTGCTTAATGAGGCTCGAGCGAGGTAAGCTCACTAAGATAAAGCTCTTCCAATTGTCAATTTTTTCCAATTACAATATTTAAATCCGGTGTCATATACGAGGATAACAATCGTCGACCCATCTAAGACCAACCCACATTCATAGAGGTCCATTTCAATTTGTCACCAACTTAAGTAATCTCTTTTTATTTGTGACGTTAGAAATATCCTCATTTTCTAGTGAAACATAATATTAGACTAACATATTGACTTGAGATTAACTCTTATTTGGATATTGACTTCGCCTCGGCTGCTATATGTTTTTAATGAATATTGGACCTATTGTTCTGCCTTGCTCCCTCTTTTTCGTTTTTACATTTTTTTTAAAACTTTTCCCTTTCTTAGTGTTTTAGAACCTAGAGTGTACGAATTGATATTTGAAAGTTTAGTGCGTTTGATGAATATGGTTCGAGTAAGGTGGACTCTATAAGGGATAAATCTCTTGCAATCGTGAATTTTTTCTCATCTCAATACTTGCACCGAAGGCCTTACATGAGGATAACAATCAATCACAAATTTAAGTAACTCTTTTTATTTGTGACGTTAGGAATACCCCATTTTTCGGTGAAAGAAATGCAATATTAGACTAATATATTGACTTAAGACTAATTCTTATTTTTGTATTAACTTGGCTCGGCCACGATATGCTTTTAATGAATATCAAACCTACTACAAGAAAGTTTGTTTACTTAAAATTAGGGTTAATTACCTATAAAAATACAAACTTTCGACATTTTATCAATTTTAACACTAACTTTTTTCTTGATTTAAGAATACACAAACTATTAATTTAATATCAATGTTAGCATGTCGTCATTTTTTCAATCGGTGGGCCTCAATGGTAGCAATCAGATGTTCAATCCGGGTCGCCCATGACGGTAGAGATCTTCGATGACTCTAATTGGAGGATGGTGGCCATCGATGAGGCTCCCGCCGCCTACCCCTTCATTCCTTCCTATATTTTACCTCCTTTTTTTTTTTCAAATTTGGGCAATAATGGTCTCACCAGGGGCCCATCGCCACCCCTAGGAGGTCGTCGGCAACCTCGGCTAACCCAATAGGGGGTGTGACCGTCGATTCTCGTTTAAATCAATAAAAAAGTTGAGGCATGCCAAAATTGATATCAAATTGATAGTTTGTGCATTTTTATGTCCAAACAATTCGTACTAAAATTAATAAAATGTGAAAAATTTGTATTTCCTTAAGTAATTAACCCTTAAAATTAATGGACCACTAAAAGGCCTATCATGGTATTCTAAGTAGAAATATGGAAATATTGAAAATTCAAATTTAAATTTTCGGAAAGAAATGTTAATTTTGTTGAGAATGTTAATCCCACATTGGAAAATCAAAGACAAAATCCATGGGTTAATATGTAGTTTGGGTACCACCACTTATCATGTTGAACTTTTAAATAGAAATTCAATAAGCTTTTAGATCATTTGAAATATTTAGTATTATAATCTTTTGAAAAATCTAGACCCTATCAATCAAGAATTAGTAAATTTTATAGATAAATAGTTTTATCGTTAATTTTAATTATACAACATATTAATTATCACACAAACTACTATGATAAACTCAAAAATTGATGAACTATTTTTCCAACCCGAGGCATCGCGCGGATGGGATACCCTAGTTTCTATTATAATCCATGTTATTTCAATATATGGATTTCGTCGATCGAATCCACACCTGGCTTTCCTGGTAAAATAGGAGTGAGTCACTTTCCTTACTAACTGGACACGTTCCCCATCTCCATTTTGAAACTAGATAGAGTTTTCACGCAAAGGCATTAACTCGCCTATTCAAATCCGAGTCCTCTACTTTCCTTTTTCGTTCGCCTACCCGGTCTGGTTCTCATTATCTAGGAGAACTGAAACTAAATTTCTTTTTTATTGGTAAAAAAAAACTCTTAGCGCTTACGAGAGAGCTAGTATTGCACCTGAAGAGCCGATCTTCCTCTATTTTAAGAGTGCGTTTGGATTGAGAGTTGAGTTGAGTTTTGGTTTTAATTGATTTGTAATGATTGTATTGTTGAATTATGAGAAAAAGTGTGAAAAAGTAATAAATAATTGAGAGAAAATAATGATTAAGTGATGATTGTGTTGTTGAATTGTGAAAAAGTAATGAATAGTTGAGAGAATTTAATATTAAAAATTGAATTGAATAGTTAAAAATATTTAAAAAATAAAAAAAGTAATGATTGTGATGTTAAATTGAAGATAAGTGGAGTTGAGTTGAGTTGAGTTAAACTTTATTCATAAAACAAACACACCCTAAGATGCCAGTCTGACGACTTATTACTTTCTTGAACTAAATCAAGCATTTGTCCAGCAACTGCAAAATGCAGTAAAAGCGATGATAAAGCAGTGAATTCACTGCCTATTAGGACTTTGTTTGGATAATGGGGGTGGGATGAGTTATGGGTGGGATGGGTTATAGAGGGATGGAGTGGGGTCGTTTATGAGGAGATTTCCTTAATACTCCATAATTCATGTTTGGATCGTTGTAAGAAAGGATGGGGGTGGAAAACTATAAGCATGTTATTTGACTATTATACCCATTTTATATAATGAACGAATAAACATAAACAATATATTATATAATATTTATGATGTATACATATAGGTAGAGAAATATGTATAGATGTATGTCTGTATAGTGTATCATGTAAAGGGATATATACATAGTAATATATATACGGACCAAAGGAGACAGAAATGGACGAACAATTGATGTCGATATAAATATATAAAAGAGGTTTCCACAAAAAAAATAAATAACAGTGGTGTATATATAACAGAGGTGTATAGAAAAAGAAAGGTGTATATAACCGCTATAATATATATACATATAGGTGTATATATGAACAAACAAAGGTAATAAGGTTAAAGAGGACGTTATAGTAATTTTGTAAAAAGATGAGGGTTAAAAATGACTTTTAATATCTTACCTTTTCATAACACCCAAAATTGGTGGAATGGAAAAATGAGTTTTTTTTTTTATCGGTTACAATAGAAAGTTCATGATCTAGTTTAAGGAAATGGAAATGAAATCTAAATAAATGGGCATAGGTAGTCCCACTGATGGAAATCGAACTTGGAATCTCTAAGTTACCAAGTGAGAGTGTTAACCACTGCACTACATCCCCTTTCTCGAAAAAAATGAGTTTTTGATGGGTTGTGGAGTAATAAATAATCTCACCATAACCTTTCATAACTCTCTATTTTTTAATTGACAAACATAAATTATTTTAACCTCTCCATAAAACTCCCCTCCATAATCCCATATGTCTATCGGAACAAGAAGTAAGGGCCATCCAGTCCCCTGTTGAATTGTCAGATAGAAATTAAAGAGAAATGTCTTCATAAAAAATGGATGAAAAGTTGACATGGATTTAAAAAGTTCAAAACCTTATGCTTGGGTCCTAAGTACCAGAATTACAAGTCCGTTGTATGCAGGGTCGAGTGCCATGTTAAATATCTTTTATTATGTAAAGTTAACCGTGTGTTGTGATGAAAGTGAAGTAAACTGTGCTACCAGATAAAAAATAGGTAAAGAATTGTGTTGTATGGTGTAATTTTTAAAAAAATTTATTTACTTGTTTAGGTCTCATCAAAATTTCGTGTGTACAAGATGAGGATGCCAAGTCAACTTTTGATCTCGTACTATATGGTGTAATTTTTTTTACTGTACATAGACGAAATGATGTGATGTGTAAAAATTTCTAAATGCAGTGTTATATGGTTAACATATTGCGATATGTGCTATCACATGAAAAATTTCAAAGTCTCATACAGTAGAATTATCTGTCCGTTTGATTTCGCAATATGATTTTAAAATTTTAACTCTAACTTTAACTCTACTCACTACACAACAAAAATTAACAACACAATTATTACTTTTTCATTTTTCTTCAATTTTTTAACAATTCGATTTAATTTTTAATAATAAATTCTTTTAATTATTCATTATTATTTTTTTCACAATTCAACAATACAATCATTACTTTCTTTACACTATTCATTACTTTTTTTACACTTTTTCTCATAATTCAACATCACAATCATTACAAATCAATTAAAATTAAAACTCAACTCAACTCAACTGTATTTTAAAATATTGTATTAATTATTATTTAATGAAAATTATGTTCAATAATTTTCTAGCTACTTTATTTCGTGAAGTCATTTGGTGATGAAACATTCAAAAACAAAACATGAGACTCTATTTGTCAAAAAGAAAAAAAAGAAAAAAAAAGAGACTCTTGGGGTTCATTTTGGGCCTAGTCTTAGGTGAATGCATTAAGTAAATGGGCCAGACGAGCGTCTTCATTGCATGGCCCATGTCAAGAATTAAGGCCCATAAAGAGTGCCGACTACGACTTAATTTTCGCTTTTTGCCGTCAGAGTCTACTTCGTACAGTCGAAGGATCTCATTTCCGATGATCAGATGCCGATCATCGGAAATGATCTAATCTCATTTACGACATAATTATGGAGCATTCGGAAAGCAATATCTAATTTCAACTAAATATTTATATGTATATATCTTGTGTTCTATGCCGATGATCAGATGCCGATCCATATGTCGAAAAAAAATGCCGATCCATGTACATACATCATCTGTATATATCGATATGCATCAATTACGGACCCAATAGTGTCTGAAGAACTTGAGAAGCTGCCCCATGCTAAAATTCTGTCTTTCATCATCGACGTGCTTGCAATTATTGCCAAATTAAGTAAAAATTGGGACCCAACAATAATAAACTCCCTAAATATCAAGAATTAGACATTGATCAATCAGGTTTCAATCCAATCGCAACTTCGAGATGTGGGACGTGTGACTCTGATTGCGTCCACGCGTATTCAATTGCACGGATCCAAATCTCAGGAGGACACCCTAAAACTGCCCATAATATTGTTGTGTTTTCTATGTGCCCAACATCAGCAACAATTTTCCACAAGGTAATAATATTACGTAATATTCCGACGAGATAATGACATGCTCTCAACTTTTTGATTGAACTTATTCTTTGTATATGTGTTGATTTGATATCGTCACGAAATGTTGTTTCCAGTAAGATTTGTGAGTATTTGCACTGCCGATCAAAGTCATCCCTCTATTAAAAGTTCTGTTTGTCAAATACGACATATTTCATGATTAAAGTTATTTTATGTAATCTTTCGGTGTGTATTATGGTTTTCGAAAATTTAATGGGTCTTCACTAATTCAGATTGAGTCGAGTTGACCCAAATAGGAGATAAAACTCTCTCGATACGAATTTTTTCCATTTACAAGACTCGAACTCAAAATCCTATTTGAGAAGTGCAAGTCTCGAACCATTTGAATTAAGTCATGTTGGTTGATTATTATATGCGATTTAGTTTATAGTTAAAAGCTCCAAGCAAAAGAAACCTCGTAGAAATAGTTGTAACTTAGGTCATCCGTCGTACCCACTCCTCATCCTCCCAAAGCAATTACAAACTCTTTTCTCTCATTCAGTGTGTCAAATCCCTAGTTTATCGTGGGAATTAAGAATAAGTAAGTCCTATGTAACACTCAAACTGTCAACAACATTCTCGTATTATGTACTAACTACTAAATATTCCCAAGACACACCTTAAATTCTTTCAGCCACCAAAACCCAACATCTTGGTCCAACTCCAAGTTGCAATATAGGGGGAAAAAAAATTAAAATAACTAAACCTAGGAACCACATTTTCAATAAGATTATGATATTAAGGTATACGATAGTAATGTAGTATTCTGATTATAGACTTGCGAATGAGAGATGGTCCTCTGATACTTTATCGAGGTCGTGATGACGAATTTATGCCCTTGGATCTTGGTATAACTATGGCTCAAATCAGACATTTTGCGACAAGATTTGAAGCTCATATGGTTATGTCCGTGGAGTTACTACGCTGATCGCCTTTATCCTATTACTTATATATATATATATATATATATATATATAGATAATATAGTTCATTCTTATCTCACTGCCTAATACAATGCACATCGTGATGGATCTGACTGAAAGAAGGAAAACGTGTGTAGTAATTTTTTTTTATGACAATAACCATTCACGTATCATATTTTCTTCCAATAAGATCATAAGGAATTATTAGCCTATCGCTCGACTATAATCCTGATTTAGGCGCCGACTTAGCTCTAATCAAGAGGTGTTTCTTTTGATTTTCGAATTCCTACACTACAAGTAAAGTCTGTAATTGGGAATTCAGTTTGTCGCAAAATCATAACTTTATAGTTAATTTACGGAGAATGTTATTTGTACGATGACAGCATTCAAATTAAAAGAATTTCTATTGTAGAATTAAATATGTGAAGAGACAGCTTGACACTAAACGCTAGACAAGACACCGGAATTAACCTTTCAAAGCTTTCAGCTCACCAAATCAAAACCGCTGGGGGGGAAGAGGGTATAAACTCATGCACGCCAAGAAAGCTCATGCATATAAGCACCCTTATAACTAACCCAACCTCCTCACTTCTTATCATTTCCATCCCATGCAATTTCATCATCTTCATTCCTCTCTCTCTCTCCATAATTCGACATGGCGACGATGAACCCTAACCCGACCAACAACCACACCCTCCTCTCCTCGTCCATGGCGTCGGCCTCTCTGGATGCCATCGGTATTAGCCTTGTCCTCGGGCGGCTCCACCTGCTGCAGCACGTCCATGTCCTCGAGATCCTCCTTGCCGTGTTTGTGTTCATGGCCATACACTCACAGAGGCAGCGGAGGAAGCATGGCCTGCCGGTCTGGCCGGTGCTTGGCATGCTGCCGTCGATGGTGGCTGGTCTCAGGACAGACATGTACGAGTACATATCTGAGGTCGTGTGCCGCCAGAATGGAACGTTTGAGTTCCGTGGGCCATGGTTCAGCAACCTCTACTGCGTGGTCACGGCGGACCCCCGGAACCTGGAGCACCTCTTGAAGACCAAGTTCCCGAACTTTCCCAAGGGGCCGTACTTCAGGGACATGGTGCGGGACCTCCTAGGCGATGGCATATTCAACGCTGATGATGAAACTTGGCAGAAGCAGAGGAAGACGGCGAGCATCGAGTTCCACTCCGCTAGGTTCCGCCAGCTGACCACAGACTCCCTCCTAGAGCTTGTCCACGCCCGCCTCCTCCCTGTACTGGAGGAAGCCTTGAAGAATTCTGTCGCGGTCGACTTGCAGGACGTGCTCCTGAGGCTGACCTTCGATAACGTGTGCATGATCGCGTTCGGGGTTGACCCTGGCTGCCTGAGGCCTGGCCTTCCTGAGATACCCTTCGCCCGGGCATTCGAGGACGCCACCGAGGCCACGGTTATGCGGTTCGTGACCCCCACGTGCATCTGGAAAGCCATGAGGTGGCTCGAGTTGGGAACAGAGAGGACCCTGAAGCAGTCGATCAAGGGTGTGGACAAGTTCGCCAATGAGGTCATCAGGACTCGAAAGAAGGAGATCTCGGCAGCCGACTACTGCAAAAACCCGAGATCGGACATACTGACGGTTTTCATGGGGCTGAAGGACGAGCAGGGGCGACCATTCTCGGACAAGTTCTTGCGTGATATCTGCGTGAACTTCATACTTGCCGGGAGGGACACTTCGTCGGTCGCCCTGAGCTGGTTCTTTTGGCTACTCGACAAGAACCCGGAGGTGGAGCAGAAGATTCTTGCTGAGATCTGTGGGATTGTGAAGGCGAGAGGAGATTTCGTTGAAGGGAAGTTTGCTGGGAACGATCTTGTCTTCCGTCCGGACGAGATCCGGAAGATGGACTACTTACAAGCGGCGATTTCTGAGTCCCTGAGGCTTTATCCTTCAGTTCCAATTGATCATAAAGAGGTAACTAACTAAATTTTCGCTTCTGTTTATTCTAGATTGTCTGCAATTTTACATTGAAAGATTTTTCTAATTGTAATTATTAGTTTCATATAATTTGGTTTATGGGACTTTAATCAATTTCTCCATTTTCATGCTAATACAAGATCAAACATCTTCCATGCAAATAAGAACTGTAATTTGAGAAAACTTAGCTAGTAATAATTAACATAATTGTAGGTGTAGATGTCGGATGTAGAGTGAATGCTTAAAATTGTGCTAGAAATTATTCTTTTCTTTTTCTGAAAGCGTAAGAAACTATTCGAATAGTTTGTGTAAAATATTGGAAATGTATTTAGCTCTACTAAAGTCACGTGTCATATTTTTAAGTTGTAATATTTTTTTCGGTTACAAGGGAGGCCCTGAGCCTAGTAGATTAAAATAAAAATTCTAAATATCTAATAAGTAGGCACGAATAGTCCCACTAAATATCGAACATAAAATTTCTTGGTCACTAGGCGAAAGATGGATTGGGCTTTAAATCTGACATTTTACTACAAAAGGGGAGCAAAGCATAAGTTCTCTTTTTTTTTTGCTTGGATAAGGATCTTTAGTTCTTTTAATGGATATAATAATGTGATATGTAATATAAATTATAATATGAATACAACTTGTAATAGAGCGGCATATATAATATTCAATAGATGTTTGTTCACCTAACTGCCCGGTTTCAGGGTTTGATCAGAAACACTAAAAACGCAGTCCAGGCAAACATTGTATTGGTGACACATGATAAAGTGATGTCCGTGATTTTTATCAACTTTAGTACTTAAATTAATTTAATCACTTGATTAGGCTTTGTCATATGTATAATATAGTTAGTTATGATTAACTTTCATGGTAATTATTATGATTAATTAGGTGGTCGAAGATGATGTATTTCCTGACGGCACAATCTTGAAGAAAGGCACCAAGGTGCTGTATGTGATCTATGCGATGGGGCGGATGGAGGCCATATGGGGGAAGGACTGCAAGGAATACAAGCCAGAGAGATGGCTCAGAGATGGCCGGTTCATGAGCGAGTCGGCCTACAAATTCACTGCGTTCAATGGCGGTCCTAGACTGTGCCTGGGGAAAGATTTTGCGTACTACCAGATGAAATTCGCTGCTGCCTCGATCCTCTACCGATATCGAGTAAAGGTGGTGGAGGGTCACCTGGTGATGCCAAAGCTGGCTCTGACTATGTACATGAAGCACGGGCTGAAAGTGAACCTTTTCAGGCGCGATGAGATTGAACTCCAGAAGTACCTCAAGAAATGTTATTAGGATTCTATATCTTCGATGACATTTTACACCATCTACCGACGGTGATAATACATGTGTTTTCCTACACTATTTATTATTTGTTTTACGTGAATATGGTATTTGCCGTATATGAAAAGTTTCACTTGATTGGTAAAACTAGATGCATAGACGATTGAAAAAAGATTGGATTTTAGACATGTGTTAGGAGACGTTACAAAAATTGAATAATGTGGAGTTGATATGTTAATTGATTTTGCTCGTGTATGCATGTGATTATAATATATGGTTGTAGTACGGGAGAATTAAGTGAATAAAAAGCTATTAAATGTAAGAAAAGAACCGCCAATAAATGAAATTTTAAAAGTATTGAATTAATATTCCTGTTGCTTTTTTTATATTATTTTCCTCTTTGGCGCACGGTACAATTAGGGGTTGAAGGAGTAATGAACTAAAATTTCTAATAAGGGGCAACACTTTAGATATTAACGAGCAATATTATTCTTAGGCAATCCTATCTTATCATAACTGTGGCAATATGATATAAATAAAACCGGAGCAAGCACAAAGATAAACTTCGAAGTGCATCCATAGTGTTCAATGATTGTGCTAATGAAATGCACGCTATTAATGATTTCTCGTTGTTTCATAGTAATAAAGAAGAATTATTTGAAAATTTCTCCATAGAAACTAAAATATTTATATGTTTATCCACTAATTTTTTTTTATCATTATATGTTTCCTACCGGAAAAAAAAATTTATATGTTTGATGTTTAAATCCAACCAAGGATTAATTATTTTCCCCTCTCTTTTAGGATTTTTTTTCTTTTTCGGTAACAGAATAGATCCATGAATCTAATATAAGGAAATAAAATTTTAAACAAAGGAACACAAATAGTTCTACTTGTGAGAATCGTAATTTGAAACATTTTGATTTCATGATGTTTATGTTATGGTCAGCACTGATCTACACAAACAACAAAACTGCACACTTGGACATGATTCAAAAGTCTCTAGACAGCCCATCTAACGATCGATATGATAATCTCTTGCTCCACTTAATCGTGACTTCTTTTCTTCATTAATTGTTTTCTTTCCCAACCAACACCACCGGATTCAATTAATATAAATTAATTATACGTGGGATCCTTTATACAGTTGTTGAACAATATTCGGAATTATATTTATTGTATAATGGAAAGCATATTATATATTGGATTAAAAAAAAAGCAAAGAGAAGAATGTCATCTTTACTTATTGGAGGAGTCACATATAGGTCTTGATTAAGCTTCTCATTTGCACCATTTCAGTTCGGATATGTCATTGAAAGATCGCCAACCTACGTACTACGTGTACCGATGGACACAAGCCATGCAATTTATGGTTGAGAAGATTGCTTATATATATTTTAACTGAGAGATTGCAACAATTGTTTGTTAGCTCATCCGTGACACTGACATAATGTCACATTAGGAAGGTTTCTGATTTTGTGCCCTCCGGGTCCGAGGTCACGGGTTGCCTTGGAGGTCGCCAATAACCTTGGACGCGCGGGAAGGGGTGGTGGCTGCCAGCAACAATCCCAGCTATTGAAATTGAAATCTCAGAGCTGGTGCAACGATATATATCGATATCAAGGGTGGGGGCTTCTACACAGGCCACTCTCCTTGTCAAACATTGCCGCTGGCCTCTGTCGAGGCCCTCATAGCTCCTCTTTTTAAGCAATCTTGGACTATTTTCTTAATTATTTTTACAATTAATTTATTATTTTTGAAATTAAAAATAGCAGAAAACTAATTAATAAAAGCTTTATTGTGTCCATCCAGAGGTTTGCTTTCGGAGGATTTTGTTGGAGGAAATAGCAATTCTCGAATTTTAAATATGAATAGTAGATGGAAGATTAGTCGAAATTATATTACCTTATTTATTATGTATAGGGGATACCAAGTTTGCTGGAGGCATATGAGCAACAAAGTCCACTTATAATATTTTCCCCCGTTAGGGAATACCGAGTTGCTGGATAAATATATTTAATAGATTTTTCGAAGTAAAATAATCAAGAGCTTGGAAATTTTTAAAGAACATTTATATCGTTGAGAGTGTACTTATGCAGGATTCATCCAATTAACACATAAGTCAATTCTCAGAAAATATATTGACACAACATTAACTCTAATGTGAAATAATGTCTATATATATATATATATATATATATATATATATATATGTTCCAAACCTTAATATGCGTCCTCCATTTACTAAATGGTTGATTAAATTCGGCCAAAAAGTTGATTGCATTTTCATTTGGTAATCATATTTTTTACGTACTTAAACTTGAAGATAGGATTCACTATTAAAAAAATGGGTCCTCCTTTTAACCAAAAAATGTTGCATTTTCAACATTATTGATTTATTATTTTCGTCTTCAAATCTCGTAAAATAACACAATACACTTCTCCTATGCAATATCACAGCATATGTATACATAAAATGCACGTTTATAACTGAAAATCTGTTTTCATCAATGGAAATAATACATTTTTTTCACAGGTATCTAACCTATTTAGAAGTTTTATGTTTAAAATAATTTTATGGTTTTGCATTTTGATACAATTATATTAGAAACAAAAGTTCAATTAACATGATTATCTCTATAAAAAAAAGGGAAACATTACCATGATTATCCGTTCTATAGATTTTTCAGATAAATGACTTCCAATAGTGAATGAAAGATTTCATGAGATTGATCTCACGTCATTGAAAGTTAGAAGCTTTTCTACATTCCTTTGGCATATGAATTTTGTAAAATTACTTTTCAGATTAAGAATTTTGAAAATGTATTCAAATTAAATTAACTTTTTAATATATAAATTGCTGATTAAGAATATAATTTTTTTTATCTACTCTATAATGACCAACAAATTCAAGATTGTGCAAACTTAAAACAAATGGTACTTTCTTCTATTTCACAAATTATATATATATATTATATACACTGAACTGTTAGATTGTAAAAGAAAATAAGTCTTCTTACTATCGATATTTATTTCTCTGACATAGAATGAAAATATTATAGAGAGCGAAATTTTAATTATGAAATTTCTATTGGAAATTTTCGAATTTATTAATTTTTCAATGAAATTATCATCTTTAGTCCCCTGACTTTATAATACAAATTTTTTTTTGGACTTCGCCCCTTGGACAAAACTTCTAGATCCGTTCTGTTCCCAAATCTATTGCCACTAACCTCGAAAAGATTTTCAAACAATATAATTTCTCTGGGATGGCTGTTAAGACTCGAGAAAAATGAGTTTGGTCAAATGGGACAAAATTTAACTTCCAAAAGAGTTAGGGGGTGCATGGCTTAGGTCAATTGAGAGTAAAAACATATAACGCCTTGCTCTCTAAATGGGCATGGAGCTTTGGGACTGAAGACGGATCTCTTTGAAAACGTATATATAATATGTGATCTGTACAATCTGTCCCCACCTTCTTGGTTTCCTGTGCGCAAATCGGTGTTATAGTCCTTGATTGGTGTTCCACTCTCAAGTCATGCTTCCCTTGACCACCTCCTCAAAAGCTTCATTTTCTCCAATATATCTTATTATCTCAGTTGGTGATGGCTCCAAGACCAAATTTTGACATGATGCATGGAATGGTGATGAGCCGCGAAAGTTCCAAATTCCCAAGATTACTATATTCTATCTCTTTAAACCAAGATGCTCTTGTTAATCTGTTATATGGGCTTTTGGGATGATTCTAAGTGGCATTGGTGCTGCTTTTTTTTTTAAGAAGACAATTATTTAGCTGGGAAGAAGCGAGCTACTGATCAACCTCTTAGCAAGTCCTCCTTGCTGCAAAATTCACATTGATCTGCAGGATAAGCCTATTTGGAACCTGTAACGTTGATGGTGCTTTTTCTGTGAGCTCTCTCCTGAAACTCTTGGACACGAACTCTGCTGTTTAATTCTCCGGATTTGTCTTACTCGATTGCTCGGCAAGGACTACGTCCCCTGAAAGTGGAGTTCTTTGCCTGGCTGGCTTTTTAAGATAAGATCAACACAAAGGCGTAAACCTACAGAAAAAAATGGATTACTCAGCCCTGATCAAACCTGCTATGTTTTCAGTGGATTGCACTGTGAAGATGTGAGTCACCTATTCCGTTTCAGCAACTTAATCAATTTACTTGGAGTACCTGTAACTCTTTACTATCTTGGTGGGGCCTGTAATTGTGTATGCCTGGAAATCTCTCAAATGTCTTCCTCCAGCGGTATTTTCTAGTGGTTGGGAAATTTCATTAGTTATTCTGGAAGATCTTATTCTTCGCCACAGTTCGGTCTATATGGCCAGCTCGAAATGTTGTTGTATTCAAGAACAAATCATGGAATCTTGAGGATGTTATTGAAATCATCTGCCTCAGATTCTCCATCTGGGTTAAAGCCACTTTGTGATGATTATTCATATATATTCAGTCTCAGATCTATCTCGCTCCTTTGTTGGTGTCCGAAAATGACAACGTACCAGAGAAAAGCTAGGCCTTTGATCTTGTGGGCTGCATGTCGGGGTAGGTTCGCTCAAGTGTACTGATGGGTCCTCGTGGATAAGCTTGGGCACTCTGGAATAGGCGGCGTCCTTTGCGACTCGGCTGGTTCTGTTATTTGTAATTTGTTTGCTGCCCCAGCCGGTATCGAATTTAATCTTCCTGAATTACTCGCAATCAAGAAGCCGAAGGCTCTTCAATTGTTAGCCTCTAAGCCATCTATCTCTGGTTCTTGTCTTGTTATTGAATCTGATTCACACAAATATCATTGGGTGGATTAGCAAGAACTCCGGCATTTCTTCGAAGTACCGAAATATCTTTGTCGACATTAATCTTTCGTCTCTTCACTTCAGTTTGATTTTGTACCAGCAGTCTTCCAGTAAACGCAATTCATTTAATTTGCAGATTGATTAGCTAAGTCAGGTGCTAGTAGAACATAAGATTTTATTGCTTGGTTATAATCCTTCCTTCCTTCGCATTTCTTTTCTTTATTCTTCTTTAGTCCTCTCTTGAGTTTTACACTTATAAGATCTCTTGATCTTTATTGATTGTAACGAGACTCCCTCTAATAGAGATTTATTGATATATCAAAAGACGAATAGAATTTGAAATCTTTTGATTTCGGAACCAAAAGGCATATGATATGCATTAGAACTTGTATTTCTCAATCCAGCTAATTTTGTATTGAAGTTCTATCATCCCATCTTTATGTCAAAATATTAGTACGTGAGTTATAGTAGTATTTGTTGGTAAAATATAATCTAAATGCTTACAAAAATATACTATGAATTTCTTATTTCAGATAACTGAATGTGGTAGGAAGATTAGTAAAAATATTCATCTTTTAAGATTTTTTTTAGATCTTTAAAATATTCATCTTTTCAATCTACTATGAATCTCAAGTTTTTTTTTAGATCTTCAAAATATTCATCTTTTCTTCGTATTTTTCATAGGATTAAGATCCTGCTGAGAGAATTATGAATCTAATAAATTGTAGATCTGCTAAGGATTAAATATAGACCTATTCAATCACATAATATATATATATATATATATATATATATATGCCTGTTGATGAAAAAATTATGTCCACTTTCCAGAATTTAATATTTATATATGGATAGGTAAGCAAAGATTATAACTTTTAAATTAAAAGCAAGTTTAAATAACAGAAAGAAGATGACGGGTGGTATTATATTTTAAGATGCCTAGATAATTTTCCTTTATATGTAATATAATATGTAAGATAAATGGAAGAATTAAATCATAGGTAATTTTTCTAATAATTGGAGTATATAGAAGAATATACAAATCTACATTACTATTTAATCATAAATGTTGCCATCATCGAGAGAAGTTAGCATAAAGGGAGTAGTTACTTCAGTTTTCACTCACTCCACGGATAATCTAGAATCATGATGCCTTCATCTCCAGATTCCAGGTTTGATTATCACGGTGAAAATTCTTTTTACTCATTTATTAGTTATTAAGATTTGTATTCATTGTACTTGGTCCATTGACTTTCCTGTAATTAAAAAAAACTTCTTATTCTTTTATCAACTATTTGAATTTATATTTCATTGTAAAAGGCTCATTGGCATCCCATGTGATAAAAAAATGTATCCATATTGAAATGCATAAATTTCTTTATAATATTCGTGAGTCTCTTTATAGAAAGAAAATTAAAAATGCATGAAGGTTATAAAATCTTCCGAGACTATTTTGGACTGGTATTTCCCCTTTCATTATAAGTTACCACAGCAATAGAAATTCTATCCAAAATTTCAAGAGAAAGAAGAGGAACCAAGAACACATCAGGGCTCATAGAAAGCAAATTTTTTCTCAACTTGCTGGGAATTGACTAAACAATCGACGAAGATAATGCAAAAGTAAGAAAAAATTGCACATAAAATATACATGGCAACGTGAAAATGTTTGAAGGAAACATCCACGGGTAAAGGATGCTCGGCGGTGACTTCTCATTAAGAAACAATCATGGAGTAGAGTACAATAGGAGTGTGTCCCTCACAGGCACAATGGCCAACCACAAACGAGGAACTCTAACTCTCAAAGAGATATCCCATTTCAGGAATACTCTCACTCTCTAAACGCTCACCCTCACTTTATATCAAAACTCTCGATACATATATGTAGTCTGATTTTCTCTCAACGTAATATTCCCTATAATCTCTATCAATAATATCCCAAAATATGTGTATTTTCAAGATATTACCTAACCAAAATATAGAGATTTGATTCTACAAAATAGAAAACAAAATCGGGTCAAAATTCAAGACACAATTCTCAACAATTCCAACGGTCCATGTATGTGAACATTCTGCTAGTCAATAGATGATCGAATAAGAAGTAATCTTTGCACACACATGACTTCGCAGTACGCAACTTGAACGTGACCTTCCACTGCCATGGATGCCAACCCCCCCAGGTGGATTAAGTTTCCATATTACATTATTAATTTAATTAGTTAAGATGTAGGCCCTGTTTGGTTTAGACTTTACAGGGAGTGGTTTCCTCAAACTATCTGGGAAAGAAAAGGGCATTCGATTAGTTGAGTACGGTCCCAATAGAAAATACAAAACAGGGAGCCTGTCCCACATTCTGTGAGGAACCTATCTTGATCATCATGCGATTTGTCAAACAACAATCTGAAATGGCTGGCAGGTATTTGTTTACGATCCCTTTAATTAGTTTTGGATGGTTTGATTTGATCTGTCCGAGTTTCATCTCATGACTTCACTTGTTCATCGAACCCCGGAGATGATCTTTCTGATTCCCAATTATTAATTAACCATCACGCTAGAAATGTGATTAATTATGTGATCCAAAACTTGTAATGTCAGGTCCAGTATGTTCGTGTCAATGGGCAATTGAGAAGCACAAGAACTTGGATTTTTTTTCTTTTGGCCCTCAGAACCATCAACTCAGAGCTCAAACTCAGCCACTGCTCTTGGAATAAAGATAGTCTACGTATACAGGGTTCGATCAAAGGGGGCCGAGGGGGAACTTACCCAATGAAATTTTGACATTTTAAAGAAATTTATGTATTATTTTTTAAATTTTCATGAAATTTCTTATATTAAATTGGCCTATTCAATTCACAAACAATATCTTCTTATTGGCCTCTCAAAAATCTCGTCCCCTCTAAAGTTGGCATTGGTTATGCCCGGACATATTTATTCCCTATATTAATTACAAAATCCTAACACATATACCAAAGTAGAACTGCTACCTACATGCATGTATGTATATAATATTGTAATTCGATGTGATCATACTTAGAAGAAGACATTTTTTTTTTCTCTGAGGAAAGCAGTTAATCTATTTTGAATCAAGTCCTTTAAAAAAAAAAGGTTCACTCTGTACAGAAAAATTATAGAACTAAATATTTTTATTCCAGAAAGATTTGTGAAATTATTAAGTATAGTAATTGTAAGTGAAATTTTATCTTTTATAATTGTAGCATTAACTTCAGTAAGTTTTAACTGTGGATATGTAATTTACACATATGTACGTCTACGTACATATATGATATTCATAACATAATTTATGAATGAAGAATATTTCTTTTTTTTTTAGTAGGAAACGAAGAATATTTCATTCTAGATACCTATTTATCTCCGCACATAATATATATATATATACATATATATTTTATGTTAATAGTTTATGAATAAGAATAAAAATAAATAGTTAAATTATTCATTAAAAAAAGCTAGTTAAATAGTAAAATAAAATTTTTGCTGTCCATAATGGATTTTCTTCCTTACCCTGAAATAATAAAAGAAAAAGAAAGATTGAAAAGACTCTTTGACCACTAACAATTTTTGCTCGGTATCGCTTTTGACGTTGTTACTTCAGGCGAGGGTGGTCCCGTGGCACCACGCCCAACCCATTTCATTCATCCCTGTGTTTTTCTTTTGAAAAGTTATTATTTTTTAATTATTTTTCTAAACTTAAAAAGATACTCTATCACAAAAATATATATTTTGGACAATTTCGACGATAACTTTCCCACAAAGTTAAAAGGTGGCAAGTGACAAGGGCAAATTGACATACTTTTGAAAATATTTATGACCAAAATGATAACAAAAGTGTTATTGGTTAATCTGACAAATTTTTCAAAACATGAGTTACCGAAGTGAGATAAACTAACGTTAATTGCCGAAAAAATGCTACACAAAACCATTTTACCTGTGAAAATAGGGAAAAAAATAGATGTTCTATTTTCTGAGTTTAGTTTCAATTTGCCACTTGAATTTTGAGACGTTCGATTGAAATGTACCATGTCATTGGCTTGTCTTCACTTAACCTTGGAAGTTAATTTCCAAGTCATCTTGATAATTCATCTCAACTAATTACCTGGAGAGATTCTCGTGTAGTCCTCTTCTAACTACCAAGACAAAATTATTGAATGATGATAACTATGATATAATATTGGTATGGACTATGGTTGATTTAATAATTTAAGTTTCCTTTTCTTAACAAAAAAAAAAGAGAGATCATGATACAATATAACTGTCATTTTGGGGTAAATTGAGATGAAATTCAAACTTCAGGGGATGGAACAGAAAAAATATAAATTATAGGGTAGATTTGGATGCTGCATGCATATAAGTTTCAAAATCACAAATCGATGGTATTTAACCCCCAAATTACCTTCCTCTTCCCCTCGTCTAGAACAAGGAGATCACATATATATCCCAATAGTCCATTTATACTTGGCATTGGAAATTATTCTGGGATCGGTTAGATTAAAATTGTGTAGACTGCAAAGGACGATTTACTCAATTTTAAATGTCTTTGGTAGGTCGGGGGATGGATAGTTACCTGCGAGGGCTTGATGATCGCAATGATTGGAAATGCAGGACATGAAGTCCCGAAGTTCATGCCCAAGAGGTCTCTCCAGCTGATCGGGCATTACTTGACCAACAAGAAACTGCCCATATTCTCCCGTCTAGCCAGATTGATATTCAGACTTATGCTTTTGTCAAAATTGAACACCGATTAAATAGTAATGTACAAGTAAACGATTTCATAGTACTAGACTCATGGGTCTCTCTTGTAACTGAAAAAAGAATATATGGGTAATGAGTGTTATAATCATATGACAAACTATTATAATTGTTGTTAATTCTAATAGTTCTATCAATTTCTTTTCTTACCATATTATCGTAGATATGATTTTCCTTTCCAATTGAAGAAAAAAAGAATTGTACCCACCTGGCTGAGGTCATGAAGAAGATTCTAAAGTATATATATGCATGGCCTCACATTTAAATTTGGTGACTATGTAAGATTAGGCAAGTTAAATAACGTTTCTTGATATCAATATGCATGAAGGGTATGGAATCCTCAATGGATTGAATTTTTAATTTTCAAATTCAATTACATATTAGCAAATGTGACTTGAAAATGATGTGGCCCTTAGACATATTTGGTATTAATAATTAATCCGAGCCATCACCATCGATAAAAAATTCTAGACGAAGAAGATCGATCAGAGAGATCAATTACAACATCATGGGTCATTGTTCAGCAGTCTTTTTCAACTGTATGCTTCTTGTATTGTCTTTATCACAATGCGTTGTGTGAATACCACGACCGGAATGACTCAGCCGTGCTGCCTTGGCCCGGCAAGAGGCGGACAGAGTCCACAGGCTCCCCGACCAGCCCAAGGTGGGGTTCAAGCAGTGCGCGAGCTATGTCACGGTGAACAAGAGCCACGGGAGGGCGCTGTTTTACTGGTTTTTCGAAGCCACTGACAAATTGGACGAGAAGCCGGTCCTCTTATGGCTCAATGGAGGTAAGTTTATCGGATCGGCTTTGTTTGGACTGCTCTATAGTCGAACCGATTAAGAGTATTTAGAAATGCATTTCCAAACCAAAATGCATAATAGAGCTCAAAGTATTCAGTTTGAAGCCGACACTCGAGGGCAAAAATTGAATTGTATCACTGCGATAAACCCTTAGTTTAGACTTTAGCGAGTGGTCACATTCTAATACCGATTTGGGGGGGTGATTAATTGAGTACGGTCCTAGCAGAAAGTAGAATTTGGTCCCACATTTTTTATGAGGAACGAACTGGATCATACGATTTGTCAATGGCAACCTACTATCAGCTGGTATGGATAAGATCTTTTTTAATTAGTTTGATTTGATTTGATTTGTCTCATTTTCATCCATTACTTTCATTTATTCATCGAAAAGGACGAAATTCAGTTCTTTTGCACATGTAACATGCTGCTTATGGTTTCTATGGCTTAATAATTGGTAATGCAGAAAAGAAAATCTCCGAGGATCGGCAGTTAAATAAGCCGACACTTCAAAAAAGGATTAAATTGAATTGTTGTGGTCCGCCTGTTTTTTGTAATGTCAGGTCCAGGATGCTCATCAATTGGATATGAAACAGCCGAGCTTGGGCCCTTCTTCCCTCAAAATCATCAGCCCAAGCTCAAGTTGAACCCATACTCGTGGAATAAAGGTAATCAGTTTACATATTTCTCAAATCAGTTTGAAATTTATAGCATATAATAATATCATCAAAGTATAAATTAGACATCCATTTTGACATTTTTCAATATAAGTATGCCTACGTATAAATTTTTTGTATATAAGATAATCACTAGTATAGCACATGAAAATAATGTAATTGCATGTGCTTTTTTGCATCATTTAAAATAAATATTAGCTATTATACAAATATAAAAATCATATATTTTTCATTTTTTCATATTATAATATATTGCTAAGTACCTTTTTTCCCTAATTTCTAAGTTTTTTTTTAAAGTGGGCTTTATTGGTAGCAAGGAAGAATTTTATCTCTACAACGTTCACGAACTCACTTATTAGAAATATGTGGGAGTTATCCAGCCAAAAAAAAAAACAAAAAACAGAAGAGAGAGAAATATGTGGAGTTGCTTCCCTTATTTTAATTAAAATTGGGATGTTAATTAATAAATGGGATGCTAAAATAAGAAATGGAAAGAAAAAGAGTAAAATAAAACTGAGTAATACATTCTAAAATCATTTTCATTTGTGTAAGAGATATACATATGTTTTAAGGCTAGGCCTACTTCCACTCCCATTTTAACTAATCCACTCAATTTGTTACCCATGGTACCAAAATGCCCTCAATAGCACATTAATTGCTCTAACTAAATATTGATAAAGCTCTTAAATCCCTATCTAATTTCTCATTCCTTCTTTTTTTAGACAATGTATTAAACTTTCTCATTTGGAAATATTCTCTGTCCTCTACAAACCTACTTACCACATAATAAATATTTAAAAATTATAACTTGTACATGGATGAGAAGAAAATGATTTAATCTGTAAAATCCAAAAATTATTTTTTTGTAGTATCCTTATTACTGGGGTGAAAAATCTTGATGCATAAAAAATGAAAATACAACCTATATCAGTTATTTGTAAAACACAAAAAATAAATATTTATAACATATATGCCCTCCATGGTGCAATGTTCTAGCTCATTGATTAATTATTCCTCCGAAGATAATTTTCAAATGGGTGGTTGGCGGAAATCACATGCTTTCTATAAGGGCGGTATATGTAGGGTGTTCATGGTGTGGTTCGGCTCGAAAACCAAACCGAACCATTCTAAACTGCAAAGATGGTTCGGTTTGATTACTTGAGTATCGATTCGAACTGAACCATTTGACAACCAAAGAATTTAACTATTTCGAATCGGTTATTTTGGTTCGTTTCGGTTTTGGTTCTTTTTTAACAACCCTAATGTCGAGGGTGAGTCGAAAAGAAAAGAAGAATAATATATATATTTACACTTAAAAGGTTCGGTGCGGTTAATCATAGTTAACCAACTGAAGATGGTTCAGCAACTAACCAAACCGTTCGTGCCCTGTTGAACCGGACTGAAACCGAACCAATTCGAGTGGTTCAATTCGAAATGGTTCGGTTCAGTTCTCCAATTCCGTTTGATATTTTGGTTCTTTTTGAACAGCTCTAGGTATATGTATTATTAATCTTGCATATGTGTTGTAGACTTAAGAGGGTTAAAGAAGAGCTGCGTAGTATTGCAAAAGCTGATAGAAAAGGACTCCAAGAACTTGAGAAGTTACAGGTTGAGCTCGAGGATATTCAGTCCGCAATCTTACATGGACAAGTGGACGAGAAAATTATTAAAGCTGAAAGAGAGAAAACTAAGTAAGGTGGTATTTGTTTCGGCTTAAATAATTAAGTGCTTAAAAGTTAGTTACAAGTTAATTATGAGAGAAAGTGAATGTAAGAAAGAGGGAAAGATGAGATAAAAATTTAAACTACTTAATCATTAAGTAAAAAATCACTTAATTCATTAAATAAAAAAATTTGACTTAATGAAATAAGTCATTCTTCACTTATTGGTGCTCTTTATCTTTCACAAATTATTTCTCATCCTCATTCATTCCTCCCTTCTTCCTATAACTTTCTTTCTTTAACTAATTAAGTGCTTAATCACTTAATTTATTAAACACCACCTAGTTAAACGTCTTTTAACAGTTGAGGAGGCAATTTCGAAGCGAAAGTCTTGTATTCAGTGGCTGCAGCTTGGAGATGGTAATAATGCCTTCTTCCAAAAATCAGTAAAAGCTAGGAATGCTCGTTCTACGATTAGATTTCTTGTTTCGGAGGAGGGTAGGAGACTGGAGGAAGTAAGTGATATAAGAATTGGATTTTTACGCCAAATATTCCATAGTTTCACCTAATTCTCAAATTTATTATATGTTTTAAAAATTACCTAGAAATATCCATGGTTTACATTTGGTTCCAAATCTATTCCAACATTAATTTTTCCGTTAACAATTAAAGGTGTTGCTGACATGGCACGTTTGAAAATTAACAGTACCTACGTGGAGCATTAATGGGATATATTTGAGAAAAAATAAAAACTCCAAGGTTGATTTTAAATAAAAATAAAAATTATGGGATAGATTTAGGAATGCTCGATATATATATATATAAAGAATATAATATCAATCAAAGCAGAATTTCGCAACAACAAGGAGAAAACATGACTCATACTAATCAACCATAGATGATAGATAAAGAAGGTTGTTTCTTCCTAAAGTCCATCTAAGGTTTCATGGCTATTGCATTCCTTGATATGTTTGGCCCCGATCAGTGCAATGACTAGTCCACTTGACTCGATATCACTGAAATCAGTACTAATTGTTTCAAAGCAAAAACAAAGATACTAGTGTAAACTAGCATTGCAGCTCATTGAAATGACAAATGTGCAGAACCATTTAATGAGATAGTGCTTTTTCAACTCTTTTAAAGGGGAATCTATTCCAAACATATATGCCATGGTTCCTTACCTTGACAAGGTACAAATATCTAAATTTAATATTCTTCTAGATACTTTTTCAGATCTATTGCCAATACTAAGTAGCAGTCAAATATTTATGCCCATTTTTCATGATATTATGCATGGTTTATATATATTATGGCGAATTCTTCTTTCTCTTCTATCTCTGCAAAGCTCGCAGCTTCTTCTTGTTCTTCAGGTTTTATATAAAGGGAGAAAAATAGAAGATTTTAGGGGTTGAATTAATATATTTCTTGCTTCTCATTCCTTCCTCTTTCTCTCTCTCTCTCACCGACCAGACCGTCGATCTCTCTCTCTCACGGAAAGATAAGTTTCAATCAACTAATCAAATCTATGATGTAATTTTTTATTTTTTTCTCAAATCTATCCCATAATTTTTATTTTTTTCTCAAATTTATCTTCTAGTTTTATTTTTTTCTCAAATCTATCACGGGCAACGGTCCACCATGACAAGGATAGGCCCACTAATGTTCCATGTAAGCGCCGTTAAATGTAAAACGTGCCATGTCATCAGCACCGTTAAATGTTGACGGAGAAATTAACGCCCGGATAGATTTAGAACCAAATGTAAATCATGAGCCTTTTTGGATAATTTTTAAAGCATGTGATAGATTTGAGAAACGAATGAAACTGTGGGATATTTGACGTAAAAACCCCGATAAGAAACGAAGCTCTAAAATTTTAAGAGACTTTGCTGGGCCATGCAAATAATGATGTTTCCGCCTCAGTCTCTCAATTAGAGAGGATCCTCCAGCACAGAATTTCTGCCAAACAAGCTGATTTTCTTGGAGTTGATGTATCGAGGGAGGAGATCAAAACTACTATGTTCTTTTTGCCCGAGAACAAAGCTCCGGGTCCCGTGGTTTCCCCGCTGAATTCTTTCAATCTACTTGGGACGTCACGTTGTCTTCTGTGGAACAAGCTTTACTAGAGTTCTTCTCTTATGGCAGGCTATTTAAGTAGGTAAACTCCACTATTATCACTCTGGTCCCTAGGAAGTTGAATGCAGATAAAATGAGGGACTTTAGGCCTATCTCATGTTGTAATACATTGTACAAATTCATCATTAAATTGACCGCAAATAGATTAAAATGTGTGGTGCCCTCTCTTGTAAGTAGGAATCAAAGTGCTTTTATAAAGGAGAGGCAGATTTCTGATAATATTCTGCTAGCCCACGAGCTTCTTTTTGAAATTATCACGCAAAAGAAATGAGCCCACGTTGTGCCATCAGGATAGACCTCACGAAAACTTTTGATTCTCTCGATTGGAGTTTCCTCTGTAATTTGTTACAGGCCGTGGGCTGTCCAGATAGGTTGATCAAGTGGATATCTGCTTGTATTACTTCCCCTTGGTATTCTGTTGCCATGAACGGATCGCTTCCAGGACATTTTAAGGGTGGAAAGGGTGTGAGGCAAGGTGACCCCCTTTCCCCATATCTGTTTGTTCTTGCCATGGAGGTATTCTCTTCTAGTGAGGTATCTTGGGTTGCCATTAATTTCTGGTAGCTCTCTGCTAAAGACTTTATTGCTCTCATGGACAAAAAATACCAAACAGAATCAGTTCTTGGACTTCTCGATATTTGTCTTATTCTGGAAGACTGAAATTGATAAATTCAGTCTTATTTAGCATGGCCCATAATTGGTGTTCAACTTTCATTTTGCCAAAGAAGGTTATCACCAGGGTGCAGCAGAGATGTAGTTCTTTCTTGTGGAGTGGGACGCAGACTCATTCTAAAGGGGCAAAAGTAAAATGGGCAGACATATGTGCTTCTAATAATGGAGGAGGTTTAGGTGTGAGGGAATTGGAATAATGGAATAAAGTTCTTATTAATGCAGGGTCCATTGGGTGGCTTGGATAAGGAATTATATGCTTAAGGGGCAGAACTTATGGCAGGCTAATCCTCAGAGGAATAGCTCATGGAGTTGGCGGAAGATATTAAAGCTGAGAGAGATCGCAAAATCTCTTGCAAGCTATAAGGTGGGGGACTAGGGAAAGCATTTCCTTCTGATTCGACAAATGGTGTGAGGAGGGTCCGTTGGTTGACCTCTGCACATCAGGTTTTAGATGCTTCCCTACAATTCCGGTGAGCCAAACTCTGAGTTTTGTCTTTAAAAGAGAACAATGGGAATGGCCTAGAAGTGATGATCAGCAGGCTACTCTTGTTCAGAGCATTACTATGAGTAGTACTGCGAGGCTTGCTGCAAATGATGTCCCTCTTTTGAATGGTAGATCATTGTTTGTCCTTGCAGAGATGTGGAAAGATATTTGCCCAAGCAGGTCAAGAGTGGAGTGGCACAAGCTTATATGGTTCTTTGGTCATGTCCCGAGAGCATCTTTTATTTGTTGGCTCGCGCTGCTTGATAGGCTTACAACAACGGACATGTTGAAGAAGTGGGGTCATTTGGTTACTGATGGTTGTTGCTGTTTTTGTCAAATGGAGGAGGAAAATAGAAGTCATCTATCTTTTACATGCTCATTTACGAAGAGCATATGGGAGAAAATCAGGAATATTTTGTTCCTTGCAGGTCCAACAGGGGATTGGGATAAGGAATACAATGAAGCTCTCGAATGGAAGGGTAAGAAGCTGGAAACTATAATTAAGAAACTGGCATGGACAGTTTATATATACATCGTTTGGAGCGAGAGGAATGTCCGTATCTTTCAGGGAAGGGCAAAATCTGCAGAGGTCTTAACTTGCTCTGAAGATTTTGTGCAGTTCTTTTATTGATTTATTTCGTTCAAGAGAGTTGCTGTAATTGAGTGTTTGAGATTGTTGCTGTACTTGGGTGTTTGAGTGAGGTGCTATATTTGGGTGGATTGTAAGTCAAGACATTGTACTTATTTCGGTTTGAATAGATACTGCATTCATCGAAAAAAATTAATTTTGCATATTATATATCTAATTTAGCGTGCACTGATTTTTATAATTACAAACTTTATGAATATTATTCAATTGGTATATTATAACTTAAAAGATTATGATTTAAATAAATGAAAAAAAATTAAAAGTACGATTATAAGTGCACAACTCCGTAAATCTATTATTTGAAAAAACACAACCCCATTACTTATATGCATTTAAAAAAGAAATATAATCATCAATGCAAATGAAAAATTCACAATTCATATAAACTTAGAGAATCTTTGATATATTCTTTTATTAATTTTAAATTTTTTTTCATGAAATAATTTTATTTGATTATGGAGTTTCCTTTCGTTTTCTTTTGGCATCAAGATTTTTAAATGAGTAATGAATCACAAAGCGAAAAACATTTTGGTTTTCTTGACTAACATTTTATTTGCTGTCAATTATTTTACAAAGGAAAAACATACTTTTTGTTACAAATAATTTTTCAGTCGTGGATATTTATAATAAAGAGAAGAAAAATATTCA
Source organism: Punica granatum (assembly GCF_007655135.1). Taxonomy (NCBI): domain Eukaryota; kingdom Viridiplantae; phylum Streptophyta; class Magnoliopsida; order Myrtales; family Lythraceae; genus Punica; species Punica granatum. Next base: position 28,127,722 of record NC_045128.1, read on the forward strand.
AATGGAAATAAATTGTGAGCATAGATCAATAAATAAAGACAAAAGATTGATTTAAGGGTTCTATCCATATTAGTTAAAGTAATTAATATGGCATTGAGGGCATTTTTGTAAGGTGAATAACAAATAGGGTGGATCAGTCATAGAGGGGTGGAAATAATTCTAGCCATATTTTAGTTTCTAATTTAATAGACGTTATAAATCATATTTATATGAAATATCAACTGATTTATTAAGATGGGATCAATGATTTTTTTTTGCTAACCCAGGGTATCCGGGCTTCGCCCGACTAATTCCCGAGGCTCCGTGAACCCCCGGCGGCTCACGGAACAGGTAATCACGCCAAAGGCGCTCCGGTGGCCCCAAGGGGATTCGAAGCCAGGTCTCGGTGCAAACTTGAGTGCACATTAACCACTAGGCCAAATCTCTTGAGATTAGATGAGATCAGTGATGCAAGTTTCGATGTTTTGCTTTGGGATAGCTTCAGACGATGATAGTGGTTCGAGATGAACTTTTGGCGTAAAGTATTTATCGATAATGGTTATTGATAATGAACATTGGTTTCACTTATTATTAACTTATTAAGAATTAAGAAGAGGATAAAATTAGATTAGAATTATGAAAAGTCCGGGAAATATCCATTGAGCTCTATACTTTTACATTATTAATTTTTTTCATTAGGAAATGCTTCACACAAAAGAAATTTTACAACTATACATTTTAAATTCAACTTACAAAATAAGTAGTTGTCGCAAGTAGACTTTAACTTTTTCATTATAAAGTTGTAGCTTTAACATCGACAATAATCTATGATCGAAGAATTTTCAACATTACGAGTAAAAGGATAATCAACTAGATAAAATATTTAGTTTCCTAATTTAGCTCGTTGATAGGGCAGCATGATTTTGTTGCTTATTTCATTGTAATAAGGCCAAATTTATACTCAATTAGGGTTCCTAAGTCCGGCCTATAAAAGTTAGAAGGTGCCATTATTGTAATCTCTCTCGACAATACAAACACAAACCGACTTTACGCCAACGTGTCGTTACTTTTTCTTTATATTTCTTATCATTTTAATTTTGTGCCTTTCATCATTATCTCAATACCCGTTCAGTACTCTTCAATATCTCATTTATCGCATCATGCTCTTCGATATCTACTTTCTTGCAAATGCACATAACTAGATTTCCACACCGCTCCTTTCATCTTACATTCGAAGCTTTTGGTTCCATCCTCTCCACTGCTTCTCGCTTCCGAACAAGGATCGGACAATCTCTTCACTTCGGCTTCAGTGCTGGGGATTTTATCGACATTCAGTTGCATGAGCTGGATTACTTGCACTCAGTGCAGGTCAGTTAGCAGCTCAGCTGCACAGTGCTCGAGCTAGCTGATCAGCCGCTTATTCTATTCCCAAGCTTCAAGGTATACAAGTCACGTGCCCATGAGTACAACTTAGGCAGTCTAACCCTCAAGACCGTTTCACAATCTGACGCATTCGATACACCCGCAACACGTGACTATATTCACGAAACTCAGGTACCACTTACACCTGAGGTCTTCTATATCTTATTCTTTTTGATCTGTGAGGTCTTCTCTCTGCTACAAACAAGTACTTCATAAGGACTTTGCAAAGAAGAGATGAATGGACAATTCACTGTCAATCTGCATTACTAATTAGAACGAGTACATATAGGCCAGACACTAGAAGAAGAATCCCACAAAATCAGCTATCAACTAGGAAACTATAATGGTGCGTTTGGATTCAAAGTTAAAGTAACTTTAATTTTGATTTTGATTTTAATTGTGGAAAATGACAAATGAGATGTGATTATAAATTTGACTTAGGAAACGTGTGTTTTTGTTGTGTAGTGTGCTCAGTTAAAGTTAAAGTTAAAATTTTTGATTTGGGAAATGTGTGTTTTTGTTGTGTAGTGTATTGAATTAAAGTTAAAGTTAAAGTTAAAGTTAAAATTAAGTGTTTGGGAATCCAAACAGGGCATAAGTAACTAACCTAAAATATAGTAATGTACATAATGAGACAAGCTACTGAGAATATTCTAGATAATTCAATAACCGTAATACTCCCACTCAAGTTGGAGCGTGAGGATTCCGAACACCCAACTTGCTGAGGAGAAGATGGAATCTATCCCTGCCTAATGCCTTAGTGAAAATGTCCGCTAATTGATACTTCGTGGAGACATGAGCGGTAGTAATGATATTGAAGCGAATATGATCTCGAATGAAGTGACAATCGATTTCAATGTGCTTGGCCCGTTCGTGAAATACTGGATTTGCAACAATATGTAAAGCTGCCTTGTTGTCGCAAAATAGCTTCGTAGGGCGAGATGAGAGGACACCGAGAGAAGACAATAGACCGCGCAACCAAATTACTTCACTGACTGTAGCAGCCATTGCCCTGTATTCGGCTTCGGCAGAGGAACGAGAAATAGTGGTCTGTTTCTTCGTCTTCCAAGAAATAGGACTACCTCCAAGAGTGATAAAATAGCCAGTTAGCGACCGCTGCGTCATTGGACAACTGGCCCAATCAGAATCGCAGAAGGCAGAGAGCTCAAAAGAATTCGGCCGGAGGAAAATGCCTTGTCCAGGGGATTGCTTGATGTAACGCAAAATTCTAAGAGCTGCATCCCAATGATCTTGTCGTTCTGCAACAACCCGCCCTCAAGATCTAACTATGAGCCGGGACTGGACTTCCATGCTCGGGAGGAGGGGGGACGACAATTGACAATAAGGCCATGCTTGGGCCGGACTAATATGAGGCAGGTTTCTCTCCGCACTCAGATTTCAAAGAGACCACGAGCTCCACACTTGGGCTAAACATGGGTGCACTTCGGCTGCCCATCGACGAAGAGATATTTCAAATGACTAGATGTGAACCCACACACATGCGCGCGTAAGCATTACCTTCTCTGATACCATAAGGACTTTGCAAAGAAGAGATTAATGGACAATTCACTGTCAATCTGCATTACTGATTAGAACGAGTACATATAGGCCAGGCACTAGAAGAAGAATCCCACAAAATCAGCTATCAACTAGGAAACTATAAGTAACTAACCTAAAATATAGTAATGTACATAATGACATAAGATACTGAGAATATTCTAGATAATTCAATAACCGTAATACTTCAAACCACTACCAAAGTTCGGAAATTTGATCATTCTTGATCTTTGAAGGGACCTTACTAATCATCTATCATAAAATCGAATATGAAGAGAAGGAAATGGCAAAAAAGTTAATGTTTTAGGCTGCTCCATTTACTTGACTCAGTTTTAATCACAATCTTGAAAGGAAATGCTCAACTGGAATAACGAGGTCAACGCAAGTGACGAGGAATTTCTATAATTTGACACTTCTAATGTTTTCGTCACTAATCACAGTACTAACGTAGGTTAATGATAGTTTCATAATCTCCGATAAGTTACAATTTGAAGATGCAGGTTCGCTTCTTAGCTGATATCTGAAGTTTCTTTTTCTCCTTTCCAGGTAGGTAGGCATTATATTGTGGATCGATGCCACCCCCGAAGAAGAATCCCAGATGAGCTCCGCAGTTTCAATTTCCTTAAACAGGAAAGAGCACGCCTGCGGGCTGAGCAAAAGTACGAGGTACGGGGCTCGACCCCAGTGTTAATTCTGGACATGATATCCGTGGCAAAACATGTAAGTGAACACTGCTGATGAACAAGCTGGATATATTCTGACATATCTACTGCTGAGGCTATTGAAGATGACTCTTAATTTTCGTATTTAGAATAAGACCCTTCTACTTACGGATACGCAGTTGCAATGAAGGCCCGTTTGGTTTCACAAAATTTTTTAACTCTACTCCACTTAACTCGATTTATTTTCAATTCAATAATACAATTATTACTTTTTTCTTTTTCTTTAATTTTTTTAACCATTTAATTTAATTTTTAATACTAAATTCTCTCACATATTCATTACTTTTTTCAAAATTTAACAACACAATCATTACTTTCTCTCAACTATTCATTATTTTTTTTTACACTTTTTCTCATAATTCGACAACACAATCATTACAAACCAATTAAAACAAAAAATCAACTTTATTCAATTCTAAAACCAAACACAAGTAGTTTCATGATTCGATAATTCTTTTCAGTTTCAAGAGAGGCCTATGGGTCTATAATAATGAAAAAAAATTCTAATAATAAATAAAGGGATACAAGTAGTCTCACAACGGGGTATCAAACCTGAATCCTTTTAGTTACTAGGCCATAGAGTGTGTCGGTGCGCTACACCAAGGGCCAATCAAGATAGTGACAAACGGGTAAATGAATGTTGATTGTTATAATTGATGTTATAAATTGTAATAAGTCTATTAATTTTTTCTTACCATAGTATCTAAGACAAGAATTTACTTTCCAATTGAAGAAAAAAAGAATTGTACCCGCCTGGCCGAAATCATGAAGAAGATTCGAAAGTATATATATGCATGACCACACATTTAAATTTGGTGACTATGTAAGATTAGGCAAGTTAAATAACGTTTCTTGATATCAATATGCATGAAGGGTATGGAATCCCCATGAATCTATTTCGGATTGAATTTTTCCATTTCAAATCCAATTATATATTAGCAAATTAATCAGAGCCATTGCCATCGATAAAAAATTCTAGACGAAGAAGATCGATCAGAGAGACCAATTACAACATCATGGGTCATTGCTCAGCAGTCTTTCTCAACTGTATGCTTCTTGTCTTGTTTTTATCACACCGCATTGTGGGAATAGCACGTCCGGATCGACTCAGCCGTGCTGCCTTGGCCAGGCAAGAGGCGGACAGAGTCCACAGCCTCCCCGGCCAGCCCAAGGTGGGGTTCAAGCAGTACGCAGGCTATGTCACGGTGAACAAGAGCCACGGGAGGGCACTGTTCTATTGGTTCTTCGAAGCCACTGACAAACCGGACGAGAAGCCGGTCCTCTTATGGCTCAATGGAGGTAAGTCTATAGGATCGGCTTTGTTCGGACTGCTCTATAGTCGAACCGATTAAGAGTATTTAGAAATGCATTTCCAAACCAAAATGCATAATAGAGCTCAAAGTATTCTGTTTGAAACCGATACTCGATGACAAAAATTGAATTGTGTCACTGCGATAAACCCGATTTCTCTTGTTCTTTTGTTGTATTCATCTATGCCCTTAGTTTAGACTTTAGCGAATGGTCACATTCTAATACCGATTGGGGGGAAAAAGAAATGATTAATAATTGAGTACGGTCCCAGCAGAAAGCAGAATTTGGTCCCACATTTTTTATGAGGAATGAACTAGATCGTACGATTTGTCAATGGCAATATACAATGATCAACTGGTATTGATAAGGTCGATTTTTACTAACTTGATTTGATTTGATATGTCTCGTTTTCATCCATAACATCATTTATTCATCGAATAGGACGAAGTTTGGTTCTTTTGCACATGTAATGCTGCTTATGTTTTCTATGGCTTAATAATTGATCGTGCAGAAATGAAAATTTCCGAGGATCGACAGTTAAATAAGCGGACAATTCGAAAAGGGATTAAATTTAATCGCGATTAAATTGAATCGTGTGGTCTGTCTGGTTGTTGCAATGTCAGGTCCAGGATGCTCGTCAATTGGATATGGAGAAGCAGCCGAGCTTGGGCCGTTTTTCCCTCAAAAGCATCAGCCCAAGCTCAAATTGAACCCCTACTCATGGAACAAAGGTAGTCCATTTATATGTACCTCAAAACAATTAGGAACTTATAATAGAAAATAGTATTATCAAGGTATAAGTATGCGTAGGAATAAATCTTTTGAAAGTAAAATAATTGCAGCCATAGCATAAGAAAATAATATAATTTCATATGCTATTTCGCACAATATTTAAATAATTATTAGCTATTATACAAATATAAAAATAATATATTTTTCATTTTTTTCATATTATAATATATTGCTAAGTACCTTCTGATTTTTTTTTTAAATTTCAAAGTATTTTAATTTATTAACTTTTATATACCGTTTAAAACTTACTATTAAAAATTAACAATATAAATAACTCAAAATATTGATATTTATAATATAATATGCCAGAAAATATTTTTAAAAGTTGGCTTCTTATAGGTAGCAAGGAAGAATTTCGTGTCTACGAACGGTTGACAATCTCACTCATTACAAATATGCGGGAGTTGCATCCCTTATTTTAATTAATATTGGGATGTTAATTAAAAAAAATGGGATGTTAAAATAAGAAATGGAAAGAAAAAAAGTGAAATAAAATTGAGTAATACATTCTAAAAATATTTTTATTTGTATAAGATAAATAAATATTTTAGTTTCTAATTTAGTAGTCGTTATACATTGTACTTATATTAGATACCAGCTAATTTATTAAGATGTGATCATTGGTGCAAGTTTCGGTATTTTGATTTGGGATAACTTCAAAAGATGATAGGGGTTTGAGAGAATCCTCTAGCGTAAATTAAATATTTATTGATGTCAATGATTATCTAAGCAAGCTCCAGTCTTGCAGTTGGGATAACTCCAATCAGTGGCAGTGATTTTAGAAGAACATTTATCATCAATTTATTAAGATTAAGAACTAAAGAGTAAAACTAGAATTATGAAAAGTCAAAAAGAATCCATCGAGCTCTATACTTTTATATTATTAATTTTTTATTAGGAAATACTTTACACAAAAGAAATTTTACAACTATATATTTTTAGTTCAGCAAACTTACAAAATAAGTAGTCGTCGCAAGAAGACTTTAACTTCTTCATTATAAAGTTGTAGCTCTAACATCAACGATTCTTTTTCTTTTTTTGGTAAAATAACATCAACAGTGAATTATGAAATATTAATAATTTATGATCGAAGAATTTTCAACATTACGGGCAAAAGGATAATCAATGGAATACAAGCTATTTCCTCATCCGACAGAGTTTCCCCCTTACATACTCTCAAGAAAAAAACAATTATTTAAAAATCAGTAGCATGATGCTGAGTTAGTTCACATGAAAATTTAAGGTGTAGTCATTTTTTGGTGCAATCATTTTTTGAGATCATTGAATCACAATCATTAATGAATAGATAAATAATTAAGACTAATCATCCAATAATAAAAGGTGATTGGTGCGATCATCTTTTTATATCAATGATTACAATCGCTAATGAATAGATAAATAAATAATATTAATCATCCAAAGTTTAAAAAGTGATTGCACCTGACATTACCCCCATAGAATCTTCATTCTTTCTTTGTTGTCTCAAGTTAACTCCTGAAGTTCTCTGAATCGCCTTGTGCAATCATTTTTTGAATAGTTGGATCGCAATCATTAACAAGGACAAAATTAAATAATTGATCAATTAACGGTACAAAATTTGATGGCATTATACAATGATTGTACCATAGAAATTCCCAGATTGTCTACCCCTTAAACTGTTTGCTAAATTGCTAAATTTGGACAATCTACACCTTAGTAAAATGAAATCTTACCCTATGCTGATGACGATATGCTGCTCTATCATGTTTAGGGGTAAATTGAAATGAAATCTCAAACTTGTGGGATGAATTAAAAGTAAATAACTTGTAGGGTGCGCTGTGATATAGAATTATAATCATAAAAAAAATTATGAAATTCACCCCCAATACTTTTGCATTGTTCAGCGGCCAATTTGCTGTTCCTGGAAGCACCTGTTGGAGTTGGGTTTTCTTACACGAACACAAGCAGAGACTTAAGTGAACTTGGGGACACAGTCACTGGTAAAGTATACATATAAACCATTCTAAAGCAATCCAGTGCTTGGCAATTAATACATCTTACTCATCTGATCAATCGTGTCTCGTTGTTATATCAGCCAAGGACTCGTACAGATTTCTCGTCAATTGGTTCCATCGGTTTCCACAGTTCAAGTCCCACGAGTTCTACATTTCTGGAGAGAGCTATGCCGGTACGTGTGCATGTTCGACTTCTTTGCTGACTGCTGTTTGTGGTAGCATATGCCAGCTGCCAACATGAATGCGTGACTGAATTTTGTGTTCCATGACGCTGTTGTAATTTTCTTCCAGGACATTATGTTCCGCAGCTCTCAGAAGTGATTTTCGACAAGAACAAGGTGGCTCGAAGAAAGAATTACATCAACCTCAAAGGATTCATCGTGAGCTTTCTTCTACCGCATCGTTAACCTCTACGAAGCTACAGATATCTATTCTGTGCAATATTGGTTTGCTTGCTTTAAGTCGTGCTTTCATTCTCTTATTTGCTTCCAACATATTAATTCGAGAATTTTCAGTCTTGTGAAGCCTAAAACATAAATCCCAGGTCCATACGTGCTAATAAAGTTAAACAACATTTGACGTATATCGTATTTTTTTTCACAACTTTATCTTTTGGTAGATAGGGAATGCGGCGATAGACGAAGAGGCAGATAATAGAGGCATGATCGATTATGCGTGGGACCATGCAGTGATTTCTGATAGCCTTTACGATGAACTCAAGGGCTGCAACTTTACCAGCCAAAATATATCTTCAGAATGCATTTCCTCAATGAACAAGTTCTACAGTAGCTACGAAGTCATCGACATATATAGCTTGTACACCCCAACATGTGTTACAGTTGGACGCCGCTTGGGCCAGTTCCGACCTCTCAATATTGGACGTGTTCCGAATCAAAACTTGGTTTCCAAATCCATGAGTCCGATTAAGGTTAGAAATCCGAACTTTTTGGCATACCATTGATTACCCTTATAATATTTCATTTATCCTATATTGCAAGTGACGAAATCCCAACTTATTGTTGTACTTCCAAATCCAAGCCGCTGTTTTTCAATAGAAAATCATTGCCTGCCACGCTCATACCAAGCGGCCATGGCTAATTTATCATTCCGAGCTAAAGAAAATTCATTTTGGTGACTAAATTATGTATCTGATTCTTCCTCTTAGATGGGCCAGCACGAAAAACTGGCAGGCTATGACCCTTGCTCAAGTGACTACTGTGAGCTCTACTTCAACCGTCCTGATGTTCAGGTTGCTCTGCACGCCAACACCACACGAATTCCGTACCCATGGACTCATTGCAGGCATGTTCTGTTTTTCATTTTCTCCTTAATTTTCCACCCACGTTAACCTGAAGTAATTTCTCGTAATATATGAAGACGTCACACTAATTGGTTACTTATACCCCTTCAACTCCTTGACTTACAACAGCGAAGTGATTATGTGGCAAGAAGCACCGCAATCAGTTCTTCCTGTTATTGAGAAGCTACGAGCTGCAGGACTTCGAATTTGGATCTATAGGTAAATATCACACGCAGCACTGACATCCTCCTTTGGATGACTGAATAGAATCCGAGTTTTGGTTTTTCCTCATTTCTTTATAAGTTCATGGACATGGAATTGATTTTGGGCAGTGGGGACACCGACGGAAGAGTACCGGTGACCAGCACAAGATACTCACTGAAGAAGCTCGGATTGAAAACTATTGAAGAATGGACTCCTTGGTATAACCACCAGCAGGTACTGGTTAATTGCTTCATCAAGTAACTTTCCACCCGCCAGCTTCTTCTAGATGAAATCATATACACCGCAATAATCCTTCTGTTATATTGCTGCTGGAAATTCTTCAATGGCTCGAAATTTGAGAGTTGGATTGATGCTAGGCTACATGGGTGATTTAAATCAAAATTTTTATGAACAGAACAATGATGTAATTAATTTGAACTGTCTGCGTTAGGTTGGGGGATGGGCCGAGATCTATGAGGGCTTGACGTTCGTGACAATTAGAAATGCGGGACACCAAGTGCCGACATTCTCACCCAAGAGTTCTCTCCAGCTGATCAGGCATTACTTGGCTAACAAGAAACTGCCTGCTTCTCCATTTTAGACTGTATTGATCAAATTAATCGAGTGGGATCTCAGTACATCATCCCAACAATTCTAGGCCGACGTTGGCATATTTTCAGTTCAGTTTCTCAGAATTTGGTGGTAGCGTTCGTAAAGCCTGCGCGCTTAATATTTTTGACAAGAATGTTCTGGTTTTTCTTTTTTGGGCCTCCTGCATTTAGATTATCTGCTGTCTTTCTCCATTTCTTTTTCTTGATTTTGAATAGAAAGACCAAACCGTTTTCATCAATAAATAGATGAACAGTAAGACAGTAAGATCAAAATATGTCACCGTTTAATAAATTTCTTTTTTTTGGTTTAACCCAAAAAAAAAACATAGGGCTAATGAAGGAGAAAATCTTACATGCAACGGAAGTACCATGTCACTTCAACCAATTGATTCCATAAACCAATAGAAAATTGACAAGTCGCCTCCATTGACTTGTCAATGCCGTCGAAGAAATGTTAATGGAGAAAGAGTCATATTGACACCGTTCAAAAGCATCTTGTTGGTGGGATCATAAATTTTTTGTTGACACATACAGAGCAAGTCCTATAGATCTTTCCTTTTCAGCTGCAAAAATTGGTATTTTGGTCGGGACAGTAGCTTTTTGGAGGGAGAAAATAAAGAGCGAGTACTAAGGTTGGCTGTGGTCCTATTATATGTTTCCAAAAATTAAATGAACATATGTAACAAAATATAATGGAATTTTACCTGCTTTGGTTCCTGTGAAGAGAGTCTGCATCCTCCAATTGCCCACTATGTTCCCGAGGTTTTATCCTTTTTTTAAAAAAAATTCTCAAGAATTATATATTTTCAAAGACGTGCATGAAATGTGCAGGGAAAAAAATTAACCATCAGGATGTAATTTGGAAATAATGATAACAGTTATGTTTAAGGTAAATTTCGAAATTAACTAAACAATGAAAGTTTGAAAAGAAAAAGGAGCAGTGGCACACCCCATTGCCTGTTGACATACAGGTCGCAGGTTCGATACCTAGTGGAACTATTCATGTTCATATATTAGTTCTTTATGATTTTTCTTTCATTGTATTATGCATTAGGCATCCTTTGTGATCGAAAAGAAAAAGGGAATGGCCCAACACATGCATGTTAGCCTTATCTTGACATATGATTTCCATCTTCAATCTAAGAATTAACTAATACTCCTATTATTCACTTAATTAAACTCTCTGGGCATGAGCATGATTTGATTGTAATGTGTCACCGAACATGTTATCCATCATCGTAGTTGCTGTCTGTCTATGCATTGATTCCACTTTCAAAAAAGGCCAAAAGACCATAACCTGGAACCAAACTGGCGTAAGCCGACTGTTCCTATGAAAATCCCTATCTTTATCGCAGGAAGGTTCCTGCAAAACGATAATCTAATCAAACCAGGCTCGTGCCCATTCTGTGTTGAAAGCCGAGAAAATAATTAAAATTTTGCCCCTTTTGATTTTTAGAATTTAGAATTAGTCCAAGTGTATTGTAATACGGTTGCTGCTATAGCGTCGGTTTTGCCTCATTGGTGACGGCTGAACTCTTGGGTCTTAAGCATGCTTGGTCACTAGTGATCCGTTTGTTTTCAGGGTTAAAATCACAAAAATTTTAACTTTAACTTCAACTCAACTCACTACACAACAAAAATACACATTTTCCAAGTCAAAAATTTTAACTTTAACTTTAACTCAACACACTACACAACATTTGTTTTTGTCCATAATCAAAATCAAAATTATTTTAACTCTGAAACCAAACGCACTGTTACTTCCGGAGAGTTGTTTTCGAGGTTGACTCGCTAGGTGTTCGGAGCCTTATTATAGATAGGCACGACTGTGCGTTGCTTCTTCAGTCCCTAGTATTCGAGATTAGAAATATCCTAACTATAGACTGGGAGGTGACCGTCCAACATGTTTTTAGGGAAGGGAATTGTTGCACTGATTGGCTGACTTAAACGGTTGATTCACTTCAACATGACACTCAGTTTCTTGTTTCGGTTCCTAATAGTTAACACGGGGCGGCCATATCCCAACTATGCTACTTTTAATTTCCAGTATTGGGCTTTCGCCCCATTCTACCGAAAAAATTTGTTAACTATATTGAATGAGTGAATCTATATAATATATAAACTTGATTTCAATCTAATAAATAGGGGGAAATAGTAAATGTCTTACTAATTCATATTTAATATATTATAATGAAAATTAATGATAACAATTTATTATTATGAGTAATAATAGTATAAGAGAAATGAGAAACTAAAAGTTCATTAGATAAATTATCAAAATCAATTATATTTATTCAAATTTACAAACACTTAATAATACATAAGAAAAATGCATAAGAAAATATAGAAATTCAAGTTTAAAAGTTCTACGATTACTATTCTTTTACCCAATAAAATTGAGGATTTTGACTTAACAAAATTCTTTAAAATTATTTTATTAGAAATTTCATTGATAATTGAAATGATAAATATGCACACGAATCTTTACTTATAGTTCTCAAATTAAATATTTATTATTATAATATTGAAGTTTTTACGCTATATATCTCATGATTTTATCATTTTCTCAAATCTATCTCATACTTTAAAAATTACCAAAACAGGTTATGATTTACATCTTGTTCCAAATCCATCACGACATCAATTTGTTCATCAATGAAACGAAAGTGAGACCAAAATTTGTCCTATGGTTTTAATTGTTTTTTCAAATCTATCCCATTGTTTTAATTTTTTTTCTCAAATCTATCACGAACAAAGAGCCACAGTAGCAAGGATGGACCGACTTTCATTCCATGTCAGCAACACCATTAAATGTTGACAGATAAATTAACGCCATGATAGATTTGGAACCAAATATAAACTATGGATTTTTCTAGATAATTTTTAAACCATATGATAGATTTGAAAAACAGGTGAAACCATGTGATATCTAGCGTAAAAACCCTTATAATATTACCATATTCAAATCCGTAGGGAAAAAAGAAGAAGAAGAAGAAGAAGAATTGTAATGTTTCACAAACTTGATCTCTAATCTATTTCAATTATTATTCTCATACTTAATTTATTATTATGAAAATTTTTGAACAAAATCCGTGCAAAGCGCGGTTTCAACAACCTAGTCTTATAATAGTCATGATTTCCTCAATTAAGACATTCTTTTAACAATAGTGTCATCTAGCATGGAATAAATACCATATCCCTACATAAGATATATGTCATTATTCGAAAAATATGAGTTAGTGGTGAGAAGATTGTTTGTTGTTGTTAATTGCAAAACTTATAAAGTACAATACTAGGTCAGATAACTCCATTTTTCGGTTAAAATGGAGGCCCATGAGTACGGGCAGTCCCATTGATAGGGCATAAAACTTCCTAAATAAAGCAATTTCTATGCTTCAAAGTCGATTTATTTTCCAAATTCTTTCCTCTCGCACAGTTACATACGGTATACCCCAATATTCCCATGAAAAAATGAAATAGGCTCCAACCAAAAGCCACCAAGTCCAAACAATAATAGATACTTCTGTAATTCTTTTGGTTTTGAATTCACATATGGATTATTTTAAATTGGATCTAACACAATAAACCCTGATTTTGTTCTGATCTCACAGTGATGAAGCGAAAAAAAAATAAAATTCTTGTAAGTTTCAATACTAATTATTCCTAAAAGGACTGAAATGCCCCTACTTTTACATCTAGTTAATTTATAGAAATTTTATTGAAGTAGGAAAGAGAGGAGGACCATCGACAGGGGCGGTTCTGGCCCCCGTGCCACAGCATATGATTTTTGTTTTTTTCATTTCCAGAAAACTAAGCTTCAAGAGAATAGTGGTTTGATCACTTCAAAAGTAATTGCAACGTATATACAAGTAAATTATATTACTTAAATTTGTAGTAAAGTAGCTCAATATTAAATAAATTATACTTATTTTAAGAAATTATTTGAGATAAATTACTTAAATTATTAGTTTAAAGTAAATTGCATGGATTTCAAAGAGTTTTTACTTATACCGTAATAAATTACAACGGTTTTGAGAGAATTTTGCTTAAACTTTTTGGTAAACTATGTACGGTATCACTACTTTTCGCGATTTGACCGTAAAATCTCCAACAACCACAAATTAAAGGGATGAGTCCAGATTTGGTCCTCCTCCAATTCCGATTGGCTCCAGGTCCTACCATGCACACGCTAGAGAATACTTCCATAAATTTGCACTAAGCACATTGTTGACCAGCTTAGACCGGTTCAGTAAGGGATTAAACCGGGCGGGAATTTTTTCCCACTTGAATGCGACACCACACCAAAAGCTACTATCATAAATATCAGTATCAATATCATCAATTCAATATCAGATATCAGATATTAAAATTAAATTAAATTTAAAATTATTAAATCTTAAGTATAACTAAAACTCTTGTTCTATGGGGACACTGTCAAGCTATAATTCTTTTGTATTTTTTATTGTGTCAAACAATAGATTATAACCAAAGGTGTCAAACAACACGTTCCCCCTTCTTTTCATTTCCAACTTTTCTTTTCTCATTTTTAAAATCAACCCACAAAATTTTGATTCTTTTTCATTTTCATCCATTCTTTTTATTTTTTCTTGCATTCACCCAAATAATTTAAAAATTAACATGTCTTATCTATCAATCAGCTATAACATTTTGCATTTCTTTATTATGTCAAACAATATATCATAACCACAGGTGTCAAATAAGACATTCCATCTTCTTTCCATTTCCAACTTTTTCTTTTCTCATTTTAAAAATCAATCTACAAACTTTTGATTCTTTTTCATTTTTATCCATTCTTTTTCATTTTTCTTACGTTCACCCAAATAATTTAAAAATTAGCATGTCTTAGCTATCAACCATCAATCAATACAATTGATTAAAACATATCACATTCTCACCAATCCTATAAAAGTGAAGCAAACTATCGTTGTGTCAGTTACTCGCTTTTTTTTTACAATATTGTGCACAACTTGTCTCTATAAAATTAACGAAAATTTTAAGATAAAGTTAATTTTATTGCATTGTTCGAATATTTCTCGACGTAATATCTATAGTTCTAATCAATCCCTCAATTTTGTCATCTATCTTCACTTTTCTGTTTCAACAAAACGTTAATATTCTTATCAAATTATATATACTTTCAATAACATTTTAGCCAATAAAATTATAGATCTCGGCTAATCAATATTAGAAAAATATAGACAATACAATAAAATTAGTCAATTTTATTTGATGTATTGATAAACTCAAGTATCCATTTCTTCTCCCTCTTCTCCGTAAAGTTTTATTCCTTGTTAAGTTTTTTGATGATGTGTCGTAATAATTTCTTTCCAAGCAATAGATAAACTTCTCTTGCAATCATATTTTATCTTCCTATTTTCTTATAATAAGTTTCTGTTAATAATCATATTGTAATTATCGTATTAATTTACAAATTTTGATAATCTTTTCGTCATTATGGTATTAATTTAAAAAAAATTTATAACATTTTCAGCCTATATAACAAGTCCTAACAAATTATAATAATTTTCTTCTTATCAAAGACATTGGATAAAAATTTTCTTACATTTTAGTATCCCAAATGTAAATAGATTGAGCAAAATAACTTAATGAAATAAAGAAAAAAAAACCTATTAAAAATAAAATTTGGATAGAAGATAAAAGGATATTAGTTTTTTGGTTTGTGTTATAATAATTAATGAACATGCCTTATAAGAAGTCTAAAATTTTACTAACAATTAAGAGTTTATGACTTTACTTATGCTATTACCATATATTGAGGTCATGTGTTATATTGAGCATTAGCTAAATTAGACTACAATCGTAATCCTACGGCAATGCGCAACACTTTCCCCTAGTTAATTAAATTTTATTAAATTAAACCAACGACTATTACTCGTCTATAGAGTGGAGAGGGCGAGTAAGACCATAATTGACACAGGCGGATCTCTTTTCAATATTTTTATGATAGATTTTTTTTATCACCACTTAATATCTGAAAGTCCAATGAGTTCTACTAATTCAGGGTTGAGTCAAGTGGGTGCACTAAGGGATAAAACTCTTTCGATCATGAATTTTTTCTATTTATAAGATTAAAACTTGAGACCTTATTTAGATGGAAGACACACTGAAATACGAACCAACCCAAAATGTACTTTCTGATGAATAAGCTTAAAAAAAAAAAGCGAGAGAGAAAGAGGTATTAGAGCATCTGTTGTGGGCGTCTTGGCTCGTGGACCCTACACAGGCGGGGACGTCCCACTGCAGAAGGCTTCAATTGGAGCCTGCCACACGCGGCAGCAGATGCTGCAAAAAGCAAGTTTTTTTTTAAAGGACGACCCCATCTATATGTATATATAATATTTTTTAAAAAAATAAGTGGATTCCACAAGTAATTATTATTTGGGACTCACTATTGTAAGGGGGAGTGCCTTTTTCTGGCTAGTGCCAATTCTTTGACGCGGCTCTTACGTGACATCTAGTGGGGCTCCCAAAATAGCAAATGGGACTCCCTGTTGCGGATGCTCTTAGGGATGCCAACAATGCAAATACCGCATTGATACTACAAGAATTATATATGGACTGCCATCTAAAATCACACACCATATCCGTAGTAGTTTCAAAAACTTATAACCATACAATTTCAACACTGTATCTTCACTAGACCGCTGTGATTTTCACAATTACATATCATATACATACTATAATCATTTGGTGTGGTTATGCTTATGTGGTGCAATTATTTTCGACAACAGGCGTGGTTTTTAAGCCTCAGCCCCGACTTGGAATTCAATTAGTCCTTGTTTAATTACCTAGGACCCAATTGGATTGGAATCGCCACTATACCGTTTATTTGGCCGGTGAGTCACCTAGATCAACTAAAGGTTCAAGATACTGACCACATAAGTATTTGAATTTGACTTGGTCTTTGAATACTTGTGAATATTGGCCTGAATGTATGGCTCATTTATTTTTATGAATATTGGCCTGAATGTGTAGCCCATTTATTTTTTATATGAAGATATGGCCTATTTCTTATTCATTTGGCAAGAATGTGTGACCCATTTTTAGAGTCGACATGTATAATTTCTATATAAGCTTGTGGATTGTGCAGAATTTGCAATTTGTAATTTATTTATACATTTGCAACTAAGGCCATGACCCTAGATTAAACAACTCAACTTTAAAATAAAACGCTTTAAGGCCCGTTTAGTTTGATGAAATGATTTTAGAATCATAATTTTGATTTTAACTATACCCACTACACAACAAAAACACACGTTTCCCAAGTCAAATTTATAATACCATCTCATTTGTCCTTTTCCACAATCAAAATCAAAATCAAAATCAAAATTACTTTAATTCTGAAATCAAACGCACTCTTAGAAACTGATAGGATCCCATGAGGGTACCGAAAAAACGAGTTATTAGTTTGCTAAAAAATCCCCCGAACTCATTTCTCTTGTTCAAAGTTCGAGTCAAAGTATATTTCTCTAACCTAGGTCTCGAAAAGATGAAAATGGGCCTAAAACCCATAATCTAGAAAGATTCTAAGTATATTTCCCAGTACACCTTTTATTCACAATTTACCTAATTCCTATCCAATTTTTATTAACAAGGCCATATAAATGATGATTAGGCCAATTAATCCCCAAAAATCTACAAAAATTGTCTTAATTCCCTCAAGGTCAACTTGACCTTCAATTCGGATCCTAGGACTCGATTAGTGGGTTTATTACTCTTAATCCCCATAATTCATGTCAATTTACATGATTAACCATTTTTAATCAATTTACACACAAAATTGGGATTTTTTTTTATCCAATTAGGTCAAGTGATTGACTTTAACTTGTTCAAGGGACCCTGCATCCTAATGACCCATCCTCAAGGTCAGAAAGACCTTTCTAAGATTGGTTTTAGAATTAAGTAGAGTTGAGTTTTAATTTTAATTGATTTGTAATGATTGTACTGTTGAATTATGAGAAAAAGTATGAAAAAGTAATGAATAGTTGAGATAATTTAGTATTAAAAATTGAATTGAATGATAAAAAAATTGAAGAAAATGGAAAAGTAATAATTGTGTTGTTGATTTTTGTTATGTAGTGAATAGAGTTAAAAGTTAGAGTTAAAATTTTAAAAACATAACTCACAAACCAAACAGAGTGTTCCCTTAGTCCAATATGGTTGAGCCAAGTGTATGTGATTATTACAAATTAATACAACAATTTCACAGTTCGACCGATTTTAACTCAATTATTCACACAAAAATTCGGCCATATACACAAGAATGGTCATTTATGCTAATCAAGCCTAGGGACATCCAATTAGACTCAATTAGACTCTAACTCCTTCGACCGAAACACTAATTAGGTCAATTTTCACCTAAATTAATCTAATTACTCCTAATTAGACTCTAATTAAGTAAAATCGGATCTAATTGGGCACTATACCCACTCGGCCACATTTTCATCAAAACAATTAAAGGCTCCATTCATCAATTGGAGAAAAAAATCAAAATAATTGGTCATACTTAGGCCTTATTACACAAGGAAGTTGGCTAATTAACACAATTAGACCATAATCAAGCCTAGTTGACCTCTAAATCAACCAATTGACTCTTGGATCAACTCAGCAAAAAAATTTCAGCATGCTTAAGAGATCAATTTTAAGCTAACTAAGGTCAGTTGAACCTAATTAAGCCAAATCTCGAGAAATAAGTTGATAACCCCTAATTAAGCCTAATCAAGCCACAAATCATCAAATTGACTCATATAAGCCTAATTTACTAAAAATTAAAGAACGTACAAAAGTTCAATTTCATGCTAATTTTGATTAGTTAAGCAAATTCAAGCCTAATTATTCGCAACCAAGTTCATAATTAGTCTAACTACACACAATTTGAGCCAAATTAAACCTAATTGATTACAATTTGGACGAAATCACCACATGACCAGAATGTATCCGTAAGTAATTAATCACGATTAAGCCGAATTAGAACCTAATTCGCATACCACTACTCAATTAGTCCTATGGGGCTTTAATCATATGCAATCAAGGCATTTTTAGCGTTCTTTAACTAATCCTATTGTATATACACGTAATAGACATCCTAATCATATTCTAGTACATCCTATCAACATGATATTAGGCGTTTCTTCATCTAGCCTATGATCAATCATCATAAAAATAACCGAAAATCCTTATTTTTAGGAGATATTTACATAGGGGGAGTATCAAAGAAAAGAAGTGAGCCCACCCAAACCCGAACCAAAGGGGTCGGATTCGAAGTCGACCAACCTCTGGTCTAGTGGGTTTAACCTCGCTCTTCCACAAATCTTCAGGAAAATGGGCTCCATTTGACTAGATTGGGGCTTAATCAGGTTTTTCCTTACTAATTATGGAAGACCTATGCTTAATTTAGAAATTTTGGGTCATTAATTTGGCAGAACCTCCGCACATGAAGTTGACCAAAAATCGTTTCTTCAAGAAATAACCATCTATTTCTAGAAAAAGGAGAGTCTGGGACCATTTTGCAAATAACGAAAGCTCAAGGGCGAAAAGAAAGATTTTTTTAAAAAATTTTCAGGGGTCGGACTAGTGCCAGCTAGCCATCCGGATGAGGATGGCCAGTTGGCCCTTGGGTGCGGTTACTAACTGCGCCCAAGGTCCCGAGCGCAGGTAGTGACCACGTCCCCATCCTAAATTTCACATTTATGTAGAAGTCGGTTCAACTACTTCGAGCTGAACTGGTTTTGTCGAGAGTAATAATGTGTCCGCCCTCAAACTTGTTTAAAAATTTCATTTGTACCATTATTGGGATTTTAGAGCACACTTGAGCGGAGAAGAATTATCAAAAAAATCCTCAGGTCCAAAAAATAGTTTCTGATTGAAAAACACCTCGACATGAATATTTATCGCGACGTGAGAACACCGATTTCTCCATCTCAAACCCTTTCCCTACTGAATAAATTATATAAATCAAAGGGTTTTAATCAGAGAAAATTAATGTGCCTTTTTTTGTTAAATATACGAGTATATTAGGGTTTAAAAACAAAGTCTCCGAAGGGTGGGCGACACGTTTCACAATTCCTTTTACACGCGCTCCCCCGGAGAATAAAATCTTACCTATTAACCCGTATTGTTTTAAAAATAGACACTCAAGGTTGAAATTAAGTACTTAGCACTCGAGAACTTATCTTTTTACTCTCGAAAGTCTATCTTTTGATGTGCGTTCCCTAGATGCTTTTATCTGCTCTCAAATCCGATGTGCTCCCCAAATGTTAGGCCTAGCCCAGACCGGAACGAGATTATTACAATTATCAGTGAATATGCTTTTCAATCTACGCCACTACCACATGTGTGAAGTGTGATACAAGAAACCAAAGTTTATGCATACAAATATATATACTTGTGTTGAGGGACGGAGCCAGAAATTATATTTAAGGTGAGCAAATGAGACTTTTCTAATGTTTGCTAGGACTTGCAATAAAATTTTGGGGGTAAAATTTATTACAAGTTGCCGGCCGGATCTTTATTAGCTCCGTCCCTGCATGTGTTTTATACGATACAGAGTCTAAATTTTTCTAATATATGACACTGTGTCAACATAATTGGTGCTAAGGTATTGGGAAAATTTTATGGTAGAACATAAATGGATTAAACTTCAAATTTTATATAAATAAAATACATAGAAAATAGATTGAGTAATTAAAACAGTGACCAATTAAAAGTAAAGATTTTGTACAGCATAAAATTTTTATATCTCCTAATTATCGAGAATTTATGAAACTTTAATAGACTACTTTTATATGAAGTTAGTGTTAATATTTATAAATCATCCTATAAATTAATGTGTACTTACTATATTATTGATCAGAGGAACTTCTTTGGCCCATGACATCATGCAGGATTTTTTTCCCCCAAGTTTTCTATTTATAAGGTGGAAAAAGAAATATAGCAATTTCTTTTTAAATGTGATTTTTCTTGACAGTGTTAGCCCAAAGTAACGGAAGGATGGAATTGCCCCTGCTGTAGAAGATGAAGGACCAAATTGGAACATAGTCCTGAGCAAGAAGACCCCAAGAAAAGGAGAATCTGCCCTATGCCATTCATATATGTAAGTAGAGAACAACAAGACAGGCACACAGAGAGATGGATTTTGTTTCGTCAATGATCTATCTGAAACTTCTCCTTCTACTTCTTCTCTTGTCTATACCTAGTAGCATCACTGCTAATACTCAGCCTGACAGGATAACTCGGCCAAAACTCAGCCTCGCAGAGCTAACTCAGCAAGAAGCAGACCGAGTACACAGGCTCCCCGGGCAGCCAGAGGTGAGCTTCGAGCAGTATGCAGGCTATATCACGGTGAACGAGAGCCACGGGAGGGCACTCTTCTACTGGTTCTTCGAAGCCACCGAAGAGCCCGAGAAGAAGCCAGTCCTCTTATGGCTCAATGGAGGTACGTATGGTTAAATTCAATTCAATCACTGTCATGATATCATTTCATGAACTCTATGTCTTGTCTCATGTTTGAAACGTCCAATGGCGTACCAATTCTTCTAATAATAAATAAAACTTATTCTCTTTAGATTATAAGGAAGTTAATAAAACTAATATGGAAAAATTAAAAGAAAAAAGACACGAGTAGGATTACTAATGAGAAGCAAATTCTATAAAAATGTATATATAACACTATATTACGTTCTTTTCTCTATAAAAGTTGTTTCTTAACTAGAATTTCGACCAAAAAAAAATAGAACAATTTTTCTTTTTCGGTACAAGCTGATTTATGATAGCTTGGAAAATATTTTTAAAAATTTATATATACTTCTAGCTAATTAAATTGATTCGATAAGTTTTTTTTCTGTTAGAATTGCTTGCTGAATCATCTTGGTCAATATATATATATATATATAGATATATATGCATATATATAACTTCTTTGTTACTTGTGGAAAAAAAAAATTGGCCAATTACGCGGCTTCATACTTAATGACCAGCATTTTGTCTTTGCCTTTATTGTGATATATCTAAATATCTACTTCCATAAATTTCAAAATATCATAATATATATGCTCAGAAAAACAAACAAGATCATATGTCAAAATAGTACATCGATACACATCCTTGACTTAAAATCAAGATTTTTTTTTATTTAATTTTCATCAGTGAAACTTTTCATATCTTTTATTTTATATTTTCTTATTATCCTTTGAGCTCATTTTGTAACTTAAGAAAAAAATAGTAAAATTTGTCTATAAGATATACTCAATTACAGCTTATTAATTATCCCAAATGATTAATTAGTTATTTAATTTACATAAATTTTCTTGAACCTTGAAATGAAAGTGTGGGTGTCTTTTGTTTTTTTCTGTCTTGAATGCATGTAATGCAAGCTAGGGAGCATCAACCTCTCTGAGATTAACGATTTAACTATGACAATGAAAGTTTAGTGTAATTGTTAAATATAATCATAATTATATTTGCCTCACCAGTCTGGCACATTGTATATATTTACATCTATTTCGACGTAAACAACATTTACCAATCCATGAACATACAAACTAAATTCAACAAATTAAATTACTTTGACAATGATTAGCATGTTATCCTTTTAATTAATTGCTCACAGGCCTAACGCATAACGAATGGTTAAAGGTCCTTCAATAGAAAAGTGCCAGGCCTTACTCCGTTATCCGGCTTGCAAATAATTGTTTTTGTGTTTCGTGTGCATATTCAAACGCCATGTGAGCATGTTCATCATTTGGTTCTATGCGTACCGTTCCAAGCATCGTTTGTTCGTTGAACAACTTTCGGATCAATACCCGTGTTATTACCACTTGCCTTTCAAATCAAAAGCTACCTTAATTGGTTTCTTTCTTCCTTATAATCAAGAACCGTGCATTTTGGTCCAAGCTTGTGTCCATACAACTAACCGATATTGTGTAAAACTTCTACGAGTGATAATAACCTGTTGAAAGTTTGGGCATGTCTTGTCCATCATGAGAATAATAATGATCAATCCAATCCATGTCTTGACTTCTTAATTACAACAATTTTTGGTCCCCATTGATTTTGCGTAGTTTTCAAAATTGGTCCCCGCAAACAATAAATGAGCCAACCCATATTGCTCGTGGGGGTGGGGCAGAGTATACTGTGTGGTATTGGAAGGAAATACGAAGTTGCCCATATTTCTTACTCATGCTTTTTCGTTATTTAATGCATAATATTCAACACATTCGAAGAGATGGTCGGGTTAGAAGTTAATGTATCAGTAAATTTTAGTACTGATCGAATGGATCGACTTAAGGTTTCTCTTATTGCGTATATTTCTTGTCTTCATTATTCATATCGTTAACATACTGAGCCGAGTACATGTTCGTACATAATAAAGTGGAAGTCAGCTCTAACCATTCCATCCCCGTTAGCAAAACCTTGTTAATGGGAAATGTTTCAAAAGTAGTATGCATGTGTATATGTCGTAAAAAAGGTCAAAACCCTTCATTCTCTAAAGGTAGGTTGATCGGACAGCCCAATAACTATTCCATCTTAATCGTCCGTTGAGTCTGCGCTTTTGCATCTATAAAATTGAAAGGGTCCAGTTCGTCAAGATAGCAACTTGCAAGGTAGTCTATGGAGATACCTAGTGTACTATATATACTATGCACTGTGGCTTGGGCCTCGTGCTTGAAAATATGGCATTCCAGATCTATACTTTGTTCGTATATATACCTATACAGTGTCCGAAACTTAAATATGTTGCATATGTTTCATCTTTATAAATGGACGTTGCTTATGTTTTTCATGAAATATGTTATCAAAGTCGACAAAATCACATCAACCAAAAAAAAAGAAGTCCATAAAATCAAAGTCGTCAGAAATTTTTGAATTACTTAATTGTTATTCCCACATTATCCTTTTTGGGGGGATGAGATTGGATACTAAAAATATTTCAATTATGCTGAAAATTAAAACGGCCGGGAATCTAATGATTCAATGAAGAATAAAATAAAGGAAGACAAATGCAAAAACTAAACACAATTAGACAAAAGATAATGAGAAGGGATGTCACTGTCCCTAATTATATGATAGCGATTGATGATATATATAGAAAGAAATCTGTATAGCCGAATGCCATCAACTAATGATCAATGAACGTGGGTTGGTTCAAGCGGTTCGGCGCTTGTTCCGCTTAAGTATGGTCTCGGATTTGAGTCATTGTGAATATAAAAAATCCATGTTGGGAGAGTTTTATCCTTTAGTGGGCTGACCCGGCTCAACTGGATTAGTCGGGTCAATTGAGCTTCCGGATATCAGGTTTACACCAAAATAATAATAATAATAATAATCGGGCTAGCTAAATTTCTTGCTCATTCAGGTTGACCATATAAGATTACTTCTGTTTTTTTCTTTTTTCCTTTCACTTTGGTGAAACATACGGGGTGATCCTTTTAAAAAAAAATATGACAACCTTTAAAAAAATTAAAAATAGAGCTTGATTATTTATCCATTGTATGGTTGGTTATATTTTCAGGTCCGGGGTGTTCCTCTATTGCATTTGGAGCAGCTGAGGAGATTGGGCCTTTCTTTCCTCAGAAGGAACAACCCATCCTTAAGTTCAACCCTTATACATGGAATAAAGGTTTACGCAAAATCAATAATGGGGATTTCAAATCCATTTGACCTTTCGACTCTTCCCTAACAGCATATTGAAATATAAACCTAATTAAGTCTGATGAATGCTGCTCTGTAAAATTAATGTTCCCTTATTCAGCCGCCAATTTGTTGTTCCTGGAATCGCCCGTTGGAGTCGGATTTTCATACACCAACACGAGCTCAGATATACTTGAACTTGGAGACACAATCGCTGGTAAATATATATTTTGACCACATGCATGGTCGATATGATGATCAAGCCATGCATTTATTCTATTTTATATGGATAAGTATCCTTTATTGGTATCAACAATAATGATAAGTATATTTTGTTTTTGTGATGTGGTTAACTAGCTAAGGACTCGTACACATTTCTCATCAACTGGTTCCGAAGATTTCCACAATTCAAGTCCCATGATTTCTACATTGCTGGAGAGAGCTATGCCGGTGAACATTCCCTGCCATGAATTTCATTCAAAGAATGATTTAATTCTTGCAATTGGGTTTCTTCAAAGGACCCTGAGCTATGGAGGCTTTGCAAAAGATGCGCTTTTGACCGAACTAATGACCCGTTATGTGACTCGTGATAAACTTGAGATGATTTATGATCATTTCAAAATGATGAGTCGTGTGGAAAGCAAATTAATTGTTACGTATTTAGCCACGCATCTTACTTTATCCGGTTTCCGGGTGATGGTTTTAGTAATTCCTTTGTCGAAGATATGTAGTCTTTGTTAAAGGTTATTTATATATTGAAATATGGATATGCACATTCTTGTAGGACACTATGTTCCGCAGCTCTCTGAGGTCATATTTGACAACAACAAAATTGTTGCAAAAGAAGATTACATTAACTTGAAGGGTTTCATGGTCAGTTATATATCATTTTCCTTATTTATTTATTTATTTATTTGGTTTACAACAGTAATGACATTAATTATTCAATTTGGTTTGCAGAAAAAGGGGAATATAATGAAATTGCATGTGGAAATTCTATCGTAAAATTATTTTGTGTTATATATATATATATATATTGTTGAAGTAGGAACAACTACTTCAATTTAAGATGAATCTGATCATGGCATGTCAATCTTCCAGATAGGTAATGCAGCGTTGGATGAGGACACAGACCAGACAGGAATGGTCGATTACGCGTGGGACCATGCGGTGATGTCCGATGAACTCTATGCAGACTTAAAGCTCGAATGTGACTTCAGCAAGCGGAACCAATCTACCAAATGCGACATGGCCATCATGCAGTACTTCGACATTTACAGGATCATTGACATGTACAGCTTGTACACTCCCGTCTGCATTAGCAACAGTAGCACCGGTCGACCCCGTCAGCTCCCTTTTGTCCGTGGCGCAGTTCCGAGCATACTCTCTAAGTTTGTGAGTGCACTTGCCCCGTATAAATTTGTTTTCTCTTACGTGCTTGTAATTTAATTAATGGACTCTTACAAAATTAATAGATCATTTTTCCACGATGATTCTATTTCATTATACCCCTATAATTAGTTAGTTCGTGTCAAACGTAACATTAGATTATTTTGTCAGACTGAGGATACCGTGGAAGTGCAACACATATGATGATGTTAAATTATATGTTGTATATCCATGATGAAAGTAGAGTTGTTATAGGGAACCAAACTGCATTGATCTTTTCCTTTGGAAGTTGAGAATCTAGCTAGATGCATGATATATAAGACTATTCTGATTCTGAATATGGATTTGCAGGTACGATGGTACGAGAGACCGGAGGGTTATGACCCGTGCGCATCAGAGTACACCGAGGCCTACTTCAACCGACCTGATGTCCAAGCTGCGCTGCATGCAAATACCACAAAAATTCCATATCCATGGGTTTCCTGCAGGTAAGAAACTCAGTAGCTTTCTGCTCAAATGCATTCCAATATATATATATATGCGTGTTTAATCTTAGAGTTGATATTAAAGCATGTTAGATCGATAAAAGGTTTTTGTATAGCTTTTATTTCTCTACTTGCACTTGTAGTATGCATATATCCTTCTGGAATGATGCTCCGATGTCGATTCTTCCCATAATCAAGAAGCTAAGAGCTGGAGGTCTTCGGATATGGGTCTACAGGTACACAAACTTCATATTATATATCATCTGTTGACAATTGACCTCATTCGATGACTCATGTGAAATATCACGATTAATCGGTCTAACTAAGAAAATTTTTCGACAAAAATTTGTTGGCAGTGGAGACACTGATGGAAGGGTCCCAGTGACTGGAACAAGATATACATTGAGGAAGCTTGGGCTCAAAACCGTTGAAAAATGGACTCCTTGGTACAATCGCCAACAGGTAATAAGATACTCGTCTATTTCATACAATCAAGATTTCAAATTCAATTATCATCTTTTGTAAATCGAGATTCCAGATTCGATTGACACCCTCGGTCCATTATTAGGTTGGTGGATGGACAGTAACCTACGACGGGCTGATGTTCGTGACAGTAAGAGGAGCAGGGCACCAAGTCCCCACATTTGCCCCAAAGAGGTCTCTACAACTTGTCAGACACTTCCTGGCCAATGAGAAACTGCCATCTGCACCCTTCTAGCCAGCATTTTCTGATGAATCATCGTCAATAGATTCTTGTTCGTGATTTTATAATCATAAAAACAACAGAAAACAGAAAGAAATTAAATCAAAATAAAATCCATCCTCTGTACAGCAAGTCTCTTTTGCCTGGTCCTCATAGGCCGTTTGTACGAGGAACAACTCGATGAAATAAATATTCATGATTTAATCTTTCTTATGGCTAGATTTTCAATTTTTTCTCTTTTTACTATAGACAATAGACTGTCCGCCGCAAGAGTTATTGATGATATCAAGTCGAAGTACGTACTGGAAGATATATAGTGGCAGGTCCTTTTGAAGATTTCACATTTAATTTATCTGTCTTGACATGAAATAATAATAATTAGTTTAACTGCAACTAAAAATCCCTCTAAGATTTTCTATGGCCGGTCCGACTAACTAGTAATTTGAGCTTGAATTTTTTATAGGGAAGAAAAAAAATTCAAACGAAATCAATGGAACATGGGTTACCGCGGCTTGCTCCCATAAATAAGAAAAAGAAAAATTTGTGACCTGTGAAGTGATTTTTTTAGGATGATGATCTCATACCTCTCAATTTTTCACTAGCCACCCTTAATAATTGTACGTGGTTATGAAACTGGAAGAGGATATCGAAATCCAATTTGATAGATCAAAATAAAAACCAGAAATCTGAACAATTTTTCTCGAAAATCTCAGCTAAGATTGTAAAATATTTTTCTCATAGATCACTTCTATGAGAAAAAACGAAAGGAATGCATTAGTAAGTTAAAATCTTAATTACAAAACAGAATGCCCCTATACATACAGAAAAGTTGCACGCCAACTTGTTTGGACTTTATCAAATTTTTTTTTTTTGGATAAGTAATGAACTTGAAGCTTAGCATAAACCGAAAGCAGAAACACAACAATGGCAGAAGGAACTTCGTACCTTAATTGTGCTTTTTTGCATTTTGGAGAAACTGGAGAGTTCAAAAGTGGTTTTTTTTGTAATCTTAGATTACTTTTAAGGTTAGTATCCGGAAATATTAAAAAATCTAACATATAATTGTATTGAGAGTTTAATAGTTATTTAATTTTAGGTTAAACTTGAGAATATAAAAGAATGTATTTAAGCAAAATGATTTTTTTCCAAAATATCATTCTATACATATTTTTCAATATACGAAATTACAAGAAAATACATAATGCTTATATAAAATTTAGAGGAAGCTGTGGAATTGACCAAATACTTGAACATTTTGATTGAAAGATCATTCATCAAGTTTAAAGAAAAATGTGCAGGAAGTAGAACCATGTTTTTAACTCATAAAAGTAACTCTATTTGAAGAGAGAGGGTGGGAGATCCGAGGGGAAATGCCACCCAAACGAGATCGCCGACCATGGCGCTGTCGGAGGTGGTGGTGGCTGGTACCGATGGAGCTGCCTCCACATACTCCCATCACCCCCACCTCAACTTATTATTTTTCGATCCAATTCCTTTTTTTATGGGCCGGTTCAACTAGCGACTAGCTTATTAAACTAATCGATCTTTTCGGACATGTGGTGAATGTTGATTTGGACATCAACGACCCTCTAAATTTTTTGAAATTTAGATGTGACCGAATAAACTTGTGACGCGATTGAAAAATCTGGAGATAAAATAATATTTAAATGTCAACAGATTTTATATATATATAAAAAAATTAACTTACTATACCATCAATAGTATAAGAGCGCGTACCATCTTAGAATTTGCCTAAATTTTTGGATTTTTTTTTTTTGGCAAGAGAATTTATGGATTGCCACTATATTTGCACGATGTGGTCCACGTGTATCTGATTGCCTCAGCCAATCTCCTCCTTCGAGCTTCTTGCAAGATCCAAGAAACTTTCTCCTTTGGGTGCATGGGCTTTATCTAATTGGATGAGTTAGTCTCCCCACTTTGGGCCTCTGGAAAACACTCGACCAATAATTTCGCGATATCAGTAGACACGCTCAAACCGTTAACTTTGCGAAGTAGGAAAAATGAGGGTAGAAAATTTATGAGTTATGAGTATAATTTAACATCGAACGAGGCTAAAGTTACCAAGTAAGTGGATCTTACATTCATAAATCATATGAAAATAATGATAGTAATTACGCAAATTTAAAATTTCAAGAAGAAAAAAACCAAAATCAAAATTTTGATTGGTCCTTACCAGTTTACCAACCATGACACGTTCTGACTGGCTTGCGTGCGTGGTGGCAAGTAGCAGCAGGGACGGTCAGCGCCCGAGAAGTGAAGTGAGTCAAAGCGACAGCGATTCACCACTTCGTCCGAGTCATGGCCACCGCTCATGACGATGGGAAGAAGAGGAAGAAGACAGGCAAGGAGCTTTCTGATTCGTGCTTCACATTCCAACATCTTAAGAACACTCGAAGGCAACCCTTTTTTCTTTTTCTTTTTTTTTTTACTTTTTGAGTCTTTCCTATGAAAATGCATGGTGGTTTTGTATGTGGAATGTTTGTTGAGCATCTGGTAGGGCCGAATAATATTTGACACGACATGATTACGCGATTTGGATATGACACGGAGTTAAACGGGTTCCGGTTGGGCTTTTTTATATTCGGTCTAAACGGATCCAATCCGTTTGTTAATAAGCGTGTCTTCCTGGCGGAGGAAGAGCGGGTCGTCATCATCCGCTTCGGCCACGACTGGGACGACACCTGCATGCAGGTAACGTTAAACAACTCGATCCCTTCCCTTGCCTTCCATTCATACTCTGCTCCATCTTTTTCTCACATTTCAATCGAATGCGGTTGAATCGATATTCGCGGTCTGGCCCATTGCCCGTGATGCCTCTCTTCTTGTTATGATTCGTACCTAATTTTTGCTGACGCAGAATTAGCGGATGGTGAAGGTTCCATGGTTTACGATTATCGAAGTGTAATGGTATTACCAAAAATATATCATATCGGGTTGATGTTAATTATGAATTGCGGTGCACGCTGTAGTTCGTCGGATTCAATCATTTCAATGGACGATTAACCGGAAATTTTTTACCATCCCTAATAAAGGGTGCGATTAAGTCCTCTTGAAGGATTCCTGGAGCTTGCCCCCCCCCCCCCCCCCCCCCCCCCCCCCGGCCAAACAAGGGAGTTCTCATCCAATAGTGACAGTCTCTTGGTCTTGAATGGTCTATAGCCCGTTGTCGTCTGAGACAAACTATCGCTGCAAAAAATGTTGATAATTTGTTAGTACAGTTTCAGTCTATTAGGGTAGTAATCACGTAAAAAAAGGAACCGATTCTCGCAAAGTATAATCTTTGACTCGACAAATAGATAATTGCCAGACTCGAGAAATGAATGACTAGCAAAGTTTCGGTACATCGACAAAATTATCTGCTGCTGAAATCAATCCTGAGAGGAGGTCCAAATCCCGAAAATTTGCACGTTGCATAATCAGAGAACGTAGTAGTTTTGCTTTGGGCCAGAGGGCGTGAGTGATAACACCGTAGGCTATAGTTACTTGGAGGATTTTATTATTGGAGATTGGAAGGCTAGGCTAGTCTAGAAAAGCAAATAGAAAATAATATATATATATATATATATATATATATCTTTTTTTGATGAATAAATAAAAAACAAATAAATAAATCTAAAATCTAACCCAAAAACAAATAAATAAATCTAACCAACAGCAGCTTCACACGTGTGGAGAATGCTTCGGATTGCTCAGTACCCCAAGTGGGGAGGGAAGTGGGGCGCGTGTGAACGGCGCAATCGAAATTGCTAGACTGAGAAGCCCTCCTTTTCCCCTCGGTCGTCGTCTCCGTCTCCTTGCTGCTGCTGCTTGTCGCTGCCGCCTTAGCAAATCCCACCTTGAAGGGGGAAGAAAGCCCAAAGCCTAATCGCGAGAGTTGGGGAGAGAGAGAGGGAAGTTTGGTGGTGAACGATGTCGTATCTTCTGCCGCATCTGCACTCGGGATGGGCTGTGGATCAGGCCATCCTGGCCGAGGAGGAGCGCCTCGTCGTCATCCGATTCGGCCACGATTGGGACGAAACCTGTATGCAGGTATCGCAAAAATTGAGCTTGAAAATTGATATCGAGTTCGATTGAATTGTGATTGATTCCCTTCCCCATCTCTTCCTCTCCGAGTTAGGGTTTCTTGCCTTCTGCTGTTCTCTTCGCTGCTCCCGATCACCGATATAAGGGCTCTTGGCTGCTGAAATCTCTACTTTTGAGATGGTCTTGGAACGATTTCTTTGCTTGGCGTTGATTGAAATTATTAGAATACAAGGTCAATCACTTTCGCTTTTATTCAATTTTCCTCTGTTTCTCAAGCGTTCAGCTGCCTTGGATTCCTACCCCCCATTTCTATTGTGCAAAGCAGCCTCTTTGGTTAATTAATAATCAAGAGCCCATCTAGGTGTTCAGCTGTATCTTATGTAATATTGAAATTGAGTGATCTTGAAATCTGCTGTCAGGGGTATAGGATTGGTCTGCACAAGTCATGGAATTCCGCAACATACTTCGTGTTTGTTTTTCGGATTCTTTGCTCAGTCAACCCTTACAGCTCATGACAAATAATTTTGAGAAAGGGCATAATCAGTGATGAGTTTACAATACATTTATCTGTACATTTCATTTCAGCCACTGGAGTTGTGTTCCATTCTAGATTGAATAAATATTGAAATAAGGCTATCAATATTATTATTGGCAGTAGTTTCATTGTAGGGATGGGATATTGCCATAACTTTGTAAATCCAAGGCCGCATTATCTTGCCCCGCTGGAACTGTTTAGCTTGACTGGATTTATCGCCCTCCAATTTAGTGTAGTTTGACTCTGGATTATGGGCTTTAAAACGGTTCGGGTATGAAGTGGTAGTTTCTCTTATGATCGGTGATGTAGTAAAGCTGTTGAATCGTTTGGAAGTTGGAGAGAAGGTTCTTTGATAGCCACCAGCTCCGGTGTTCTTTTGTTGAAATCCTCTTACTTGAAGGCTTGTTTTTTGATCGAGCTGTATCATGTTTTTTACACGCATGCGTCATTTCTGATTTTTTTCGTTGCAGATGGATGAAGTGCTTGCATCTGTAGCCGAGACCATAAAGAACTTTGCAGTGATATACCTAGTGGATATCACGGAAGTGCCCGACTTCAACACCATGTACGAGCTCTATGACCCGTCCACGGTCATGTTCTTCTTCAGGAACAAGCACATAATGATTGATCTTGGGACTGGTAACAACAACAAAATCAACTGGGCCCTAAAGGACAAGCAAGAGTTCATAGATATCGTGGAGACGGTGTACAGAGGTGCGAGGAAGGGCCGTGGTCTTGTCATTGCTCCTAAGGACTACTCTACCAAATACCGTTACTAAAGGCCGTTTTTGTGCGGTGCTTTCAGTTTCTCAGAAACTAATGAGATTCCATTAGTTGAACTTTGCTTTATCTACTCTACTCGGGTGCTGATTGATTTTAATACAAGCATCTTAAGTTCTATTGGCTAATTTCGAGTGTACTCTGAGTCTGTCTCGTGGAACACTTGATGTGTTTCATTTGTATCAGCAAATTTAGTTTTCAGTGATGTTCCAACTTTGATGCGGATGGCATGAATAGATAGTAAACTTGCCCCTTCAATGAATATGTATGGTAATTACGTATGAGAGACCTAGAATGTTTATGATAGATAATGTATGGTAATTACGAATGAGAGACCTAGAATGTTTATGATAGCTACTGTTATCAATTGTGGTACAGCCTATACTGAGTTGCCCTATCTTCATTCCTTGTCATTGCCGACAGCTGCAATTAGTTCCACGATCGCCATCCCGATAAGAAACCATGTGAACCCAGCCAAAATCACCTGCAACCATGAACTGTTCACGATCTCCAGTGCCAATGATCCCCCGATATGATCTTCGAGTCTACCTATTTTCCCCCCTCCACTGTATAACTTCACTATAGCCACAGCAATGGCGGATGTACAGAACGGGATTGCCAATCTTATCGGACTGACCTTTCCCGGGCTGTAGTCTGCATCGTTGCGCCCTTTCTCTCGTTCCTTGGTGTTTGAAAGTCTTGAGGTGGCTTTCGGGGTAGGTATCTCCTTGGTGGCCGGTGGAAGTGCATGATTCGAAGGGATCCAGTACTCGTCGTGGAATGAGTGATTAGATTTGATCTGATGGACCTTTTTCCTTGCAGCTGCAGCATCACGGAGTTTTCTGATGTTTGGATCGTCAAGTTTTCTGGTTGATCGCGTGAGCTCTTGGGGTCCACTGCTGGTGGGTGCTCGCCACTGTAGCCAGTTTGAGAGCGACCGGATCGCATGAATGGCTGAGAACCTTGCTTCCCTTTGGAGGTCCGTCTGCATATTAAGAGATCAAATTTCAGAGAGCAGTCGGGATGGAATATGCTTTTGATTCATGAAAATGGACAAGGAACTAACCTCGGTGTTTTGCGTAGCAGATTTCTCCGCCACGTCCTTAACTCGGCTTTGGAATTTCTTCACCTCGACAAATATGTTTGAGACACGCGAACCAACTGCATTACTTGTACCAACTCTGACATTGCCTCGCAGTTGCTTAGACATCAGAAATTCGAGAGCAGCGAGGTCCGATCTCTCCACAAGACTGCATTAAGTTTGATAAAGATCAATAATAAAGAAGACTAGAAAAATCAACCCAGATCTAATAGTGCTAGATCAGAAATTCCAGCATGTAAACAGGCTGCTTTTCATATTTAGTCAGTCTCCGTAAATCTCTATTGATTCCTCTTAGGAAGCAAGATTACTTACGAAATGCAGTCCACTGGACATGAGCCGATGGCTTCTTGGATCTTATGCTCGGGATCTGCCCACTGTGCGACGACGCGTGCTCTTCCATAAACCGACTCAATAGCAAAGGTCTTCCCAGCAAACAAGGCGCACTTCAAGCAGCCCACGCACTTGACTTCATCCACGAAAACTGCCCTCTGCTCGCTCTCCGAGCCGAGCCACACCGAATAAAGAGGCCTTCCCGTGTATCCTCGTAGTTCAGACAACTTTGCTAGCTCCTGCATATCATATACCCAGTCAACCTTACAGTAAGTCATTCCTCGATGATTTTTATATATCAGTGACTGCCTATGGTCATTTTGTATTCTTCAAATACAATCTAAGAGTCGAGTAGGCAAGTTCTTGCCCAACCCTGGGGTTAAACGAATCATATCCCAAAACTTGATTGGTATGGATGATCAATCATATAACTATGAACGCGGAACCTGCGAGAATCTATTGTTTATACGCCCCGGACTGTTGGGGAACTCCTTGTGCATCTTGTTGGAGCACAGGACAAATTCTGTGCTACAGAGAGTTCGCGTGATGTGAGTTAGTAGTAACCGAATATACTAGCCTTGTCATAAGCCAAGCGAGAGTTCGGATCCGATAGGAGTGCATAAGCCTCGTTGAGGATGATGGACATGTCGTGGCCCGTAGGCCCAGCGATGTCGGGGTGGCACCTCTTCTGGAGAGAGCGGTAGGCCAGCTTTATCTGGGACTGGGTGGAGGAGCTGTCGAGCCCGAGGAGCTCATACAGGTCGAAGTCCGTGATCGAAGAAGACGAGGTAGAAGCCTTGCAACGGACGAACAACTTCCTCGGAGCGGTAGAGCCAGCAAGAAGATTAGACTTCGTTCGGTATGATGAAATTCTGGTTGGGAGAGTCGAAGGTGTTGGAGCGTGGAGGAAGAGGCATGTTGCAGGCATTGTTCTATCCAAACAAATTACGGACAGAGAGAGAGAGAGAGAGAGAGAGAAGAAAATGGAACTTTTGTGTCGACTCTACGAACTTAGATATTTTTGGGGAAATTGTTCTTTCTCGGGAGATATTTTGTTTTAGTCACTCATTCCCAACAAGTACCTATCGAAGTGGTTCGATTAGTCGGGACACGCTGTCCCGTTTGGAAAATTCTACCATTCTTGTCATGAACGGCTTAGTAGGTATGAAATCCATTTTCATGTATTGATTCAATAAGTGGCAGATCCCCATGAACCGTTCATATTATGAACGTAAAATTTTCCAATCCAACATCGAAGGATTGTACTGCCAAAACTCTATTCTACTATCTCGGGCGCAAGATTTTCCATCCTATTTCGAAGGTAGAATGCATCCGTACGACCTCTCATCCATTAGATCTAAAGTTCAACGGCCGGGACGAGCCATATCATACGAAACCGATCATGTCAGAAATGTACAAGCTGCAGTATGGTAAGGTGAAATTTTGGTTGAGTATATCCATCCATTCTATGGTAATTAATTTTGACAGTGGAAATCAGTATCAGTTAGCTGCAATATCACATAAATGACTCTCCTCATCTTCCATATCACCCTTAGACGATGGTCTCACTTGGCTTAGGATAAGATCCAACATCCTGTAAATCCCTTCCGAACTCGGATGCGTCTTGTCATGCGCGATGAACCGGTGAACAGAACCGCACGACTCGACACAACTGAACCCTGCTGACTTCTTCAATCCCCTCCTCTCCATCTCTTCTCTCATCACCTTTGCCTCCTCCCATCTCTTCACCAATGCATAAGCGTTTGATAACCCGACATACCTCCCGTCATGATCGGGCTCTAACTCTATGAGCCTCCTCCCCACGATCTCTGCAATATCGAGCCTCCCATGGTTCAAGCAACCATTGAGTAGAGCACCGAGCATCGAGCCCGTGAGCTCCAGAGGGATTTTTCTGAGAAACTGGTAGGCCTCCTCGATTCTCCCCGATCGCGATAGTGCATCAATGACGCAGGCGTAATGCTCGCTCTTCGGCTCCATTCCGTGCCTTTTAAGGCTTTCGAGGAAATAAAAGGCTTCCCTCACTAATCCACCGTGGGCACACGTGCTTAGGAGGCACAAGTACGTGATCTCGTCGGGAACTATCCCAACCCTCAGCATCTCTGTGAAGAGATCAAGCGACTCAACTACCAGCCCATGCGTCGCAAGCCCTCCAATCATAGCATTCCAGAGCAGCACATCCGTCCGCTCCGCCCGGGCACCACGGAAAACTGCCATCGCCTCATCAATGGCCCCGCACTTGGCGTACATGTCCACGAGGGAAGTCCGGAGTGCCAAGGTTAAGGGCAAGCGATTCTCAGATAAGTACTGATGCATGAGCCGTCCTCTCTCGATCGCACCAAGGTGGGCGCAGGCAGACAGCACGCTCACCATCGTCACATCATTTGCTCTGGGCCCCACCGCCCGCATCCTCTCGAACAAGGCCATCGCCTCACTGTACTCCTTGGCTTTCACGTACCTGTCGATCAGGGAGCTCCACGACACAACGTCCCGCTCGGGCATGGATTCGAACAGAGCCCGCGCCAATCCCATATCTCCACACTTTGCGTACCCATCCAACATTACATTCCACGAGACCACATTCCTCTTGGGAATTCCGTCGAACAACTTGCGCGCACTCGCTATGTCCCCGCAGGAAGCGTACATGTGGATCAGCGAGTTGGCGATGAACCGATCGGGTTCGAGCCCCGACCTAGCCACCTGGCAGTGGACGGCGGCCCCGTGCTTGCGGTCCAATAACCGGGCGGTGGCCTTCGCGAGGAACGGGTAAGTCAGATGGTCGGGCGAAGCTTCGGCCCTCAGCATCCGAACAAAGACCAAAAGAGACCTGCTGGGATTCCTGCTCTTCGAGTAACCTCTGATGGTCGTGTTCCAGTAAAAGGTTGCCGGGTTCGGGAGGCTAAGCAAGAAACGGTGAGAGTAATCGACGTCGCCGGAATCGGAGAGGGAAGAAAAGGAGATCACTCTCGACGCAAAAGTGTCTTCCTCTGAGAGGCCCAAAGTGATGAGCAGGGAGTGGACCCGCTTCAGATCTGCCATTGTTTTGCATTTGTCGAGAAGGGCGAGGAGGGTTTGGGCTGTCGGACAATGGCTTTTACAGAGGTGTGATGCATTCAGCATTTACAAAGAGCTCAGCAGCTTCAATGGCGGGAATTTCTATCGTCTCCTCAAAGAACTTCCTTTAAAAATCAGTCCAACAACTTCCGTTTGAGCTCTGTTCCAGTCGATAAAAAAAAAAAAAGTTCACTTAAGGTTCGATTTTCCCCAAGTCATTTTCCGGATAAGTCGTGATACCGACATTGGCTCGGGTCGTGACTCCGGCCTCTGCTACCTTTTGCCCACTGAAGCTTTACGACTCTATCGTGGCCGGGACCATATATCTAGCAGGGTCATCATATTTGTTGATCCTAGCGAAGGCTAGAGCTCTAGCGAAA
The DNA here is from genome assembly GCF_007655135.1 of Punica granatum. NCBI lineage: Eukaryota > Viridiplantae > Streptophyta > Magnoliopsida > Myrtales > Lythraceae > Punica > Punica granatum. The sequence continues at coordinate 28,165,104 of NC_045128.1, forward strand.
TGCTGCAGAATGCCTTGCCGGGTTTCTGGCGCTCGTGATATCTTTAGTGAGGTCTCCTATGGACCATGACTCTAACGCGAGCCAAATTTAAATTGTTATGGAATTGGTAACGATAAAGCATGCGGATAACAACCTCGGCACATAGGTTCCTTTGAACATGTGAACGAGCAATATTTTCACGTTGCACTACCAATGCTAATGACTACTTTTCTCCATATGCAAAAAGATTTTGAAAAACTTAAAAAAGGAGTCCTAAGATATATATATATATTTTCACCAACAAGAATCTCGCCATAATCATCATTCTTTTTTTGGTCCAAAGAAAAAGGAAAGGAAACGCAATGTTAGGTTAGCCATATACGTGGATCCTACCTCAAATCTGATACTAGTTTCGACTAGAAACTATTATGAAAAAAATATTGATATTAATGCATCGGACGCCCATCATTTTTCATCGGCAATCGGGGTTCACAAATGGTGTTAACATGATTAAAAGCCATTCCAAAAAAAAGATATGCCGATTTTTTTAATTCATCTTTGATGTAAATTCTAATTAGAAACTATTATGAGGAAGATTTTGATATTCACGAGTCACATACCATCAAGTTTCATCGACAAGCAGGGTCCATAAATGGTGTAAAGTGCCCCCCGCCATTTCTTTTGTTCGACAAATTAATCATGACGATAGTAGCAACACCTTCCCCATACTTTCTGGAACATGAGATCAAAAACATCAGATCAGTTGATTCGATCCATAAAACAGGGCGCATGGCACGACAACATTGTGGTTTGATTGACCGGCTAAAACAGGAAAAACTGAGGCAACGGTACACAACATCTGAATAGAGTCAGGGTGTTCAAAAGCATCAGATTAGCCAAAACAATAGCTGTGGATAGGAGCTTTCCGAAAACAAGTGGATAAAAACAGAGAAAACCGTTAGTGCAGATCCACCGCTTTTGTTGGTCCTGAATTTACTGACAATTCTGTCGATCACGACGAAACTCATCGTGATATTTAAGTAACTGTTGAACTGATTAAATCGACCTAATACAAAATGATAGTGAAGAAAAGAATTCAACAGTGTTCTTAACTGTATCTTAACTTGATCGGATCGGGCAATCAACTGTTACCGTATGGAGAGCAATCTTTCACTTCTTAAGTGATATGTAGTGACACGGGCCGCCGAATAGAATCTTGAAGCTGTCTCTAGATCGGCTCCAGTCCTCCTCGGTTTTCATTTGCCAGTATATTTAGGGGTGCGTGATTTTCCGCTTTTTAGTATGGCAGGAGGAGCATTTGTTTCAAGTGGTGGAGGGAACTATGAAGGTCGTGTCACTGCTAATGTTGTTATCACTTGCATTGTTGCGGCCATGGGCGGTCTCATCTTTGGATACGATATCGGAATTTCAGGTCTTAGCTTGGATCTCTCCATCGATTGCTCATCATAGATAATGTCCCACATGTTTCCTACAGATCAATTACACTGAAGAAGATTTATTTCTTCGCTTTTTCTTAATTATATGTTTCTTGCAGGAGGAGTGACTTCAATGAGACCGTTCTTGCAGAAGTTCTTCCCCGCCGTGTACAGAAAGGAGACTAGCCCGAAACTTCGTGAGAACAACTACTGCAAGTTCGACAGCCAACTGCTTCAGCTGTTCACCTCGTCTCTCTATATTGCGGCGCTGATAGCCTCCTTCTTTGCCGCCACAGTAACGAGAAGGTTCGGACGGAAATTATCCATGGTTTCTGGAGGAGTGATCTTCCTTGCTGGAGCAATCCTCAATGGTGCTGCAGTGAATGTTGTGATGCTTATCATCGGCCGTATATTCCTTGGTATAGGCGTCGGATTCGCCAATCAGGTACTCCAGTTCACGATTCTTTATCTTTTCAATAGTTCGATTTGATATGCGTTCTTTTATATGCTTCATAATACGTCTGATAGTCGGATTCTTCTACATTTATGCTAGTCTGTGCCAGTCTACCTGTCTGAAATGGCACCACCAAAAATTAGAGGAGCCCTGAACATGGGATTCCAGTTGGCCGTCACAATCGGAAACCTAGCAGCGAATGTGATAAACTATGGGACTAACAAAATCAAGGGGGGATGGGGCTGGAGGGTCTCACTCGGTCTCGCGGGTGTCCCTGCTCTGATGATGATCATCGGATCCATCTTCCTGCCAGACACTCCCAACTCGCTCATCGAGAGAGGCTTCCATGAAAAGGCAAGAGCCATGTTGCAGCGGATCCGCGGCACCCCTAATGTGGACGAGGAGTTCCAAGATATGATCAGCGCCAGCGAGGCCGCAAAGTTGGTTCGGCATCCATGGAAGAACATCAGACAGCCAAGATATAGGCCTCAACTCGTCATTAACTCCTTGATCCCAGCATTCCAGCAGCTCACTGGCATTAATGTCATCATGTTTTACGCACCGGTCCTCTTCAAGACAATAGGATTCGGAGACGATGCGTCACTCATGTCTGCTGTTGTCACGGGCACTGTGAACGTCCTATGTACTTTTGTCTCGATAGTCCTGGTGGACCGGCTCGGAAGAAGGTTTTTGTTCTTGGAAGGTGGAATTCAAATGCTTATTTGCCAGGTAATTAAAACATTAACTGTCACTGCACTTATTTATCTTAATCCTAGGATGAAGTTCGGGATGATTGACAGCGATTTTTCGATGAAATCTCGTAGGTTGCTGTTGGGGTTGTCCTAGGATTGAAGTTTGGGGATTCCGGCAGCCTATCAAAAGGTTTTGCCGATTTTGTGCTAATCCTGATTTGCTTCTATGTGGGGGCATTCGCGTGGTCATGGGGCCCGTTGGGTTGGTTGGTTCCAAGCGAGATATGCCCCCTGGAGATCCGATCGGCCGGGCAGTCGATCAACGTATCCATGAACATGGCCTTCACGTTCCTGATAGCCCAAGCTTTCCTCACGATGCTCTGCCGTATGAAGTTCGGCCTCTTCTTCTTCTTCGCCGCCTTCGTGGTAATCATGACCGTCTTCACCTACTTTTTTGTACCGGAGACGAAGAATGTCCCCATTGAAGAGATGAACAGAGTGTGGAAGGCGCATTGGTTCTGGGGCAGTTTCATTCCCGATGACGCTCCAGGGTTGGCGCTCGGCGAAGTACCGACTAGCAAAAACACTTGATCGACAACGACTTTGGGTAGGTCGTTGGGTTTTATTATTCGATTTTGGTTGATCGATTAGGGCTTAACTCTGGTGAGACTTTGAGAGATAGTTTGTGCACTTTAATTAGATTGAAAAATAAAATTTCTAATGAGATGAATGCAGAAAGGGATATCTTGTTGGCCCTCCAATTTGCATCTGATTTTTATATATGTAGACACGAGTGTTGGGCCGGTTTCTCTCCTATATAGAGAATAGTGAGGGTAGGTGTTGGAGATAGTCCCACATAGAAAAGTTGAGAGGAAATTCATAGGTTTATAATCCATAAGTTTATAAGAAATAATGGTCTAGCAATCCATTAGCTTAAGCTTTTGAGTTACGGATGGGTCCGAGTCCAAAGTAGGCCTGTGAATTTTTACTAACAAGTGGTATCAGAGCCCAAAGTAACAATTCTGGAGAAGCGCACACGCTATGCGTGGAAACCCACATCACACCAAGGCCCGAGTGTAGAATTCGTGACTAGTGAAGGGCCTAACAATTGGTATTCGAGTCCGGAAGTGGAAGTCCGGCTCGAAGTCCTCCATATAGTCGAGAAGGGGGGAATTGTTGGGCCGATTTCTCTCCTATATAGAGAATAGTGAAGGTAGGTGTTGAAGGTAATTTCACATAGAAAAGTTGAGAGGAAATTCATAAATTTATAAGAGATAATGGTCTAGCAACCCATTAGCTTAAACTTTTGAATTGCGGATGGATCCGAATTCGAAGTAGGCTCGTAAATTTTTCCTAACAATGAGAAAATTTCATGAAGGTTAGCAGCCCAGCCCAAGCTGCGGGGCGTGTTGCGGGAATTCATTCCACGTGAAGAAAAGGATTTCGAGACTTGCCCACTTACACTCAACCAAATGTGCAAGTCTCGGTAAAGTACTGATGTTTGCGATTTGACGTGTTATTTTATTATGACACATGTCATATAAGAACAAAATAGATATTCACCATACAAATATTTGGTGGATAATTGGTTTACGATATATTATTTGAAATAATACAATAATTTAAGATAATTTGTATCCAATTAAATCCAAAAGATTTTAGAAGACTCCAGAAGATTCTAGGAATACCTTATGTAGCTAATTATCTATTTAAAAAATGAATAATTATCTACAACCGACCAAACATATAAGAGCATACAAATTACTAGTCTCTCTCTTCTCCACTATAAATAGAAGACTCCTCTTCAGAAGTGAGAGAGGAGAAGAGGGCACAAAGACCTGTAAAAGCTTTGCAGGAGTCGACTCTTGAAATCCTCTCGAAGCCTTGCCGAACCAAACGCCCGAAGGCCCCAGTGGTTCCACGAAGCTCCCTCAAAGAGACCAAGGTACACCAGCCCTTGCTCGAGACCCCATATCGAAGTCAAGTCCGAAGGCCCCGGTGATTCCACGAAGCTCCCTCAATGAGACCAAGCTACACTAGCCCTCGCTCGAGTTTCTACCTCGGATCAAGCCCGAAGGCTCTGGTGGTTCCAGGACGAACATCCCTCGAGGAGACAAAGCTATGCAACCCTCGCTCGAGACCTCTCATCCGATTCAAGCCCGAAAGCCCCAGTGTAAACAATCATCATTTGACGAGAACAAGCTATGAAGCCCTCGTTCGACGTCCCACGAATGAAGGAGAATCAAAGGATTTTTATTTACTTGTATTTTCATTTGCAAGTTTCCATTTAGAGATATTACCGGCACAATTAAATACATAAACATTTGTAGCATTATTTCTTATCCTTTGCAGTGACTCAAAATTAGCCGCGCACAATATATATATATATATATGCACTAATGACGATGAAGAGTTTGATCTCTTGGAATGTAGCCAAGGGACACATTTTAAGCTATGATCAGCCAATAGATCAGGTCGTTGATGAGCCCAAGAAAATTTATTAACAAAAAAAATCCTACTTAAGCAGATTGTGATATATAGTAATTTGTGTATAAGGATGAAATGGCCTCCAATCCATCTTTAAATATTATCAAATTTTCCATTTGTATTGAGAGAAAACCTAGCTTAACTTCCCGAAAATTTTAGTAGCTCAGAATATTTTGAATATGTTGAACGTGTAATGATTTGTAAATAAATTTCATTAATTTTATTCTCCATCCGATTTATCAAATATATATGTGTATATATATATATTGTTCATGAGATAAATTTCAAAACTGATTAATTTTCCATGTGTTATCACCATCTCTATTTCTTCGGCCAACTAATCAATTATACTGCCACTCATCCATACTCACCAGAAAACACCGCCAAAATCTTTCCCCTTAAATTTGCCTTTTCAACTCTTCTTGATCACTTCGTTTCTTTCGGCCAAATTTCAAACACAAAAGAGAGAGCTCGAGGGGCGATGAGAGAATTTGAGAGGAAAAACTTACTGAAAAATAGCATCGTACAGTTTTCGATGTTTTGATGTGTTTGGGGCTTATCTTTGTTATTATTATTATTGTTATGATGGTATTTTTATAACTGTATTGTCATAGTCATATCAGTGTCATAGATCATGCATATATTTTTATACGATCAATTACGATATTTGGAAATGAGTAGTGAGGTTTTGAGTTATGTAACTGAGATTGATGAAAGTTGGTGAGTCATGTGGCCCTGAGCCAGTCGTAAGTCGAACAGTAGGAAATGGCTGCCTGGAGCAGAAAAACTGTCAGTGTGGAGCCACCATTGTGGTCGGGAGCTGGGAATGAGCACAGGAACGATCCGAGTTCTTGAGGTCTCGACAATATTCTTATTATATTAATAAACTCGTGTCATGATCCGGCTAGTTTAGATTATGATTATTCACTAAGCGTCTAGCTCATTCCAAAATATATTTTCTCAGTTGTTTTACAGGTTAAAATGGCAGTGGATTCGAGGCATTTTATTGAGATTTTTACTCATTTGGTCAAATTCATAATTTTCTGAATATTCCTTATGTGTATGGAAATTAATATGCATTTATCGATTTTTATTGTATGTATTTTTCAATTTTTTTTTTGGGATTTTAGACCTAGGGGGCGGGCTCTGATGCCGGCCACCACCCCCTTCATGAGATCGTCGGCAACATCATCTAAATCAATGATGACCGGCATCGAGGCCGCACAAATCATCCCTCCCCTCTCTTCGAGCAAGAGAGGGAGAAAGGAGGGAAATCCGTCTCTTAGAGGGAAGATGATCAAAAGCGGTTGGGCCGCAACGCTGGCCACTCTTGTCATTTTTATTCTTCGTAATCCACCTCTTATATTCCATCCCGTTTTGTTTAACCAAACGTAGTTTATGAGTCTTAAGTCGGGTCTGACAAAACAATCAATTCTTGTTCTTCTTAACTCGAATGTAGGATCTATTATAGATGCAAAACCAGTATTGACAATATAAATCTGAAAGATCTTTTCAGTTTACACACCATACTAATTAAGGGTGGACACGAGTTCGAATGCATTCAGTTTCATATATTAGTTGTAAGCTATATGTAATAGTACAATACAGATTTTCGAAACTCAGGGCACCGAAGCTGAAGCAAGTACTAACCTTAGGCAATAGGTTGAGAATATCTCGTGATCTCATGCATGCCTCGTGATTTCAACCCCAAAAAAAAATCGAAGTATACCTAGTTAAAAACTACCAATATAGTACAGTGGTGCACCTCTCGCTTTGTAACCAAAAAGTCTCAGGTTCGATACTTAATGGGATTATCCGTGTCCCTTTATTAGATATTTAGGATTTTGATTTCAATGTACTAGACTCATAGGCCTCCCTTGTAACCGAGAAAAAGAAAAATGAAAAGAAGACCACCACCAATTCTCCAAGGGGTTCTTATTCTTTGGACCCACCCCCGTTTGAGCCCAATGGGGACCCGATTTCATGCTGGGCCAACTCGAGCACCAGTTGAAGGCCCAAAACAGAACATTCTTACGAAGTTCTGATTCTGAAAGGGGCTTCTTCTTTTCAAAAGGAGAAAAGAAAGGTTTTGTTTACCGTAATTAAAAGTCTTATCTATATATATATATATATACACAAACATACATGCATATACATATATATATATATACATATATACACTCGCCCGGCCGCATGCACGAATGCCTTCATGTTATTGTCCAAACCGCAGTGTTTTGGCTAAAATTCACAATTAAATTTGATATATTATTTATATTTTATTTCATTAAAAAAAAGTAATCAATACACGGAGATCATAAGTATTTATTTCTGAGAAGATCGAGAGGTTATTTCTTATTTTTTTAGTAAAATCGACACATATTCAGTGAAAGAAAATATCTCTTTTACCTTAAGCTTGAGTATAAGAAATTTACGTGGCCGATACGAAATTCCCTTTTAACTAACAGGGTAATATATAAGTATTCATATATATAAGTCTATAACCTACGACAACAAATTTAAGCTTAGCCAAATGATTAAGCAAAAATCTATGGATTCTATCCTATAAGCCTAGAGATTCATGTAGGTCCATTAGAGTCCCAAGCTGTGTTTGTTTCCATAATTAATAGGGGGGAAAAATCTATGGATGTGACTCATTAAAGCCGCAGATGTAATGTAATGTAATGGCTTTTGTATTATCCACTAAATGATTAAACCGATCGCAAAAACTTTGGTGATTTTATGTAAGGCTACCCTTTGACTTTGGTCTCCGATCATGAGGTATACATATATGCCTGTGCGTGTATTAATTATATCCATGGGATTGATTAATCATGTTGAAAAGATTGGACCGACACATGACAACCTATTCCAGGTTCCAATTGCTCGACCGTTTCTCATTTCGGGCCCTATATATGGCTATCAATTAGGTTCTCGAAAGAAAGTTAAACTTACACGAAAGGTCCACGCATGGTACATGAAACCAAGAACAATAAAAATTACGTGCTATCAAAGCTGATAATTAGGATTCATCTTTACTAGCAAGATCGACAGCATATATTAATGATAATGTGATTTATTTTATTTATTTTTGGTGTGAGAATTCGTTATAGCAGGCATGCGATTTGTGAATTTTTGATATAATAGGACAGTAGATACTTCTCAAGGAGAAATATATATTATTGTTAGAATATCGTAGGAATAGTTACGTTGCATAATAATGCATTTACGTTCTAAAGTCCTTATCAAATATAATGACTCCAAAAGCTGGTGAAATGGGCTCCAGCTGTATCCCATCTTGCTGAAGATTTTCCATTTTCCCATTCCAATCAGTGCTGGTTCAAAGGATAGGAAGTGTGGTTTTACTTACGAGTCCTGTAAATAAAATAACAAAAAAATTTAAAATGGAAGAGATTTCTTCTTTAGTGTTTTGTTTAGTGAATCGATTCAGCTCCGACCTATATTAGTTGAAATTTATTGATATTTCGAATAGTAAGTTGTGGAACTCAAATGGTTATTCTCTATACTTCGATTTGAGATAGGATCCCTGTCGGGAATATTACGTATTAACCAAACAATTGCGGGCAACTGTTTTCTCTTTTTATATTTAAGTCTTTTTCTTTCTCTCTTTTTTTTTTTTTGCTGAAAGTCTTTTTCTCTTTTCTTATAAACACTTTCTTCTTTATCTCCCCTTGTTTAGCACAAACGTTATGAAATTCGAATGCATATGTGCAAAATGTGAACCACCGCACTAGGGCTGATCAAAATAATTTACTGCTCCGAAAATTCGATCCAAACCGTCCCAAATTTTCAGATCTTCTAGAATATGGTCGGGTTCTTGGTTGGGGAGGGGGGGGTGTTTGTCGGTTTTCGGTTACGGGGTTAGGTTTAGAAATTACATCCCTGAAGACCCCGATCCAAACGGAGTTTACATCCCTAATTTTTCATCTCCTCACTCCGGCCTCTCAGTTGCACGGCGCGCCTCACAATCTCAAAGTCAAAGGGGGCAACTCTCGAAGATCTTTCATGTGCATTTGGTTTCAAAGTTAAAATAATTTTGATTTTGATCGTGGAAAATGACAAATGATTGTGTAGTGTGTTGAGTTAAAGTTAAAGTTAAAATTTTTTACTTGAGAAATGTGTATTTTTATTGTGTAGTGTATTGAGTTAAAGTTAAAATTTAAATTTTTATTATTTTAATTACGAAACCAAATGGAGTGTTCATTTCTCCACTCTCTCTATGTACGTGCAGTGCCGGTAATTAAGAACTAGGAATTATGATCTTTGTTTGCATTTCACACGCCTCAGCTGAACAACAGCTCGTTGAATGTCTTGTTTTATGCTGATTTTTTTTTTATTTTTCCAACAATGCAGATGTCTTCAGATGATTTCCTGAGTCCAATGCTCAACAAAGTTTGTGGGAGCACCATGGGCTCTACTTCAAAGTTTGTGTCTTTTGTTGAGCAGTAAGTTACTGCTTCGTGGTTATGGTTATGAATGCTTGCAGAATATTTTGATCCGTTGAATCTATTGAAGAATTATAGTGGCGTGATGAATCTGTAATTTTTTGTTTTAATTTTCTGTTGCGTTACTCGGGTAAACCGACGTGAAAAATTGTATACGAAAGGGGTTGGTTATTATGTTTGTTTCGGTTTCGCTTCTCGGGGACAGGTTTTGAAATTCCCGAACTGATGAAAGTGGTGCCTCGAAATTTTACCCGAAACCGACCCAATCCGAACCGTGATCACCCTTACACGGCACAAAGAGGTGCATCGCATCATAGAGAAAGGAGATAATGTATAGTAACACATTTGCTTGTTTAGCAATCTAACGATTCTAGATTTGATTTTTATCGTGAGATTTGTCGTATCCCTTTATTAGGTATTCTATTTTCTTATATTAGGCCTATGACTTAGGGTGTGTTTGTTTTATGAACAAAGTTTAATTCACCTTAACTCAACTCCACTTATCTTTAATTCAACATCACAATCATTACTTCTTTTATTTTTTAAATATTTTTAACCATTCAATTCAATTTTTAATATTAAATTCTCTCAACTATTCATTACTTTTTCACAATTCAACAACACAATAATTACTTAATCATTATTTTATCTCAATTATTTATTACTTTTTCACACTTTTTCTCATAATTCAACAATACAATCATTACAAACCAATTAAAACTAAAACTCAACTCAACTCTCAATCCAAACGCATTCTTAGTCTCTTGTATAATCGGAAAAAAAAGTGTAGTGTAATTGTGTATGCTTTTACTTGGCAATCAACAAGTTCCAAATTCGATACTCGTCAGGGACTAACTATGATCTTTATTAGCGATTAGGATTTCTATTTTTATTACCCTACACTCATGAGCATTCTTATACAATCAAAAAGAAAATATGTGGTGCAGTCATATTCGTTATGATTTTCAACAGATAAGTTAATTATTGTTTGGTAAAGATATAGAAAATATATGCATATCTATATATATATATATATATATATATATATAATTGCTCCCCTAAATGCATAATCAAAGTTCCAGTATTCGTCAAGTATAGTTTCAGTTCATCATGATCCCACCAGCACCTTTCTCATTTTAATTAACCTTTTACCTTTGCATTTAAATATTACGCAAATATGGTCCGACATTTCACTATCCCACCAAAGTGCTTATCCACAAGAACAGCTCAACTATTTCATAAATTTTAGCCTAATGCGTTAATTGCTGTACTCACTGGAAAACTTCATAGGTCCATACAGCTGAGTCCAATGTCTAGATCCCCAACTTGTGTATGTACCATGCACACATTGCGCAGATACGTTGCCACTCGAAAGTGCATAGCCACAAGAAATTTAAGCAGCACTGGCATTGAATTATGCCATGGTTCCCCCCCCCCCCAAAAAAAAAAAAGTTACATTTACATTAGTGTACGAAGGTACTAGGATATATAAATAAAATTAAACAACGAGAGTTATAGAACATCAAGGCATGCTTGATGCGGGTCGAGCAAGAAGGCTTAACTTGATATACGATCAGATTAAAGGCTTTCATACGAGATGTACTGAAAGCTATAGTTGAGACGAATGGCAATGGAATTGGTTTGTACATCATATAGGATGTATTTATAACATATCTTATTTTCGAACAAAAATACAATAACATTTTATTTGATATTTCATCTGATACATAATGTTGAGAGTTATTCCGATACGGGAAAATAAAATAGAAAAGTATGGGTTTATAAGAGATTAGGTTTTACAACCTACCAACTCGAGGTTTTGGATTGGAGATGCACCCAATAATTTATACGCTCAGTGGATATTTTACATGGTATCAGTGCGGATTAGGCTTAGCGTGCTCATATCGGATCACACGTGGCATGTGTTCGTGAAATGTCAAAACCACACATTGTCACGTGAGAGTGGGTATTGAGAGTTAATCCCACACGGAAAAATAAAATAGAAAAGTATATCTTTATAAGAGATAAAATATCAAAATCACGAGTTGTCACATAAAGGCGGATGTTAAGAGTTAATCCCACACGGAAAAATAAAATAGAAAAGTATCTATTTTATAAGAGAGGCCGAATGTTGAGAATTAATCCCACACAAAAACATAGAATTGAAGATTTTACAACAATTGGTATCCAAAAATAATGACCACTTTTTTTTATTCTTGACCGTCGGATTCAATAATATACGATCATCACCGTACAAATGTCCTATACTTTTTTTTAAGATTCGCATGTTATATTTTGACTATTTATACTTTCGGCCACATATCTTCTTGTCGATGTTCAGTCTCGCCCATGAACGAGCCGTATCCAATTCGATATTAAATCAAACCCAATTGGACCGATTCAACCAAATTAAAAATTATTTAATTACTTAAAAAAAGAAACAAAACAAAGGTACAACAATCAAACAAGAAACAATTCAAACGAAAAAAAAAAAAGTCGCCCTCTCATGCTCCTCATCTCCAATTGATCATTCAATCCCTCCTCTACAATCGAACAAGAAGCTTCAATCGAACGACAATCGTCACCACCGCCTTTCCCGGCTCTGGCCCCAACTCCGAGCCTGATTTCTTCCCTTCCTCCCCTTTTCCAGCTGCAAAAATTTGGCGTGTACCATCATAGGAAGTGTGATGAAAAACACATGTCGTCAATTCTTGATTGACGAGTAACAGGTACTAATTACTTCCACAAACAATCCAATCTCAATTAAAATGAAGATAAGAATCACATTTTGAAGTCAAATCTTAGAACTGCACAGCTTCATTGAGTTCTGTCACCTTAATAGACCGATTCAACACAAACTTCCAACTGTTTGTAATGCCAAACCACACTAGGCAAAATCAGCATTAAGAATATATATATAAAATTCGACAACTTCACAAACTAGATGGAATTGGCATTCTCGGTGTGAATCCACATTGACGAGCTACTTGAAAGGCACACTGATGTTTGTTTGCTCAACAGTTCAATCCACAACTGAGACAAATCGAATATCAAAAGCTCAATAACCAAAACCAGCAATCCGAAGAACAATCCTAGCTAAATCGAATGTCCAGAAGCCATTGAACAGAATCTAGGTCAAAAGCATTACTTTAGAGACTGCAAGAAGTCAAAGAGATGCTATTAAACTCACAATGAACCGCTAGTAAGACTTCCGCTTGAAATGATCGATGACGTTGGAACGAGACGCCATGTGAGAAGGAATGAGGATGTTGGACCAGTAATCGGCCCATCTCAGATTGTTCTCGTAGTCGTAAGCCACCACCACCGCTCTCTTCAGCTTCTGCAATTGGGAAGGGGGAGGAAGGGGAGGAGTCAGGCTCAGAGCTAGAGGTAGAACTGGGAAGGGCGGGCAATGACGATTGTTGTTTGATTGAAGTTTAATATCGAACCTGATCCAGCTCGTTCACGGACGAGACTGAACTTTGACTAGAAGATATGTGGTCGAAAGTATAACTAGTCAAAATATAAGGGGTGAATCTTAACATCAAAAGTTTAAGACACTTGTACGGTTATGATAGTATGTAATGGAATCCAACTGTCATTAATAAAACAATCGCGATGATTATTTTTTAATGCCAACTGCTGTAGTGTCACCCAAAATAGAATAGAAAAATATATTTTTATAAGAGATTGAATTTCACAACTTATCAACATAAACTTTTTAATTGGAGATTGACCTAACTGTTTACGAGTCCAGTGGATATTTTATAATTAACAAGAATGAGTAGATATATATACAGATTCTAAGAAAGGACAGATTTGTTCACTCCGTCAGTAGCCAGGCTGGATTCGATATATTATATAAGGGATGTCAAGAGATGATGTAGTACAGTAGCGCACCTTTTATAGTGTGATTAAAAAGTCACAGGTTTGATATGAAGGTGGAACTATTCTGTACCATTTTATTAGATATTTTAATATTTCTATTTTAATATATTAAACTTATGAATCTTCTTTGTAATTAAAAAAAAAAAAAGCCTCCATCTTAAATGTCTTTTTTTTTCTTTTTTTTTTTAAAGTAAGATTAGTCCAACTTCGTTTGAAAAGCCACAAAAGGAAAGTAGAAAATTACCCCAATCGGAGTTGACTAGTAGCTGAATGACGCGACTCTCTTGATAAGTAGCCATCCAACTAGCAATATCATGTTGGAGAATACCCCTGTTGAACCATTTCCGTAATTTTTTGTGCAAGAATTTACTTATCTTGTGATATTGCAAGAACTTAATATAAACGGTGTAGAATTAGTCGGGTGAAACTTAGAAGTATTTAGGTGGGTTTTTCCAACTTTAATATGCATGCCAAGCTAGAATTCAAGATCTAGAATGTGAAGAAACTAATTTTCAGACTTGCTTATCTGCTTGTATGATGTATCATCTTATGAGAACGGTATACATTAGCTATAATATTTTTCTTCATCCTCTCTTTTTCCAAGGGTTATTGTCAACAATTCAATCCACTTTCCCTTCTCCATTTAATGCTTGATGGGGAAAAATTAGACCGGATGTCTCACAAGGGATCAGTACCAATCCAAATCAATTACCTTTCCAAGCCAAAAAAAGAAAAAAACCAATCCGAATAGACAGACATTTGGAATATAATTCATCCTCTGTTTGGGGACAATTTTCCCTAAAACTACATGAAATGCAATCACCGTTGACCCATAAAATCAGCCTAAACCCGACAAATTTCTAATCGCTCGATACGGATGAAGTGACAAAAAGCTATATAAAGTGGCACATGATCAGGACGGGTAAATTGATAAATATTACATGTCGGTCGCCATAAAACTAACTTCTCCATCATCTAAATCTTTCCCTCGAAATTCAATTTCGATCTTCGATGCAAGCATCATAGTCCCGAGTTGGGTCATCACCTCCAATTTTTGTTCTTGGCTGTTTCTGGTTGTCGGAGAATCGCTCCGAGCTTAGAAGACCATCAGAATATCATCCAAGCTGAATGACGATCTCACCAGTCTATATGCTGGTTTAACAAGAGAACATTCTTCATGCCATAAGTTGTTTATTCATATATGTGAAAATTTCTACTTGGACCTATACAGATTTGAATCCATTTGCAATTCAAAAACTTAAACTGATAGATTACTAGACCTAAACCTCATATAAGCTTGTGTTTTCTTTTTCAATTTTTCCATATGGAATAATATATTTCAACACCCGCCCCCACGTGGCAATGTGTGGTCCAACACATGCCATGTGCCCTTAAACACCCGTCCTTAACAACTGACCACAAGTCGGACATCTTCTTCCGTGCTCGTGCAATGGGGGACAAATATCAAACTAGCCTCGAGCTTTACACTCGGGCCTAACTATAGTTGTACCTTTAACTACTCCGAAATTGGACCAGGCCACTCTTGGACTCATTAACATGAGGCGCATTTTTTGCTTGCCTCGAAACCGAATCTGGCGTGGTGAGCTCACACGAGCGTGCGAAAGCATAACCCACTCTGATACCATGTAAAAATTTACACTTTAGCCTACTCAGGCTTGAGCGCATTTGCAATCCAAAAGCTTAATCTGATAGATTGCTGGACCCAAGTCTCATATAAACTTGTGGTTTCTTTCTCAATTTTTTCATGTGGGATAACATATCTCAACACCATACATATACTATTATCCAAAAATGTGTTATCGGATACATTAGAGTTCGTGAGGTTGACTCATCATCATATCGGTGAAACGTTTTGCCCCTTAAAAGAAGGTGTAAGTGCTCTTAGATTACATGAATCTAAATCCCATTCCTAAATTATTTTAGTGAATAAATATCAGTGTTATTAGAACCAGATCGGACGTTGAATCGGATAGGGTATGGGTTTATGGGTTCAACCAGGGGTTCGATGAGTCGAACCGCATATTTATTTAATCATAATATTTTAATATTTAAAGTAATATTAATGATAATTAAATGCATAATATCTATTTAATTTCATTAAAAAAATGTATAATATCTAGGGAACAAAACTAATTGATGAAGCAACAAATATATGTTGCATAGTTGGTTAAGGAGTGGGCATAGTTGTACATATGGAGTGAGGGGAGAGGTTCAAGACCCGCCGGTCGATTCTATGAATTTTTAGATTTAAACCGGTAGGTTATGTGAGTTCAACCTTTCAAAGGTGCATTTTCGGTTTGAAGGTGGAACTGGATTGATCATGATGCCGATTCCTCGTCCGACCGGTCGAACCGGCCAGTCCAATCCGATTCTAATAACAATGACAAATATCTATACTTTTATTAGCTAACCAAAGTTTTAAAGAGGTTTACAAAGAAAAGTAGCAAAAAAAATATCTACTCTCAAGCGTGGGTTGAATTTGTCCGCTCACTCCCTTTCTTTTATTATTTTTTTTATCTTTACATGCACTTATAATATTAAATATTTATATTTTTAATATTAAAATACACTCATGTACTAGTATCAAATCCTTCATTTCTTATTCATTTTTAGGACCTCTCTAGCGTAACTCCGTGTCATGCTAACACGGTTTCTCCCGCGTTGGATGCACATGGCTGAGTGGGGAGACTTCGTATCACGGTGACACGGAATCATACTAGAAATTCCCTTATTTTTAATATTATTGTACTTTTTACTAAATTCCCCCGTTCTCCATCTTTTCACTAGCAAAATCCCATAAAATTATCATAACAACTCCCTTTTCTTTTTATTTCTTTTTTGTTTTTATTTTTCTCTCTTATTTAAGTTTCACAAAATGTATATATTATTTCAGTGAAGAAGACATATATTTTTCATTAAGAAAAGTCTTTGAAACACCTTATGTATTTTTATTATTTAACAATTTACGTATATAACTGAAACTTCAATAGATTTTATTTCACACTGTTCAAATTGAATATCATATAATCATTTAGTCAGTTCTTTTATAATGTACTATCTTTTATTTTCTAATTCTTTCACAGTTTCCAACATATGTATCAATTTAGAATAAGAAATTATAGAACTCAATCTTTGATATGCAACAACGTGTGGCGGGTAATTACCAGTTAGTGTTCCAATATCTAGTATGCAGATCCAACGATCCAACGAAGAACCTGAGACTTGAACCCAAATTCTACCTCATGTCAAGATTTTTCATTTATTTCGCTAAAAGGTAAAAATTTTACCTTATCAAGTTTTATTTTGGATTAATTACCTAAAATTATACAAACTTCACACTTTTTTTTTCATTTTAAGACGAACTTTTTTCGTTGACCTAAAAATTTAGAAGCTATCCATTTGATATCAATTCTAGCACGATATCAAGTTTTCCATTAATTTAAATGGAAATTTCTGATGTATGTTATCGATGACACGAGACTGAAGATGATAGGTTGAGTGACACCCTCTGTGGTTATCGGCGACCCCAATCGAGGGGGTAGTAGCCGCGATCAAGGCCCCCACTACCGGCCGTTGCCCCTCCTCCGATTTTCCTTTTTTTATTTTTTATTTTTTGTGAAATTTTTTTTATTAAGAAATGTATGTGGGTTACACTCAATCTATAATCTTCAATCACGTTTCGTCGGTATCATACATCAACAATTTCCGTTCAAATTAATGGAAAATTTGACTTTGTGTTACAACTGATATCAAATAAATAGTTTGTGTATACTTAGGTCAAGAAAAAAAGTTCGTACTAGAATTAAAAAAAGCGTAAAATTTATGCATTTTTGGGTAATTAATCCTTTTATTTTTGGTGAAATATGGGGTAGAATTGCAAAACCTCGGTGATGTACGGCTCCGACCTTGATAATTTATGGTTTCATTCTTTTCGAATAAATTGTCTCTTTGAATGTATGGCTTCTTCCCAACCTTAACGAATGCAGAAAGTTCCTATTTGGATCGTACGAAGGATAAATAAAGAAAATAAAAGCCATTAGGAGTTTTGACCATATTTAGAAAGGAAAAAAGGCTTAAAAAAAAGGGGAACATTAGAGGATCAAAATTGGACCACGCCCAGCATGCCCTACACCGAGCAATATCCGCACGAACCATGATCCGAGGAATAGTTTTATATTTATAGGTACAGAAACGCTGCGTTTTGGGGCCCCACGTTGAAGATTACTATAACTAATCATCATCATCATCACACCATATAATAAAAAGATTATGATCCTTTATTATAATGCCCTCACCTTGGAATGTTCCATCACCTAGTCGTAATTAAATTTTTTTTATAAGAAAAACAAAGACAGGTGCAATAAAACCCCAAAAGTAAATCAAATCCGTGGCACAATTATCGAACGCCGTTTGTCGAATTAACCATTATATTATATGGTAGTGGTTGGGGGAAAACTAACACTAAATTAATTGGCACTATTCGATTTTTAATTTATATACTAATACGCCCTTGCATTGCGCGCGAAAATGAAAAAAATGATTGCTTTTCGTACGGGGAATATATGTGCCCTCGTGTGATCCAGTAACTTTTTTTTTTTTTGTCTCGTGGACCAAGCATTTTGTGTGTCTCGTGTTAAACCGCGTTACGCCGACAAGCCGAGTGGGGCCACGGGGTTGAAGACCCATGCATGGGTGAAAAACTAATTCATATACTAATCTTTCTGTTGGGGAAAAATATGGGGAGGTGCTGGACCAAAGTGATGTCATTAATTTGCTCGAGTTAACTATATAGAAGGGGGTTGAATATTTTAATTAGCGAATTGTTTGACCCCAAGGGACAGGCTAATTTGGATAATGAGGCCCACAATGGACGAAAAGTATAGTCCAACAGGGAACTCCGTTGAATGTCACGGAATCAAATTGACCATTAAAATATTTTTTTTAAAAAAATATTTAATTTAAAGTGCCGCATTTTGAGGAGGAGATCTTCAAGTATTCTGATGGGCATGTCCTATCGATTGTATGGTTAATTTAGTAATAGGGTAACTTATGTCTTTCTCTTCTAAGTATTTTAGGTTTATATTTACTTAGGAAAGGAAGTACAAAATGGCGCTTGAAGAAAATTACAAGATGAAATATTCGAGGGATCCTTTAGACCAAACCACAAGGACAATATTGGTGAGAAAGTCAAGTATAAATTCATATATGTATATAGACGTATATGTATGTATAAATATATATGTGAACGTGGCTTAACAGTAAATTAAGCTCTAGCAAACGGATTTTATCTACAGAATTATAAGGGCTCAAAATCTATTAGAAGTATCTCGTGGTTAGACCAATCCAATATTCGAACGGAATTTGTCTGAGTCAATAAATTTAAAATACTGGTGAATTAACAAAAGTCCAAATAAGCAGGACCAAACCAAGCTAATGTTATTTTTCGTAAAACTACAATTGTTGGGACGCCTTACAGTAAATGCCTGGAAAGGAGCAAGAAATGACAGAAGAATCAAGGAGACGAAGTTGCAGTTGTGACAGCAATCAAAGAGCACAGTACGTGGATATCGTGGTCGCGGCCCTTGTGAGCACAGCCTTAAGCCGCAAATTTGACGAGATTCTATTCTATTTTCTTATTATTCATGATTTCCTATAACTTCAGAATCAATTAATGCCCCGTTTGGATTCAAAGATTCCTGATTTTAACTTTAACTTTAACTTTAACTCAACACACTACACAACAAAAATACACATTTCTCAATTCAAAAATTTTAACTTTAACTTTAACTCAACACACTACACAACAAAAACACACGTTTTCCAAGTCAAATTTATAATCATATCTCATTTGTCATTTTCCACGATCAAAATCAAAATAAAAATCAAAGTAACTTTAACTCTGAATCCAAACGGCCCCTAAAATCTCCTACGAAGAGATACTTGGAAAAATATATTACGATATCTCTCGACATATTATGGTTGAGGTCGTCAACATGTCGAATTTTTAGGTAAAATCGATTCAATTAAAAAATATTGAAACGCGGAATCAAATTGTACAAGGAATAACCCTAACAAAGCTAAAATTAAAGCGCAATAAATATAGGTCCCTACTGATGTCATATATATATTAAGAGTATAGTCATGTTCGAGTTTTGTGAATGGAGAGAATCCATGTTAGGAGAGCTTTACCTTATAAGTGGATTGACCCGACTCGAACTAGATTAGTCGGAATCCCGTTGAGCTTCTAAATATCAAAGTATACACCAAAAAAAAAATTTCTCGTTCGATAATTTTAGAAAATCAATTGTAAGAGATTCCGTTAATTGTACTTTAAAAATCACAATAAATTATATTAGTTTTAAATTTGGTATGCATAAATCACATTTCTATGTGAGTTTATCAGATTTAAGCTTTCATGGAGATTTGACAAGAGTAATTGCGATGTATTATAAGATTCTAAAATTAGAATCGATTTTGATGACAATGATTTAGATATATTCTTGAAAATATTATTATATAGGGACTTGTACGATTTAAGTAAGCATGTTGGGGCCGTAAAGTCGTGGGCCTCTAAGAAGCCAGTGCAATGGAGTCTGCAGCAACACGCATAGTGATGTGTGATTTATGAAGTTATGTAATGAGTTTCTATGAAGCTTCAATCTTTATATGGTATTGGTGAGTCGTCATTTATTGTCGGTGCAGATTTTAGTTACGAAATGGTCAGGACCTGCGTGCATGATTTGTATCCACAAACATCGGACTGTCTTGAAAGGATTTTTTACGATGATTATCCGATACTTATGTCAGAATCTGGTCAAAAAATAAACATAATAATTGAAACTACTTTACTTGACTTGAATAGTGAAGAATGCAACCTGCAAGGAGCTCCTAATGAATTTTATTGAAGAGTTCTTCTTGCCTAATAAATTTTGTAATTTCAGTCATATATGGTTTTCTTTTTTTCGTTTTAATCGCATTATTTACGGATGTAAGATTTTCCATTCAGCTGACTGCCTTCGATAATTGGTCTGAGTGGCTGAATATAGCAAATGGGGCTACCAAGGCCTTTTGATGTTGCAGACAGTGCTTGCAGCCTTGGAAGGTTGGAGGAGGCGGCCGGCAGATGACACCATCGGCAGCGCTGAACGCTAATGGCAACCTCGGTCATTGATACTAGTCAGCTGGCAATGCCGGTTGGGCAGTGAAAGATGGAATGGAACCAGCACATCATACATCCTACGTCCTCGATTGAATGCATGGAATGTACGTATATGGATAAGGTTAGGCAGCTTCCTGCTGTTTTGGCGAATAAGGAATTAAATCACAAGAGCGGCCAAGATCATCAAATTATTGGCCAAAACGGAGAATTGACAAGGACATAATGTCATCAGTGTCTCCGGATCCGAAGAGTGGGGATTGATACCGGTGTCCAAGATAGTGCATTGTTGTAGGGATTAGTCGAGGTTACTAGCCGCTTTGGGAGCCATGGTTTATGGTTCGTATGTCACCCATTGCCATTGATAGGTTATGGTTCTTTGTCGGTGCATATACCTCGACCACGAACTGTGCTCACGATGACCTGTGTCTCCAACGTCGATGTGCATATCTATAAAACATCCTTAGAATTCCTCGGGTTTCCAGAGCATCGTAGGATCAATTAGAGACGAGACTGCATTTAATAATTATAATACATCAAGTAAAGTGTTCTCTCTTTCGATAAGTGCATTCATTACTCTACCTTGAATGTTCACCAAATGTATAAGCCACCGGTAAGATATCTGGTAGGTATATCATAGCTAAGAGAAAAATTAATTTTGAAATGCTAGTACAAATGTATGAAGCTCAAAATTATATTTCTGAATTTTTTATAATTTTATTTTTGCTCAATTGATTTATTTAGACTTAATATTTTACCATGTCAATGTATTTTAACTAACATTAATTTTATCTATCTAACTTATCATTGTTGTATCTAGACTAATTATTATATTATATAATAATAACTCGAGCACTTCAAATATCGACAATAATTTTAATTCTCACTCTTCGTCAACATATATAATAATTTTCATTTGTTCATTGTTCGCTTCTAAATTAATGAGCAAGGCACAGCCTTGAAACCAGGAGGTCCTGAATTTAATTCTCATCGGTAAAACTTATGTATCCTTTTATTTCGTCATATTTCATATCCTTATACTAAATTTTTAAGCCTCCATTATGATAGGAAAAATTATTTATCAACTTCTATTTTAACTCTTTATCATTTCATTTATAACGCTAAGTAATTCATTACGATTTTATGACACTCACCTACTCTAGTTGATGAAATCCTCCGCCCTTATGTATTTAATTCTTCCTCATCTTTTTCTATATTGTTATATGAAGTTAGAGATAGAGGCTTTTTATCCCACTTCTGTTTCTTTACTTTCATTTTGTTTCTATAAATTTATTTCTAGTCCATAAAAAGAAAAATAAGAACAAAATTAATTATTTAATTTTTCACTTTTCAACTCCCTAGAAGCACTCCTAAAATTTCTTCTTCACATGTATATTTGTTAATGGTAAATTTCATTGTAGAATACGATATTTTAGAAATTTTTACCACGTAGTACATATTGTATTAATTTTACCAAATTGCACAATATTTTTGAATTTTTTATGACATATTACGATATCAATTTTCCGTCAATTCCTTAATGGAAAGCTGACGTGACTAATGTTGTGGTTCCACCTTGCACAGTTGGACTATTTGTGGGTCCTGAAACTTTTCATAATATAGCACAAACTTAAAAAATTTTCATAATATAGCACGTATAGTATTAATCTTTTCATAGTATTGCATGAAACTTTAAAATTTTTCATAATGTAGTACATATAGTATTAAGGGTAGGTCCACAATGTTGGCCACGTCAACCCTTCTTTAAGGAATTGATGAAAAATTGACACCATGCTATACCATGAAAAAAATTTCAAAATATCGTGCAATTTAGTAAAATTAATACGATATGTGCTATGCAGTGAAAAATTTTAAAATATCATGTTGTACGGTGAAATTAACCCTATTTTGTAAAAAAAAAAAACTACCTCATGGCACTTTCCTTTTCTTTATTTTATTTTATTAAAATTTTTATTCTTATAATTATTTCCTTGTAAAGTTATTTTGGTGATTAGTTATTTACAACCCTTACTGCGGAACAGAACCGGGTAATTTTAATTGAAGTCGGAATTGTCTAATTTAATTTATGCAATTCTTTGACGTGCAATTTTAATATGATAATTTTATAATTTGAACAAAAAATGATAATGTAATTATGGGAAATGCAAGGCATCACTCTAGAAGATGCTCGCTCAGTAGAAGTAATAATAAAATTATTATATTATATTATATTTACATTTACATTTGCATAAAGAAGTGAAAGGGTCCCATTTTGGGACTAGCCAGCGAGTAAGGAGGTTTTCCCCACTCGCGGCTTTCTTTTTTTCCTTATATATATCTTTAAATTTTATTTTTTATTGTTTTCTTTGTTATTATTATTAAATATAGTCCAAGAATATAGTAGGTAATTTGACTGGCCCATCGATCCAATTCCATTTTTAATTCCTTTATTAGTATTTCAAACCTAACCTGAATAATGTAGCAGAATATTTAATCAACTAGTTGAAATAAACGATCCGATCATTATGATCGTATCAATTATTTTCAAAAAATATTTTCACAAACTTTTGTCTAGAAAAGTAAAAAAAAAACTACAATAAAAAATACTTTGAGTACTCTTGTGACTACCTTATTATTATTTTTTTCACATTTTTAACACATTTGTTAGTATTTTA
This sequence comes from Punica granatum, assembly GCF_007655135.1. Classification (NCBI taxonomy): domain Eukaryota; kingdom Viridiplantae; phylum Streptophyta; class Magnoliopsida; order Myrtales; family Lythraceae; genus Punica; species Punica granatum. The sequence continues at coordinate 28,188,355 of NC_045128.1, forward strand.
AATCCGACCGGAATAAGATAGCAGGTTATTCGATTAATCTACTATTATAAAGGATCTTGTCTATATGGTCGAATCAATTATTTTTTTAAAAAAGGTATTTTTCACCCAAACTTTGTATCGATAAATCAGAAGAAATTTCATAACTAAAATACTTGATATACAAATTAGGAAATATGCATTTTTTTTTTATTTAGCTTTCTAATGGGAAGCATTTTTTCACTTTTGAGAGTATATTCTTCTGCTCTGTTTGGTGTCGCAGTTAAAATCACAAAAATTTTAACTTTAACTTTAACTCAACACACTACACAATAAAAATATACATTTCCCAAGTCAAAAATTTTAACTTTAGCTTTAACTCAACACACTACACAATCATTTGTCCTTTTCCACAATCAAAATCAAAGTTACTTTAACTCACCATTCATGTCCATGAACATTGCAAACACATCATCTTAAGATCTTATCATCATTAATAAATAAACATCTTCCCCACGCACAGTTTTTTAAAATTTTAAAATTTGATTTTCAAAATTAAATTTTTCTTTGTATATTATTAAATCCGATGCAAAAAAGGTAGTATGTGATCCGAGCGACCCATCGAGACAAATTAACAATTTGGTCCTTTTTAACCCATTTCTTAATATTTTATCTCTGACTCGAATAATGTAGCAAATAATCATATCGACCCACTAGACTAAATGACCTGGTTATTATGGTCAAATCAATCATCTCCAAAAAAATATTTTTCACCCAACTTTTGTTTAGAAAAGTCGGAAGAAATTTTGTATAAAAAATATGTTGAGTGCCTTCACAACTGCTTTATTTTTAAAAATTTCTATTTTTATACATTTCTATTTTTTAATTGCTTCATTAATAATCTGATCCGAATGAAATAGCAAGTTATTATGTCCACTAGACGGGATAAACTATCCGGTCATTATGGTCGGATCAGTTATTTCTAAAAAAAAGGTAATATGTCTTCGCACAATTTTTGTATTGATTAATCATAAGAAATTTCATATCGAAATACTAGATATACAAATTTCGATATGTGTTTTCTTAAAAAAATTAGGTTACCAATGGGAAACCATTTCCCAACCTTTGGAGTTTATCCTTCGCGGACCCATGAACACTCTAAACACATCATCTTAAGATCTTTTAATAAATAAACATATATATATATATATAATAATAGGTCTTGATATTATTATATCTAATAACAAATTATTTGACATTCCATTTTGAATCCGCAGCAAAGCGCGAGGCTGATGCCTAGTTTAAGTTATTGTGCTTACAAAAAATGAAATATGTGTAATTCTGTATGAAGTAATAGTATCGGCCAAAGGAATAGATAATATTCTTCAATAAATTTATTATTAATTAAAAATTATTAATTAATTATATTATAACTTATCTTTTTTCGCTATTGTCAATTTGACCGTAAGAACTAATAAGTACTTTAAAAGTATATGTGATCTCGTGCATTTAACCTTTAGTTACCTATCAAGTATATGCATCTCTTTAAAGTTTTCTATAGTTTTATATTTATTTAGACATATCATTTGCTCTCTATATGTTCCCTATCGGTTTTCTACTAGTGATTGTAATATGTGAATGATGAACTAATAGATGAAATACTTTATGATCCTTGTAATTAAGATTCCGATTAAATCAGAAGGTGCGAAGAGGCTATACTATTATTTAAATAATGGAAAAAAATATTCTGTATCTTTTAGGTTTCAATGATCATCATTATTCACTAGACGAACGTGCATAATAGTGTTCTAAATGAATCTATTTAGACATGTAGATTCACTTGTAGTGAGGGACGGATCTAGAAATTTTGTTCGAGGGGGATTAAGTCCAAAGAAATTATATATGGTAAAGTCAAGGGGGACGAAAAATGATAATTTCATTGATAAATTGATAAATTCGACAATTTTCAACAAAAATTTCATAATTTTTCCCGAATCCTAGGGGCGCCCCGTACTCCCCTAAATCCATCCCTACATGTAATTGGTAGAACCGAAGCACATATCTACTGCTTGCCTTCATTTTATATGGTTAAAAGAATCTTTTATATGCAAAATACATATCATTATGTGTATCTTTTTCTTAATATTGCTATTAATATTAATTATGGTGCTTTCTTGTATTTATTGGTTGTTTCTGTGCATAGATTTAATTCTATACAAAAAATCAAATCTGCCTACTCTTGTTTATGCTTATGATGAATGTATTTGATTAACATGTCCAAACCAATTGAAAACTTTTCTTTTCAGCGTAACCACGTAAATCCTCGACTTATTAATTAGTTGAGACTAATCACGTTTGAACATCAGCTTAACCTTGATTATGAGGAGCTTTTAATAGATTTACAATTCCTGTATTGCAAGTAAAGTCCGCCTATTGAGAGCACTCAACTTGTCATTGAGTCAAATTATTGTGATCGAACCAATTGAAGCCTTTCATTAAGAATATTTGGAAGAAAAATTACTTAAGGCGATGAATTCAGTCTCATGAGTATGAGAATAGTTTATATGATAGACATGAGATGTCACATAAATGCATATAAACTGACACAGAGGGATTAGCATAGCGATACAAGTCATCAATTTAAAATCATGAAATCCTCCCCAAAAGAATTTTTCATGCCCATTACGCTGGTCTATTCCTATTTATAATAGGCCCATGACACTTCCATTATTATGAAGAAAAAAACCTGTAAATCTAGGGTATGATGTTTACTTATATTTCAACATTTTAATCGTAACCTATGCATTTCACACAAACCTTCTTCTTTGATATATATGTTTTAAATATCCTATCATCTAAAAGGGAAAAAAAATTGAAGATGAGGATCTATGTGAGAGTTGGTTAAAATAAATTTATCTTTTTACCAAAAAATAAAATACACTTATTTTAACTCATGATTTTACGCATAACCGCTGTGGGATGCTTTTTTTCCCCTCTTTTTTGGGTTATAAAAGCAAAACCTATAGTTGCTTTTACAAATAAAACGAGTGAAAATAAAGAAATAAATAAAATATCGCTTATAAAAATTGATTTCAGAATCTCTCAGATGATTACACTAACTTTTTTTCTTGCATGCATCTAAATCTTCCAATAAACTAAATTATGCATGAGCCCATGAAAATCTCGTTCGTGCCATATATATTTTAGTCAAATTCCTCCTTTTTTTATTACCCAAAAGAAAAATCCCTCCCTTTTCCTCTATTAAATGTCAGGGTCCGTCCCAAAAGAAAACCCATAGTATGATATTCTCCTGCAATTTTCTTTTAAATATTTTCGGTTTTTTATCCTTGTCTTTTTGGTTTTAAAAAGAATTTCACTTCCAAATATATATATTTGTTCTGTGCCATCATGACTAGTTGCCATAATCACTCGACTGCCCATGTTGAACAGACAGAATTTCACCTTGGTATCTCGTATGAGCTAAGAAACTTTAGTTAGAGTTACGCTCTTGATACTGCAAAAAGGGGGGGAAAAAAGTTACGAAAATGTCGAACTTCTCCTCCTTCAAGAAAGCATGAAATACATATCATATGTATATAGTTTATGGACAACATGAAGCATTGAAGCATGGAGGGGATTGTCTCACTTGGATGTTGATTCTTTTTAGTATTGAGCTTCTGAAATTGCTAAGAAAGGAAGATTTCTTCTGAGTATAAATTGAATGATGAAAGGACGGTGCCTTCTTTCTTTGGGGGAAGCAAACTATAAAAAAAAGTCCTTTAATTTACGTTTGGTTTTCGAGCTGGATAAGTGATTTAATTCAACTTGATTTTATATAATAATTATAAGTATTAATAAATATATTGATTTATAAAAATATATATATATATATATATGTGTATATATAAATATGAAAGTAAATGAAAATTTATTATTAAAAAATTAATTTTGAAAATGATTAGGAAAAAAGTATGAGTGAGAAAATATTATTAAATGAAATTTTAAAATGATTAGGAAAAAATACAAGTGCCAAAGTGTTATTAAATGGAAGAAAAATACAAAATAACAATTATTATATTATTGAATTTTGAGAATAATAAAGTTCAATTGGCTAGGACTAAATTATTAATCAAAAACCAAACAAAACCTTAACTTATGTTTGGTTTTGGATAATGATCCACCTCAATTTAATTTTGTATAATGATTGTAAGTGCTAACAAATATATTAATATGTGATAATATATATGTATGTATAGATATGAAAATTGATAAAAAAATTTATTATTACAAAATTAATATGTATATATAAATGTGAATATAGACGGAAAATTATCATTAAAAAATTAATTATAAAATTAATTTAAAAAATACGTCCAGAGAATTTATTATTAAATTAAAAAAATATATAGAAAAAAATAATGTGTTTGAAAATAAAATTTAGTTGAGGTCAGATAGACTTTTATTATTAAAGTGCGTGGCACATAGAGACAGTGACGCATTTAAAAAGATGCCCCCAATAAAGCTTTTTGAGGGCATTTAATGGCTTGGTTGACATGGACGTTGCATTATAAGTCCATAGTTGTATGGGAAAGTTACTTCGCCCTCTCCCAGCTGGATATTGTACCAACCTTGACGTCCACTCCACCTCCCTCCATTTTCCAGCCTTCGTAATTTCGGAACTTAATGACGAAGAAGTAAGAACATCAACCGGTCGGTCGAGTTAAGGAGAAAGTCTTGTGTGTAATGGTTATTTATAACGAAATTTACGTGGTAAAATCACAAAATATTTTAAATTTTTTTGTGATATTTCTAAAAATCAATAAAAGTTAGAATACCTTATAGGATTGTGATTTTATTACGTTGACTCTACTACATATAACCGTTATATATAAGATTTTGCCGAGTGGAGGGGCTTAACTTTTCACTAGTCTCAGTAATTAGTCTTTCAACACCTTATTTAAATTTTCTGTAGACGGCTATGGTAAGTGCCTCTTTTGGTAATGACATGGTACGGGAGCAAGAGAATCTGAGAATGATAAGAGGGTAATGGTCCGTATAGTAATTTGGTTGATTGAGTGTGGGTCATAAGAGTTTTTGGTCTTTTAGGATTTTTGTTTCGAGTACAAGAATAGTTCATGGACCTAATAAAACGTCTTTTAGGATTTGAGTCAAGAAGACATGTCCATGTCTTACACATGCAAGCTGCATCGCAGTTTGTCACACAAAGAGCTAGTTTCTTTGGGTTGGTTTTTTTTTTTTTCAATTGGAATGGAGATACATAAATTTTGTCTAAGGAGATAAAAAGTTAAATAAAAAATATAAATAGTTTCATTAATATGAATGGAATTTGGAACTTTTTAATTTTTAGGCGAGACATGTTTCATTGTATTACGGTCATTCTCTAACGAGTCAACTTCAGGTATACAAATACTTTGAAAGAATACTTAAATGGGACGCCATATTGGGAGCTTCTAGTTGCGCCAATAATTATTCCACAAGCAAATATATTCATATATGAGCTCGTGAGAAAAGAAAACGTGAGAGACTCCTCACTAGAAAGCCGTGCATATGTAGTGTAGTTCCTGGAATTTATGATGCAATCATAACTATATAATTAATTGAGTATTTAAAAATTTAAATAAAAGTAAAATATTTTGCTAAAAATACTTAGTAAAAATCTTCAAAATTTGTATAAATCTTTCGGAAATTTATGCAATTTATATTAAAATTTGTGAATTTATTTCGAATTTTGCGGAATTAATTTATTAGTAATTTAGAGGAAACTCAAGCAATTTACTCTTGATAGATAAGGAGGTTGGAAATTTACTACAGATTTAAAGAATTTACAATCAATCAAAAGTGCAATTATGGAACCGTAAACCTTCCCGCACGTATCGCACCGCTCTCTTGACTGACCATCTAGATGTCCCCTGTGGCCTTCAAATCGCACGGAATGCCGAGTGCTAACCGCAACCTTTAGTCCGGAAAATGTTCAGCCGCTTCCATTAATAGTCAAAACGCGGGGTATGACAACTAGGGTCCCCGTACGACTACTACAAATCTTATCCTCATTCCAATAAGATCGATAACGCGTACACTGCCTCGACCGACTCATGTAAAACCCATTCGAGCCCACGCCGGGGACCTTCCGCCCCGTAAAATAACGGGTTAAGGAATTCAGATCATATGGGAAGGATAATAAAATCTCGTCAAGACGAGTGGCTTGGCATGGCTTGCATTGTGAACATGAGAAAGATAAGGAGATTGGGAAAAGTCATTGCGATTTTCTCCGGGTAAAGAAAACGAGTGAAGATCAGTAGAGAGTTGTTTTAGTACTGTTCCACTGAAAATGAAAATTTAGGGAGTACGGACTGTTGTGTGGGCCCCAACGCCCCCCGCCCTTTCTGACAACCCTCTCTCTCCCTTTACTTGAATTCCCTCTCTCCCCCTTTACTTGAATTCCCTCGCTCTCTTCCTTACATATGTATCCTCCCTTTCATCAATTGTTTTCTACGGCGCGTGAGGTGGCGCGTGGAATATTTTCTTTTTCCCCCCAAAATTTATTATGAGCTAATTTTATAGGTAGAGACATATATACATCAAGGTGGAAAATTAAATATAAATAAAATATATGGGAATCAATTCATATGGTTTGGACTACTTTTTTTTTTTAATAAGATTTTTTGATAAATTTCATGAATGAAAATATTTCATGATTAAAAGAATTTTTTCTTGTGTGTTTATTCTAGTGTTAGGAAATGTAATGATCACAATTAATTCAGTTCGAATTGGATAGGACCTTTATGGATAAATAGAACTCTTATAATATAGATTTTCTTCATTTACAATATTCGAATTTACGACTTTATAAGAAGAATAAGCGTTAAATCTTAAATCAGCTCACATTAATATGATTAAGAGAGAAGCTTGGTGAATTTATCCAGTTCGAATTTGAATTACTTGGGTTGATTAAATTGAAAATAAATAAAGATGAGAAAAATAGAGGGTGCAGGGAAGGAGAGGAGGAGGGGCGTGAGCTGTGGGGGCTGGTCGGTGGGGTCCACACCCCATGTGCCCTCCTTCCTGTCTCCACCAGCTCCTGCCTCTCAATGATTAGCTCTCTCTGCTTCCCTCTCCCAAACCCTAAAACCTTCACTCTCTCTCTCTCTCTCACTCTCTCTCTCCTCCCCACCTCCTCCTCTCTTTCTCACTCTACAACTCCCCCCCCCCACACACACACACACACACACTCTCTCCCTCCCTCTCCCTCTCTCTCTCCGGTGTGTCGTTAATATAAAGCAGTAGGAGAAGAAGAGCCGACCGAGCGGCCAACCATGTCTAATTCGGAAGGAGGCAGCAACGCCGCCGTCACAAACGGCGCAATTATAGACCCCCAGAGGCCGCCGACGGCCCACCCGGCAAACGGGGCCCTCGCCTTGAAGAAGCCGCCGTCCAAGGACCGCCACAGTAAGGTCGACGGCCGGGGCCGCCGGATCCGTATGCCGATCATCTGCGCAGCCCGGGTCTTCCAGCTCACTCGCGAGCTCGGCCACAAGTCTGACGGCCAGACCATTGAGTGGCTCCTCCGCCAGGCCGAGCCCTCCATCATCGCCGCCACCGGGACCGGCACCACCCCCGCCAGCTTCTCCACCATCTCCTCCTCGACTCGCGGAGGCGGGGGCTCCGCTTCTGCCTCGCTCTCCAGCTCCCACCACCATCACCTGGACCACAAGCCCCTCCTGGGACCCACTCCGTTCATCCTGGGGAAGCGGATTAGGCCTGACGACGACCACGATAACGGCAACGGCAACAGCAATAGTAGTAGCGGCAAGGATGAGGTGTCCATCGTAGGTCCCACACTGGGGGCCATGGTGGGCCCGGGAGGGACCCCTGGGGGGTTCTGGGCCCTACCCGCGAGGCCCGACTTCTGGAGCTTCGCGGCGGCCGCAGCAGCCGCCGCAGCCCCTCCTCCGGAGCTGGTGTCGGTGTCCCAGCAACAGCAGACGTCTCTGTTCCTCCAGCAGCAGCAGCAGGCCATGGGCGAGGCCTCGGCCGCCCGGGTCGGGAACTACCTTCCGGGCCACTTGAATCTGCTTGCGTCCTTGTCGGGCGGTCACGGGAGTTCGGGCAGGAGAGAAGACGATGCCCGCTGATTGAAAGAGAGATGAAAAATTCGGGTATCGAAAAACTCCGGCGAACTCTCACGGCAGATTGGTATATATATAATATAAATGTGTATGTGATGTTGTTGAATTGTGTGTGTGTGTAGATGGGAGAGGATGTTAGGTGAATTTTAGGGTTAGGAGATTAGGTTGGATGGAAGAAAGAAGCAGCAGTAGGGGAGACTCTGCTCCAACCAAAATGGAATGTTGAGATCCTAAAATTTAGGAGGGCTCTTGCTAAATTTAACTAGTTTTGCTTTGATTGATAAATTTTAGGGTTTTAGGTTTCGAAAATTTGTTCTAGGATCTTGTCGGGGAGGAGTGTTTCAAGAATTCTTAGGTTCAGACACTGAGATTCCATGGTGGGAATTTCAAGAAAAAAAAAATCTTGGGTTGTCGGGCACAGACCCAAGAACAAATCACGAAGTTTTAGTCTTGTGTGTTTTGCATCAAAATTTTCTGGGCAAGAATCAAAAGGTGGATTCTTGCGCCAGTGGAAAGGTTTGTGTCACTTGTTTGAAGATTGTGCAGTAAAGCCCAATTAAGGGCCTTCGGTGTTCCGAAAAGTCTTATCTACATCCTCGGTTGTTGCTGCATATGCTGCTGGTATCTCGAAGTGGTCCCAATTGCATCGCCACAATTCAAAGTCACTGCTCATCATCCGAGTAAAAAAGCTCTCAGCTGTCAGCATCGCAGCTCTCAAGTTGCTGTTGCTGTTGCTCAGCGAGTGAAATGAAATCGGGGGCTCCCCGAGCACGATGGATCGAATGCCCCTTCTTCCGAAACTGCAAAGAAGAAGAAGAAGAAGAAGAAGAAGACAGAAAGGAGTGTGTGAAAAAGGTCAAGAAATGCTCTGTTTTTCCACTCTGTAAGGCCTCTGTTTTTGGGTAAATTATTTTTTCCTTCCTCCTTGTTGTCTGTAATTCTTATCCAAATTTCTATTAGATTCTATCAGCGTGCAGAAAATAATGGTGCCTTTTCGACATATGTCTGTAACTTGGATTGTTCTTTTCCGGGGTGCTTGTTGTGTGAATAAGAAAAAAGACCCACTCATCATCTTCCTCTTGGATTCGCCATCTTCTCTGAGTGCTTCGACTCGACAATATTCATGGCCTCATTTCGTTTCGCATACTTCTTCTGCTTGTTTCGTGTTGGAGGTGTTAAAATCTTATCGGGTGGTCATTTCCATTTCTTGATGGAACATCTTCTTTAGTTTAGCCGTCTGTAGTCGATAACATGGTCCAGACAGTATTGGATTCATAAATGATCTTGATAAGTGCAGCCCGTCATTGTTGGTCTCGTTCGGGCATTCACCTTATCATATTTGTATTTTGGTCATGAGGACCGTCTAAGATGATACCGTTATGTAATGGGTTTATCACGTAATGAGCCAACAAGTGGGCACCGTGACGTACGGGACCTAAAAGTGCTCAACGACCACAAGAATTGCCCCAAGAGATTATCGTGCCATATCGATAAACCAGAGATTTACATGCGGTAATGACCAACGAAGAAATTCATGTTATCACTCTCCCACGCGGGTTTGCCTTGCCTCTCCGTTCGGGTGCAAGGCTATGGACTTCAGGCATTCTAAGATCTCAATCATACTCCAATGTGAGTAGTAAGTTGAAGGCTCATTCTTCTCACGTAAAACAGATGAAGCAAACTCTGTCCTGGCATGCTTAATTATTTGTTGTTAGTTTCTTTCCAAGTGATCCCATAAATTGAGTAGGGCTGAGAGTAATCCCTTCGCATTCAAGCTGGGCGCTTCAATTTTATTCACTAACATCCGCATAGATACCAGTAAGGACCAGTCACGTACCCGACACCAAGATGCCAGCGAGGCTACAGGGAATGCGAATCTTCTCCTAACCGCAGGGGTTGTGCAGTAGCAGCAAACTCTCCTTATTTGTGGTTGTAGGAGAAAGAACGACAGACTGTACACCTGCACATCCAAGTTGAAACGAGTAACACGACTGCCATCACTTTCGTGGCAGGACAGGCTTTCTTCTCAGCTCTTTAAGCGTGTCCACATTCCTACTCATCTCCCAAATGAAGGCGCCTTAGATTCGAATCATCCGATCAAGGTGGATAACATTTTCGAGAACTCGCCACTTAAAAAACCAAAGCTCCCCACGATTATCTAGCCTTCCGAAAAGGCTGGGAGAGTCAGCTTGGCGATGGTGTATGATAAGAATGAGTTTGGGGCCAACCTGCTTGTAAATCGCGAAGCGAATGCTATTTGGTTCTCCTTGGGATTATTCTAGATGTTTTTGAAGGCAAACAAGATTAAGGACTAAACTGACAAAAAAGAAGTTTGAATATTAAAGTACAGCAGCATCTAAAAGCCTTTGCCGGGAAAAGATCACAAAATGAGGGCAAATTTATGGATTTGAGTGGAAAGTACCGTAGATATAAGGACTCAATTTCACGAGGATTAATTGGATGGAAGAACCAAAGGTCAAAGAATTATTAATAGAAAAAGTCGAACATCTTTTGGACTATTTCAGATTTTGTCCCCGAAGTTTGTCCATTATCTCACTAGACTCCAATGTAGTTTTGCAACCCGTACTGTGTCGTGCTTACTGCTTCCCGCCAGTCATGCACTGCAGGGATGGAGAAATCATCTTCCTTTTTTTATTCGGCGTCTCCTCAGCGCTTCTAATGGCCTCATTTCATGTCACATACTCGTGCTTGTTTCGTTCAGGATACATTAGAATCTTGTCGATTGGTCGTTTCCATTTCTTCGTGTTACCTTTTCTTTGCTTTAGCCATCTGCAGTCGAGAGCACAGTCAAGATGGTATTGGTCCTATTGGATTAGTAAGTGATACTAATAGGGCGGTGCCCGTCATTGTTGGTCTCATTAGGGCTGATCCCCTTATCATATTTGTAATTTAGTTCTTAGAAGACTGTCTGAGATTATACGGAAGTTTCTCCATCAATGGTAAGCGACGGGGTTTATCTTGTACTGAGCAAACAACCGGGCAATTCATCGGTAGATAATTAGTTCGTCCGTTAAATCATGTAATGAGCCCAATTCATTGGTAGATTATTGGTTCTTCAGTAAAATGGTGTTCGATGTGGCGCCGGGATCCTGTGACCATGCATTCGGTGATGTTGAGGATAGTGAAACTACTACCTTGGTCATTTACCAAATTTAGGAGTCTGATCGCATGCATACTTGCACTGAAGACTTTTTACATGCGCCCGACTATTTCAAGGACATGTCCACTGCAGCCCTCAGATAAATACTTCAAACCGACGAACCACCGGGTTCATGGTTGGTCTGATGGACATTAGGAGTCAAGTATAACTGCAATAACTGCAAACTGTCCTTGGTTGTGTTTGTTAAAGGAGCAATGCAACTGCTCTCATCTGTCTGCTCTTCCAGTAAGAGGACACAATAGGAGAGAGCTTGGGGATTTGCACGCTTGGAAATCGCAAACCGAATGCTTGGTTCTTCTCGGGATTGTTCAAGATATTTTTGCAGGATTAAGGACCGAACTAACAAAAAATAAGGTTGAGGACTACAGAGAGGGTGACAGAAAGCCAGCTTAAATTCTCCCTGCATTTCTTCTCCTCAAGAACAAGATAGACCCCAAAGACTCTCAGCTGATATATGCACCATCTCTAACGCCGGGCGAGCAACTCAGACTGGTCTTCCTGCAGCTTCAACTTGAGGTTTGGCTTCTCAGTTTACCATTGGCACTTATGATACTCGTTTTGAAAAGATCGTGTAAATTTTGTGTAGATAAATACGGAGTTGCTAATCTGTTCATGCAAGTCGAAGACTCGAGTCCTTCATAGTACTAATCTTCACGTACTCTTTTAGAAGCCTACTCATGCGAGCTCACGCCAGAAAAATATCAGTTATTTGAGTGTGTTTGGATTTTGAAATTTTTTTAACTCAACTTCACTTATCTTTAATTCAACAACACAATTATTACTTAATTATTACTTTATCTCAATTATTTATTACTTTTTCATACTTTTTCTCATAATTCAACAACACAATTATTACTTAATTATTACTTTATCTCAACTATTCATTACTTTTTCACATTTTTTCTCATAATTCAACAATACAATCATTACAAACCAATTAAAATCAAAACTCAACTCAATTCAACTCTAAATCCAAACACATTCACATTTTAATTAATTTTATTTGGTTTTTGAAAATGAATATGCACTTATATGTTACTGGACAAGTACAGTGGCAAGGGAGGGCAAATTGATGGATTTTATTGAAAAAGACTCTGAAATTCAAGGACCCAATTTTCTGAGCAATCGAATGGATTGGGATAGTCAAAAGTCGAAGGACCAGACTTCTTTTGGACTATTTCAGATTTGTCCCTGAAGTTTGGCCCTTTTCTAGCTAAACTCCGATGTAGTTTGGTAATCCCTACTATCTATCGCTAGTCAATTTCATAAAAATAAATCACATTGAAGGATTTTCGCTTTTATTTTGTTCCTTTTGCTAATCATGCAGGGACAAACAAACGAACCTTTAACCAATCCCTCCTATATTTTACTACCTGAAAATCACGATTAAAAATTACGTAGATTTCTTGACAGTGGTAAGCAAAGCCGATCAGAATCCCCTTAAAAGTTTCTGAGTCATCACTCTTTCTTCAGCGATGATGATCCCACAATAACTGCGAACAGAACAGCCACATAGAGAGGAACTTGCTGCTAACCAGAGAGGCAGTATTCAGACGACTAGTGAAAATCTTTAGGGAAAAATTCATAAATAAGTGAACTTCAGGGGGCCAATTGACCTCAACTTCCTTTTTATGGTTCATTCGTTTTCTTCTCTTCCCTCTCCTCCATCCTCCTCCGTCCAGCCTTCCGTTTGGCCCGACAGCTGCGATCTTGCCAGAGCTCTTTCGTTGAAGCTCGGCCCCTTTGCCAACTGCTCTAATGTGATCTCCATCTCTCTTCTCTCTCTGATTGCAATTGTTATTCTGATGAATGATTCATTCGACTGTTCTGGCTTGTTTAATCAGTTGTCATCTACTAATGTCCTCATTGATTGGAACCACTGGACCCCGTAATTTTTCGGTATTCCCGAGCCGTTGGACCGATTTAAAATCTGCCTCCAAGCTTGCTTGATATAATTATTTCCTGTGGAATTTCAATAATGGTGAGTTTATATGGTATGAAGTGAATTCACTTTCAAGCTGGATTGGAAGTTTTCATTTTGGTATTACATTTATCTGCATTTCGGTATCGGGTTTGTGATCTTGAGCTTATTAAGGAGTGGTTAAGCGAGGAGCGAAAACCGGAATCTTTGAAGGAGCATATTTTACTTATTTCTGTGGTCACCCGAATAACCATAGTTAAGAAGCTCGTAAATTAGAAACTTTTGTTTTCAGAATGTGCAGTTCGTGCAGATGCTGCAGCCCAGGTGAAGGCTCGGTGTACTTCTAAGTCGGAGGAACCATTTGCTTTACTTTTTATCATATGCAAAGCCCATTCTAGAGCACCTTTCATTGAATATATGGTTAGGATAGCCTCGTGTCTCGCAGTTGCAGCACAGGCGAAGGTTTGTGTTCTTTGTTTCGTTCGGGTGTCTTTGGTCATTACTCTGAAGTGATAATGTACGAGGGTGTTCATATTACGGAGGTAAAAGCATCATATGCTGCTGAAGCATATGCTCTTATCTTGTGATGAATTAAAAAAGTTTTGAGTTGGCTAAGAGATTGTGGCTTTGTCTGTTTCATAATTGGCAAACCAGTTGACATATTTTCTTGACATAAAGAGAGAAGTTCGAAGTTGCTTACATATATATATATGTGTGTGTGTGTTGCTGAGAAGGGTTCCTGTCCTTTCAAATCGAGGGAACACATTATGTTTTTTGCACGTGTAACGTGCTGGTTGAGTTCTTCAATGTGATTTCATCTGTACGTGTTAATCTCCTTCTCGTTATAAAACTAATATCATCTATCCCTCAATTTTCAGATGCCAGTTCTACAATCTTCTTGGGCGGACTTAGTATTCAAACCTTCATTCTTCATGTCGCTGGAATTGACGTCAATTTCAGGTCTGAAGTAACCCAAAGAAGATTCCTTCCCTGTCCACCGGTTAGCTTAATCGTGTTGATTTTAGGAGCACCCTTTTGGAGATCCAGAAACTTAACACAATTTGTGTGAATTAAATGACAGAAATCCTCAGTTACACAGCTTGCAGACAGTTGTCTCAATTGCTCGCTTCGGTCATCTTCTTCCATGGGTCTGAATATGTCCTCGCTATCTCATTCCATGGAAGATCGGATGTAACTCTGAGTTCTCTCCTTATCAGTAAGAACTATCTTATTGCGATGGTCTTCTCGTTGCTGGAGTATTTCGTTGAGATCACTTTCTTCCCGGGGCTGAAGGAGCACTGGTGGGTGAGCAACTTTGGCCTCGCAATGATCATAATAGGTGAAATCATAAGGAAAACAGCGGTTATAACAGCAGGCCGGGCTTTCACGCACTTGATCAGAACTTATCATCTGGATCATCACCAGCTAATTACTCACGGGGTATATGGATTTGTTCGACATCCTGGGTACTGCGGCTTTTTCATCTGGTCGGTCGGGATGCAGGTCATGCTCTGCAACCCCATCTCCACACTTGGGTTCGCAGTCCTTGTCTGGAACTTCTTTGCGAAAAGGATCCCATACGAGGAGTTCTTTCTAAGGCAATTTTTCGGGTCAGAGTATGAGGAATACGCCAGTAGAGTTCCCTCAGGGGTACCATTTGTGAAGTAAAAGTGAATCACATGATTTTGTGCATCCTTTTCATGGCGCAGGCATGTGGATGATGTGAAATGCGGACTGGCCATTTGAAAAGGATTGAGAAAATGGGCGTGCAGCCTCAGTTTGGTACTAATTTTCCCTCTGCTGGAGAGGAAAGATTAGGTAGTCAGCCTCGGCCTAACCTTGAGCAATGCATCATCATCTTCGTAGGGGATAGGGAAGATTACTGAGCAAGCTCTTTGTACACTGGCCAGATGCTTAAACCTCTTTGGAAGAAATGATACTGGGTCTAGTGCGCATCATGGTCGGGGATTTCCACTGGCTGCGCGATGCTGCAACAGATCATTTGTCGAAATTAATGCCCAATCGCCCCACAAATAAATTTGAGGGGGCAAAAGACCTTCATCTAATACTTACTATACTTACTACTATTTAAGGGAGAGTTCCACATTGTAACTGTCCTGATTTCGTAAGGTCAATCATAGTGTAAATTGTAAAAGATTAACAAATTATAAAACTCCAAAATAGTTAGCCATATACCGCCAGCCACTAAAAGGGGGTGCCCTCCAACTGCTATCGTTATTCCACTCCCAAAAATCTACCCACTCCCATAACATTTGGTCGATAATTTGTTCTGTATTTCGTAAGCAGAGTTACTCACTCGACTTTGCCAGGAGCGATCAAGTGCCTCGGGTAATAACCCGGTTGTTCTGTTCAATATATGGTCATCACGTTTCAATCGTTATAATTCCCTAGAGTCTCCTCCTTGCAGGATGTTTGCAGATTTGTGCTCAACTACTTGGACGCAGAGCGCTAGCTAGCACCAACTTTTACAATTTCTTTGCGCTCTGCGGCCTCATCGTCCTATTAAATGTCACGACATTGGTATCAAAAAGCTCGGTTTCTGCATTGTCATTCAATGGACGTCTCAGTAATTGTATTCAAGACGCAGAGAAGCCGAGCAAATTTCAACCAGCAGAAGAAGAAAAGGTGCGAAGTTTGCATCTAAGTCATGTAAGCCCGACCTAGCAGGACAACTTGAATGAGAAGCTCGAGAGCACGGGAAGGTGATGGGAATAAGCACTTCAAAGACGAGAGACGCGATGGTTCCTAAAGTATATCGAGGAAGCATTAGATGTCGAGTTTTGGAAGACCATTTGCACGAAGATAAGCGGGAGTGTGAGCAGAACGGAGCTCATTGCTTTCACATTGTCTCAGTTAAACAATGCAAGTGTAAGACGGGACAGATTCATAACCAAATTGGATCCGCGATGACTCAAAGATTGATGACGGTCGTTGATCGGTTGGAGGGCAAGGTGTATAACTGATCGCTCTCTTACATGTGGAGTCGGGTGCTTCGGCTGTTGAGCATTATTCCGATTGAGGTTGATTAGCCGGTCCCAACTGGTGTTTTGTGAATAATATATGATCATGTTCATGCCGCGAATTGTAATTGGAAAAAGAAATTATATATGCTGCGAAAGTCAGGTATGTAATTTATGTCGGACAACTGCATCTAATGCTTATAAAACTCGGGTCTCGCCATTTAGTTTACGTTGGAAGTAGAAGATTCCTTCTACGTAATTGCAATTTGCTTTTGAATACTCCCCCTTCTGTTTATTCGAATACTTTTGTGCCTAGAAACAATTTTATTATGGTTTAATAGTCCAAGTTATAGCACTTTTACTTGTAACACTAAAGTATGTGCGAGTTATTCATATCTATTAGGTACAATGACATATGTGCATTGCTGGTTGTGGTGTCTCCAGCAATTTGTTAAGGCATTTTTTGTATTGAAGGTATATTTATTGATATATAAAATGCAGTATTACAATAATTTGGACGGTAAAATTACAAATAATCGAAATTGCTGGATGCTTGTGCGTGAGAGGGCACGGTCCATAATGCGCCTATTTGTTTAGGCATTTTTCTCAAGACGTTGCCCTCCAATTTATTTAGGAATTTTCATTAGGACGAATATAGCTATTAAAATACCTAAGTCAATAGTGTGATGATTTGGATTGTTAAACCAAAATCGAATTTCCCCCCAAACAGGGAAAATAATTGCGCATGCGCAAGGGCTACTAGCAGATGAAAAGAACAAACTGACTGACGTTATATTTGCAAATCGAAGCAAAAAGACTAGATTACATTCGATCATTAGCGAAAATACCTGCAGTAAAGAACCACATATTCTGTGGAAATCCGATCATTAGCGGTTTACGTTTTGATTTTTTGATCAGCTTGGCGGGTCACCCAACAATTAAGGAAAAACTCAAATAACATTTGCAATATTCAACTAGAACTTCAACGATCAACATTTAATTAATACAATATCTCAGTCATTAGTTGAAACAAACTCAAACACAATCGAGTCTACTACTTGTCAAGACAATAAAAACCTCAAATACAAACTCAAAGTCACTCAAAGTTAATTTAGATATTTGAAACCCTAAATTAACGTTTTAGTTTAAACTCAGGTTGGGCCCCTTATTGGATTTTTTCCTAAAACCCTAGAACCAACCCAATAATTAAATTATGACGTGAAATTCAACCGAATTTGAAATTGGGTATTTGCATTTTAGGTTTTTGGTCGGTGTAGTTTAGGTCGGGTCTGATCATGTACTCTTCGCCCTAGCATTGCCAACTAAATTGCCTAGGTACTCGCATTTGCAATTCATATATACATTAGCGCTCTATCCCGTGCATTGCACGAATTGATTTTCATATATCGGTGATGATGTTAGTTTCATCCATCACATCTAGGAAGATCAATTTTCTTATTTAGAACAATAATATCTTCATTATTAAATGCAATTTTAACAATAATTTTCAACAAAGTAGAGTAACTTTTCATGTAAAAATGAAAGTAAATTTAATTACAATTAGACTAAGTTTTATAATTCAATAATTTTCACCCCAAAGATTTTCCCGTCGTCCCGTGTATTGCATAGACTTATTTTAATTATATATATGTATTTCTTATTGTATTTAAAGAGTTTTAATAATGTTAACTATAATAAGTTGTATATATTATTAATTTTAATATCCAAACATGAACATCAATTTTGTATACGGCATGGAAATATTATTCTAATAAGATTGAAAATGTCCAGTTTTATTCATACATTTAGTTTCTTAATATTATAAGCTTTTTGGTAAAATATCAAAGTTTTCATTAATTTTAATTATTCGTTTTTACTTGCTTTTGACAAAAGGCATAGTAATTTTTTGTTAGTATTTAAATGTTTTGAAATTAATTATTCTTTCAATGATTTTAAAATAGTATTTAATTAATTTTAATATCCGAACATGATTATCAATTTTGTATATGAAATGGAAATATTATTATAATAAAATTGAAATGGTGAAATACAATTTATTCATAGATTTAGTTTCCTAATATTATATGTTTTTTGGTAAAATATTAAAGTCTTCGTTAACTTTAATGATTCATTTTTACTTGCTTTTTATAAAAGGTATTGTATTTGTCTTGTTAGTGTTTAAATGTTTTGAAAATTATATATATTATTCTTTCTATAATATAATGTTTTGTTTAAAATAGTATTTATCGTTTTTATTTTTTAAAAGTATTAATTGAAGCGCATTTATACTATACGCTTAAATGGAAAAAAAAGTCAAACGAGTAAGACAAAGCAACTAATCCTTCTCGATGGTATTAAGGTCAACAGGATTTGGGAAAAACGCTAATAAAGAGATTATAACTTACTCCATCGCACAAAGTAATCCACTATCTTAATTTTTAAATTAAAA
This sequence comes from Punica granatum, assembly GCF_007655135.1. Taxonomy (NCBI): domain Eukaryota; kingdom Viridiplantae; phylum Streptophyta; class Magnoliopsida; order Myrtales; family Lythraceae; genus Punica; species Punica granatum. The sequence continues at coordinate 28,207,010 of NC_045128.1, forward strand.
TTAAACATGCAATGTTATGAATTATATCTATACAACGTGATGCTTAAAGGAGGGTTCGGCACCTCTTCCTTTTCAACAATTTCTAACGTTCAATTGAAACAACCAAACTCAGAACATGACATATCTATCTATTCATGATCCTTGTTGGACTTTATATGCACTAATGCTGATAATCTCATTCTTCGCACCCAATAAAAAACTGAATGGTTATATATATATATATATATATATATATAATCTATATATGTATATAAACTTTTAATCCTTGCAATAAATATTGTTATGGATGTAAATTTCTGATGATATAAGGGTAGAAAGATCAAGGCTCTGTTTGGTTTCAGAGTTGTATTTTAGAATCACAATTCTAACTTAATTCTACCCACTACAAAACAAAATAACTCATACAAAGTCAAAGAGTGGGTCCCATTTATATTACTTTTTCCCACAACAAAACAACATAACTCTTACAAAGTCAAAGGGTGGGCCCCATTTATACCACTCAAAATCAAAATCAAAATCACAATTCTAAAATCCTACTATGAAACCAAACACCACCCAATTAACTATGAAATATTATTTTTGATTCTCAATAAAATTATATATATTCGTTCTCTTAATTAAAAAATTTTAAACTCTAATTGGCCACTTTTAAGGATCCCCATATCCAAATTCTGCATCCGTCCTTGCATCCACGGATCACCGATTAAGTTTTTTTTCCCACTTCAAAATTATGAAATCTTAACTTCTAATTGAAATACAGATAAAAGAGACTCAACAAAATAATTCAGAAATCAACCCAACTTCTTAATAATGTCGCCGATAAAACCTTCAACTCACGAAGCATGCCTCATTGACAGTCTTCTCACCCTATCCTAAATTTCTTAATGCATCTCGACTTGCATCGTTGTAATATTAACATATAAATTTATATGTGATTTTTTTTGCTGAAAAGTAATTATATAATAATATACATTGATATACAAATATATATGGTTGAAAATAATATTTATATATAGGAATTTATTTATATAGTAAGTATATACACCCACAAATCACTTTCATCAAAGTGCAAAAAGGAAGAAGGGTGCACTTAATTAGTCAAGGGCACTTTAATAATTGAAGTGGGTTCGGTCTACCAATCGATAACTCACCTTTTTTGCTCTTTTCATGTCACCGAAAAGACATGTCACATGCGGGTATGTTTCATTCCCTTCTACTCTCCATATCTTCACTTAAATTAGTTATATATATTGGTTCCACGTCTCATATATGTGATTGTGTCCTCGATTGATTTTTTTATCAATCTTCGTTACATAATTAGATTATTAATTCAAGGTGAACATATATAAATTTAGAAAGCATATATAGTCTTAATTAACCAATTCAAAGTCATTTGTATATGAAATGTGTGACATGTAATTGGAAAGCACATTAGTTTTGGTGTGAATGCATGGGATGCGATTTACCCTCTTAGACAGTCAATTGCACTTTGCCTAAAGAGGGAATAGAGGAAATATATATGGAGCCATCAAGATTTCAATTTACCTTTTTTTTTCTCCCCTTAAATAATTATAATTATTGAGAGCAACTTGAAAGAGAAAAGTTAAACATTCTTCTTTGCCCAATTTCTTTTCATGGATGTATTAATCGAGTCGAGTTAAATCTACTGGTTTCAAATAGATGACAACACCGATCCACATCTTAAAAGTTGGATGTACATTGTAATGAGTGAAACATATAAATTAATTTAATTTTATGTGCCACCATGGATCGGAGGGGATTGAAACCTTCTCCACACTTAAAATCTTGAAAGATTCTACCACGATGATATTATTCTTTTGCAGCTAACGTGATTTCATCACCCTATAATTATTTGCCCCTCTATGGACCTCTTCCCCACTTGAGCCAAATCCTATGCCTTTCCCTTGTGCTACCATTTAAATATCGTTAATATAATACATAATACATAATTAGAAAGTTGATTACATTTATATATAAAGCCAATAATATAACTAGTGAAAAGGTCCCACCCGAAAAATAAACTAGAGTATCAAGAAATCTTCTTATATAGTACTTCTTCGCAAAGTTATGTGTGTGTGTGTGTGTGTGTAAGTATGTATATCTAATAATTGATAATCAACCTTGAATTTGAAAGGATTTCTCAATCAATCTATCCTTATTAGTAAAAGTTGTGGTAATCAAAGCAATGTTCTCTCTTTCCCTTTGGAATATATGTTAATCTTGTCTCCACACCGCGGTTTCAGTTTTAAATAGTATCTACACATTAGATTTTGAAACATATCTTAACTATAGAATAGTTAATTCTAATTGTGATTAGATAATTAAGCACTTTCAGCGTAGCATAATATAATTTTGACCAAAGGATGTAATTTATAATATTCCACCGTCCCAACTTTACATTAATGAAAAAATTATAGCAATTGATGTGATGAAGTATAATATTATATGTGCGTTAGGCCTTAGATTAACTATTAATTATTCACTTGAACTGATAGCTAGGGAGCTTATCATTGGTAATACTTGGATGACATTGCCTCGATAGAGCTACATAGACTATGTTGTTTATAATGCGAGAAAGTGTAGCAAGGAAGGACACATTATCCAACAATAATTAAAAGGGGGTCCGGGAGAAAAATCTATCGATTGTCTTTATGCTTGTTGCATCACATGTGTGCATTCCCGCCAACAATTTTCTCTCCGAAGAATTATTCGGTAGGGATGTTTAGTCCGAGCTGAAGTGATCGAAACTAACTACTTCTGAAACATAATATATGTATGACATTAAAAAGAAAAAAAAATACAAAATTTCCAAGAAGTTATGAGTTCACTATGCGAGATATGAATATTAAGTGGACTGCGATATATCTAGAAAATTGTCCCAATATATATTGTAGGGCAGGGATGGACCCGAGATTTTGATCGAGGGGGCGAGTCCTTAGAGCAAAAGGAAAAGTAATTTGCTTAGTTAGGAGTGAATATATATAGTTTCATTAAAAATGGAAGAAAAACTTATTGTTTTCCATATAATATTAAATTTTATGGGGACGACTGCCACTTTAGCCCTCGAATTTGTACGTGTAATAGCAAATTTCTTTAGTTAGTGAACAATAAAATAGAGATAACAAGTTAAAATGGTGATGATAATAATAACAATAATAATAATAATAATAATAATAATAAAAAAAGAAACCGTATTCTCCGAAACTAAATAGCTGACTTAGATTTTTATCCTCGCCATATGGGCCATTAGAATTTCCTCTGATGTAACTCCGTAATATATTCATGTACACCTTTTTTATGTGTTGGATGGATAACACTAATAATTGATCAGAGAGGCTGTCTTTGATGTGGCCAAATTGAAGAGAATAAATTGGGAATTAAAGTTTGATTATGACGTGATATGAAAAATGGGACATTTCACGGTTGATGGTCTGAACAGATCTTTGCGTTAGTTAGACCTTAGATAGATCACGTCTGCAGGCAGGCAATGGATCCTTGGACTGATGTCTTTGGCTGATGGGCAATCCTTAACAAGAGTACTACTGATGTTGCAGGTAGCACCATCATCATCCCCACCACCCCATTTGCCTACTTTTAAACTGGCCACGTAATATAAGGAATCTCATAACAAATTGAAAGAGCATTATTTAAATTTTCTTATGGGGGGTAAAATTTGAGGCGACCCCTTGGCGAGGAAATGAATGATTGAATATAAACAAAGTATAATTCTTATTTAAGAGAACATACATATTGGGCAAGTCTGAGGAGTACACGAGTGAGTGACATTATGGGACGACTTAACCCATGTCAGTTGATCACAAAGGGCTTGGAAAACATTGAATTATAATTGGTATGACTATTACTAATTTCGGACTTTTTTTTGGTTCCCGATAGTTTCACTCTCTCTCTCTCTCTGTACATTCTCGTCTAGACTTGTTGATATAAATACGGAGGGTCGAGTCGAGCTTCAATCCCTGACTCGACTTACCTATACGGTTTCAAGGGTGAAGGACTATATCAACACGATGAACTCTCAAGGAGTGACTGGCAACCAATTCGTCTCCATCAATCTGTCCATGACTATCACGTCTAGTTTTGGTAATTTACGGGTCAGTTTTTCTCGTGCGAGAACTGTTCCTGTTTCTGACTTGCATTGACAAACCGAGAGGTCGGGACTTGGGATAAATGGAGGCCAGAAATTGCGGGTTGAATCCTGCCTCTTGGTTATTGTGATAGCAGTCAATGACGACAGAAAAACTTAGCTAGTGATTATACAGCTAGCCGACGTGTATTTTGAGTGGTTGGTTAGTTGCAAGTCCCATGCAATCGCTAGTAAGACATTTTGAGTGGGGGAAAAAAATTTGCTACTGCTTGAAATCATTTTTCAGAAAATAATAGTCTTTGTTGGGGACCGGATTTTCGACTTGACCTGGTTAGACCCATGAGACCTGACGTTGGTCCACTAAGCCTTGTAAGGCTCATTAAAGGCTAGCAAAGTCCGGCTCGTTAGGTGCGACACGGACTCAGCAAAGCCTAATATAGGGCCAAGCTTGACGGACTCTATTGCAAGGAAGAGCAATGCTGACCTAGACCAGCCAAGCGAAGCACATTGGCTTAGTTTAGATGTTTAATTATCAGTCAAGTAATCCCATATATCATTCCTATTTTATAATCATAATGAGGGGAATATATCCAAAAGTGATAATGTAATCTATCCTTAAGCTCCCTATAAATACTTATTATGAACCTAGGGACAGGATTAATCGACACATTACTTATTCTTTTCCTCGTGCATAAGACTCATACCGATTTGCTTTTACTAAACAATGCATAAATTTTCGATTTCATTATAATTATAGCACGAGGTCAAATTTTCCATTAATTTGGACGGAATCAAGGCTATAGAACGCCCTGACGACCCCAATTGGGAGGTGATGGTCGGGGCCGTAGCTCCATTTGTCGGAATTGGAAAAATCCCTAAGTTTATTTGTTATTTTCGGGCTGGTCGTGGACTCCTGGTTTTTTTTTTTCTGGCCTAAATTTGATGTTAATATTTTATGGCCATGTGGCCATCGTCCTTTGAGTTTGACCCGTCCCTCGCCCTCGGCCCCTTATCGCCTTGTGCGCGTAGAGACCCATCATTGGCCACCTAAGCTCGGCGCACGGTGGGACTGGAGCAGCTGATCCAACCCCCTCTGAGGGACAATCAGAAGAAGACAGCACTAGCGAATAACACCTTAGGCAGCGAACCTTTGCCGGCTTTACGGAAAGTGTCGTGTCCGGGGACGCGATCACATGCTTCCGGTTCCACGATTGCATCATCACCGCCGTCCAGTTCCCCATCGGACGGTCGGATTTCGAACCACGCTCAAATTGTTTCGACTCCCTCCACAGTGTGCTGCTTTTCTGAGCCATCTGGCGAAATCTCCTCCTCCCGGTTCCGTCACCTTAATTACGGTAACCGTCGCCGTTATTCCAAATTGTCAAAACTACCCTTAGCCGAGTCTTCTCGTTTAATTCCATGCCTTTCCTTTTTTTTCTTTTTTGCCCTTTTCAAATTCTTTTAAGTTTTTTTTCCCATTCTAATCTTTCATGATTAGCCTCTTATTGTTGGATATTCGTAGTTGGGAAGATAAATATTGTTATATTTTTTCATATACGGAGAAAATTATGTTGTAAGTCTGATGGTGGCTCTTACACGTCGCACATAGCTAAATGATTATGATAAAATACATATTATAGTTAAAACGGTTTGCTGATTTTAATAAATGATTTTTTAAAATAGATTTTTCTAATTTCTCCTAGTTTTGGATTACTGGACATTATCATCCAAAGAGCATGGTGAATGCTTTTAGATGGATGATAATAATAATGCTAAACTCTTAAAAATTCGTGTTCCTTATTTATTTCATAGGAATTTCATTGTTCTCTAGTGCATTAAACTATAATTTTGTTTCTTAAATGGATCAAAATATATATAATCTAGCTAAAATGATTTACTTGATTGTTTCATTTAAGTGGAATCATTTACCTAAAGCAAAAGACAAGAAGGCTCATGACATATTGATAATTCATTTTGAATTGTAATGCCGTAATAAAGGCTTAGTATTAATAGTGTCAATTCAAATGATTAATGCATATATTATCTAGATGAGGGTCATAATATTCAGACAATAATTTGTTCAAAGATTCGTATATGCAAGTCATTCAAATTTGTAATTTTCAAACGAAATGAAGGTAATTCAAATTTTGTGATAAGAGATGTATGTCAACAAAGTCCTAACCTTTTTCGATCCTGTGCTTATAATGTTCTATATATTATAGTAACCTTTAATAATTTTACATACAAGAGCAAATTATTTTCATCACAAAATAAGAAATATCAATGATTATTCGGTGATAATCAAGATACCTAATGTTTCAAAATACCGATTTGATTATGGAAGTGTATAGGTTCTATCCAATAAATACTGAAAAATTACAACGAAACAAAATGATCTCAAAAGAATGTTGAAAGTATATGGATATTTTCATAATTATCTTGTCGGATTGGATTGTTTTGATATCCCAACATAATGGGAAGAGGACACACCAGGCATTGCTGGAAAAGGACGAGGGTAATACGGTCATTGAAGAAGGCAGTCGCAGGCCGTACGTTGGAAGATCTTTCAAAATCGGTTGGTGCGTTAATTCCCCCAAATTTCAAAATGACAGGGAAACCAATTTATCATTTTAAATTAATAAAAAAAAGAAAAATGTCTTTTTTAATTAATTTATTAATTTATTATTGTGTTGAGTGAGTCTGAGATGAGAAGAGCAGGGAAAAGAGACGAGAAGGGAAAAGCAAAGAGCAAGAAAGCAAAAGCTTCATCGTCTCCATTCCCACGCAAATTGGATTTTTTTTCCCATTTTCATTTTTTTTTTCCTTTCCATTTCTCCTCCCCACCCGATTTTCTCTCTCGCATTTTTCTGAGGAACCGAACGCCCCAACTGTCAACAGCATCAGCAGCAGCTCTGGTTCGTATTTGTGGCCTTGCTCGGGCGCTTAAGCTCCACCTCTCACACGATCTCCGGCCATCTCTGCTTCGAGCTATTCGAGATCCCGAGGTGCCCTTTTGCGCAGATCGAAGCTAACTCGAAGTGCTTCCAGCAATACTTCCTCCCCACTGCCTTCAGCTCAGCTTGAGGTTTGTTGGGTGTGCTTAATTTTCTTTGTTTGTGGATGGGATTTGACGGCAGATCGTTCAGTGACTGGTCTATCGAGACATTCTGTATGCCAAAGTTCAGCTGAACTTACATTAAAGAAAAGCTCTAATTTTTGCATCTGTAGCAGCAGATTAGGAGAGCGAGATCTCTGCTCCAATTTCTTTTTCCCCCAAATTTCGTTTCTTGTTCTTTTTCTTATCACTGTTTAAATGACGGAAGTTCAAAACCTGGGTTTATCTTTTTTTCAGCTAAAACAGATGAAAATTACGTTCTTTTTTTTCTTTTGGGGATATGGCACATTTGAGCTAACTCAAAGGGGGAAGATTTATTTCTGCATATTGGGGTGGAAAGGCAAGGACTTGGAATTTTCATTTGTGATTTGAAAGAGTGGAAGCATTGTGTCCGTCAACTTCAAGAGTCACATGCAGTTTGGGCAACTCGTTTTGATTTAACCAGACAGTAGTGCGAGGGCAGGAATTTTGGATAGCAAAGTTGATTGATGAGCTTTTTCTCTTGAAGATTGGAGGGCACTAGAGGATCTGTATCTTGATGAATGGCCCCCTCCATTAACAATTTGATAGAGTCTCAAACTGGGGCCACTTTAAAGTTTGTTAAAAGTTCTTGTTGTAAAGTAAACTTTTCAGTTCGAGTCCCTATCCTACTGCCTCATCTTATATGCAATCTACAGGTATTAGACTTCTCCTGGAAAAATGTCAGGGACCGTACGGGTCCAACCCTCTATTCAGTCAATCAAATCGTTGCCTGGAGACTTTAGGTTCATGGGTTCACCAGGGTCTGATCGGCTTCAGACAAATGAGAAAAGCCGATTAGGGAGTGGTAAGACTATCACGTTAAGTGTCCCTGAGAATGGAAAGCTCAGGGATGGCATTGACGAAGCTGCCGAGAGTTACGAAGGTGATTTTGATCAGGCCAATGACGATTCACCATACAGTGGCAATTTGGCATCAACTGAGGAAAGGCCTTCTATTGGTGAAGAAGATGTTGATGCAGTTGCTTTGCCTTTGCCTTCAAGCTCAAAGCCTCCTGCTGAGAATAGGTGGGGTGACACCAGTTCATATGCTGGAAAAAAGGTATTTCATTGCCTCTAGTCTAATATTTTGATTCCCGCCTACCATTTTAATTGGAAAGAAGGTCCAAAATTTGGCGAACATTCTCTCATTCTTTGGAATGTACGAACCCAAGGCTGTTCTCTCTTCTAGATGTTATTATCTGCAAACAATGTTCAACTGGTAGAGACAATTATTATAATCTAAATACAAAATCAGTGTCAACCAGAAAGGGCGTGGAACTATTTGTTGCATTTCTTGATCTTAACATAGTGCAATAACTTAAAGCTTTTGACAATATACACACTCTTTTGAATAGGATTGTCCTTATGGTAGTTTCCAAGCAATACATGCATTGACTTTACCTTTTGTTGTAAAATTAGCTTTGGATTATCTGTTTTTTTCAAGTTGATTGTCTATCAATGTTCTGATTTGCTTCAATAAATTGTCTTTTTCAGAAGGTTCAATCATGGTTTCAACTTCCAAATGGGGATTGGGAGTTGGTGAAGATTTTGTCCACTTCAGGATCTGAATCTCTTATTTCATTATCTGAAGGGAAAGTGAGTCACTGTTGGGAATGCTGAGATCATATTCTCTGAATTCTGATTGATGTCCCTCTAAGTTGTGTTTCGTACATTGAGCGCAGGTTTTGAAGGTGAAAGCTGATTGTTTAGTACAAGCAAATCCTGAGATTCTAGATGGCGTTGATGATCTGATGCAATTAAGTTATCTGAATGAACCATCAGTTCTGTACAACCTTCAATATCGGTACAATCAAGACATGATCTATGTAAGTTTATCATATTGGTTTTCCTCCTGGCTTATTATACTGTTTTCTTTTCCTTTTTGGTGTTTCTATTTTATATGATCTGACAACATTCACTAATTTTGTCTCAAGACTAAAGCTGGTCCAATCTTGGTTGCTATCAATCCCTTCAAGAAGGTTCCTTTATATGGGAATAATTACGTTGAAGCCTACAGGCGAAAATCAATCGAGAGTCCACATGTTTATGCTATCACTGATACTGCAATAAGGGAAATGATTCGAGGTGGTTTTAGTTCTCTCCTTCTATTTTTATCTTTGTAGAATATACCTGACTAATGGTCAATATTTGAGTTTCTTTTTTTATCCTAATATTGTATTTTTACTTGCAGATGAAGTTAATCAGTCTATAATCATCAGGTTAGTCTTGTGAAACAATATTCTTCCATGTATTTGATGCATATATAGTCGGGCATTGTGAATGACTGCCTTGCGTCATGACAGAGGCCGTAAATTCATGTTTTTCTTCAGCATAAACAAAGATCAAACTTCAAATGCATCCTTTTGTCTTTATATATTTATATATATATGGTGATTGTTCTTTGCTCTTTGTTCAGTGGTGAAAGTGGAGCTGGGAAAACTGAGACTGCAAAGATAGCTATGCAGTATTTAGCTGCTCTTGGTGGTGGTAGCGGAATTGAGTATGAAATACTGAAGACCAATCCAATCTTGGAAGCATTTGGTAATGCAAAAACATCGAGAAATGACAACTCTAGCCGCTTTGTAAGCTTCTTATCTTTTTAGGAACTCGTGCATCTCTTGATCTTGGACTGGGAAATTTTTTCATAGCGCGAGTGCTAATAATATCACAACTCTTGACCAGGGTAAGCTGATCGAAATTCAATTTAGTGAAACAGGGAAAATTTCTGGTGCTAGGATTCAAACATGTAAGATCTGCTTTATTTAGTGCTTATTGCAAGATACATTTTTCATTCTAAAATAGTTTGACTATATGATGCTAAGATTCTTTTCTTTTTCTTTGGCTTTGTGGATGCAGTTTTACTGGAAAAGGTAATCATCTCTATCCTGCTGTGTCAATTTGAATGATTAGCTCATTAATTTGTTCTGAGTTATTAATTCTTCTGATTTTATGAACAGTCTAGAGTTGTCCAATGTGCAGACGGAGAGAGGTCATATCATATTTTTTATCAGCTCTGTGCTGGGGCTCCTCATGCTTTGAGAGGTACTTACATGGTGCTTTATCTGGACTTGTGTGAAGCATTTTTATGTAGTCTTTCGTGGTTCTATATTTATTTTTGATTTCTCTCTTTTGGAGTACAGAGAAGCTAAATCTGAGGACTGCTGATGAATACAAATATTTGAGGCAGAGCAGCTGCTTTTCAATTGCCGGAGTTGATGATGCCGAAGAATTTTGTGTTGTCATGGTAAATTTCTCTCCTTTCCGTTGCAAGTTCCATCACATGCATTTTCTCTGATTATATGCTCTTTGCATTTGGTGCTAGGAGTTTTTCTTGTAACTGTCACCTTTATTGTTTCAGGAAGCTCTTGATGTTGTCCATGTTAGCAAGGAAGACCAAGAAAGTGTGTTTGCAATGCTTGCAGCAGTACTTTGGCTGGGGAATACCTCTTTTACCGTGATAGACAATGAAAACCATGTGGAAGCAGTAGAAGATGAAAGTGAGCTTCTTTATCCACATTGTCTTTCAGTCTGTATTTGCTGTATACAAGGAGGATGCATATAACGAAAAGAAGAATAAAATATAATGTGGGACTTTGGATATGTAAGCAACTCTATCCTTTAAGAGTTGACATGCTGATATGTAACTCTATCCTTAAATAGTTAACACACTGCCCAATAGTTCAAGGCAATATCTAAATACTAGGAAAGATAGACTTGTGGTTATTTTACGAGTTTATGTTGCAAAACCCAAGAAATGATGCTGTCAAATGTGTTTGCAGGCATTGGCTGCTCCAGTTATAATTCAATGTTGTCGAACTGTTAGATATGAGTTTGCACTTTTATGGATGCTCTTAATCTTGCCTCCTTTGTTTGAATGTTGTTTATAATTATTATGTGGTCTCATGTGTATGTCTTTTGTGTTCATCGTGAAAATTTTCTTTTGGATAAATATTGTGCATTCACTGTTCTTTCTTATGTGGCAGGTCTTAGCACTGTTGCTAAACTGCTTGGATGCAGCACTGGTGAACTTAATCTAGCCCTATCAACTCGTAAAATGAGAGTTGGGAATGATACTATTATCCAAAAATTAACTCTCTCACAGGTAAGATTATTTCCATTTCAATAATATCAATTTTCTTGAGAACAGTACATGCTATAGTCTAATAGCAGGGTCAGTGCAACTTTCCTTGACATATTGTATTACTAGAACCATCTTAATTGTTCATCTTGATCCATGAGGCTCCCCTTCAGGCAGGATTCTTGAAAATTTGACTTTAATTGTTTCACTTATCGCCTTGTTCCATGGCTAACGTGATCCCTATTGAAACTGAAACTGCTCAGCTCTTTCTGTTTACTGCGTATAATGTTTTCTCTTAGTACATATTACTTTTTTTCCCCTTGTTTTCTGAATTTAATGTTTTCCATCTTTCAGGCTACTGATACAAGAGATGCCTTGGCGAAATCAATTTATGCTAGCTTATTCGACTGGCTGGTTGAACAAATTAATAAATCTCTTGCTGTGGGCAAGCGGCGAACTGGAAGATCCATTAGTATTCTCGATATATATGGTTTTGAATCATTTGACGTACGCTCCATACTTCAATTTTGCAATTCCTCTTCTCTTTCCCTCTGTTTTTTTTTATTGTTCTTTTAGATTGTATTGACTGTATGAATATGCTATTTTTCTGTAGAGGAATAGTTTTGAGCAGTTTTGCATAAACTATGCCAATGAAAGGTTGCAGCAGCACTTCAATCGGCATTTGTTCAAGCTGGAGCAAGAGGTATTGCTTCCTAAGAAATCTGTTCCTGTATTAGTTTAAATTTCCAGTCATTGTGGTGGTTTATTTTTTCATAGCTGAAAACAATAGCTTTAAAATTCGTAAACTCAATTCTTTTTATTTGCTTCTATGACAGCTTGCATGCACCAGCATGTGAAGCAACTTTTGGGCTTATCTAATGCTTGAGGACCAGGTGTTAACTGTTTTCTCTAACATGCTCTTTTTCCTGTTTTGTTAAACCAGGAATATGTGCAAGATGGTATCGACTGGGCGAGAGTTGACTTTGAAGATAATCAGGATTGCCTCAATCTTTTTGAAAAGGTATGGAGCTTGGGGAACAATGTGTTCCTCACTATATATATTAAGCTCTTTCTATTTTTTATCTTCCAATTTATTGAGTCTTCTTATCATTTACCCCTTGTTTTAACTGCATTCTGAAATTATATTTCGTACGCGATTTTAATCTTTTCCTCAGAAACCACTGGGGTTACTATCTCTTTTGGATGAGGAGTCCACATTCCCAAATGGTACTGACCTGACGTTTGCTAACAAGCTTAAACAACACCTGCATTCCAACTCTTACTTCCGCGGAGACCGAGGCAAAGCATTTACTGTTAATCATTATGCTGGGGAGGTATTCACCTTCTCAATGTCCAATCATCTCATTTTGTCTTTGCATATAAATTTTCTCATTATCAGCCACTTAATATATTGTAGTAGCGAGACGTCGTAATGGATGAGTTCTACATTATTAGATCACATAAAGAGTCGCTTGTAATTGCAAATGGGTTCAAAGTATAAAGGCCATCCATCTTTTTGTTCATCATTCTTGTTCCTTTTATTGGTTGAAGTTTTGATGATTCAATTTGGTTCATTGTTCAGGTGACATATGATACAACTGGATTTCTAGAGAAGAACAGAGACTTATTGCACTTGGATTCTATCCAACTTCTTTCTCAATGCTCGTGTCCTCTCCCTCAGATATTCGCTTCGAATATGCTTAACCAATCAGAAAAGCCTGTAGCTGGTCCTTTGTTTAAAGCAGGCGGAGCAGAATCACAAAAGCTGAGTGTTGCCACGAAGTTCAAGGTTGCCACTCAACCAGTTTTTAGAACTTATTGAAATTAGATTTATCTGGACGTTTTTAAAACAGCTGAAGATGTAACATTGGAGTATATAGTCCTCGGGAGATCAATTAGTTCTCAGTACCTGATTCAGAAGTAGCTCTTAGATCATCAATCTAGTAGTTCAGTCTAATCTATGGCCACTAAATCCCCTGGGAAAATTAGCTACAATTGCATGAAAGGTTCTAACTAATTAATACATTCAAAATGCTAAGTTGACGCCGAAAATTGCTTAATTTATACCTCTGTTGCTTGTCATTCAGAGTCAGCTCTTCCAATTAATGCAACGGTTGGAGAGCACCACGCCACACTTTATACGCTGTATAAAACCCAATAGTTTACAGTCTCCTGGAGTATATGAGCAAGGCCTCGTACTACAGCAGTTGAGATGTTGTGGAGTCCTCGAAGTAGTTCGAATATCAAGATCAGGATTTCCTACAAGAATGTCTCATCAAAAGTTTGCTCGGAGGTAAGAAAACAAATCTCACGTTTCCCTCCAGATTTAGTTTTGATGCGTAGCCTGAAACTTTTCATATTGTCATTTTCTATCAGGTATGGTTTCCTTCTATTAGAAAGTGCGGCTTCTCAGGACCCACTCAGTGTTTCGGTTGCAATCCTTCACCAGTTCAATATTCTACCTGAGATGTATCAAGTTGGCTACACGAAATTATTTTTCCGAACTGGCCAGGTGAGATGACTGCATTTCTCAATTCATCTAATATGTTGTGCTTTTTTGGTGTCAATTTTGTAATTTATAGCTCATCATCAGGTACTGACTTAAGAAAAATGAAATACAGATCGGGGTACTCGAAGATACAAGAAACCGTACCCTTCATGGGATTCTGCGCGTGCAGAGTGTCTTTAGAGGCCATCGGGCTCGGGTTTACATCAAGGAGCTTAGAAAGGGCATCACAACTCTTCAATCATGTAACCCTTCTCCTCTAAACAATTAAATTGCTTCCTTATGATTTGCAAGTTTAGATTTTGCTTTTGCATTAGCTGAGTCACTGGGATCATATTTTATATGCAGTTATCATTGGAGAAAAGGTGCGAAAAGAGTATGCCGTCTTGGTAAGAAGACATAGGGCTGCTGTTTCTATACAGAAAAGGGTGAAAAGCAAGAGGGAAATGAATAGGTACCAGAAACTTTGCGATGCATCAGTTGCGATACAGTCAGGTAACACTTGAGGTTTTGCTTCAGTTCTAACGCAATGAAATTTCTCGGATTTTCCAGGACCACCTCATGTTTTTATGTATATGTGTGCATATGTATATATAAAAATATATTTCAGTTGAGGTAGAAAGAATTTCTGTTTATTAAAATAGTCTAAAGTGCTACTAGTTATTGGCAAATTGTGACTTCTTTTCTCATCCAAGTTGAACCTTTCTTTTCCTAATATCTGGTTATGAAAAATTGTTTACCTATTCAACATATATATTCAACACATTGTTCCTAAGATCTGGTTACGAAAAACTGTTTTACCTATCAACATATATATTCAACACATTGTGGCTTTTAGATTTCTGATCTTCTTGCTTGTTTTGCAGTTGTTCGTGGTTGGCTTGTCAGAAGATGCTCCAGCGACATTGGGTTTCTGAGATCAGGGTTTAAGGTACAAATGATTTGTGAACTATGTGTTTGATTTTTACATGGAAATATTTCAAACATCTCACAATTGCTTGCATTCCATTGGTTGATATCATCACTTAATTCAACATTTGCAATGCTGAAGAGCGTGAAGTCATTGTTCCATTTCTTTTTTGCCCTTTTTGGTCCTGGAGTTCATAATTCAGGATCTTGGCAGAAGCATTATGATATTCCATTAATGCTGGAAGTAACTTAAAGAGAGCCCTTTTCCCCTAAGGTTTCTAGTACCCTCAGTCAGATTTATCTATGTTCGACTACTCCGGCTCAACCATGCAGTCACATTCATCAATATTGGACCACACTGGCTGAGTAAACTGGCTCGACCAGGAACCAACAATGTTGTGGTCTTGTCTTGGCAATGGACAAATGTGCATTGCCGACCCATATGAACAAACGAAGAGCCAGGACCACTTTTTTGTATGAACCTTTGTGTATGTTTTCACCTGGTCGTTTCCTTTCATAATAACTTTAAAATAAGTCTTTCAACCTATCAAACAGCTTGGTTGAACCCCGAATGCCATAAGCAGTTCATTGTAGAGTCTGCTTCTTTTGCTAAAATGCTGCTGACTGGTGTATATGGATGATGACTGAACCTTGAATTGCGTCATTATAGGGAGCTGAGCCTGAAGAGGTGCTTGTGAAGGCATCCTTCCTTGCAGAGTTACAGCGCCGTGTCCTAAAAGCCGAGGCTGCCCTCCGAGAGAAGGAAGAGGAGAATGACATCCTCAAGCAACGGCTCCAGCAGTATGAGAGCCGCTGGTTCGAGTACGAGGTGAAGATGAAATCGATGGAGGAAGTGTGGCAGAAGCAGATGAGGTCTCTCCAGTCGAGCCTCTCAATCGCGAGGAAGAGCCTCGCAGTTGACGGCTCCAGCAGGAACTCCGATGCTTCCGTGAACGATGATCAGGACCCCACCAGTTTGGAGGCTGGACCTTTGACAGAGAGCAACGGGACCAGGCCGATGAGCGCAGGACTGAGCGTGATAAGCCGGCTCGCGGAGGAGCTCGAGCAGAGGAGCCAAGTGTTTGGAGACGATGCGAAGTTTCTGGTGGAGGTGAAGTCGGGTCAGGTGGATGCAAGCTTGAACCCGGACAGGGAGCTGAGGAGGCTGAAGCAGATGTTTGAGGCGTGGAAGAAGGATTACGGGATGAGGCTGAGGGAGACGAAGGTGATACTGAATAAGCTCGGGAACGATCAGGGAGGAGGGGCTGCTATTGATAAGGTGAAGAAGAAATGGTGGGGAAGGAGGAACAGCTCAAGGATTAATTAATCAAAATTCCTATTTCTTTTTTATACCTCCCCAACCTTTCGGAGAGAGTTGGAGATGGCTGAAACGCGCTTCACCTTAAGAGAGAGATTTTGAGAAATGGTACAAAATTACTAATTTGGTTGCTACTGCTAGATCTCTCATCAAAGTTCATATTTCTCAAATTTGTTGTATATTTGATTTGAGATTGTTTTTGCCACGGAGGAATTTGTTGTGAGCAGGATTTTGCTTGGTACAGTACAGAAGATTGGACTGAACCTACTCAGTTGATATACCAATCATATGTATATTTTCTCGGAAAAACATCGTCTGTCCCAAATTTTATTCGGATTTGCTGACTATACTCGAACGGTTCAATGACATGTTTATGTTCCACTGAAGCTTTCTCGTTGCGTTTCTGAAGCACTGAGAATTCCGATCAATCTCTGGGAGGGTGGTTTCATATCACTTGCTGGGGGAATGGCTTTGTTTCTGCCTAATGAAGACCTTGTTATGATCATAAACTTCTTATAGCCCACAGCCATCACGATTGAAAACCGGCAACATCGATGGAGTTCTTTCTCTTGGAGAGTGTCCTCATGAAGCCATACCTCAAACGGCTAAACAAATCAAATTAGCGATCTGCTAACTAAACCTTTGAATATTATGAATCATATTTATTTTTATTTAGTTATCACACGCTCGTAGGAAGAAATAATCAAATATTAATTGACCGACTCCCGCGAACCTGCTGAGCACAATGAAGTACATGGACCAGGGTCTTAAACGAGGAAGACAGAACTCCTCCACGATCCCGAGCACCATCACGGGAGGATGCCAGGACGGCGGTAATGTTCAATTGTTCATCCAAGGATTCCAAACCTTAACCTGCGACCGGCTTACTGAATCCATGACAACTTGATGCTCCGCGCCGCACTCGATAATTTCTCCGTAGCTTTTTCCCTCGTGGGCCCCGCGGAAAATATGGGACTGGCTCCTAGCAAGTGATGACGTGGCAAGGAAGAGAGGAACATGCTCCGAGCAGGTTCTCCTTAATCCCTCCGAGTCTCTCCCGGCAGGAATTGCTGAGAAAGGGGCCGCCGGTAATATGTTGGCGGGTGGCTCTCGCGTCTCCCACCACCTCAGAGAATGCGACCGCCGCCACCTGGGGCTCGGTCTCGGCCTCGGCCTAGGGTTTTACAGCTCCAGAATCCTCCACCTCTCCTCCCTCATCTCCAAGCGTCCCTCCTCCACCGCCCCTCGGCTGCGCAGCCGGATGAGCTCCAACCTCCAGCCACAGGGGCCTCACCGCGGCGAAGGGGCTCCCACTCTCTCCGACTGTTTCGGGTCCCAGTCATGATTCTTTTCTTGTTCTTCTGCGTTTCTTTGTGATTCGCTTTATGATTCTCATTGCAAATTGAATCTAAAATGTCGTACCTTGGTAGTTATGGATTTGTCTTTTGTTTGTGTGAAGCCAAAGAGAAGACACTTGTGAGGTTCCTTCTGAAGGGATGTCCTCAGTTGCAGGTCCCTCTTACTTCCTCTTGCTCATGAGACATAATCTCGTTCATGTCTAATGTTGTTGTGCCCCAAAAAAAGGAGTTTTTGTTTTCTATTTGATCTCTTTTGAAACAATATGGTGCATTTCAGACGTTTGCCTGTAATGTTAGCTGGGTTTGATTCACATTGCTCGTGTTCTGGTTTTCCTTTTCTTGCTCCTTCATGGATTTCAAAGTTTGTTACTTCGAGTTGTAATAGGGAAGACGGGGAAGATCTCTTTAAATGACTGGTTGTGTGCAAACCTGTTTCTATTAATCGCATTGAATTTAATTCCTTGTCATTTTGCAGTTGATGGTTTGTTAGTTATTTCAATCCCATAGCTTATAGCATTTCTCCCTTTTAATCAGCTTCATTCGATGCAGACATCCCTCCCTATGGCTATGTATGTTGTGGCATTGGGGCATAATGGTTATTAAAGTATGGGAATAAAAAGAGACCTCTTAATGATTTTTCATTTGGAATTGCAATGGTTTCAGAACTGTGCCCTGCACTGCTTGAATAGTTGCTACTATTTGGATAGTTCATTGCTTTTTCACATAAAATTTTTGAGTCATTGAACACTTCGTTTTATTGATTTCTTATTTGCTATATTTCTTGGTTTTAATTTCAATAGGAGGTATAGTGGCACTTGGCAAATTTGATGCACTCCACATTGGTCATCGAGAACTCGTGATTCAAGCATCAAAGGCTGGGGCTCCATTTCTTCTATCATTTGTTGGAATGGCAGAAGTACTTGGTTGGGAACCACGGTAGGGACACACTTTCTTACTGGTATGCTACTCTTAAGGGGCTTTTTCCTTTTGAAAACCACGTTCATCAGGTCATATCCTGGTGGGGTCCGAACTTTTTTTCAGTTAAGTTAGTTCCTTCATGTATAGCAAATCAAGGTTTTACTAGTGGGATTTTGCTTTGCAACACCCTCTTCTTCCAGATCTCTCTCTCTGTCATTTTGTCAAAGGAATTACTGTTTGGTGCTCTTCTGATTGAAAAGTCAGTCCATATCAATGATTGTCTGACTTCAAAATGACCAAAGTTGTTTGCCTCTGCTTTCAGTTTTCCCTGTACATTAATATTTTTGTCCACTACTTTCTCGGCATTTTTCTGAACGTCTCATGCAGTCCACTTTGTTGATGGAAACTCAACATGTTTGTGTTCCTTATTACTTGACTATGCAGATAGTTGTTTGAGAGTTTTTACATATGCAGTGTCTTAAGTTTATGACAAGGCTAGAGCCATTTTTAAGCGAAGGTTCTGATTAGTTCTTAAATAGGACCCTGATAGTCGCCAAATGTGATCGTCCGAGAGTGCTGTCTTCATGGGCCCAATACTGTGGTAATGCCACTCCAGTCGAGTTTGAAATTGAATTTTCAAGTGTTCGATCTCTCAGCCCCAGGCAGTTTGTTGAGAAACTAGCAAAAGAGCTTGGGGTGAAGGGAGTTGTGGCAGGTGAGAGCCACTATTTCTTTGCCGTCTTTGGATTTAACACATGAAATCTGTATTGCACTCATAGTTTCTTCTTTATTTTGATCTTTAGACAGCGAGTATATGCGATCAACTGACGATTGCGCCCATTTCATTCCTCCTAATATTGGCATTTTTGCATATGGTAGGTGAAAATTACCGATTCGGATACAGAGCTGCTGGTGGTGCATCAGAATTGGTGAGGTTGTGTGGAGAATATGGTATGGATGCTTACATAATAAACTCAGTCATGGACAAAAACCAAGATTTGAGACACTACTCCAACGATTTGAAGGAGAGAGGACAAGTGTCATCCACTCGTGTTCGGTATGCCCTTGCTTTAGGAGATGTAAAGTACGTCTCAGAGCTTTTGGGTCGCCCCCATCGTCTAATATTAAAGTCGAAGGAGCACAACCGGTTTACAATTAGTAGCAGTTGTAGAATATCAGCTTCCAAATCATGTTTGTTAAATTTAGCTCCGAGAGATGGTGCATATGATGATTGTTTCGTTGTTATAGGCCACGGAAACTCAATACCCTGTAGAGTAGTGATAGACGCCACAGAAATCCAAGTGGAAATGAAGGAGGCAGGTTTTCTTAACTTCAACAGTTGTAATGTCTTGGAGCTCTTGCATATAGAATTTGGCAGTTCATGAATCTAATAATCATATGCTTAATATATACTTTTCCTCTATTAGATTTCCAAGTAAGATCGTATTGATATGATTCTTTGCCTGTTAGATATTAAACTGATATGGACAGGCTTTGAACTTGATTTTAGCCAGAATACTCAGAAAGGGATTCCCTGAGTCCTTATAACAGGAAGCGTCATATGGTTCCATTATCGGAGGGTAGCTTTTGCCCTCCATGCCTCCACCTCCAACTTGAGGGGTGTATATATACATACATACATACATACATACATACATACCTTGCCTGGGTGGCTTCTAAGCGGTCGTGTCCTCTTTTAGTCATGCTGAAGAAGGTTGTCATGTTGCAGCGGGTTCAGATCCTGTGAGAGCGCCCTTATGCATACTAGTATGGCTCACGACTCCTCTTGTTTTACTTCAATGCCGGTATTTGTAAAGCTTTTCAACGTTTGATGATTGAGTACATATGAACTTTATGAATCGAGGACTCGTCTTGGTTTTGACAGGGAGTCTGTAGGTTGGGAAAATAGAAGAATGATGGAGAGTCGTGTTTATTTTATTGTGAATCATATCATCATCAGCATCATAATCAATGAAGGGATGCATTAGTCCTCGTGTGTCCATTCATGCTAGCTGTGCGTCTCTGTGAAGTGTGAAGATACTTACTGGGGGTGAAATATCAATGATAACTAATAATAGACTTGGTTCAAATGGTTCGGCATTTGTTCTTCGGTTTCGGGTTCAAGTCTCACAAATGGAAAAAATTTATGATTGGGAGATTCGTACCCTTTAGTGAGTCTATCCAACTGAAATTGAATTGATCGGGGCTGATTGAGTTTTCAAATATCAAGATGTATACCGCAAAAAAATCAACGATAACTGGTGGCTTGGTTTGGTTTGTGTGTTGCCCCTCATGTGGCAAACGGCCAGGAAATAAGCGGCTTTCGAACAATTTTTTGACGTGCACTCATAAATTGTCATTTTTGTGGACAACTTTCAGTGAGTTTAGGCTGACATCGTCGTCAACATTGTTGAGATTATGACATTACTCCTCAAAAGCCGCTCAGATATCTCCCGTCACTCGTCATTGCTCAAGAGCGATACCTATTCCTCCTTATATGTTATTTTTCAGTACGATCACGAGACGTCTTTAATTATCGATACTAGTTCTCGTTCAAGTGTAACTCCCAAAATGCTTTCAAGGAGTTTGAACTCCTGATATACTGGAAGAGCAATTTACGAATTTATCGCATCTTGTTGTTCATCTTTTATGATGTACATTTAAGATATGTGACTATGGATGTATCGCATCATAAAAGATAGCAAATTGATCTTTTTAGAAGCCTCACCTTTTGGTTGAATTGCATCGTTTCTTGTCAACTGGAGCCGGTTAGGCTATATGTTTGTTTTCAGAGACCATATTTCTTTTCCATTTCCAAATAGCATTTCTGTAAATTTAGATACACCCCCGAACTTTTCTAAAGTTCTAAAATCGACCACTCCCATACAAGATAATCATCGAGGGGACATGAGAGCGCTCCAACGACCTATTATATATGGGGGAAGGTGCCTGAGCATTTAGCCACCTTAACAAGAAATTGTATATTAACCTCAACCTACCTCAACTTGGCCAATGCCAAAATTTCAATACCGTGCCGGGCAGTCAAGTTCGTTCGATTGTTGTTGCCTTCCATCAGACCAGGTGGTCAGAGTACTTTCCAACATCTCTGATGAGTTGTTCTATATAAAGCCCCGTGTGGTATGATGAGGAGAAATAGAATGAGTTCAATAATACGGAATACAAAAAGCTTCGGGAGAAAATTGATAATTTTGTGGTAGAATACTGTTAATACCCTACGTACACCAACTTAACGAGATGCTATTCTAACCGATAAAACATGCATATTGATTTTATTTGTTTTATTGTTGAAATTTGTTAAATTGGTGGAGCGGCATACCTTCTTTTCTTTTCTTTTTTTAATGAATGTTCAGTCCATTAGCTTGAAGAAAAATGATCATCACAAGGGAATGACTATTTCAGCTATTACAAGTGCAACTAGATAATGAAATAAAGTCGAAGTAGAGATATATGGTTTTCTTCCCTTCATTGCATTCTCTCGTACTAAAATATGTGATTGAAGGCCATGTGACATGGCTTAGACCTTAAGGTTTTCCGAGAAAGGGGCTCATTTGAACATTACAAAAGATTTCTAGTATGATTTCCTAATGATAGAAATACTCGGAAATGGAAAGAAACAGACGATTTTGAGCCTTACACTAAAGCCAAAATTCTTCATCGACTAGAGTTGGTTCATGTGGTCTTGGATTCGAGTTTTTTGAATGGAGAAAAACTTTGATTGTGAGAGCTTTTAGCTTTTAGTAGATCGATCCGACTCGAACTGGATGTCAAGACCAATTGGGCTTTTGAATACCACGATATACATCGAAAAAAATAAAAAAATTCTTCGGCCTGAATTCACAGTAAAAAGAAAAGAATCAAAATAGTAAACCAACATAATGTTAATGTACGAGCCTATAGAACCGGAAATGATGCACAAATCCATATTAGGTGTCTATGGTGTATATATATTGATATGACATATACATGTAAAAGGAAATTACGGATCTTTCCTAGTATACACAAATCTATCATATTATATACTCCAATACGCCCCCTCAATCTGTTGGAGGAGCGGACACCAACAGATTGGTACAATGTGACTAAAAGTTGAAATGGAGACATTCTTTGTGAGTATGTCCGCTAGCTGAGAGGATGTGGGAACATAGTGAATAAGGAGATCTCCTCGAGCAATCCTTTCTCGAACAAAGTGGTAGTCTACTGCAATGTGTTTACTCCGATCATGCTGAATAGGGTAACCATGAAATGAGGTTCGGTCTAATGAATACAACATAGCTAGTGGTGGAGTGCCTGTTGTCTGGACATCTAGCCTAATCAACATCCGCATAGGCTGTAATCTGAAGGTTAGTGGACAAACGAAGCAAAAGCCCATGTGTATGAGTACCTCTCATATATTGAAGGATGTGTCAGGTTGCCTGTAGATGGACTGTACGAGGAGCATGCATGAACTAGCTTACCAAATTAACAACATGACAAATTTTTGGTTGGGTAATGGTGATGTACTGTAATGCCCCTACCAAGCTCCTATACTCAAAAGGATCAAGTAATGGATCTTCGTCAGTTAATAACGAATTAATGTGTTTTGACTGAAGAGGAATTATGGAGACCGAATCGCTGAAGCACATCAGTTATGTATTATTGATAGGAGAGAAATAGGGAGTGAGACTGTCTGGTGACCTATACGCCAAGGAAGAAGTGTAGTGGACGGAGATCTTTCGTAGCAAACTGTCTGGAAAGGATGTTAATGACGTGAGATAAGAGAGATGGAGAGTTGCTAGTGATAATAATATTGTCAACATAGAGTAGCAAGAGAATGACATGAGGACCCTGACAGTATATGAATAAGGGCATATCTACATGACTTGAATGAAAATGATTAGAGGCCAATAATGAGCTGAATTGAGTAAACCATGCATGTGGAGCTTATTTAAGACCATACAGAGACTTATGAAACGACAGACACGATGAGGGTATTAAAGATGTATAAAACCTAGGGGCCTCACTCATATAGACCTCCTCCTTGAGATGACCATGCAAGAATGCCTTTTTTTTTTTTTTACATCTAATTGACGTATATCCCGACCTAAGGATAAACCAATAGAGAGAACAAGACGAACGGTAGATGATTTTACCACATGTGAGAAGGTCTCATTGAAGTCGATGCTAGATTGCTGCCAAAATCCCTGTGCGACGAGTTGACCTTTATAATGCTCAATGGAGCCATCAAAGTTGTATTTAATGCGGTATTTCTAGGTGTTCCAGACCACGTTCATAGTAGGACGATGTGGTACAAGGCTCCACATGTGATTATGCATAAGAGTATTAAACTCTTCGGCCATAACTTGATGCCAACGTGGGTCCTTATTTGACTGAGTATAGTAGGTGGGTTCTGTGACACGAGACTCTAAAGATGCATACAAACTCATTTTATTGATTGGTTTAAAAAATCCAAATTTTGGCTGTGTAACCATGCTATGAGTAGGTTGTGTAATGCTTGAATGAGATAAAGATTCAACTGAAACATGCTCATTAAAAGAATCAGATGTCACGGGGCACCATGTGGTGTATTCCACCCTTTACCTACACGTGTCACGTGAACACTTAAAACACCCGTCCTCAACAACTTATCTCGAGCCGGGCTCTCATCTCTTCCGGACTTGGGTCTTAATTATCCAAGGTGAGCTTCCTCTTCCACACTCGAGCGATGGGGGTCAAACCAATCGCGAGCTGGGCTTCTACTTCATAACTCGAACTTCACTAGTCATGAGTTCCACACTCGGACCTAACGTGGTGTGAGTCCCACGTGGACATGCAAAAGTCTAAACCGTTTTGATATCATGTATGAGCCTATAGAACTGGGAATGATGTACAGACTCATATTAGGCGTCTTGGTGAATATATATTGATATGACGTGTATACGGAAAAGGAAATTATAGATCTTTCTAAGTATACTCAAATCTATCAGATTGTATTCTCTATACTCTAATAGTTAACGAGGAGTAAGCAAAATCAACTCATTAAGAAGAATAGCACATGTTCCAATTCTGAAAAGTGGATCTAGCGAAAGGGGGAGTGTTCTTGAATTCGAAATTAATGCCTCTCCCCATTTATTTTTTTTTAAAAAAAAAACAGAGAGAGAGAAGGTGTGGGTCGAGTTTACACCAGTCGTCCTTCCCTGAAGGGAACATGTGACAAATTTGGTGACAAGTTGAATTACGTTGTCCACAAAGTGCAATATTTTGCTGAACGGACCCACCCAGCTAAGCTTAGCTCGTTGCCAACCAAATGGCTCTCCCTCGTTTGCGCCATTAATATCTAACGTATCATTTATGATTTTGAACGTGGAGCCACATGGACCGACCGGTAAGTCCATTGACTATAAACAAATTAAAGGAAAATTCTAGCATAGACTGTGTTTCAGCTAATGTACGGCCATCACGACCATCCATCCGCGAGATCCTTGCGGGTCCACGCATGGTGGACGATCGTGATCGTAATATTATCTAACATCGGGTCATGCTAGACCATTCACAAAGAAGCACGAGATCTTTCCTAACTGCAATTCCTATTTTCACCTTTAAAAAAAAAGGAAAATAAAAAGAACATCAAAAATGATTTTTATCAACCAAATACATGAACTTCGGGGGGTCTTTGTGGTTATCTTTTATTTGATTTTTTAAATTCTTTCAGAATTTTTTTCAAAAAAATGTAAAATAAAGAAAATAATGGAGGGATATTTTAGGAAACAGAGTATTGGATTTTTCAAAATTTTACATTTTAATGTCTCCTTCGAAAATAGAAGAGATTTTGGTAATTTGTGCATATAATAAAGTCTAATATTAGGAATTACGATGACGGTTACATAATGAAAATTTCTCTTAAATAATAATATATATAAGATATATTTAAGATGTCTAATAATAATATTATTATTTAAGGGAGAAGTCCATGTTGTGACTGCTTTTTTTATTTCCTAAGGTGAACCATATTGTAAAACTGAAAATAAGAAAACCCCACTTCATAATTTCTATCTCACACATAACTGCCTCCATAATTTCCTCTTCAATCGCCTCTCAAACCGCCTTCACAAATCTCCACAAATCGAGTTTGTGCCGAACACAAAAGCAACGTGTGTGAGAGTTAATATATATATATTTATCTCTTTTTTATTGTTTTGTATATATTTGAGGGTCATAATGTTTGACAATAACGCAATTTTCTATGGGCATCTAAAAATAAATTATTTCTCTTTTCCATTCATAATTATAGCTCGTATTTTTTGAGCCGAAAATAATGAGTAATTCCTTTTTCAAATTTTAAATTATGAAATAAAAATTGTGACAAACTGTTTAACCGAATTCGCTCTTAAAAAAAATCAAATTGCGGTAACCATATCTATATTTTAACATTTTTATTCAAAAAAGAAAGTAGTAGACAATCATGACACTTAACATTATCAGATTATTAAATGGATCCCCCATTTAGACAAAGACTGTTGGTGTCATGGTCAAGTTGCGGAGACTCGACTAGGGTTTTATCAAATCCAATCGTTGGGTGACAACCAACTACTTTTTATCTTTTCACATTTTATATGATTAGTCTTTTGGGGTCAAAAATATAAAATATAAAATTAAATAATCTGTTTTCCATTTTAATTAGTTCAATTCAAATTTAAATATCAAAATTACTAAGAAAGTGGATTTATGGCCATCGCAATTGGCTTTTTTCTGATAAACCAAAAATCCACATTTGCTTTTCACATGCTACAAGATTTCTGCCCATAAATCTAGTTCCTTATTTCTGTCCAAAGTCTAACTATTAACAACTCGGAAGATTTTGAGATCATCACAATCGTAGGCTAACTTTATTGGATTCGATTAGATATATATATATATATTTATTTATTATATGATATTTTCCTAGTGTAAAATTAATTGCCATTGTTCACGTGTGATGTAACTACAAGAAAGAAGGAAAAATTTTATATCCACAAAAATAATTATTGTCCAAAGTCAAATCAATCAATTTTCCAACTACCCAAAAAAAAATCAATTTTCCAAAACCAAAGATGAAAAAAAAGAAGGAAAAAAAAGGGTACGAGGGAGGAGAAATAGAAGAGCCGTAAAGTAATTTGTCTGTCCTTATTATATTGAAGCTCCGAAAGTGATTGCGAAGTTCCGTTTCGATCACATAATCAATTCGCTGCTCATCCCATTACCGTGATTCCCAATCTTCTCCAACCCCCCCTGAGGAATCCCCCAAATCGGTAAGTAATTCTTGCTAATTACATGCTCTGGAGGATGTAATTATCCATTTCTGCTGCCGAGCTGAAGTTTCTTGCTCTTGAAATGGTTGGCTTCTATGTAAAATTTGACTTTTTTTTGAACGATTGGTGGCTTGATCAGCTGATGGTGATGATTTCTTTGTTAATGGCCGGTATTCTGATCGATCCCTGCAATTTTTTTTCACCAGTTGAGAGATTGGTGTGGATTGGCGATCAATTTTCTGTTTGTTTGCTGCGAGAAAATGTCGAAATGGAATGATTCTGTGATGGGTTTCAATTGGCTGACCCAGATTAACCACTTTGGCCTTGTACCGTGGGGGGTTTTCATCACTTGATTGTGAAACTGAAGCATCTTTTAACGTCAATGCTACATAGTTTCTCTCTGGGCTCTTTGTTTCGCATATGTGTTGCCAAGAGATTTCGTTTCTCGATCTTAGACTTGTTATGTGATTCTCGCTAGCTAAACTAACTCTTTAAGTTTCTAGAGCTAAAGAGTGGTGAATTCAGTTTTAGATGTTTGATTTGTTTTTATCTTTGAAGTTGAAAAGCATGCTGCTTTACTTCGTCTTTGACTCTTTTCTCCTTCTCTCAGGCTACAGAGTCTCATTCCCAGGAGAGCTTGCAGAATCAGATTCTACTAGAGGACATCTTAATTGAAACTTGAACAGGACTTGTTCTGTTTGTGAGGGAGATATGTTGTCCACGGGCACTGTTGAAGCGGTTCTTCATTTTTCATCTGGGGCTAGTCCTCACATTCTTTGGTCTGACCCAAGTTTTTTTCGATTGGGCGCAAGACTTTCTTCCAATTCTCCGGTTAATTGTAGAAAGAGAAGGGACTCTATGAAAGTAAAAGTTTACGGTCTTTCCCGGACACTCCTCAGTGATGCTGGTAACTGCAGGCTGGAAGGGATAGGATGCTATCATAATAGAAAGAAGGGAATTAACAGATTGAAGCTTGTGTGTTGCAAAAGCCAACACGTAGAGGGACTCGGGGAAATAACTGCGAAGGATGGGAATGCAAATTGGTTTCTTGATAGTGCAAAGGATTTAAGTGCTTTAAATGGGATGGTAAATGGCCCAGACATTCTGGAATTCCAGGAAGTTCAGCAACATGAGGGAAATGGAAGTCTGATTCTAAATGGTGCTAGCAGGGAAGAGAATAGAGTTCAAAGTGCTCAGTTTGACCCCATTGAGGAGGAAGCATGGGACCTATTACGAGATTCTATTGTTTATTACTGTGGAAGCCCTGTTGGGACAATTGCTGCAAATGACCCAACCAGTTCTAATGTTCTGAATTACGATCAGGTCTTTATTCGTGACTTTATACCCTCTGGTATTGCCTTCCTCTTGAAGGGTGAGTATGACATTGTTCGGAACTTCATCCTCCACACACTTCAATTGCAGGTAATTATCCTTTTGTTTCATGTTAATTACTTTTTCTCATTTGTCTTATTCCGGCATTCTTGTTTGTTGTCAATTAATGCCATCTATCACATCACAGAGCTGGGAGAAAACAATGGACTGCCACAGCCCTGGTCAAGGTTTGATGCCTGCTAGTTTTAAAGTACGAACAGTTCCTTTAGATGGGGATGATTCTGCCACAGAAGAGGTTCTGGATCCTGACTTTGGAGAGGCAGCAATAGGTCGTGTTGCGCCTGTTGATTCTGGTAATAACTGATTCCAGTAGTATTTAGAAAAAATTCATTTCTCAGGAAATTTACCTGCTAGTCACTTCTCTACTGTCAAATTGTTATTGACCACAAGTTACACTGCAGGATTATGGTGGATTATTCTGTTACGAGCATATGGGAAGATCTCAGGAGATCGATCTGTTCAGGAAAGAATTGATGTCCAGACAGGGATTAAGATGATTCTAAGGCTGTGCCTTGCTGATGGGTTTGATATGTTCCCTACTCTGTTAGTGACTGATGGTCCTTGCATGATTGATCGTCGGATGGGAATCCACGGCCATCCTTTGGAAATACAGGTAATTTAGGTTTAGTTTGTATTTTGTGGAAATCTTATGTATTTTAGATTGGAAATCTATTACCAGTGCATATAGAGGGAAAATTTTGTGCATCCTTTAAGTGAAATCGCGTTGTGGCTTTTTTATATTGGAACATGCATAAAAAATAGTGCAGATAGATGAATTTGATGTGGCATATTGAGTGCGTAAGCTATCTTTTCCTTTTTCCTTATATTTTTTGTTTGACCTTGGTTCAGTTTTTGATTCATTAGACAATTTGTGTCAGTCAAGGATCATATTCATATAAAAACCTCGCGAGTATGGTTCTATTGATTTCCTTATTTTCCTAGATGATGAATTAAAGAGAAGTTGTTTTACACTGCACTTTTATGGACATATTGGATTATAAAACACATCCTAAGCACCATCCAAGACATGTCCCTTTCATTTTTGTTTCTTCAGGGTGAGAACAATGGAAAAGTGGAAGGAAAAAAAAGAGAGCAGTTTTTCTCTTTTTCTTGTTCATGTATATGCACTAAATCAAGTTGCTTCTAACATTATACCATTGATCCTGTAGGCACTTTTTTACTCAGCCTTGCTTTGTGCTCGTGAAATGCTTGCTCCAGAGGATGGATCTGCTGATCTTCTCCGAGCTCTGAACAATCGTCTAGTGGCCCTATCATTCCACATTAGGGAATACTATTGGACTGACCTGAAAAAGCTGAATGAGATCTACCGTTACAAGACAGAAGAATACTCATATGATGCAGTGAACAAATTCAACATATATCCTGATCAGATCCCTCCTTGGCTTGTTGAGTGGATGCCCAATAAGGGAGGGTACTTGATTGGAAACTTGCAGCCCGCCCACATGGACTTCCGATTCTTTTCGCTTGGGAACTTTTGGTCCGTGGTAAGTGGGCTCGCAACAACGGACCAGTCCCATGCGATCCTGGACCTCATTGAAGCGAAATGGACTGATCTAGTTGCGGATATGCCGTTCAAGATATGCTATCCGGCCCTTGAAGGGCAAGAATGGCAGATCATTACGGGGAGTGATCCGAAGAACACGTAATTTTTCTTCCTTCATGTTATTTTTCGAGAAAGACTAATCTTCCCAGTTCTGGCAAATCGGTTGAGAATTTGCGGAATTTCATTTTTCAGATTTTAAGAAACATGCTACATATGAAAAGTACATGTTAAATTGCATTGGGCGTGCTATATAACATGTAGTGAATTCCGAACTTTTTTATCTTTGTTTTTGAAATGAGAAAAATGGAAAAGTGGTCGAAGTATTTCAGAAACTAATGGACTTTGCACTATGTGCCTTGCATGCTTCTTAATAATAGCTCTTACAGTATTCGGAAATGTAACTTTCAACATTTTTAATTTTTAGTCAAAGTGATTACATGACAAGCACTTGATGCACTGGTATTCTTCTCCTATTGTGACAGAGAAGGGAATACTAGCTTCTTCAATAATTCTTAGGTGGTCTAAATGCATAGAAAATTTGTTGACCTGATTACCATTTCCTAATTTTTTTTTGCGTGAAGAGGGATTATTTGTGTTTTGATTTTTGTGTCTAATGATAATGCAGGCCATGGTCTTATCACAACGCTGGTTCATGGCCCACTCTACTCTGGCAGGTTAGTCCACAGATGATCTACTAATTTTGTTACTATACAATGACAGAGTGCATTTATTCATCTATGACACGACCGCAAAGTTACGTGAAAATCTATGTAACTGTTCTCCTAAGTCCCTCCCGTTGTTTTGTTCCCGGGTCGAAATGATCTGAGTCTTATTTAGGTGCATCTCAGATATTTTGGCGTACCTGCTGTGTTACATTTACGGAGAGCTTCACTGTTCTAGGAATTGCTTGCTCTGGCTTTATAAAATGAAAAAGTGATGCAAGTGCTATATAAAACGTTTGGATTTCGTGTGGTGATTTTATTCTGTTGTTCCTGTGGCCTATTAGAAACGGTTGCATGGCCTTCTTTGTTTCAATGGAGTAACAGGTAAATTATGTTATGGAGTTGCATTTCCTTTCCAATCATGTTATCAAAAACAGGCGAAAAAGTTTGTTTGGCATGTTATTAAATTTATTTACTTGTCACTCCCTGGGCAGTTAGCGTGTAATGACCTTAATTATTTGACATGTTTCCTTTATGTGTTCAATCAATAAATTCATTTATTAGTTGACTTTAAAGATGAGTCAAGTTTTGCTAAATCTTATCTGTCATTGTTTCGTGTTGTTTTTTTTGGGTATTCTCATAATAGCGTCGCTCGATAATGGCATTATGGTGAGCATTAGGTCAAAATTGTGAGCCAAGTCCATAGAACAATATTGTTGTGTTTGGGTAACTAATATAAAATGAAAATAACACGATGAATATGGATTCTCCTTTTTCCCTCTTGCAGCTCACCGTGGCGTGCATAAAGATGAACCGGCCTGACATAGCTGCCAGAGCTGTGGAAGTTGCGGAGAGGCGCATAGCTAAGGACAGGTGGCCTGAGTATTATGACACAAAGAAGGGACGATTTATGGGGAAGCAGGCACGGCTCTACCAGACTTGGTCGATTGCAGGATTTCTTGTGGCCAAGCTCCTCCTCAAGGACCCAGCTTCTGCGAAGATCCTGATAACCGACGAGGACTCTGAGCTCATCAACGCCTTCTCGTGCATGATTAGCGCGAACCCCAGAAGGATGCGAGGACGCAAGAATCCGAAGCAAACCTACATAGTATGAGTGCGATAATCCTCTTTATAGTATTATGGACTGGTGAGTCTTGCTTGTATAGATGGACTCAAGTAGTTTACTGGTTTTCTTAGGTCTATTAATTATATTCTGGGTATTAGAGTCAGAGCTGGTGGTCATCATTCATCATTATTTATTGGAAGTTGTAAAATATGAGTGTAAATATAGTAATATTAATTTTCTCGATAGATATTACATGAGGCCGGCAAACTTAGATGCCCAACAGGCTTCGATATGTATCCGAATTGCACACTCAAAGAAATTTATTTATGTGCTAATGCAAATAGATCATATTTATTTTATTTTTTTTATTTATAAAATATTTAAAGCAGGTCCATCTCCCCTATGGGGGGAGTGGACCTATTTTTTATACTCTTTCTTTTTTCTTCTTTTTTTTTTTTGTCTTTTCCATGTTAAAATATTATTTTTTATTTACATGTTCTATATTTTTTTAGATTTGTACGAAAATTCAATAAATTTCAAGTAATTCAGTCATATTAGGTCTACTAAGTGGTAAAACTTTCCTAAATTTTCTTTCCATGCAAGTAGTGAATTCACCCTAATTTTTTTTTTAAACTTTTATCTAGTAAAATCATATTATTTGTTTATTTTCATTTTATATTTCTTTATGGGTTTTAGAGAATGATATCCGGAAGTTCAATGAGTTATTAATAATCCAACCCGTGCTAGGTCAATAATAAAACTCCACCAATCATTAATTTTCTTCACACGTAAGACTCGAATTTGCCTTAATTTTTTTTACTTTTATCTATTAAAATGGTATTATTTGTCTATTTACATTTTCTATTTCTTTTCGGGTTTTGGAACATGATATCTAGAAGACCAATGAGTTTAGACTAATTCAACAAGTTGGGTTGGCCTATCAAGTAGTAGAACTCTCAAAATCGTGAAATTTCTTCATACACAAGACACGAATTCCTCTTACAAGAAACAAGTGTTGAAAATCACTTGAACTAACTTATATTTGTTATACTTTCTAATTGTTCATTTGTGATTTTAGATCCTTCTATGAAAAAATTGTGAAACGAGCTCAAAGTAGTGTGCATATATATATGTGTGTCTATATATATATATATATATATATATATAAATTGGTGGCCAATCCTTATTTTATCGGATCTTAATGGAATGAAAGTGCATCTTTCGTAATATGGTAAGCATAAAAAAAATGTGCCTTTGACATAACAAGAATCAATTATAATTAATTATATTATAGATTGAGTAAATCCCTTTCAAATTTTAATATAAATCAAAATAGATATATGATCATTGCTAATCAAATCCATACGAATATCTAATTTTCTCAAATCAAGTCTATATTAAACACATGATAATCACATGCTCTAAATGACGGGAGCCTAAAATAAAGTATCAAAATATCAAATTTAAGAAATATATTCAAGTGTATTCTTTTTAAGAAATAAATTAGGACGAGCGGTTTAAAAAACACTAATGAATGAATGGAAAACTGAGGGAGATAGAAAGAGAATGAACAATGAATACAAGAGAAATAAAAAGCACTGTTTTCTTCTTTTCTTTTTCTTGCATATTTAGCTTTGAATACAATTTTGGTGTACTCTAATGTTATACAACTTTTAATATGTACCACAGTTTTAAAAATAAACTATTTATAAATATATATATATATATATGTTAATTGTATTAGATCTCTATCACTACAAATCATCATGCTTTAAATTAAAATTCACTCCTTCAATATTGTTTGAAATTCATGAGCTTATCACATTGAGTTTTGGATATTGTAATAAATTTTTAAAAATTGGATCAAACATGTCATTTTTATTGGCCAAATAATGACCCGCCGCGTTGCTGCGGGCATTGTCCTCGTATATGTGATACTCTAATCCCTCTTTCCCATTTCTCGTTGCATTCAGAAAGTATGATAATGCTATTGATCTGTGTAGAGTCCACGGAAAAATCCGTCATCATGGAAGTTCGGTAATACCTCCTGAGATGAAGTAAAGCACTTACAGAAACATTATTGCCATCCATTGGCTGGTGAGGTGTTCATAGGTTCGGGAAAATAAAATCTTCGTCTCATAAAAAAAAGAGGGAAAAAGAAAATTCATAGGGCCAATTTTGAGAACAAGCTCCGTGGGCGTTGGGCTTGGATGTGGGCTTTAGACATCGTGTGATCGCACCAAGAAGATGAGGCTCCCATAGCATAGCTTGACAGGACAATGGCCATGGCCATGAAAATGTCTAAAGACATTCCTAGATGGAATTGGTTCGTCTAATGAAGGGGATGACGGGAACAATGGTTCCGGAATTCAGCTTCAGGTCGGTACCTAAGTTGGACTGCGAACAAGAGTACTTTTAGGGAGAACCATCAAATCATTTTCATGCGACGGAATTGGTGACTCCATCATGAGTTCTTATCATCTTGATGTGCCGATTACCTAGAGTCGACGCGAAACAGCCAAAACTACGTTTTAGTTATTCCAAATTAACATAGTGTTTTCAAGCTTCCCTTATGATGTCCGAGAAATGCGTAATCTTTTCATGGATATAGGAGCGATGGGTAATTCTTTCCATTTGTACAAATGTATCTTCGCATAAGTGGGGCTGAGTTTATGTTTTGGAGAAATTCTGTAGTTCTCTATCTCGGGATGGTAAAACACTTGGGTCGACTGCCATAGGGTCGTAGGATGTGGGCCCCCCTACTGTACTTGCAGGTTTTTTTTTTTGGGTAATTACATAAAAAATAAGTTTTGATATCATGGTACTTTGGAGTAATTTTAATCATGGAGATAATGATTTGAGACAGGCCATTAGCATGACTATCAAAATAACCTGATATTTGGAGACCAATAAGAGTAGAGACATTTGATAGTAGGTTCCACGCTTATGACGCGGAACCATTAAAAAAGCCCAATAATTTAAACGTGTTATAAAAGGCAATAGTCATTGCGCAAAATCCAAAGACAAAAGCAATATTATAGGTATGGGATGATCCATGCCTAAACCTACGTAATGGGGTGGAGGGACAAGGAAGCTGCCTTGCACCTCTCCCCCATTTATATCAACTCGATGGATATATCGTGTGACACAATTGTTATAATACTGCCAGTTCGGGTTGAATATGGATTTTTACATCGACTGCGAAAGTGATCTCGATTACCCAAAAAAAAAAGAAAAGAAAAGAAAAGAGAGTGATCTTGAGAAATTATTTAGTCTCTAAACACTCCTTTTGCAAAACATTATTCGCTTGAAATTTTTTATTTTTTTTTACTGCAAACCGTCTAGTATTCAAAAGTTAAAAAGAGTAAAATTAATTCAAGTTCGAGTCGAATCGAAAGTATGTCTATCCTAATTATAAATTAGATTTTTTTCATTAATAAAACTCGAAAATTTATTTTAAGAAAACAGATACATAACCACTTGAACTAACTCGATTTAGTTACCGTTACGGATTTTATGGTATTATTGTCCCAAAAGATTTTGGGAAACTCATGGATTCTGGGGGGTAATCTTTGGATCGAATATCCTAAAAGGATGCTTTTTTTTTTTTTCTTTTATAGGTCGCATAAACGCCACGCTACTACGAGTCTACGACACCCATTTTTTCTTTTTTTCCTTTTCCATTTCCCCCCGTCCAATTTCTTTTTTTTTTTCCTTTTTATTTTAATGAAAGAACAGAATAAGCGAGACCGAATATTTCGCGATAACCGAGGAATGAACACAATCTATCTCATCAGTGGGGGAATCCCCATTCCTATAAACAAGGAAGGGCCCTTTCGCTCCGCTCATCTTCTCCTTCCCTCCCTCCCTCCTTCCTTCGATCTCTCTCATTTTCACCATCAAAAGCTCCTCCGAACGCAGCTGCGGGAAGAAGACAAGACATACGGAGAAGAAGAAGAAGAGGAAGAAGAGGCAACAGCAGTGACGAGCAAAGGTCTCTCTTCCGCCCGGATTCACCATTTCCCTTCGGTAGGTACTCTTCCTCCTCCTCTCACCGCCTCTCTCGCATTGCTGTGATATCAGACACAGCCTTCTCCACCTCCTCCTCCGATTCCATTCCTTCGTTCCTCGATTTCCTCGTCTAGGGATTTCGCTTCCTACATTTTCGCCGGATTGATGGGTAAAACATATTTGGGGCGAATTCAATTCCGGTTTTCCGGCGTTTTCCATTTTTTTTTTTTTAAAAGCTCCGATTTCTCCTCAACAAGTGAAAGAATGAATGCATGAATGAATGGATTTTCTGGGTTATAGATTCAAACCATGAAATGTCTCTCCTTTACTTTTTCTTTTTGGGCAGAATAAATATGTTTTGAAACGGCATTCAATTCAAGCTTTCGCCGACCCCAATTTGATTAAAAAAAATGCAGAAATTATAGGAAACGGGGGTGTTTCTCTAATTTGTTATGTTATATAATATGTAAATGCTTTTTCCTGCGAATTGATATAATATACCCCACAAATATGGTATTTTCCAGCTGGATTGATATATATGATTTTTCTACAAATGCTAATTAATTACTAAATAAGACCCCGTAAATTACCTTTTTTTTTTTTTTTTGGTGGGTGAGACAGGAATTGCCTTTTGTATAAGAGGGCCAGCTCATATTTGTATCTTTCGGACGCTGTGAAGGACTCACCAATTTGCATGTTTTAAGTTGTTTGCCCCAATCTGTATTTACACTGAGAATTTCAATTTTTAAGGTTCGACCCACGATTTTACTTTGTATAAAGATGAAACCTTTTTTTTTTTTGGTACTGGAAAAAGTTGAAGGCTTTTTGTCACATTTTTTTTTTAAAAAAAAACCCAAATCTCTCCAAGTCAATTGTATTCAGAAGAAAGGTCAAAATGGGGTTTTCGTTTTCTATTTTCCATTCTCTTTTCGTTTAAATCCCTCTCCCCATTCTGCCCTTCCACCTCTCCTTCCCCTTCCCCTTCCCCATCTATTCCTCCTCCGACCCTCAGCTGACGTTCTTGTTGGGGGCAAAACTGTCTTTTGATTGCTCCCACATAACCGGAAGCCCATGTTGGTCGGTCGTTTTCATGTTTTCTTGAAACATGATAAACACGCGTAAATGTTCTTGCTTATTCTGTTTGTATATGTTAATTGCCCAGTCCTTTTTAAGCCAAGCCTCCGGTGGAATATCCCAAGTTTGCTTCTTTTGGCTGTTTAGAATAAACCCATTCTGATGCTTTGCTGATTCCCCTGGCTGTCTTTATCGTTTTGGGCAGCTGTTTTTTCCTTGCAAAAGGAGAGGCCTTGATAACCATAACAGAAGGTTGTTGGTCGGTGCCGTGTAGTCTTTGACTCAGAATCGGGCTGTCAATAGCACGCAACATTGACAGCCCGATTTCCTTGAACAAAAGTCCGAGGAACCCTTCAGAGAATCAGGTCAGATTACACGTAAACGATTGTCACATGTGAATCAAAAAACCATTTTCAGTTGCTGAGTCGATCTTTATTCAACATCTGGCTCATTTGTGCAGGTGAATCAAACTCTGCATATTTCGGGTTTCTCCGGCTCAGTACGGGTCCGTTATAGGTCTTAAGCATAATCTAGAGACAATTTGAGGGTTATCTGTAATCTGTCTATTCAACCCCAGAATGGGTTCATTGTCCGGGATCATTCAACGTCCCCTTGTCGCAGCAGCTGCTGTTGCTGCGGCTTCTGTATCTGTCGACCTCCCTGATAGGTTCTCCCCTTCCAAGCCCGCTGATACTTGCTCCGGTTCTGGTCAGATCGTTTCATCTCCCTCCGCTTCCCTGAGCGACTTGCATTCCCCATTGGTCTCTCATATCTCTGCCTCAAAGCTCTCAAATTTGTCCTTTGTGAAGAAGATCCATGTCCCTGTCCCTGACATTAAGAAGTACGCTGTCCCCAGTCTAGGGGCAGACATTGCAAGGAGCCCTTTGAGCTCTTCTATCGTGCCAACCTCAGCTCTTCAGAATCTGTATCAGAGGGCTGATTTGGTGAATGCACCGAAGCCTAATGCATTTGTTATTAGCATTCCTACCTCTGCCTCAGGATCAGAGGAGGTTCTTTACAAGTGGCACTTGCCTGATCCAAGTGCTACAGATGTCTCCAGAAATCCCTCCGATTGCTCATCTGCTAAATCGAGGACTGTTGTGGTGTTGTTGGGTTGGTTGGGAGCAAAGCAGAAGCACTTGAAACGATATGCTGAGTGGTACGCTTCAATGGGGTTCCATGCAATTACATTCACCTTCCCGATGAGTGAGATTCTGAGTTACCAGGTTGGAGGCAAAGCGGAGCAAAATATCGAGCTGCTTGTGAACCATTTGGCTGATTGGTTAGAGGAGGAAATCGGGAAAAATCTTGTTTTCCACACTTTCAGCAACACCGGTTGGTTAACGTAAGTGGCCTCTCTTCTCATGTGTTTGTGTCTATTTCTGTAAGAATCTAACCTAAGCTGGACTAATTATGCCGTGGAACCTCACGACATGATCAAATTCCGTGACTGATATGATTTAGAGGAATATAATTGGCTTGTTGTATTTGTATTTAAAGCGTCTGACACTTTGCTGGGTTGGTCCTACAAATTTAGGTATGGAGCCATTTTGGAGAAATTTCAGAAGGAGAACCCTTCTCTAGTCGGAAACATCAGGGGTTGCATTGTAGATTCTGCTCCTGTAGCTGCCCCTGATCCTCAGGTAATTGACTCTTCAAGCATGTTTAATGATTTTAGTTACTACAAGATATATATATATTGTTTTATTTTTATGCCAGGCATCAATACTGTCTGGTATTATTGGCCTCCTAAGCTTTAGGTTCCATTTCCATTTTGTACCGTGCCAATAAAATGAGCACCAATTACCAGAAACTCACATGCTGATAAATACATTACCTTGTTACAATAAAAGAACTTGAGATGCCCAGCCATATCTATTTTAAATTTCTCATTGCGGCATACATGATAAAGAAGCTTATGGTAAATAAGTATGTACTTTGATTCACTTGGTATGCTCTATGGTTTTTATAACATTCGAATCTCTTTATCTAGGTGTGGGCTTCAGGTTTCTCAGCAGCTTTTCTGAAGAAACAGAGTGTGGCAACCAAGGGAATTACAAGTTCGACCGCATCTATCACAGAAGTAGCTTCGGTACCAAAACCTGCAGTCACAGAGGCTGCTCTGCTATTAGTTCTCGAGAAGTTCTTTGAAGTAATCTTGAACCTCCCATCAGTTAACAAGTAAAATTTGCAATCCCTATCATTTAATATACTTTTTACTCAATATAATCTTCTTTAGTTTCTTTGCTAACGTCGTGAAAAAAAAATACAGGAGGCTCTCTGACGTCCTTGATGTACTATCATCACAACAGCCAAAATGCCCGCAACTGTACATATACAGCTCAGCAGACAGGGTGATTCCTGCGGGGTCTGTGGAGTCCTTCATCGAGGAGCAGCGAAGGATCGGGCGCGAGGTCCGGGCCTGCAACTTCATCTCCACACCTCATGTCGATCACTTTAGAAACGACCCACAGCTATACACATCCCAGCTGACCCGTTTCTTGGAGGACTGTGTTTTAACTTGCTGCCGGAGCTCCTCATCCTGACAAGTTAAAAACGCAAGTCCATACAAGTGATTTTTGCGTAATCTGACAGAAACATCTCCATTAATTTGTAATTCTTTTCAAAACAAGTTACCAGATATAGATGATTTATTGTCTCTAGGAATTGTCATTGATCTGGGAAATGTAAAGATCAAATTGAACAGAAATTAGGATAAAGAGGATGAGATTTCTGACAGCATTTGTCAGTTATACTGTACATTCAAACATGGATGGGCATATCGGATGAAGGATTGTTTGGTCCCACATTGCTCCGTTATCTTGATAATGTTTGCCATACTTCGGTGTTGGTGATGTCCTGAATTCGTAGCTTTGCAGCCTCAGAACAACCGACTTATCTCGTATGGGCACATTGATGATAAGATAAACTTGCATGTGGAACTGGGTATCTTCGATATCTTCCTTATGGTAATTGCTCAATATGAAGGATTCTATTGTTGATTTTGTTTGGGAATGCGTCTTTTGGTTCAATGGTCGATTTGGAGAGAACCTGAGAACTGCTTCCTCGTCTTTAAGTTTGTAATGTCTATATTGGCCTCACAGCGCGGCCAGAATGACAATTCTGACATAATTAGAATTTTGTGTTATTTTTAATATTAAAACTTCTCATAAAAGTGCAAAGCCAAAACCTTGAAATAAAATCCGACTTCAAGAAATTTATAACTACTTAATTGTTAAATGCCAAATCAGATTTTTCCATATATTTTTGGACGGCATTCTAACGGAAGGTCTGATTTGATGTATACTTAATCTCTCAAAATTCAATGTGATGTAAAAAATTTCTTGAAGTCGGATTTGATGTACACTTAATCACTCAAGGTTCAATTTGATGTAAAAAATTTCTTGAAGTCGGATTTGATGTACACTTAATCACTCAAGGTTCAATTTGATGTAAAAAAATTTTTGAGATCAAATTTGATGTAACATGCATATCTGGAGGACCAAATCATTAATTTATTCTTTAGCGGGTGACAGCTAATAACTTTGAAGAAAACCTGCAAAGAGAGGTATGCATTTTTTCTGATTATAAAAGAGACACATAGAACTAGTATAATAAAATAGAAATTATAATAGTTGAATTAAACCTGCAAAGAGAAATGTATGCATTTTTCTCCTGATTATAAAGAGATTTATAGAACTAATATAATAAAATAAAAATTATAACAGTTAATAAAGATGTACAAACAGTCACAAAATGAACATCAAATATAGAATATCTTTGTTACCAAGAATGTATGCTTTTACGCTTGCAATTTGTATTCAATAAGATGGTCAAATTTATTCTTTTCATTTTTTATTCAATTTCACCTTTTACATCACGAAAAGTTTTATTTGGTCATTCCGTCAATTAATAGTAATACCTCACTTGGTGGCACAGGTATGTTATTATGTTTCGATTTTAAAGTTTCTTTAAATTTTCAATTTCAATAAAAAAAATTTGAAAAATATAAAAAAATAAGAGCCAAAACAATCCCAAAGCGAAGGGGCAAGAGTGGGGCCGATGATGGCCTGCCGTCGGCCACCATACATGCCACCGGCAACCTTGCCAATTGGTGGTGGCGGCTCAAAGGCGAGCCACTCGCCCCATCTATCCTTCCTCTCTCTCCGGAGAAAGAGATCGAAAAAGGGCTCGTCCCCGGCTATCTCTCCGCTTCTTCCCTCCGTGGTGTTGAATTGTTTTTCTTTGTTAAA
Organism: Punica granatum; assembly: GCF_007655135.1. NCBI lineage: Eukaryota > Viridiplantae > Streptophyta > Magnoliopsida > Myrtales > Lythraceae > Punica > Punica granatum. The sequence continues at coordinate 28,247,662 of NC_045128.1, forward strand.
TTATAGACTTTTTATTTGTTATAAATATATTTAAAAGACACGTAAGAAATGTACATATGGCACCAAGTTTTGCTACCACATTAGCGATATTAAACAATTCATTGGCAATATTGAACAATTCAATTTATTAAAAGTCTAAATAAGACATTTATCGTTATGTGAAAGATGATAATTAAAAAATGACAAGGGTAAAATTGAACATCTTATAAAACGTAAAGAACCAAATTAAACGTAAACAACCAAATGTATACTTATTCCAAAAGATGATATTAAGAAAATGAAAATGATAAAATTGAACATCTTATTAAACGCAAGAACCAAATGTAAACTCATCCATGTAAACTCATCCTAATTGTAAATGAGTATATATTTCTAGAACTCGTTTCTCTCCCAACATTTTACTATAATTTACACTTACATCTACATGTTTCATCATATTAGCTTTTCCAAAATGTACTTGAGCAAAGTAGCAAAGTATTAATTCATATTCATAGAAGTTATTAGTTCTAGCGCGTAGTTATTCTTTTAAAAAATGGTTTTTACTATTCTTTTCTTAATTTTATTTGATTAATGCCTTGCTTAAATAATGTATCACATGTATAATACAGCAAAGATAAAAAAGGGACCAAGACCCTCCCTTGTCTTTTATAATATTATTGGATATAAATAAAACAATAGAATTATAATAGTAATAGTTATTAATAAAACAATAGAATTGCTCTGCTCTACCGAAGGGGGAAAAAAACGAAGCAACAGAATTGCCGTTGAAAATGAAATTTAGAATTTGCCAGACACCTAATAATTAATAATCTCCTAAAACTAAATAAATAAGCTGGACATAATTAAGGAATAAAATCCCTAATTCATTACTTTTTATTACTTTCTCCTAAAACAAAACTTCCCTATTTGTTAAATTCAAGCCCACTTTGCCATCAATGACATGCCTCCAGCACCCAACAGAAGAGCACCATAACCAAAGACTTGCAACTTCATGCTCCCTTGCAATTTCGGCCCCATAAAATCCAATGCTATTAGATCCACCAAGGCCATGTAGTTCAGTAGCCCGGCTGAGCACGCGTTCAGCAGGCCCACCACAATCAGGGCAGTCGGGCTGCTCTCACTGTACACGTTTGACAGGCCGATCCCGAGCACGATCCCCAGAGGAGTGGTGATTGAGAAGAAGAACACCATGATCGCCTTCACTTTCAGTCCGAACTCCCCCTATATGTACAAAAGGAGCAATTGGATGTTATATAGTTAATCAAATCGATCATATATATTTATATAGCATAGCATCGATCGAGGACGGGCAGTTCGTGGTGAGCTTGTACCTGGAGGATGCAGCCGCCGAGGCCCATCCCTTCGAAGAGCTGATGAAAGCAAAGAGCAGCCACGAGCGACTTGATGGTGCAAGCATTGTCCGAGGCCCCCATTGAGAGTCCTATCACCACTGAGTGCACCACTATTCCCAGCTCTAAAACCTATATCCATCAATAAAGATTGCTCTAAGAATTTAAATATATATAGCATGGTGAAATAGGTGCGAGTATAGGGCTACCGGCCCCAATTCACCCAAAAAAAAAAGTCCGAGTATATATAAATAAATGTATACTATAAACAAAAAATATTACATTTATAATTTTCTACCTGAAAACTCAATTAGTACTTAAGACTGAACCCAAGTTTGTGAATTACTATTATTTTCGATGGAAACGTATTTTCAATGTATTCTGAACTTCTGCACTGCACATAAAGTTAAATTAGCTTACTAACGGTGTTATGCATATAGATGTCGACCACTGGACAACAAGTAAAGTCAATTTTCTATTAGTAGATTTCGACCTCTGCAAGGTCAATTTACTAATAAAGCTACTAATCAAATGCTTTTAGAGAATTTCGAACTACCTACAAGTAGATAAAGTCAGATCACTCGAACAGTGCAGTTGCATTAGGCCCAGGGCCCTAGCTGATTTATGTTTAATTTGGTTTGTATATATAAGTTATATATAAGAAATATGACTTCCTAAATGATTACATATATATATATATATATATATGTTGATGGAATAAGATCAATGGGTTCTATCGATTCAACCTGAGCTACAACTCTGTGCCTCAGAAGCTGAGATTCCCCATCGCCAAGATGATCTTCTCCAGGACCGCCATGAACATGCTCTAGCCCGTTCCCCCTGCCGTCCTCGGCTGCCACAACCCCATCCTTTGCCTGACCACTGACTCTGGTACCGCTGCCGCTCGTCCTCGCCCTGAGCTTCCGGTAGTAAGACATGGCAAAAGAATCCACCATCTGGGTGGCAACGGCCGAGAGCATCGCGATGAAGGTGGTGAACGGGAACTTAGCCCAGGGATCCGCGGGCAGGCAGTCGGAGTTGAGGTACTCGAACGAGTCAGGGAGGACATGCATGTAACCTGTGGCGAGGATCACACCCGACGCGAAAGCCTTCACGATCACGAACGGGTTACTGTTGGGCTTGAGGGCCGGAACGGACCGGGTGAACATCGGGAGGCACACCCCGAGCATGCTCGCAGCGAGGATTGACACGATAGCGATGACCTTCAGCTTCATGGCCTCGGGCCCATTCCTGCACCGCCCTAGGGAAGACGACGGGTCGTCCGCCCCGCAGCCACCCTTGCTCTTACTGATCTCCTCGTTCGCGGAGACCACTTGCAAAGAGATCAAAAAGAGGAGGAGGAGTAGAAGGGTGGTGGTCAGAGGAGGGGCCCGGCCGCAGTGGCGGCGGCACTGTTCGCCGGTGGAGAGTAGTGGGGCCATTAATTCTTTTGGGGGCCTGAGGGAGGACTTGACCGGGCTATAGGGTAGAGAGAGAGAGAGAGAGAGAGAGAGAGAGAGAACTGGGAATCGATTTGGCTGGTGGCCAATCAGATTGTTATATAACGGCCGCTACGATCTTGATGAAATGTCTGATTTGCCCCCGGGGTGACTAGCGAGCAGGATGTTTTACCCTCGGGTAAGATGTAAATATTTGGAAATGCAGGAGTGAACTTGGAGTGGAGCGTGCATGTGGTGGCGTGTGGTGCTAAAGGACAGGCGTGTGCAGTAGTATGGCCCACAGTTGGTTTTGACTGTTACGGAGTGCATGGCGTCAGCCAGCCATAGGAGTGACTTGACTCTGCATGCATGCATGGCATTTGATTTACCTTCTTTTGCTTTTTGGGGAGAAATTAATCCTCGTAAGAATCGCATTGCCACGTGGTTGAAACATGAAATCTCATTGTAACACGCGGCATTCTTCCAGCTTTTTCTCTCTCAAGAAAAGAAAAAAAAATAGTATATTAATGCAAAGAAAGGAGGTATATCGAGTATGGAACACATTTTCACTTAGGAATGTAGATAGATAAATTTACAACAAATATGCCTCGCCCAAACTAAAATACACCGAAGATGGCCTGACTACTGGAAGAGTGATGGGCTGGACAGTGAAGCAAACCTCCGAACCTCAAGTTTTCACATTTTCACTTAGGTATATCACTTTGGAATTGATATAATATACCCCAAAATATGGTATTTTTCCAGCTGGATTGATATATATGATTTTTCTACAAATGCGAATTAATTACTAAATAAGACCCCGTAAATTACCTTTTTTTTTTTTGGGTGGGTGAGACGGGAATTGCCTTTTGTATAAGAGGGCCAGCTCATACTTTTATCTTTCGGACGCTGTGAAGGACTTACCAATTTGCATGTTTTGAGTTGTTTGCCCCAATCTGTATTTACACTGAGAATTTCAAATTGTAACACGCGGCATTCTTCCAGCTTTTTCTCTCTCAAGAAAAGAAAAAAAATAGTATATTAATGCAAAGAAAGGAGGTATATCGAGTATGGAACACATTTTCACTTAGGAATGTAGATAGATAAATTTGATTTTTCGTCAGTTCGGACCGTATATTTTTATTTTTTCAGTCATAAAATGGACTACAACTATAATGAAATAAAAATATAAATTAATAATAGTTAGTAAAATGATACTAGTAGTCTCGTCATGAAATCGAATTTACAATCTTTTAATTCAAAAGTGAGCATTTGCGCTTATTATATGGCACCTTTTTTCTCATTGTGAACCTTTATTTAAAATTTCATTTCCTTTTATTAGGGGCGGGCATAGTTTGGTGCTGTTTTGAATATCATTCTAAACCGTGATTGCAAAAATGATTCGATTCTCATCATGAGAATCGAATTTACAATGTTTTTAATTTAAAGGTGAGGACGTGCACTATTCTATGACACCTTTTTTTGCATTTTGAACCTTTATTAAAAATTTAATTTCCTTTTATTAGGGGCGGGCTTACTTTGGTGCTGTTTTGAACATATAAACCCTGATTGCAAAATTGATTCGGTTCTATTCCGAGGATAACTCCAAATCATAACCAATTTATGAAAAAAAAAAACACCAACAAAATATAACCAATTTTCTGATTCAATTAATTGGTTAATTATATTTAAAAATCCGTTTTTAAGCCTTATAGATGGATTAGAGACGGGCTCCGAGGTGAAATTCCCGTCTCTAATCCGGCTATAAGCCTTAAAGATGGATTTGAGACGGCCTCTGTTTGTCGTCAAAATATTTCATAGACGGATATTCCATCTCAATTCCGTTTGTATTTGAAGAAAGCAAAAAAAGAAAAATGCTAAAAAATTATAAAAACCCACCTCCAATACAACAAATCCAATATGCAATCCAAATATACAAAGACTTTCAGACGCGTTAATCCAAAGTGCAAACATAAGTTCAACAAATATAATAATATATAGTCCGATCGAATTTCAGCAAACAAAATGTAAATAGTTAATTGAAAGAAACGACTAGGTCTTATCTGCTTCATCATCGAAGCAATTGCTAACTCCATCGCCGGAGGAGGAGGAATCCACGTCCTCATTACCGTCGGGATCGCTCCATCTTCTTCCTGCCACCTATTCATTATTTATATTAATGCATTGATTTTTTGCTCGTTCGATGCACGGGTTATTAGTTGGAGTGGTTATTTATAGATGAATTTTTAGAAAATTTTGACATCACAAATTGAAATGTCAAATAAGTTTTATATATTCGAATATTTATTATAATTTATATAAACATGTAATAATTTTTTCTTCTAATTTGTATAAATTTCTGTGGTAAGTCGGACTTGCGATAGTAGAATATATATCAAAGATATATCAAAAGTTCTTAATTAAGAAATTCATATAACATATACATCATTGCAATAATAATTTAATTTCTAAGTAATTAAATCAAAATTTGAATATTTTAATTTACAATTTATATTAACATTTAAAAAATTTACTTTTGTATTGTATAAATTTTAATGTGGAAAATTGAGACTTGTAATAGAAGAATATATATCAAATATATATATATCATTTTTCAATAAGAAATTCGTGTAATATGCAACATCGCAATTATTATTTTAATTTGTGAGCCAATTAGTTCAGAATTTAAATACTTTTAGATAAAATCATTAATTTTAGTTTATGAAAGAATAATACTCTTAGAGCTTATCAAAATTTTTTAATTTCATTATTTGTTTGTGCTTTATTGTAGCTAATATTCCATACCTCCAGATCTTCAAGGAGTATTTGTCTGTTCTATATTAATTTTTATAAATTTGAACGTTGTCACATAAAAATAATCCAATCTCTTGGATGAGTGATATGCTTAATTAAGCATTTATAAGATTAGCTATAATTCTTTAAATTTATTAGATTAATTTTAAATTTATATAAACGATTATTTATTTTCTTAAAATAATGAAAATATTTATTTGTTTACGATATTCCAATAATTGATTGAAATATTCCTTCATATTTCTTTCATATTTTCTTTATATCTATATATTGTTATTAATTAGAATATTAACTATTATCATTTATTTTGTATATGGTACATTAACATAGGAATTAGTAATGGTTTACCATGTTACCTCCATTTATTAGGGTGTTGTTAGGTTTATAACACAGGAATTAGTAATTGTTTATCATTTTGCCACTATTTGTTACGGTGTTGTCAAATATATATATATATATATATATATATATATATAAGATAATAATAATTATCGTTGTGATTTGAAGATATTAATTTATTTGACATTTATTATCATACCCCTATTTGTTAGGGTGGATACAACTTTATAGATATATTTAATTACAATAATTGTCATTATTATTCAACAGTAATAATTAATATTACTCAATTTAAATATAATATGCTAACTAGCCTACCAACTGTGTGTTGCACGGGTTTATGATATACTCAATTTATTCAAATTTGTATTAATATACTTTAAAAGAAGGATATTATAATTGAAGCATTGCTTTTTGATAAATTTGTATTGTTTGGTAATGTTAATGAAAATTTAAAATTATATGAATAATTTAAGTTTATAAAATTAATGTATGGAAAACACAATTTGAAAATATTGCTTTTATTTTTTTACCAAGTTTCTAATGAACAGACAATACTTTCAACTAGAAATCAAACATGTTGGTATAACTAAACCAATTATAATATAAATTATTTCATTTAATTTTTTAAATTTATATCACAAATAAATAAATAAAACATAGATATACGTAATAAACTATTTTGAAATTAATCTCTTGCTATCAATTTTTACATTTTAATAATATTTATAGATATGTAATTTTCATAAAACCATAGATACCTACATGAAATTATGACGAAAATTACTACTGATATTCAAATAATCTTTCATATGTAACTTAGATACTAAAATTATTAATTTTTTTTACATTTTATTTAAGAAAATTGAAGGCAAAATTAATAAATTACAACATATATGAATTTCTTCATTATCTCATTATTGATGCGAAAACTATATATACTTAAATTGATATAATATTTAACCTATATACAAAGTCTCTCTAAACTATTTTAGACCGTCAAATTCTATATAAAAACATATATATATATTTGGCGAATAAAAAGATCGAGGATATTTTTATTATAAATAATTTTGTAGATGATAAAATTTAAATTGATTAACTTTCTATAGAAATTATTTATATTTTTTTGTTTAATACATGTATAATTAATGTACTAATTCTACTTTATATTATTTCGTTGGAAGGGATGTCACATTGAACCAACACTCCCAATACATCTTGCATACATATAGTATCAAAAAATTAAAGAAGATTTTTTATGTCCAATTTGAGTCGATCTCAACGGAACCCTTCTTACTGCGTAGAAGAGAAGGTTTTAGGTAGGGATGATAAAATCGGAACCCCTGACATTTTGTACCCAAAACAAAAGAGCTACCAAGCTGCGCTGCATTTCTTTCAATTGGTCTACAGTGTCATTGTAGAGAATCTCCACCCACTTTTCTAGATCTGTGATTGCCTCCATGGATAACAAATTTATCTTGCTTGGTTTTTATTGAATTATGTACTCATACTCCTCGCGCTGCTCTTACCAACGCTTAGTTATTTATATTCTATTATTTAATGCATGCATAATTAATGGACCATTCTAGTTTACATTATTTATATTTTATTATTTAATGCATGCATAATTAATGCACCAATTCTAGTTTACATTATATATTATAGATTTATTAAGACATTTACTCTTTTACTCCTATTTAATAGGGTGGGATGTTATATATATATGAGATCACAAGAGAAAAGCAACAACAAACCAAAGCGCCAGTCCAAATCAGCAGCAAACCGGAAGACCCAGTCCAAACCAACATATCTATATCACAGCCCCGAACTCGACCTTTAAACATCAAATTCAAGCTAGAACCACCTTAATCGAATCAAGAATCATTCCAAAGCAAAGCAAAGCAAATCAGCAGTGCAGTAAGGGTTGTTGAAATGAGCTTGTAAAGGTCCTAACTCAGCCACGTATTGTAGATCATAGCCGAGACACCAAAACACGAAAAAATCATATCCAGTAAATAACTCATCATTGTTCGTTCAGAAGCAGACACTTCTTCAGGTTCAGGAGCAGACAGTTCTTCAGGTTCAGGGGCAGCCAATCCCTCTCTGTTTTTTTTTTTTTTTTTGCATTGCAATCTATCCTATAGTACTATATATGCTAAGTTAGATAGGTGAAATTTACTGAATTGAAACTGATGGCATTGGATGTCATCACGCATGATATTGATTATATGAGTCCTGAGTTTACATCTGCTTCTAGGTTGTGGAGTTAGACACACTATAAGAGCAGGAGAACTTCTGAGATTAAAATTGTGCTTCATGTTGGATTTAGGAGCAAGTTTGAATGATCGTTTATTTTTCAGCATTCATGCTGGTCGGCATCGAGTTCAAATTCTGCAAAAGTAAAACCTTCTTAAGATCATGTTGTAGGCTGTTGACCCTTAAGCAGTAGTCGCGGAGCTTTCTTTTTTCTCTCATCTATATAATTTCATGGAAGCGCCTCCCTTTCTTTTCGTTTTCGAAGTTAGTAGATTACAGTTTATGCAATACATTCTCTGGCTGCTACAAATATGTATGACAGCTTAAATATCAGATCTCGAAATATAAACTCTGAAATTGGAGATACCTTTTTTGTGGTATTAGATACAAGATGCGATCGTATTTCTATAGTAATGCAGAAGCTCCAAACATGAAATATATGTATCAAGTAATCGCTGAATACGCAAGTTTACCATCAATGGATCAATAAAGAATATTATCTTTGAATTAAAAAATAAACCTGAAGTTAAACACTAATAAAAGAACCTATTTGAGATAAAGAGCACGCAAGCCCTTAAGTCGTTTAGTAATCTTGGTGAGGACAATGACCGTCAGCATTGCGAGCCCTAGCACCTCAATTTGCAAACAAAGAAATACGAAAATCTATGAAAAACTAGAGGCGATTGTGACTTGATACTAGCCACCAATCACGCTTGTGAGTTAGCCATGATGCTTTTAACAGCTTGTTTGAAGGTCATGGTCAATTATGGGTATTGGCTGAAAAAAGAGTCATGGGTCTTGATGCAAAAAATGATGTCGTAAGGTGCAGGTGACTGCAATTGCAAAGAGAGACATGGCCAGATATATAAGCATAGGCCTAAGGCAACCTTTCTAGAACGGTTGTGGCCGACATTGTCCCTTCCGGCCGCCTCTCTCCCTCTCAAGTTAGCATCCTCTTTTTAAATGTTAGTACCGCTCAAGTTGAGGTTATATAGGCCTTAAGCTTTGAATATTTTCATAAAGTTCACGTTATTATTATAATTGTTACTAATTTATATTTATAATTTTTAAAAACATTTTTTTATTGTAATAGATGTTACCTCTGCATTTGTTACAAAAATCGAGTCATTGAATTGAGAAATAAGATATTTAATGTTGAGGAAAAATTGAACAAACTAAAAAGATTAGACAAAAGAAATAACACCGAGAAAGTTATAGAACAAAATTAAAACTTTTTTCTAATCAAAGGATCTCAACATAAAAGTTATCAATTTTTTTGGACAAAAATGAATTAAGAAAGAGTGAAAGGTTTAAAATAGAAAAGTACTAAAAAAATATAGGACATAAATAATTTAAAGAAGAAAAGAACAAAAAAAAAAAGAAAAAGAAAAATAACCAAACTTATATAATGAGATTGAACATATATTTTTTCCATTCTAAATTAATTATTCATCATAAAAAAATTTGTAGTTTACTACAACCAGAATTTACAGTACTAAAAACAAACTCTACACACGCTTATATAAACAAGTGCTGCCGAAGCTCGGCTATGACTGCCTGCTAATATGAATCCCATTTTTCTTTTAGATTAGAAATATCAGCTATTATTTTTAAATTTAACTTCTTATTACATATAATTTTCTTTTTAGGCTGTTTCCAATGGGGCTACTGTCTCGTCTCCCCATTGCCACTTGGCAAGGATAGAGACTCGGCGGGCTTCGTTCTCCACCGGAGCCGAGAGAGACGCGCGCTACATGGTGGGAGGCGTGTCTTTGTAAAGGCACCGCAAAGAGATGGTAGGCGGCCAATGATGAGCCGCCATATAGTCCTTTTTCTGCAACTTTTGCTTTTACTTTTTACTTTTTTGTTTTTTTGGGGGGGAGGAGGGGGGGACTGCTCTTTTTTCTGTGGGGCCCACTGCTGTGGCTCATGTGGCATGCAGTGGGCCACACTTTTATTTTTTAATTTTTTTAAGGTATGCGACTTTTTTTTAAATTATTATTTAAAAAAAAGCGTGAATCCACAATAAAAGTGTAATATAGAGATAGGTATTGGAGTTCATAATCTCTCATTTTTTTTATGGAGTGTGGCGCTTATGTGCCAGCCTGAGACTCAATTTCGAGGCACAATTTAAGAGACACAGTTGGAGATAGTTTTGTGGTCTAATAACCTAATTCTTCGTTAGGAACTTAGGATAGTTACATTTTTTCGTAGAAGAAAAGTTTGCTTGAACAAATGAAATGACCAAAATATTAAAAGAGGGTGTAGTGTGGTAATGCACGTTCTCTCTGACAAGCAAAATGTTGTAAATTCGATATTTAATGGGACTACTATTCTCCTTTATTAGTATTTTAGTATTTTTCTTTCATTGTATTAAACGTACAAACTTCTTTTATATTTGAAAAAAAATCAAAATAGGAGGTAAAAGAATTTAATAAAATAAAAAAGGGAGAGAGAGAAATAGAAGAAATTTTATAAAATGAAAAAGGAGGGGTGGAATCTTTGCTTAGAATAAAGAGAACTGACAACGCCACAAAACCAAACACAACAAGAAAGAAGTCCTAATCATCAATCATCATCGATCAAATTATATCAACCACCTGCCATTGCCTTGCCTGTGCTGCCTCCCTTGCCCTGATTCATTTGCCAATCCCCGCCGTCGCCACAGCCAGTGTTAGGGTTTTGGGATTGGGATCTATGGCTTCTCCCTCCGGTGGCGAATCGGGTTCGGGGGCCGTCCCTGTTTGCATCAACGAGATCCTGACCGACGACGAGCTGAGGTCGATCCTCTCGAAGCTCGACACCGAGAAGGACAGGGAGCTCTTCGGCTTCGTCTGCAAGAGGTGGCTCCACTTGCAGAGCTCGGAGCGGAGGAAGCTCGCAGTCCGGGCGGGCACCCACATGCTCATCAAGCTGGCCACAAGGTTCTTCCGCGTGTCTGAGCTTGACCTCTCGCAGTCGGTGTCGAGGTCGTTCTATCCCGGCGTCACGGACAAGGATCTCTACGTGATCGCCAGTAACTTCCGGGGACTGAAGGTGCTGCATCTGCAGAACTGTAAAGGTGCGATTTTTTGTTGGCTCTCTCTCTCTGTTGATTCGATTAAGACTGCGATGTTCATGTCAAAGTAATGATTTTTCCCACCTGAAGATGCGAGTTTATACGTTTCGGAAGGGCTTAAAATGGCCGTTTCCGGAGGAATTATTGAGTTTATGCCATGCTCCAGTGGTCAACGCTCATATTTATGCACCTGGAGCACTCAACACGATCTAAATAGTAACTGAGAAGTACACTCATTGTGGGATAGTTTAAAATTCTTCCCTCCGAAAGGATTGCGACTCAGTTGGACTATGTTTTTGTGAATTTGCTTTCTTGGGTACTCGTTGAACTCTGTGCATTGCAAGCAGAACTATTCTCGCATAATGGCTTCCTTCTAGCATTCTGATATTGTTTGCTAGAGCTATCTGCGTAAACTAGTTCAATCATTGGGGAACTAGAGGTGCGGCTTTTACTTTTTAATCCGTTGGAGAAGCTTCTTTTCCGGTAACTGTAGTGGTTAATTACACAGATATTGTGCTCCATTTTAAAACTGTTTTTGTCCTGCTTCTCAGAATGTCTATGTTTCCCAATAACTGCTTTGCAAAGCTCTCCCGATGAGGAAATTTTGAACTTGAGCTCTTATAGTAAAATTACCCAATGAACTTGTTGATTTAGTATTATTATTTATCTCGGAGTTCCTTGAGTGAGCTTTTATGAAGGTAGCATTTGAGTTGGTTTAATGAGAAAGATGAAGCGGTTACCAAATGTCTGCTTGTCATTTTTGTCCCACAGGTATAAGTGATGTCGGAATGATAGAGCTTGGAGGTGGTCTCTCTTCTTTACAGTCCTTGGATGTGTCTTATTGCAGAAAAGTCACAGACAGAGGACTAGAAGCAGTTGCTAAAGGTTGTCATGATTTGCGAAGACTTCAGCTTGCAGGTTGCAGACTTATCACGGACTTGGCTTTGCAATCTCTTTCCGAGAACTGTCAGAGATTAGAAGAGTTAGGCCTTCAAGGATGTACTAGTATTACTGATTTTGGAATCACTCAACTTGTCAAGTGCTGTAAAAAAATCAAGCTCCTGGACATCAGCAAGTGCAGCAATGTTGGTGATGAAGGGGTTTCTAATGTTGCTAAGTCCTGTTCATTAAATCTAAAGACACTGAAGCTGTTGGATTGCTACGAAGTCAAAGATGAGTCTATAATCTCTTTAGCCACATATTGCAAGAATTTGGAGACGCTAGTCATCAGCGGATGCAAGGATATCTCTGATGAGGCTATGAAATCTTTAGCCTCTGCCTGTGGGAGCAGCCTCAGGAAACTGAGGATGGACTGGTGCTTGAGCATATCTGACTGTGCGCTGAGCTGTATTCTCACCCAATGCAGATCCTTGGAAGCTCTTGATATTGGGTGCTGCGAGGGGGTGACAGATGCAGCGTTTAATGGTCTAGAAAGTGGTGGGGTTGAATTGGGTTTGAAGGTTCTGAAAGTTAGTAATTGCCACGGGATAACTGTGACAGGGATTCGTGTTCTCTTGGACAAATGCAGATCCCTAGAGTACCTTGATGTGAGGTCATGCCCGAGAATTACTAAGGCTGTCTGTGATGAGGCTGGGCTTCAGTTTCCAGAACGTTGTAAAGTTAATTTCGATGGTAGCCTAAGCGAGTCCAATGTGTATGCAATTTAAGACTGTGTAACCATTTCCAGTCTGGCGTCGCTCGTCATGTATAAAGGGGAAAGACGTAACTATTTAATATGCCTTGCTTGGGCAGTTCAGTTGCCGTGGAAGCTCCATATACGAGGAATGTCACATTAGTGACCATTTCAGGAGTTGGGAGGGGTATCTCTTCCCTCTTGGTATTGTGCCTCCTAAGGGGTTGATGTTGGTGTTCAGCCAGTTTGTTTCATATCTCCCAAGTACAAAGGTTTCATGTCTATATGTGTACATTGTTTAATGGATGATGTATTTGGCCTATGATCGTCATGGGAAGAGATTTCTTTGGTTTGTCTAGTTATTCTTCCATGCCCTGCTTCAGTTTGCACTGCTTTGGATCTTATGTTTCTGCACATCAACTGCACAAGCTTCACTTGTTTCACAACCCCTGAAATCGGGCTTCATGACTGAAAGGTCAGTTTTAGATTTTTATCGTATTGAAGAGCCAGCTTACTGTTTCGGAATGCGTGATCAGTTGTCTGGACTTGGATCTAGGATGTTTATTTTTCCTACACACACACACACACAGTGATTTTTTATTTAGTTGTAAGATCTTTTCTGGGTTTCTATTTTAATGGGTGGTCTCTTGAAGGATGAAATTCGACATGTTTTAGTCATTGGAACTAGTTGAGCAACATCTGCAGGTTTAACTCATCCTGCAATGTTCATAATGTGTCCGACTTTCTTCTATGACAATGTATTGAGCAGAACAAATCAAAAGAAGCAATTAAGTCATGTATGCTCAAGACATTTCCTGTTTTCTGGTAACTGGAGAACCACTTGAACAAGAAAATTGAAGCTTTCCAGTGACTACTTGCTGCAGGGGAAAGGGATTGGATCATCGATAAAGAAGAAAAAGAACGCTTCTAGTGGAACATTATAGGCCCCCTCGTGATCTGCGAGTATTGCCAGAGTGTTGCAGAAGCAAAACCAGATGATATGTTGGTTCATCTGTCGATTACCAGACTTTGGTTTTGGACAATTTATTGAAAGACGAGTGGACTAACATCTTTTGTCTTCTACTGTTGTGATGCGTGTGTAATGAAGCCATCTGAGCTGGATGGTTTGCTCTATGACAGAAGCATCCCACCAGTTCTGGTAAGAGCTCGCATTTGAAAATCGAAGGCCATATTCTATGGAAGAAAAAGGGCCATCTCAACAACTCAATAACGTCAACTACGAGTATGAAAACTGTTGTTCTGGATAAATCTGGTGCCACTGATCGCCTTCTGTAGGTTGCAGCATAAGTTCCAAACTGAGTGTTTCCATGATGTAAAATATTGAGCATCAGATTCACAGTCTGCATCTGTGGCCAACGAACTATACCAGTAGTCCTGCAGACATAGGAATGCCATGTTCTCAATCCGGTGCCATTTGATTAAACAATCAGCAAAAGTCAAATGTCAGCCCCTGCTTCTGAGCTTTATCTAGAAATCAAACAATGCGCTGAACACTGCATGTCATATTTACTCACAAGCACATACATTGTGACACATTACTGCAGTACAACCAACAAAAACTTACGACATAATAATGTGGTAAAATGTGATTGCCTGTCGTTCACAGCTGCATGACCGTTGACAATCGACGAATGATTTCTCCAAATTCAGAGCTTTAATGGGTAGTCAACTTCTCGTGCGCAACTGCAAAAGCATTTGAGGGTAATTATCTTTTTCATCTTTACTTGTGGCTTTTCCTTTTCTGATCTTTTTTCCTTTTCATGTTGGTGCTGAAATTAGCTGAATGTGCTTCTCTATTCTTTCTGAAGGTCATCTAATCACTTGACCTCTAAGAAATCTTGCGATGAACAAATCCATTCTGCATTATGCAGGATTATCAAGAAAAATGTGTTGAAGCTTTCAACAATGAATTAATGGCCGATTTCTGACAGGAAAGTATGTCATGCAAAGTTGTCACGAACTAAGATGAAATGTCAACCGACTTAACTGCTGTACACGATCTCATTGTCAGGTTTAAGTAGTTTCCGAAGAGATTCTTCGGATTACCTTTTCCGTAGGTTCCATATTCTTTTGCTACCTGGAACCTCCTCTGTTACAGTCTAGCCGGGTGGCTAAGTTTGAGCGAGCTCACTAGCTAATTTTGAGTTTTACCTGCATGATAAGCATCCTCAGTTATTCTGGGGATTTAATATTTTCAACTTCGAAAGATGATGTCAGGTAATAAGACGCCAGTGTAGAATGTGATAGGTTTAAGAGGCAAAGGATTGCAAATCCAATCTAAGGGCAACTGAAGAACTATAAAGGTGCATTGTAATAAAAAGAGAATATGCAAAGTGATAGATCTGCACCGGCTTTTTCCCTTTGATAAAATCCTTTCTACATTACGAACAGCTAGTCAAGTGCGTCATGGGAGTTTCGTACATCTGATTCAATGATATATTGATCAGCAGACGTGAAAGAAGGCTTCAGGAGAAAGGATATGGAAAGAAGGGGAGAATCTCTTATGGACACTTGTCACGTCAGATTTAAGGTACTATTTCTTCATATTTGCTTGAGAGATGGCCTGCTGAAGATGTTAGTCTTCTGATAATTCAAGAAACCCATGAACCAGAACTCGAAATTGTCCACAGTGACGATCTGCAAGTACTTTTGTGATGGCTTCTTCATGTCCTCACTTTCTTGGCTCTGTCTATTGTGAGTGGGATGAGTACCAGCACATATCATGGATTCTTTAGACAAGGTTTCATTTTGTCCTGTAAAAGCTGTTCTAGAATCTGATTTGGGAAAAAGAATCGTCTCAATGCTCACTGATCAGTATGATCAGATACGGAAAGGGGTCTCTTCTTGCTTACCTTGTAATGGAGTCTGAGACATTCGCCATTGGGAGAAGATATCTTTAAGGATCTCTCACTGCAGAATGCAATGTTTTGGGTTGAGATGAAGAGGAGGCCTGCTACCGGGCCAGCCAAGGTCAATAAATAGCATTGTGAGGCCTTTAGGAGTCTCTCTTTCTTGCTGACATTGAACAGAGTCTTGAACGCTTTCTCCATCCCCCCCATTTTAAAAATTATGGTTCCCAAGCTCAGTTTCCCCTTCACTGTCTCAGATATCTTCCGTCTAAGCCTACCTGGACACATAGAAATATGATATTTTTAATTCAATGGAGGGCAGTTTGAATTGACTGTTTCATTCATTTATAGATTTTCTTGGTTGGAGACTTGCATCAATAGCCTTATGGACTAATCCTTGTAAGACATCGCAGAAGTTATGGAATTTTATTAATTACCGTGCTCTCTGATGCCACTGGCAAAAACATCAGCCTTCTTCCCGAGCTTGTTCATCCGCTGAAGCACTGAACCATTTCTCTGATATTTGACAGAATTCTCATCTCTCCTAGAATACCAATCCAAGGGGGAGTTGGTAGCTTTTCCGAAGTCAAAAAAGGGTAAATAAAAAGCAAACTTTCTTGTTGCATGACTTAGGTGAGGATCATCAACGGAATAAAGGGACAGACATGACTCATGACCTGGTAATGCATGGGAAGCTCATTAGTGAGATTCTTCCCCCGGCCCCCCCGGCCCCCCCATCCCCCACAGTCCCCCCCCCCACACCCAAACAACCCAACCACAAAGGAAGGGTAGATTTCTTCGGGCCAAAGAGATTGCATCATTCAATAGGAGAAAGAGGAACTTTTGTGAGACATGGAAAAGTTAGGAGCAATCTTCGGTAAACGGGGCAATCTTGCAGAAAGAAGACAGTTGGTGGGTTGGTTGATCGGTTAAATTACTAGGGGGTAGGTTCTCCACATTCAATTGGAAAAGAAGTAGAAAAGTGGATCAGACCTTTTGTCTCATACTGTTGAGATGCATGATGAAGCCTTTGAGCTGGAAATTTAGCTTTCTGACTGCAGACCCTAATTTCATTCAATTCCAGAAAAGCTCTGTAAGGAGCTGAGCTTACAGCACTTGGAAATCCTTTTTCTTACACCTCAACAAAATTCCATGTCTCCGAAGGCAAAGTAACCTTTTGTGTTACATATAATGGTTATAGTGAAAATTCCAGACGTGCATTTGATCATGAATTCATAGGAATACCATGTAACAAAATGTTTTGTGCTGAAATGCATCATCTCGGTGCATGAAACAAAGATAAAGAATCCCTCTTATTCTTACAGGTTTACACAAAACAACAGAGATGCTTAAATGAACAACATATTGGACGCAGAATTTCTCTGAGTAGTCTTAACACATTATCATGGCTTGAGCTTTTGTAATCAACAACTTTAACATATGATTCATCCACTTTTGACTCTCTTGCCATTAAAGTTAAGATCAGCTCCATGTGGGTTTGTCTTTAGGTCTGATGTGGCTCTGATACAGCCTTTTAATAAAGTCTGGTTCCCTTCCCCTTCTTTTGGGTAGCGTTTAGAATTCCCTAGCTGCCCTGCAACTAAGGAGACTGAAACTCGGGTAGGTTGGGATTAGAAACTTCAATCTTGTTCAGCAAGGATCAGGTCTTAGGATTCAATCATTGGAGGATTTGATCATAGTAAATGTCACTTGCTGCAGTATTGCTTCAGAACTCGTTTTAAACTGTTGCCTCCACTGAATCAACATCTTTTTGTGAAGGTTTCACGTTCATAATTTCCAATCGTGAGCAAATATACTCTGTGATGGACAGAAAAGGAAACAAGTCTGATTCTGCCATCATTAAGGCTGGAGGCCAACAAGCCAAAGATAAAGAGAAGTAGACGCACAATCCCCTCTTTCCCAACCTCATAGTGAAGGAAAGAGAGACTAGCGCCATCTCCACTTATCATCGACAAAGCTCTTTTTCTATAAAGCATAAAAGCAGCGTCATTCCACTAAAAAGTTGCCATTACAACATGCTCATCATGTCTGCGGCCCTTTTATTCAGTCGATGATCCTTGTCTCAGTCGTAAAGTGTCGAGATTCACCTGCCTGACTTCATCCTCTATAAATACACATTAAAACAAAACCAATCTAACTTTCTCTGCCTCTCTCACTCTCTCTTGGTGATCAATTTTATAAAGACTTCTACGACTGTTCTTACAGTTTAAGAAGTGAGATTCGGAGCTCAAGGAAAACGTTTCAATTAATGTGGGGGAAACGAGATCCTGTGATGAACAAATCCATCCTAGAATATGCTAGATTATCAGGAAAATGTGGGGAAATTTTCTTCAATTGATTAATGTCTTATTTCTGTTGGGAAAGTATGCCATGTAAAGTTGACATGAACTGACATTTATCTCAACCGACTTAACTGTTGGAAACAATCTCATTGTCAGGTTTCAGTAGTTTCTATTTCCTGTCTATATTTACAACCTCCCACTTTGTAACAGTCCACCTTGGTGGCTAAGTTTGAGTGAGCTCACCAATTTGAGTTTACTGGCATGTCAATCATCCCAAGTCATTTTGGGGAATTATGCTTTCAACTGCGAAACAGGATATCAGGCAACCAGAGACCACCACAGAACGCAAAAAATTTAAGAGGCAAAGAATTGCAAATCCAATTTAAGGGCAACCCAAAAACTTTGAAATTGCACTGAAATAGTAAGAAAATATGTGAACTGTGAAGTGATTAATGAGCATCGGCTTTTTCCTGTTGACATAATCTTTTATACATTATGAACAGCTATTCGAGTGCCTCACAGGAGTTTTGCACATCTGATTCAATGAAATGTTGATCAGGCTACATGAAAGAAGACTTCAGAAGAGACGAAAAAGAAAGAAGAAGAGGATCTCTTATATGTACACTTTGTCATGTGAGATTTGAAGGTATTATTTCTTCATTTGTGCTTGAGAGATGGCCTGCTGAAGATGTTTCAGAGTCTTCTGATAATTCAAGAAACCCATGAACCAGAACTCAAAATTGTCCACAGTCACGATCTGCAAGTACTTTTGTGATGGCTTCTTCATGTTCTTGCTTTCGCTGGCGCTGTCTATTCTTGTGAGTGGAATAAGTACCTGCACAGATCATCGGATTCTTAAGACAATGTTTCATTCTGTCTGATAAAAGCTGTTTATGATTTTGATTTGGAATTAAAAATCTCAAAGCTCATTGATTAGCATGAGCAGAGACCGGTTTCTTCTCGCTTACCTTGTAATGGAGTCTGAGACATTTGCCATTGGGAGAAGATATCTTTAAGGATCTCTCACTGCAGAATGCAATACTTTGGGTTGAGATGAAGAGGAGGCCGGCTATCGGACCTGCTGAGGTTGATAAATAGCACTGCGAGGCCTTTAGGAGTCTCTCTTTCTCACTGACATTGAACAGAGTCTTGAATGCTTTCTCCATCCCGCCCATTTGAAAAATGTGGGCTCCCAAGCTCAGTTTCCCCTTCACTGTCTCTAAAATCCTCTGACTAAGCCTAACTGAACACAGAGAAATAAGATATTGTTAGTTCAATGGAGGGCAGTTTGAATTGACTGTTTCATTCATTTATAGATTTTCTTGGTTGAATATTTGCATCGATAGCCTTATTGACTAATCCTTGTCGGATATCAAAAAAGTTATGGAATTTTATTAATTACCATGCTCTCTAATGCCACTGGCAAAAACGTCAGCCTTCTTCCCGAGCTTGTTCATCCGCTGAAGCACTGAACCTTTTCTATGATATTTGACAGAATCCTCGTCTCTCCTAGAATAGCAATTCAAAAGCTTCCTGTTGGGATATGAAACTGATGCGGACATCACTGGATTTCCTATCGCTCGTCTCTGAATTTCCCACTTCATATTCTCCTAAGTATGACGAGATAATTCACTCCAAGTTCTCAAGAAAGAGATGGTTTCACTGAGAGGTCGACTAAGTGATGAAGATTTTGAATCCTCACATGGTATTTATATGGAGATTGGAGGGGAAGTTGGTAGCTTTTTTTAAATAAAAAAAGGTAAATAAAAGGTAAACTTTCTTGTTGCATGACTCAGACAAGAATCATCAACAGAATAAAGGGACAGACATGACTCATGACCAAGTAATGGGAACTTTTTTAGTAAGATATGGTAAGAAGATGCTATTTGAACTTTTTTTCAAAGTTGGCAATATATATAAATTTATTCTCTCCTCCATTGTTCTGTCGTGATTTTTTCCCAAGACAGGGTGGATGTCTTCGAGCCAAAGGGATTGCATCATTCCATAGAAGAAGAAAAAGGAGCTTTTGTGGGACACGAAAAAGTTTGGAGCAATCTTTGATAAATCGCGGCAATCGTGCTGAAGAAGATGGTTGATGAGTTGGTTGATCAGTTAAATTACTAGGGGGGTAGATTAGATTCTCCACATTCAATTGGAAAAGTAGAATAAAAGTGGCTCAGACCTTTTGTCTCGTACTGTTGAGATGCATGATGAAGTTTTTGAGCTGGATTTTTAGCTTTCTGACTGCAGCCCCTCCTTCCATTCAATTCCATAAAGCTCTATAAAAAACTGAGCTTACTGCATTTGGAAATCCATTTTCTTATGCCAACAAAAAATCGGCATTTCCATGTCTCCGAAGGTAAAGTAACTTTTTGTGTTACATATAATGGTTATAGTGAAAATTCCGGACGTGTATTTCCTCATGAATTTTTAGGAATACCATGTAACAGAATATTTTGTGCTGAAATGCATCATCTCAGTCATCTGCCTTGACTAGTGGTATGTATATAGGAATAGTAGGTTAAGAGGACTTCTTCTCGGATATATCATCATCTTGTTAAGGTAGTTTTTCGGCACTTGACCAGTGTCTCCATCTGAATGCATTAGAAATTCATAATGATTTTGACATCTCATTAGATTCATACTAAGTTTCTCTGTTATTGGTTATTCCTAGACTAAAAGAAACCCATATTAATACACATAATTAGTTAGTTAGGAAATATACTTAATTAATCAAAAAGCAGAGTCGAATATCAATTGATCTGAATATTAACTTCAATTTCTCAGCTGGAAAGAAAAGAAAAAAATATTTAGGGATAATGCTTCCTTTTCCTTGTCATGTTGGTGCAGAACTGTATCTAACCTTGCTTCTCCAATTTCTCTGAGAGCAATCAGGACTCTTTTACTTTGGGAAATAGGAAATTACTAAGCTGGTAAATATAAATGAAGATGCCGCTGGATTTTGAGAAACTGAATCCATCATCTCGTAGAGTAATGGGTAAAACATTAGACCCACATAAGAGATTATTGTTGTTTCGACAAAGGGGGTGTACACTAAGCTTTACGCTATATAGATGAGGATAAATCACAAGTTTCCAGAGTTGTTGCATCAAAGTGCGATTGGTCCACCAAAGTTTAATTTCCTTGCTAGATAAGCATCTGTGAATTTTTACTTTTTGATCGAACACAATAAGCTCAATTTGAAGACTATTCTGAGCAGATATTTTGATTTCCCGGAGATCTGGTCATTTTGAGATCAAGAGAAAGTGCAGTGGAATTTATAGGCATTTGATTTTTCATTCACAAACTATCTTTTTAAAAGTATTAACAGATGTTTTGGGTTCTCGGTAGACCTCTTCCATAAATCTGATTACATTATATATATTGGTCAGCTGAGAGCTAAGAAGGAAAAGAAATGAGAAAATTTCTGTTTTGTGCAGTTATCCTAGACTTGGGGTACTCGTTCCGCTCCTTCTAGGCTCGAGAGATGGCCTGCTGAAGATAAGTCCAGGTCTTCTGATGATTTAAGAAACCCATGAACCAGAAATCGAAATTATCTACAGTAAGAATCCGCATATACTTCTGCGATGGTCTCTTCATATTCTCACTTTCATTGGCTCTTTCTATTTTCGTGAGTGGGATCAGCACCTGCACACAAAAATGGCAACTGTTAAGATTTATTCTAGCCGGAACTAAAACTATACTTAAGAACCAAATGAACCTCAAAGCATATTGATTTCAATGTTTAGTGGAGAAAAGGGGACCTGGGCTTTTACCTTGTAATGGAACCGTATGGATTCACCATTAGGACAAGACAGCTTTAAGGATCTTTCACTGCAGAACGCAATGTTTTGGGTTGAGATGAAGAGGATGCCTGCTATGGGACCTACTGTGGTCGATAAGTAGCATTGTGAAGCTTTGATGAGTCTCTCTTTTTCGCTGACATTAAACAGAGTTATGAAAACTTTCTCAATCCCGCCCATTTGAAGAACTCGGGCTCCCAAGCTTAGCTTTCCCTTCACCGTCTCTGATATCTTCGGACTCAGTTTCACTGCATGGAAAATAAGTTTTACTAAGCAAATTTGTCTCTTCTATTCAGGAAAAGCTTATGGAATGCTTGGTTTTTCTCACCATGCTCTCGGAGGTTGTTTGCAAAAACATCGGCCTTCTTTCCAAGCTTGTTCATCCTCTGAAGCACTGAACCTTTTCTCTGATACCCAAAAGAACATTTAGGTGCGGTAAAATATGACCTTGAAAATCTCTGGATGGGATATGAAAGGGCACATGTATCGGAGACGACTGGATCTCCAATGACATGTTTTTCAGATTGCTTCCACATACTCGATCCTGAAGGGTCTTCTTTTTCCCTCTGCTGCAAACTTGTCAAGGAAAGATATTTGATGTGTTGCTGCTGCTGTGAGGGAGGTTAAGGTATCACATCTCGGGATTATTGCAGCGTATTATAACAACTTTATGCTGCCACAGCATGACTCAGCAGTTGATCATCACCAGGGAATAAAGGCACAATAACCTTTCTTCCATCTCTCGATTCCTTTGGAAAAAGTATTTCGTGGAAAGTCCAACTCTTCTGTTGACTATACAGGATAGAGTTTTCTTATCTGCATCACAAATGACGGTGGGAAGTATATATAAAAGCGTTATCTGCATGGAATTCCTAGTTTCATGGTCGTATCGTAGTACATAGCAGTCTCCCGATTTCATGATATACGACGTGGAACATTTAGGAAACCCATAAAAAAAATTGTGCAGTTTTCTCGTTTTGCTAAATCAATATGTGCAGTGTAGACGTAAAGTCATCGGAAAAAGATAACGACCTTCTGAAATAGGATTTGAGCACTAGGAGCGTTATATTCTGAGAAAACAGCATTGATGATTTAGGTAATATTAATAGCAACATCGTCGTTGGAATAGGTTCATATTCCTGGAGAAGCTTGTGAATCTGTGATTCAGCTCCCATGATATGTACCCACGACTTTGCTGAGTCAGAAATTACACCATATGCTTTATGTCTAAGACAAAGTTATGTTTAAAAAACATAAAGCCTAGTCCAACTAACCTTTTCCTTTCTTTTTATTTAAGGTTGAAGCTGATGCTGAGGTGTAGATGAATGTGCATCAGTACACTATTGTTCAATCAAAAGGGGCTTTCTCTGTACTTTTCAACGGGGCCATCACAAAAATCGGCCTTTCAAGCAGTTGGCCTCCAACTACCAACGCCCTCTCTTTATTCCATGGTCGATTCCAAAACAAATCACCCTATCCCAAATGACATTACTTTCTGGATAAAGGCCAGATAAATTCGAGAAACTGGTTCTTATATCGAGAATCCTAGCAGCTTTTGCTAGTTCAGATTTGGTTTGAGCTTTGGTTCCAGTATCGAACTGACGTCCCATATATCTGGCTGTTGGCTAGTGAATGCTCATATAATTTCCTCTACTTGTTGGTCGTCAATATATTATCTTACCCTATTCACTACGGTAAAGCACGATTTCTTCTGCTAAATTATCTGTAATATGGCCTAGCTCCAATATCTGCTAAATAACCATAGACAGAGCAGATTCCAATCCAAGGTGGGAAACCTTAAAACTGGTCTTTCTTAGACAGCTTCCCCAATCCAAATCCTTTATCAGATAGTCTTTGTAAAATGCAAAGATTATATATGATGAAAATCGATTAATACACATGAATTTCCATACATATGATGAGACATATTCGACTAAACGAGTAAAAATCCCGATAAAATGCCACGATCCACTACTATTTTTAACTTGTAAAACAACTGATGAAATATATTTTGGGGTGGGCTTGACGCCCAGTGAATAATCTCAACCTAAACTAGCCAGATCATAGCACAGGTCTAGTGATATAATGAAAATATCATGGAAACCTCTAGAACTTAGATCGTCCCTATACCCCTTTCCAGCTCCCGACCATAGTGGTGGCTCCATACTAGCGGCCTCTCTGCTCTAGGCAACCTTTTCCTATTGCTCGGATTACGACTGGGTTAGTATGCCATAGTACTCATAAATTTCCATCAATCTCAGTCCACATTTCAAAACCTCACTATTTCATTCACGAATATCGTAATCGGTTGTAGAAAAATACATGAATGATCCGAAACATTGACATGGCCATAATAATGTAGTTCTAAAAATACTGACATAACAAGCTCAAGCTCATGCTCAAGCTCTCCCAAAGCCTCTGTTAAGTTTTGCCCGAAATGAAGACAAATGATTGTTATAAGCAGAGAATGAGTAAGGCGGTGCGGTGAAAAGCATGAGCTGGCGGTGAAACTTATAGTATAAGTCATACTTGACACATGTACAGCTTTGAAACTTATAGTAATTAAATTAAACACATATACATATATTTGATTTGAGCCGCAAAGTTTCAAGGGAAGGTTGCGGTAGGCCCAGTTGAATTTTTGAAAACGTAAGAGCAACACTTTAAACAAGATAAAATTAACCAATTATAAAATATACTAAAATGTCAGGTAATGAAATGTAAATACACACGAGAAATCTGGGATATTACATTCTTAAATTTCTGGGGATGTTGAGAATTAAAAATTATTTAAACATTAAAATTAGAAAAAACATGGTCTATCCGATTGCAGAAAAAGGAAGTGGCCACATCACAGACACATCAGAGAGCATGATAACAAGAAAAATTAATTGTCAGTCAGTCCGTCTAAGAGATTCTTCTGGCAGAGAAAAGGAAAACAAAGACAAAAGTTTTCTCAGCAACAAGCTTATCCAACATCATCGTTTCATAGGAACAAGTATTCGAAGATGCCCAAACATTACCAAAACAAAAAGCATAATATATGTGTATTGTGTCTGTAAGATGTCTTCCGAAAGCTAAATTGTATGGAGGAAGTGAATTGACCCGAGTGGAGCTGATTCAAGTTGGAGTTGTTTGTTTTCTTTTCTTTCGTTTTGTTTAAGTTGGTAAGTTTAAAGTGACACCAACTTATTTCTTCAATTTGGAAACATTTATACAAGGAAAAACAGAGCTATATAGAACGGGAATAATTTCTGATGAGAAACGCTGTAACTAATATATATATATATATATGTGTGTGTGTGTGTGTGTGTGTGTGATTTCAAAGCAAATTTGTCAACATTTTGATTTATATGAGCATAATGTTAGATTTGAAGGCATTGAGAAGAGTACAGTAGTGAGAATCATTGCTAGGAGCCTAGAAGGAGGGCACTATCTCTGGCTACTTTAGATGAGTAATATTCAATGAATATTTTCTCATGAGTTGGTCGCGGGGGTGGGTTCCTTTTCGGCTAACCTGTGCTGGATTACACTCGATCCCCAGCCTTGAAGTCAAAAACTTAGCATGCTCCTGAAATATTTTCACTTGTTTATATATGTATGTATGTGTTCGACTTACCATCCAACTTTTCTCTCCACCCGTTTCCTTAAAATAATTATATATATTATTATGTATTATAGAGGTTTATAAGATAAACATTTCAATCTTAACTTTCTGTGTTGCTTGCTGTGGTTAAGCTTAGTCGTGTTTATTCATGACTGAGTCATAAGGCTTTGGCGAATTCTTCTACATGATTTCCTTCTCTAAAAACACAAATTATACGGAATTGACAGTTTCTTCAGTTCCTTCTCTTATTCTTCCGTTTTTACAAAAAACGACCAAGATGCTTAAAGTTGAAGGAAGCGAAGAGCATATCGGATGCAGAATTTCTGTGGATATTCTTAATATCATGGACCACCAACAACTTTAGCATATGATTTATCCTCTTTTGACTTTCTTGCCATTTAAACTTTTGATCAGCTCCATGTGGGTTTGGTCTTAATTAGACCTGGTATGGCTCTGAGATGGCCCTTTTCTTCTTATGCATATGAATAAAGTAATGGGTTCTCCTCCCCCTACTTTTGGGAATCATTTAGAAATGCTCAGGGTAACTAAGGACACTGAGAATCCGGTAGGCTGGGTTTCCTCAGCTAGAAACTTCAATCTAGTTCAACAAGAATCGGGTCTTATTGGGATTCAATCGTTAGAGGATTTGATCACAGTACTCACTTGCTGCAGTATCAGTTCCGGACTCATTTTCAACTGTTGCGTCTACTGAATCAACATTTTTTGTGAAGGTTTCATCCACATATTTTCCAATTGTTAGCAAATATACTCCGTGATGGACTGCAATGGAAACAAAACCGATTCTGCCATCATAAAGGCTGGAGGTGAACATGCAATGGATAAGGTAAAGAAAACGCCCAATCCCCACTCTCTCAACCTTATAGTTAAGAAAAGAGAGACTGGTGTCGTCTCCACTTATCATCCACAAGCCTCTTTCTTCTTTAAAGCAAAAAAGCAGCATCATCCTACTAAAAAGTTGCCATCAACATGCTCATCATGTCTGCTCTCCTTTTATTCTGTTGATGATCCTTGTCTGAGTCATAAAGTTACAGGATTCACCCGCCCGAATTCATCGTCTATAAATACACACTAACTCAAACCAATCGTTACCACTGAACTTTCTCCCTCTTGCTCCCTCTCGTTAATCAATACTATATCCTTCTCTTCTAAAGGGTTTCTACAACTGTTCTTTCAGTTGAAGAAGCGAGAGGTAGAGCTCAGGAAAAGTTATTTGAAGCCATTCATTAATCGAGATTGAAAATGACGATCATGGAACAAGTGATTGGGATTCCGGTGATCTCAGGATCCTTATTATTGACTGATTCTGATTCCATGCAATGTCAATCCACTCATCACGAAGATCAATTCCAAAGGTTAGGAAAAGATTCGATGCTTAAGAGGATGAACAAGCTCCGGATGAAAGCTGATTTTTTCTCTCACAGTTTCCGAGCTCAGGGTAATTTATCCCGAAGATTGGTTATTAAGAAAGGCTTGATTATTTGATTACTTTTCCTTTGCGACCTTACTGATTAGTTTGTCAACTTTTACATGTTTGTAGTGAGATCAAATCTGAAGATGTCGGAAACAGTAAAAAGGAAGCTGAGCATGGGAGCTCAATTCCTGCAAGTGGGTGGAAGGGAGAAAGTTTTCAAGACACTGTTTAATGTCTCTGAAAGAGAGAGACTCCTAAAGGCTTCACACTGCTGCTTATCAACTTCAGCCGGTAACATTGCAGGCTTCCTCTTCATATCCATCAGGAACTTAGCGTTCTGCAGTCACAGATCCTTAAAGGTGTGCTGTCCAAATGGAGAAGCTGTCAAGGTCCATTACAAGGTAAAAAATAAAAATAAAAATGAGGCCTTTCCACGTTTTCCATTTTGAAAAGCACGGAAAGTGTTTTCATTTCCAGCTCATGATGGAATTGCTTTATTTGTTTTGCACAGGTTTTGATCCCACTTTCTAAAATAGAGACAGCAAATCAATGCGAGAATGTTGAGAAGCCATTGCAGAAGTACATGCAAATTGTTACAGTAGACAACTTCGACTTCTGGTTCATGGGATTCCTGAATTATCAGAAAACCTGGAAATATATTCAGCAAGCACTTTTTCTTGAGCAGTAATAGCATTCCACACTCTCTCGCCAGGAAAATGCCCTCTTCCATCTTTTCCTTTCTTCCCAGATGTAAATGCAGAGAACTCAGACTACTATATATATGTAATTGTCGACAAACTGTAAAAGAGGTTTTGTTCAGAGAAATCAGAAACTGCAAAGTTTCACGAACTGGAAGGGTTAATTAGGTGAAAAATTTGTCATTGGCAATTCAGTTTCCTTTTTTTTTTTTCTCCTGGTTTTCCCTTGTACTTGGTTTTTTGCTCGAGCTTCTTCCGCCCAAAAATCAATGTTTACTTATCAAATTTATCCTCAAAATTACATCATAAATGAGGAAAAAATGAAGACGGTGCGGAGGATCAGGTTGCTTCTGTCCATGACAGGACAGTCCTGGGCCTCGATGAATTTGGCCCGCATGTGATTGCACTGTGGTGGGGGTTGCTTGGGATTCAGAGCTTGGAGCCTTCCTTCATGTTCTTCCCAAGGACTGTATCCTTTATGCTTTTTCTCTGCCTCTATTCATTGTGGTCTTCCCCAAGAGCACACCAACTTTACCAGAACTATGGAATCTCCGGGGAAGTGTTTTTTTGCCTTGCCGATGAATGTGCAGTAGGTGATCTTTGAACATAGATGATCTTTCCGCTTTCATTTTTCACCTGATATTTAAATGTCCATTTTCTTGAGCAGACACCTTTTCTTGAGCTGAGATGTGATAGATATAGAAAAGTTGAAGTTAAAGTTTTCCGTGGCATAGTTCTAGGACCATTCTATTTATTTGGATTTAACCTTGTTCGATCTAGCAGATGTTATTGTGATAGATTGCTTCAGTAGATGAAACGAGAAAAAGAAGTCCTCTATACATGTTTCCCACAAAAATTAGTATGCTTACAGTCCAAGGAAGTTAAGAACATTGGCTGTAAGGAATTTTTGCTTGAATCAATAACTTGAGCTTTTGCATGTTGGTTGTCACAACCCGAAATTTTAGCTAAATTTTCTCTATATTTCCTCAATATCTATTACCACATAACTATTCACCTAAAACTGGCTTTCCATAAACTCTCAAAAATATAAAACCAATATGGTAAGCTCTAATATGTATATACATCTCAAAAGAGAGTAATTTTCTTTTCAAAATCAATTACTAAACCAAACTAAACAAAAATTTCAGGTCGTAACATATTCAAATACATTCTATACAAAAAAATACATATAAAATAACTAACGTTTCTACCTAGTCCTCCAAGCTGATCTCCGATATCAAAAGCTCTCTCATGTGCTGCTAGTCTAGCTCCTAGTTCATCTGAAAAATATATGCAGAGTGTGAGCTGCATCTCAATGAGTACTGTATTCCAAAACAAAATGACTTATTATTAAATAAGTATTTAATTTCAAACAAGCAAATATGCAAATAAATGATACAATCTCATCCAATACAACTATCAGCTCACCCGCACAATTACACAGTATATATATATATATATATATGTATAGATACAAACTACAATAATAATCATATCCAATATAGTAATTAAATTTAAGTTCTACTAATAACAAATACACACAACTCTTCCATCTATTTCTCTAATATCCAATATCATGTAAATATCAAATATCCATTCATTAGCATTCCATAAACCTCATAACACAATCACATAACAGATCAAGCTCTAGCAACAACATGACTTTCACAGAACATGTTCAGACAACCTCAACAATCATCACATTTATAGCAATCAGATTATACAAACAATATACAACACAATTAATCAATATAGCCATAGGGTTGCATTTCCTCGCAACAGAGTTGTGACGGTACCGTGACCCCGCACTCATATCCATAAATTCCTCATTTCATTTATCATAAGCGGGGGCTGCCCATTATCCTCCGGCAGTAGGAGTCTAGGCGTCCATTTTATATCCCGCCGGATCAGCGGTCTAGGAGTCCATTTTTGAATCCCGCCGGATCAGCGGTCTAGGCATCCCTTTTTGTATCCCGCCAGATTAGCGATCTAGGCGTCCCTTTTTGTATCCCGCCGGATCAGCGGTCTAGGCGTCCTATTTATATACCGCCGGATCAGCGGTCCCATGGCTATAATCAAACAACAATCACAAGCATAAACAATTGCAACCATGCCATCTCACCTCATATATCCATACCAATTTCCTATTCCCAATTTATCACAATATCATCACATATCTCATACACAATCAATATATACAATCACACAGCATATCTTATGTCAACATGAAACATAAGAGGACAATATCTCTCAAATCATTTCACACAACATAATAAGACCGATTTCTTAATCTCTAACTATCACAATATTTTTCTTAAATAATTTATATAACTATACTACATCAGTTCACAAGGGAATAAAGTACTCACATAATATATATGTATATATATATATATCATTTCACAATGGAACGAAGTACTCACCTAACACCAAAAATGATTCACCAAGGAAAAGACATGATTGAATAAAATGATGTCTCAAAACTCTAAGCTCAATAATCTGTACCCAAAGCATCAATAATCTAAATGAGTCTATAAGCTTTACCCTGCCTTCACCATCAATCCACCTAACCAACTTCCAAATTCACAAGAGTAATAATTTAGCAAATGAAGCTTAACTTAGCAACAAATAGAGTAGCACCACTCGAAAGAAACAAAAACCATAGATCAGTTACTAGCAGGGCAGTTCCATGATCTAATCGAAAATAAAATTAATATCAATATCTCTAAGCAAATGATAACTTTCTCGATTACTTCATGAACCCAACTAAAGATTTTAACTCAGCATAATATCTACAAAATAATCAAGCTATAGCAGCAAAAGAAAAAAAAAATCAAATATCTCCACAAGGTTCAAGAGCATCAGCACTTCCACCTCAAATAGAAATCAATCTCCAACTCGAAAGACCCATTCCATCAATTTCATATCAAGAATAACATAATCAATGAAAGAAACTTATATAAGCAAGATCAGTAATGTACCTAAGATAGCCCAAAAACTAGTTCAATGTAAGCTAAACTTTTCCCTATTCGATGCTCTCCACTTCCATCCGCCGTACCTTCGCTTGCTCTATCCCATTCGTCACTCTCGATTCTCCTTTAATAGTCTCCCTAGTTCTCCCTCGAGTCAATGCCCTCCCGGCTCTTCGTCACACCCTCGTCTCTTCCTCTGTCTCCTTCTCACTCTTCCTCTTTTCGTTCTTCCTCCTGGTTCTTCCTTTCTTCTTCCCCTTCCACAAACCCCAGCCTAAGCATTCAATCGAGCTCACGTACTTCTTCTCTACTCTGCTACCTCTCGTACATGCTCTCCCTCTTTCTCTCTCTCTCTCTCTCTCTCTCTCTCTCTCTCTCGATATTTCTCTCTCTCCCTCTCTTCCCTATCTGTCTCCTCATTTTCAATATATCGTCATCAAAATTCACCTCAATAAGAACGCAATCAATTCAAATATTCTTTAGCTTGAATCTACACCCCATTAACTGAAAACAAAGGGAAAAACCGGCCATTCTGGTAGCTGTTCAGAAACAAGATCAAAACAGAAGAATTTTTGCTACGATTAAATTCTGATTTCTTTTTTTTTCTTTTTTTTTTTCCGTCTCTGCTTGCTGGTTTATTGCGACCACAGAGGGACAAAAAGAAAGAAAAGATAACTAACAAGTACCTGAGAAAGAGAGGTCGGAAGGGAGAAGGTGGCCGCAGTGCCGGGTTTGCACGAACATGCACGGAACTTCTCATGCTCCTGCAGATTCCTCCCGCTTCCTCCTGTTCTCTCTTCTATCTTTTCGTTTCTTCTGCTCGAGCAGAGCAAAGAACCCCCAAAAGCCCCTCAATAAAAATAATATTATCTAGACATAGGTATGGCAGTGGGGTAGAGATTAATCTAGAAGGAAATGAGCCTTTATATGCATATGTAAATATTATAAAATTAAAATGATATATAAGTATGTGTAGGCCGAAATATCGGATTTTACATTGGTAGGGTCCACTCAGACCAACACGGCCTTCCTTGTCAACTACTTTAAATCCTGACTTATCTTGTCAACTTTGTTGCACTTCAAAAAAGATTTGATCACCTTCTTGTGGGTTTTGCCTATGGTGATAATCTGGATCTGATGTAACTATATCCTTTCTTTTGAATATAATTAAAAGTATGGGGTATCCCCTACCTTTGAAAAGCACTTAGAAAACCGAAGCAGTCTAGACTTTTGAATACTGAAACTGGGGTATGTTCAGGTCAAATTTCTTCTCACCCTGCAAATAGACCTGGTTTAGCCTTCTCAACCTGAGGCTCACCTCTGGGAACTTTAAGAAATCTGAGTGTTCAGTTCAGACTGATTTCAGCTTAGGTACGAAGATTTCCACATGGAACTTGTCACGACCCGAAATTATCGAAACATTTCCCTTAAATTTCATCAATAGCTCTTATCGCATAAACTATTCCTATAAAACTTGCTTTCCATATCTCTCAAAAACATATTACCAATCCAGCAATATCTAATGTATACAAATATATATATATCAAAAGAGAGTAGCTTTTCTCAACCACATCACTAATCAACTAAACAAAAATTTCAGGTTGTAACATGTTCAAATACATTCTATACAAAAAGAATACTTATCAAATAACTAAGATTTCTACCTAATCCTCCGAGCTGATCCCTGATGTCTGAAAAGTTCTCCTGTGCGGCTAGTCTAGCTCCTAGCTCATCTGAAAAAATATATGCAGAGTGTGAGCTGCATTTCAGTGAGCACAAAATTCTACAGTGAAATGAACTATTACTAGCTAAAAATATATTTCCTTAATCGAACATAGATAATATTAGCATACCCAAGTCCGTCATTTAATTCCCTAATATAACATGGTCTACATTATTCACGAATACTTACTAACTTGATTCTTAAATAATTAATCATATTTATGACCTTATAATAATAGTAGAATTAGCTGTTAACTTAGCACCACTTAACATTCACACCTTGACTATATCTAGTTCTAACAAATAACCCGGCTTCCACATAATAACTTCAGACAACATCAACAATCAGCACATCTATAACAATCAGATCAAACCAATAATATACAGCACAATCAATCAATATAGCCATATGGTTGCATTTCCTCGCAACCTAGTTATGACGGTACCGTAACCCCGCACATCTCAAATAATTTATTTGCTTGTCATCATCAACATATCTCATAAGCGGGGGCTGCCCATTATCTTCCGGTAGTAGGAGTCTATGCGTCCATTTTCTATTCCGCCGGATCAGCGGTCTAGGCGTCCATTTTATATCCTGCCGGATCAGCAGTCTAAGCGTCCATTTTTATATCCCGCCGGATCAGCGGTCTAGGCGTCCATTTTTATATCTCGTCGGATCAGCGGTCTAGGCGTCCATTTTTATATCCCGCCGGATCAGCGGTCTAGGCGTCCATTTTTATATCCCGCCGGATCAGCAGTCTAGGCGTCCCTTTTATATCCCGCCGGATAAGCGGTCTAGGCGTCCATTTTTATATCCCGCCAGATCAGCGGTCTAGGCGTCCATTTTATATCCCGTCGGATCAGCGGTTTAGGCGTCCATTTTTATATCCCGCCGGATCAGTGGTCTAAGCATCCATTTTATATCCCGCCGGATCAGCGGTCTAGGCGTCCATTTTATATCCCGTCGGATCAGCGGTCTATGGCTATAAACGATCAAACAATATCAGTATACGCAAGCACAATCCCAACAGATTACTTCATATTATCATCGCATATCTCATACATGATCAGCATGCACAATAACATCGCATATCTCAAGCCAAAATGAAACATAAGAGGGCAATATCTCTCAAATCCTTTCACACAGCATAGCAAAACCATTTTTTTTAACCCATATCTATCACAATATTCTTCTTAAATAATACTCCGTATATCTAGTATTCATATATATATATATATATATATATATATATATCATTTCACGAAGGAATAGAGTACTCGCCGCTAGTTCTCAAAAATATACTCCATCCAATCGAGTTATCGGGATGCAAAGCCTCTCAACCTTCTCAATCCCTTAAAACCGAGCCTAAAATCATAACTTATTCCACCTCAAACACCTCCATCCCTTTAACTGAAAAAATAATGCCGAGATCGCGATTACAGGATAACCCACAACATAAATTTGGCCTAAAATAGACAATTAAAAGCTGATCTGAAAAATAGAGAATATAGACAAACTGAAATGTAACATAAAAGAATCATTATCGATGGAATTTGAAGCCAAACAATTTTTAACATTTAAATTATCAATTTCAAAGATTGCTTAGCTCAAATTTAAGCCTAGTAACTGGAACCACCAAGGAAGCAAAAGGGTTTCCATACATGATCACAAACGAAAGCATCGAATAGAAATTTTGCTGCTTTGTTTTTCAGTTTTTTTTTTTAACATATTTCTATCCTTACCTTTCCATAATCCCAGCTCACCCATTATTTCCAACTTCTCACGGGGAAGAACTCAATCAAGTAAAAATAAACTCAAGGAAGCAAAATCAACTAGGAATTCAATTCATGCTACTCATGAGAAGCTGCCAAAGCTAAAGCAAGCATCACCAAATGCTAACCTATCGGGGCAAACCAGCTCAATCAAGAAGAATTGGCAACATACCTAAGCGATCATGCAACCTAATTCGATGCAGCAAAGCTTTTCCCCATTCGATGCCTCTCTCATTCGCGAGCTCCTCAACATCATAGCGAAGACAAACCAACAAGAACAAGCAAGAGGAACATCAAATCGGCAATGGCCAGAAGCTGGTAAATCAATTAGAAGCTCAAGAGTTAGAAAAACAGAAGCTCCGATGACCTCGACGAAGCTCGAGAAGGTTGTCAATAACGGCCTCTCGTTTTCCTCCGTCTATTGCTCTCTCTGTCTCCCTGTGTCTCCTCTGTTTCTTTTTTTTTTTCCCCGAACAGGGAAGCTTCTGGACCAAAAATTGAATGAAAATGCTGAGGTGAGGAAGGCGGTGGAAATTATGGGCTAAAGGGAATATTGGAGGCCTAATGGGCTTACTAATTCCAAGTCTACACTAGCATATCAGCCCATTAGCAATTTTTTTTTTTCGGTTTCAAGACACCCGCATCATGGTCATATGTGTGTGTATATATAATGAAGATATATATCAATACCTATATAAGTCAGCGGTGTCAACCAACAGCAATATATATACATATATACATATAAAATACACATAACGTATATAATTAGTTATATTCGGGTTCAAATAGCCGGATTTCACAGAACTATTGCAAAGCGAGATGAGAAAACTGCATTTCATGTTGATGAATCATCTGTGCTCCTTTTATTTTGTTCATTATCCTTGTCAAGATGCGAAATTCTCCCACTCGAGTTCCTTCTCTTTAAATACATATAGTTCCTTCTTATTCTCTTCTAAAGGCTACTGCAAGAATTCTTCAAGTTTTAGTAAGAAGAGAGAGTTTGTGAGACCTGGCATTTTAATCTCAAATAGAATACATATACGTATACTTACATGCTTATATATATATATATACACAAACGTCATACACGTTGCTGGAGCAATAAAAAATAAATAAAAGAACAATAAAAAAAAGGGGGATGGAGGCATGGGCTCCACGTGGCCCCCAAAACTTTTCCCTGAGTTCCCACCGCCTCATTCATTCAATTTCTTTTGTTCTTTCTTTTTCTTCATTTGTCTGGTTTAACTGGGAAGAATCGAGAGAAAGAGAAGAGAGGAAACAGAGAGAGAGAGAGAGAGAACAAGAAAGAGAGCTAGAGAACGATAGAGAGGCAAGAACGAGGCAGAGAGCGAGATGGAGAGTAATTGTGCGGGGGAGAACTTGGCTGGAAATTCACGGAGGGGGACTAAGGACTCGGCTTGGAGAAGAGGGAGATGGACGTTGGTTGTTAGTTGGATTGAGGATGAACGGGTCTTTAGGCTATACCCATCATTGATAGCAGCTGAGGACATCGATTGTGTACTCTGAAGGTCAAGTTTGGTGAATCATTTTTGGTATTAGGTGAGTACTTCATTTCATTGTGAAATGATATATATAATTATAGTATGTTATATGAATACTCTATTTTCTCGTGAAATTATGTGTTATAATTATATAAATTGTTTAAGACGAATATAGTGGTAGTTAGACTAAGGAATCGGTCTTGCAATGTTGTGGGAAAGGATCTGAGAAATATGGCCTTTTATGTTTCACCTTGATTTGGGATATGCAGTGTGATTGAGTATGTGGCCGGCGTAAGAAAAATATGATGATAATGTGATTGAGATTGTGCTCGTGTATGATGATATATGAGATGCGATGGCATGGTTGAAATTGTTTGTGCTTGTGATTGTTCTTTGATTATAGCCATGGGACCGCTGATCCGGCGGTTTATAAATAGGACGCCTAGACCGCTGATCCGGCGGAATACAAAAAGGGACGCCTAGACCGCTGATCCGGCGAGATACAAAAAGGGACGCCTAGACCGCTGATCCGGCGGAATACAAAAAGGAACGCCTAGACCGCTGATACGGCGAGATACAAAAAGGGACGCCTAGACCGCTGATCCGGCAGGATACAAAAATGGACGCCTAGACCGCTGATCCGGCGGGATATAAAAAGGGACGCCTAGACCGCTGATCCGGCGGAATACAAAGACGGACGCTTAGACCGCTGATCCGGCGGGATATAAAATAGACGCCTAGACTCCTACTACCAGAGGATAATGGGCAGCCACAGCTTATGATTAATGAAAGGAGGAATTTATGGATATGAGTGCGGGGTCACGGTACCGTCTCAACTCTGTTGCGAGGAAATGCAACCCTATGGCTATATTGATTGGTTTGTATTGTATATTGTTTGGCTGGTATGATTGTTGAAGATGTGTTGATTGTTGAGATTGTTAGAGGTGTGATAATTGTTGAGATTGTCTGAAGTTGTTCTATGAAAACCGTGTTGTTGCTAGAGTTGGATCTGTCAATTGATTGTGTTGTGAGTTGCTATGGAATGCTAATGAATGTATGTTTAATGTTTATGTGATATTGGGTGTTAGAGAAACGGTTGGAAGGGTTGTCTGAATTGGTTAGTAGAACTTAAATTTAGTTATTATATTGGATATAATTATTATTACAGTTTGTATATATATATATATATATATATATACTGTGTATGTATGCTGAGTGAGTTGATAGTTGGATTGGATGTGATGATATTAGTTATTTGATTATTTAGTTATTTGTAATTAAATATTTATTTAAAAAATGTCATTTTACTCTGGAATATAGTATTTACTGAGATGCAGCTCACATCCTGCATATATTTTTTCCAGATAAGCTTCTAGCTGCGCGGAAGAAACACTTTTTGATATCGGGGATCAGCTCGGAGAATTAGGTAGGGACCTTAGTTATTTGATAGATATCTTTTTGGTATAGAATGGATTTGAAAATGTTACCACCTGAAATTTTGTTTAGTTGTATTACTGATATGGGTGCGAAAAAGAAAATTTCTCTCTTTTGGAATGTATATACATATTAGAGCTTACCAGGTTGGTTTTATATTTTTGGGAATTTTATGGAAAGCCAGTTTTAGGTGAATATTTATGTGGTAATGGATATCGAGGAAAGATAGGGAAAATCCAGTTGAAATTTCTGGTCGTGACAGAGTTAGAGTGGGGAAACCAAAAGGGGATTTTAAGCCCCCTGTTCATTTCCTGAAAATGAGGAAAACACTCGAAGGACAGAAAGTTAATGTTATTGCAGACATCTCCAGAGCATTAGTATTGTCAGGATCTGATTCTGCCATATTTGGACCCAAGCATCTGGACCATGAGTTGCTACATAAGTTTGGGTGAGGTTCGTTTAAGCGGATGAACAAGCTAGGGGAGAAGGCTGACGTCTTTGCGCACAGTATCCGCGAGCATGGTAAATCTCAGATCTGTGAGAATGCAAGATAGTACAAGAGGGCTTCATGTTCATTCAAAAGCAATTGTGCTGACTATTCTCTAAAACTTTGTTCATTTCCAGTGGGATTGAGCCCAAAGTTTTCGGAAACAGTAAAGGGAAAGCTTAGCTTGGGAGCCCGAATCCTGCAACTTGGGGGGAGCAGAGAAAGTGTTCAAGACTCTGTTCAATGTCTGCGAAAAAGAGACTCCTAAAGGCTTTGCATTGCTACTTATCGACCGCAGCAGGTCCCGTAGCAGGCCTCATCTTCATCTCTACCCGAAATATTGGGTTCTGCAGTGAGAGATCCTTAAAACTGTCTGGCTCCAATGGTGAATCCATTAGAGTCCATTACGAGGTAAGATGAGACTTCTTAAAATCCTGGCTAGTATATCTGATTTCCAATGTTGTCTTTCACAAATCACTTGATTCTCAAAACAGATCCAAAGGGTAATCTCAGGAAAACAATTCTAAATGATTGTTTCCTGTCATGCATGCTAAGGAGGAGGTTTCTTTAATCTCTGCAGTTATTGATCCCACTTTCGAAAATAAAGACAGAAAACCAGAGAGAAAATGCTGAGAGACCGTTGGAAGTACATGCAGATAGTTACTGCGGATAACTTCGAGTTCTGGTTCATAGGATTTTTGAATTATCAGAAAACCAGGAAACATTTTCAGCAGGCAATTTTTCTAAAGCAGAGATGCTATAAATGATAGCATTCTTGAATCCAGGAGAATCCTTTTCCCTTGGTTTCCCTTCTTTTTTGATGTAACTGCAGAAAATGCCAAATATCATATGTAATTAGTTGACAAACTGTAAAGAGGTAAATGTAGAGAACGCCGACAGCTATTTCTAGTTTCTTAGTTCAATACGATGAAATCCGGCAGTTGCAGATCCAATCTAATGAGATCATTTGCACTGTCTTATTTTAAAGTTGGAATTACTGGTTTGTCATAGAACTGATGTTACATTCCTTTTGAATGAGCCCCGTTTTTCTCTATAAAGTATGAATAGATGGGGTTTGCTCACTTTTTCTTATGACTGGCCCCCGAGACTGGCTCTGACAGATAAAAGGATTTCAAGAACCGGAATAAAACCTCTCCATGAATGATGGAATATGCAAGTGCTATTAGGGATGCACCTGTAAACAGAAGAAGCGTTTCAATGTTTTTCGTTGGAGATGGATCAGTGCCGTGGATTATGTTGCAGGAAACAGACTTGTTGCATGTGTTTCATTTATTTTTGTTCAGTTGTTTGGTTCCTGTTTTATAGGGATGTGGGACGTGTATTAGGCAGTTTTCTTATGTTGTAATGACAGTTACATGTTGCCTTTATGTCTCAGTTTTCCTGTACTTTAGTCTGCAGACCTTTGCAGTTATGTCAATGAAGCTTGTGTGTGTTGTTCTCTCATCTCCTCTCTGTTCTGGTTACTTGCTATCTCTATGTACGGTGTGCATTAAAAGTGTCATCAGCGGTATAAGAACTGTAAATGATCTTGAGGGGCCTGTGAATGAGTGTTTGAGAGATCTGTGAGTGAGTGTAAAATTGTGGTTGCTTGAGAGCCTTGTGAGTGAGTTTGAGGAAGCCTCTTTCCAGTCTGTATCCATAGGAGTTTAAGACAAGATGGAGAAACTGATTCAGAAGGCTGAGTCATTAGGCTTTGGCGAAATTCTTCTACATGACTTCCTCCTCTACAAACACAAATTATACGGAAGTGACAGTTTCTTCAGTGAATGAAACAAATATAAAGAATCCCTCTTATTCTTCCATTTTTACAAAAAACGACCGAGATGCTTAAAGTTGAAGGAAGTGAAGACCATATCGGATGCAGAATTTCTGTGGATATTCTTAATATCATGGCTTGAGCTTTTGCAAGCTGGTGGGGGGTGGAGGCGTGGCCACCCCAACCAATAACTTTAGTATATGATTTATCCTCTTTTGACTTTCTTGCCATTTAAACTTTTGATCAGCTCCATGTGGGTTTGGTCTTAATTAGATCTGATATGGCTCTGATACTGCCCTTTTCTTCTTATGCATATGAATAAAGTATGGGTTCTCCTCCCCCTACCTTTAGGAATCAGTTAGAAATTCCCAGGGTAACTAAGGACACTGAGAATCCGGTAGGCTGGGTTCCCTCAGCTAGAAACTTCAATCTTGTTCAACGAGAATCAGGCCTTATGAGGATTCAATTGTTGGAGGATTTGACCATGGTACTCGCTGCAGTATCAGTTCAGGACTCATTTTCAACTGTTGCTTCTACTGAATCAACATTTTTGGCGAAGGTTTCATCCACATATTTTCCGATTGTTAGCAAATATACTCCGTGATGGACAGGAATGGAAACAAAACCGACTCCGCCATCATAAAGGCTGGAGGTGAACATGCAATGGATAAGGTAAAGAAAACGCACGATCCCCGCTCTCTCAACCTTATAATTAAGAAAAGAGAGATTGGCGTCATCTCCACTTATCATCCTCAAGCCTCTTTCTTCTTTAAAGCAAAAAAGCAGCATCATCCTACTAAAAAGTTGCCATTACAACATGCTCATCATGTCTGCTCTCCTTTTGTTCTGTTGATGATCCTTGTCTGAGTCCTAAAGTTTCAGGATTCACCCGCCCGACTCCATCCTCTATAAATACACACTGACTCAAACCGATCCTTACCACTCAACTCTCTCTCTTGCTCTCTCTTGGTAATCAATATTATATCCTTCTCTTCTAAAGAGTTTTTACAACTATTCTTTCAGTTGAAGAAGCG
Organism: Punica granatum; assembly: GCF_007655135.1. Taxonomy (NCBI): domain Eukaryota; kingdom Viridiplantae; phylum Streptophyta; class Magnoliopsida; order Myrtales; family Lythraceae; genus Punica; species Punica granatum. Next base: position 28,287,967 of record NC_045128.1, read on the forward strand.
AGAGTTAGAGCTCAGGAAAAGTCATTTCAAGCCATTCGTTATCCGAGATTGAAAAGGACGATCATGGAACAAGTGATTGGGATTCCGGTGATCTCAGGATCCTTATTATTAACTGATTCTGACTCCATGCAATGTCAATCCACTCATCACGAAGATCAATTGCAAGGGTTAGGAAAAGATTCGATGCTTAAGAGGATGAACAAGCTCCGGATGAAAGCTGATTTTTTCGCTCACAGTTTCCGAGCTCATGGTAATTTATCCCGAAGATTGGTTATTAAGAAAAGGCTTGATTATTTGATTACTTTTCCTTTAGGAAATGACCGTACTGATTAGTTTGTCAACTTTGACATGTTTGTAGTGAGGTCAAATCTGAAGATGTCGGAAACAGTGAAAGGGAAGCTGAGCTTGGGAGCTCAATTCCTGCAAGTGGGTGGAAGGGAGAAAGTTTTCAAGACACTGTTTAATGTCTCTGAAAACGAGAGACTCCTGAAGGCTTCACACTGCTGCTTATCGACTTCGGCCGGTCACATTGCTGGCTTCCTCTTCATATCCACCGGGAACTTAGCGTTCTGCAGTCACAGATCCATAAAGGTGTGCTGTCCAAATGGAGAAGCTGCCAAGGTCCATTACAAGGTAAAAAAAAATAAACTAGGTCTTTCCACGTTTTCCATTTTGAAAACCACGGAAAGTGTTTTCATCTCCAGCTCATGATGGAATTGCTTTATTTGTTTTGCACAGGTACTGATCCCACTTTCTAAAATAGAGACAGCACACCAAAGCGAGAATGTTGAGAAGCCATCGCAGAAGTACATGCAGATTGTGACAGTAGACAACTTCGACTTCTGGTTCATGGGATTCCTGAATTATCAGAAAACCTGGAAATATATTCAGCAAGCACTTTTTCTTGAGCAGTAATAGCATTCCACACTCTAGGCAGGAAAATGCCCTTTTCCGTCTTTTCCTTTCTTCTGAGATGTAAATGCAGAGAACTCAGGCTACCATATATATGTAATTGTCGACAAAATGTAAAAGAGGTTTATTCAGAGAAATCAGAAGCTGCAACGTTTCACGAACTGGCATGGTATTCTTAAGCAGCTTCAACTGCAGAAGCTCATCATGTTAATTAGGTGAAAAATTTGCCATTGGCAATTCAGTTTCCTTTTTTTTTTTTTTTTTTTTTTCTGGTTTTCCCTTGTATTTGGTTTTTGCTCGAGCTTCTTCCGTCCAACAATCAATGTTTACTTATCAAATTTATCCTCAAAATTTACATCATAAATGGGGAAAAAAATGAAGACTGTGTAAAGGATCAGATTGCTCCTGTCCATGAAAGGACAGTCCTGGGCCTTGATGAATTTGACCCGCATGTGATTGCACTGCGGTGGGGGTTGGTTGGGCTTCAGAGCTTGGAGCCTTCCTTCATGTTCTTCCCAAGGACTGTGTCCTTTATGCTCTTCCTCTGCCTCTATTCATTGTGGTATTGGCCAAGAGCTCACCAACTTTACCAGAACTATGGAATCTCCGGGGAAGTGCTTTTCTGCCTTGCCAATGAATGTGCAGCAGGTGATCTTTGAACGTAGATGATCTTTCTTCTTTCCTTTTTCACCTGATATTTAACTTTCCATTTTCTTGAGCAGACACCTTTTCTTGAGCAGAGATGTTATAGATATAGAAAAGTAGAAGTTGAAGTTTTCCGTGGCATAGTGCTAGGACCATTCTATTCATTTGGATTTAACCTTGTTCGAGCTAGCAGTTGTTATTGTGATAGATTGCTTCAGTAGATGAAATGAGGAAAAAGAAGTCCTCTATACGTGTTTCCCACAAAAATAAGTATGCTTACAGTTCAAGGAAGTTAAGAACATTGGCTGCAAAGAATTTTTGCTTGAATCTGACTTGAGCTTCTGCATGTTGGTAGGGTTCACTCAGACCAACCACGGCCTTCCTTGCCGACTACTTTAAATCCTGACTTATCTTGTCAACTTTGTTGCCCTTTAAAAAAGATTTGATCACCTCCTTGTGGGTTTTGCCTGTGGTGATGATCTGGATCTGATGTAACTGTATCCTTTCTTTTGAATATATTTAAAAGTATGGGGGATCCCCTATCTTGGAAATGCACTTAGAAAACCGAAGCAGCCAAGACTTTTGAATACTGAAACTGGGGTAGGTTCAGGTCAAATCTTTTCTCCCCTGCAAATGGACCAGGTTTGGGCTTCTCAACCCGAGGCTTACCTCTGGGAACTTTAAGAAATCTGAGTGTTCAGTTCAGACTGATTTCAGCTTAGGTACGAAGATTTCCACATGGAACCATTGCAAAGCGAGATGAGAAAACAGCATATCATATATAAAGACTTGGTTTTGAGCTTTTATCCATATACCAAATCGACATCGGTGTGAAAGCAAGATCTAAGTAATGGGTCAACAGAGAAAGTTCCGGGTACCACATGAAGTGGAAATTGAAACATAACCAAACCTACCATGAGAAGGGGAGTGGAACAAGAAAGGAAAATAAGCACTCAGGTCATCTCCATCTATTCTCAACAAAGATCTGTTCTAAAGGTGAAATAACATTAAAAAGTTCCCATCACATGTTGATGAATCATCTGTGCTCCTTTTCTTTTGTTCATTATCCTTGTCAGAGTCAGCAAGATGCGAAATTCTCCCACTCGAGTTCCTTCTCTTTAAATACATATAGACCGAAGCCATTTTCAAATCACTTAGCAATAGCATCTCATTCTCTTCTAAAGGCTACTGCAAGAATTCTTCGAGTTTTAGTAAGAAGAGAGAGTTAGAGTGGGGAAACCAAAAGGGGATTTTAAGCCCCCTGTTCATTTGCTGAAAATGAGGAAAACACTGGAGGAACAGAAGGTTAATATTATTGCAGACATCTTCAGAGCATTAGTATTGTCAGGATCTGATTCTGCCATATTTGGACCCAAGCATTGGGACCATAAGTTACTGCATGAGTTTGGGTGAGGTTCGATGTTTAGGCGGATGAACAAGCTAGGGGAGAAGGCTGATGTCTTTGCACACAGTATCCACGAACATGGTAAATCTCAGATCTGTTGAGAATGCAAGATGGTACAAGAGGGCTTCTTGTTCATTCAAAAACGATTGTGCTGACTATTCTCTAAAACTTTGTTCATTTGCAGTGCGATTGAGCCCACAGTTTTTGGAAACAGTAAAGGGAAAGCTTAGCTTGGGAGCCCGAATCCTGCAGCTTGGGGGAACAGAGAAAGTATTCAAGACTCTGTTCAATGTCTGCGAAAAAGAGACTTCTAAAGGCTTTGCATTGCTTCTAAAGTCTGGTCTGTCGCACAGACTAGTCTCAACAGTCGGATTCATGATATTTCAAAAGCCTAGCATCCCTAAGTACTAAGAGTACTGAGGTATCTAAGCCTTCTCTGGTTAGGGGTTTTATGCCAACTTGGAAGAGCCCTATGTGGATGAACCCTCATGTTTTTTCAATGACTCTTGGTTCAAGAGTTTTATGGTTTGTGAGGAATTTTTCAAAGGAATGTCTCTTTCCTCTGCGGTAATGGTATAATCGGTTTTTAAAAATATTTGATGGAATTTTGAGTTTTTATAAATCTGTTTTGAAGCAATTTTTGGGATTTCCCAATCATCGATAGATTTATCAAAACATTCCAAATTGACCTCTTCTCTGTTGAGAACAAAATCATTATCGAAAGAGTTTTCAGAAGGACATGTACTCGATGAACTTGCTCTAAGCAAATCCATATTTTAAAACAGTAAATCTTCCAGTATCACAAATATTTATCAAGATATTCAAATAACATATCAGTTCCTAACCTTTCAGTACACTAATCTATACCTAGACGAAGCTCTAGAAATCATAGACCAAAAGCTAAGTGGTTTGAAGATGCTATATTAGACTTACTTTCTTACCCTAGCTTCTCTCAAGATCAAGATCTAGACATACCTGGACGCTGGAAGTAGCCTCACACTGTGTTTCCCTTTCAGATCTTGTACGTACCTTACCCAACTGTTGTACCTGGATTTAACAATAATAGTACACAGGTAAACTCAATATGATTCTCACATGTACCTAACTCTTACCCCAACTGTTGTACCCGGAATTAACAGTGATGCATGGAGATAACTCTACTCCGAATTACGCTGATAACCTCCATCTACTTAGACCATATCCTTACACCATCACTCCTCCTGGTTATACCAAAAAACTGCCCTAACCGTCGGGACTTACAACCTGGGTTCAGTAGGCTAGGAATAGGCACTTAAGGATTAGAATTTGTAGGGTCCATTAGAGCAGCCGGATGAACATTAGAGCTCCAAAATCATCACTAGATAGTCGGCATCAGTACATTGTGGTATCCAAGAACTAGACACTTAGAGAGACATAAGCTAGGACTGTGCACTACGTACTGTTTACCAGCTTCAGTTCATTATGTATGGCATGTACCTAGGCACTTAAGCAAGAACACAAGATGAGATACTACCAACCATAAAGGAGGTCCTAGATGAAATGACCTATACGAGACTGGAGAACTAAGAATAAAAACAGCATATACATCCTATCCCCACTTGGCTCTGATACCATTCACACCCAAGATCTCGAATAGGGGTAAACCTAGAGTACTGAAAGAACAAGAATCTGATATAATGGAATATCAACATAAATAGATGATCAACATGGAAGATTTATTCAGAAGTTTAGCCCATAGTAAACAAGATGAAGTACATGCGTATGATTAAAACAAAAGAAATCATTAAAAACAAAAGGGGAAGAGATGAACTCAACCCATACTTACACTGGGAACTTACACACAGAAGAGGGGGATTGGGGATCTGGGTTTTACTTGCCGGATGTTTACATATGAGAAGAATGAAAGAAGAAGAAGAGAGAATGTGATTATGTCTGAAGGTGAAGCCCCCCCTTTGATGCTGAAGGAAGGGTCCTTTTATGGACGCTAGAAGGCGCCTTATCGCTGTGTAGCTTTAGGCTGTACACTCACATGCGGGGTACTGTTGTGCTAACTGTAGCTACAATGCCTTTTTTGTCGCAAAAGTGGGCCAGCATACTGCTTTGTGTCGGCCACACTCACCAAAAGGTTTTTTGTCCGTTCTTGCACCACTGGAGAGTGGTTGGACGCTTCCGGAAATAGCGCGAAATGGGGCCTGCGAACCGAAAGGTTTTTTGTCCGGTTATGATCCACTTGATGAAGCAGTGGTCGGACTCCCTCGGGGTTTATCGCGGAGTGGGGCCAGCACTTTGTTAATCTGATAACATTCCACTACCATCGTCGTCCCTGTGGGAACTTGATGTAGACGAGGCTGTGATGTTCAGATCTTTGAGTTCCAGGAGCACTTGGCTTAGTCGTCCTATGTAATCCTCGTCAGTTTTTACTGCAGAGAGGAAGGAAGAAGCTTTGGCTTTGACCTGGATAAAACTTTGATGGTCCACTTGAGCCCTGTCAGAGACTAAAGCATTTTTTTGGAACCAATCAAGAACAAATTGATGGTCAAGATGATTTACTTTCAGCTTAATCCACCATTTACATTTGAAGATCCTGCTCAGTGTCTGCAGGCCTGTCTGTTGATCAGGCTTGTATCCGAAAGTCCAGTTATGAACCCATGATAATCCAAAAATTTGGAAAAATTGGAGAAGCATGAGGAATATGGTTTGGTTTCCCTGTGGTTTGAAACGAGAAGCAAATCTGGTATATGCTTCATAAATTATGGGAGGTAGTATGTCTAGAATTGGGCCCTAGAGAGACCATCAATGGGCAAACTGGTAAGGGAATTTGGATGGTGTTTTGAAGTTGAAAAAGATAAGCCAGGTGTGTCTGAACTCATAGTTTTGGTACAAAAATGCATTATACTAGGCTTGTTGGTAATCCCAGTAAGAATACATAGGATTATATGGTAAGTTAGACGAAAATTTGGCTTAGAATTTTCGAACTTAGTATGGGTTTCCCTCGTTCCATTCCTTTGGGTGGATGACCCTTAGGATTTTGGCAGTGGAATGGGATATGGTGTTTGGTGATCCAGGAACGAGGTGATGTTCGAACTCAACATATATGTAACGACCCGAAATTTCAGCAGAATTTCCCCCATATTTTCTCGATATCCATTATCACATAAACAATTTATTCATAACATGTTTTCCACCTCCCAAACAGTTAACCAATTCAGCAAGCTATACCAAAAGTATATAACCAATTCAGCCGGTTCTGATATATATATATATAACTCTCAAGAGAGTACTTTCCACAACCATATCACTAACCCAACTAAACAAAAGTTTCAGGTCGTAACTTAATCATAACATTCTACAAGAACTTACTACTTATACTAGGAGTGGGCCCTACTGCAAAAAGATCTTCCGCGCTGATCCCCGTTGTCCAAAAAGATATCTTGTGCGGTTAATCTAGCTCCTAGCTCATCTGGAAAAATTTATGCAGGGAGTGAGTTGCATCTCAGTCAGTATTAAATTCCACAATAGAATGAAGTATCAGACTTATTTACGTATTCACAATACCATTATAGTAATATCATATATTTTAAAACTATTAGTGGTACATGTATAAAATTTCCAGCCTGAAACCTTTCACTCATCGATCAATTCAATATCACCTAATTCAAACAATCATTCTAAGCAACAAACAATAATAGCCATAGGGTCGCAATCCTTGCGACAGAGTTACACGGTACCGTGACCCCGCACTCATATTCACAAACTTCTCATTTCATTTCTCATAAGCGGGGGCTGCCTATTATCCTCCGGCAGTAGGAGTCTAGGCGTCCATTTTTTTGTATCCCGCCGGATCAACGGTCTAGGCGTCCCTTTTTGTGTCCCGCCGGATCAGCGGTCTAGGCGTCCCTTTTTGTATCCCGCCGGATCAGCGGTCTAGGCATCCCTTTTTATATCCCGCCGGATCAGCGGTTCCATGGCTACAAACAGTAATTTCACCACATCGCAATCAACCGGATTCATTTATAATAACTCCTTGAAATCCTAATACTATCCTCATTCAACTTATTTCAATCAAGCAAGCATTTATACAATTATTATGCTTTAGCTTCCTTAGTTAGTTCCCCAACATCCTACAATTTTCATCTCAGCTAGCCGTCATTCCAGAACTTAAAACTAATCCATCTCATCTAATCCTCCAAATTCAATAATTCACTCAATCAGTAACTCTGAAGCAACAATAAAATATGTTCTTAATTACTTCAAAATCTCCAAATTTTTAACTTAATAAAACTAACTATAGAATACTCAAATAATCCCCTAGCAACAGTGAAAAGCCAAATGCATCGACAAAGTCTAGATCCTAACACTCAAAATCGAAATGCAAAATTAAGCTCTTTCATACTAAAGCTAAGAGCATCAGTCTTTCCACCTCAGTTGTCCATCAATCCATAACTCCAAATTAACCCATTTCTCCTGCTCAATCTGCTCTTAATTTCCACATAATGAATCACACTAAATCGACCTTAAAATGATCAAAGAAATGGAAAGGATAAATTAAACCAATAATAAAAACCGCTTAGCATTCTTTCAAGGAACTTAACACAATCGAAGACATCAAAGAAGCAAAAATCAGTCCTACTTTAACCATCTTCACAGCCAACTCTTTATTGTACCCATAGATAGGCAAGAATAAGCAAGAAAATATGCAAGCAAATTGCTAACAGGACAATTCAAATACAAATAAACAACTTCAAGTCTACTACTATTAATAACATGGATGACCCACAGAATGATTTTAGTGAAAAATATATAGAAAACAAGAGTAATTTACTAAGCAAGCAAGCTAAGTTCCATATTGGCAGGGCTTAAACCATTTCCCAATTCCCATTCTACCTCGTTCCTTGCTTCTCTCTTATACAATTCTACATGGAGCTGCAGCAAATTCACTCTTTCTGTTTCCCTTTACTCCCCTTTAAGTTATCTCAACCGACAAAACAAAAACGAAATTCGCACTACATACCCGAAATTGGTCGGTAATTGAACCTGAGGCAAAGTCGAGCTCTTCCTGAAGCTCTCTCTCTCTCTCTCTCTCTCTCTCTCTCTCTGTTCCTCCCGATTTCTCTCGACCAAAAACAGGGCAAAGGAAAGAAGCAAGAAAGAATAATTGAAATGAAAAAAAAAGAATGGCGGTGGAATTGTTGGGGAAGGACTAAAGGCCACGTGGGGCCTTTTTCCACCCGTTTTCTCTTTTCTTCTTTTTTTTTAAAAAAAAAATTCTCCAGCCACAAAATTTAGTATATAATATGCATATGTGTGTGTATATATATATATATATATATATATATGCATGTCTTAGAAAATAAACCCGTGTCTCACAATATATATATATATATATATATATATGTACATAAAGAAGATTGTCAACTATTCTTTACATCGCTATTTTCTCTTCTAGCGGCCGCAAGAGTCCACACTGCCTTTTTTTTTTTTCCTTTCTTCGTGTATACCCTTGTCAACGGAAGCCCCATGGGGCCCCGACTAATCCAGTTTGAGCCGGACCGACCCATTAAGGAATAAAATTCTCCCAACTTATGATTATTTTCATTCACAAGACTCGAAACTAAAGACCTTGCTTAGGCCACGATGCTTTACTAATAACTGGCAATCTCCACGACTTAAAGATTTACTAAACAAACTATATAAAATCTAATTTTCATTCATCCTCCCTCCCTATATCCTCGAAGTGTATCACGGTGGTTTCTAAATACGTACGGTTCCATTCTGAAATTCTCGTAACATCTAACATTATTCCCCAAAATTTCAAGCGTGTACTCTCTTCCTTAGATTCGAGAAGATCTACACGGGATGTTTCATCTAACCTGTTCTTCGGCCGCGACAACTTGCATTATCAAAAAGAAGAACTATCGCTGCTAATTTCCATCTCTTTGTCACTAGAGGTATCATCATATCACGAAGAAGTTCTATTCCTTGGCATATTGTCTTTCAATTGTGCGCCTATAACAATAAAAGGAAGTTCATTAGAATGTCGTTAATGGTAAAACACAATAATTCATAACCATACAAAATAAAAAATTCCAAGCACACATAAAACATAATCAAGTCAAGATATCAAAACACACATAACAAACATAGCAGTACGAGTAATGTCATAACAAAGAAAAAGAAATGAGATTATCAAAAAAGTTCAACTAAACATAAAGCCGGATCTCGAGCTCATTCAAGAGTCAGAAAGATGTTGTAGCCATTCCCTTTGTGCGTCTTTCGCGTAGTACATGAAAAGCCTCCCCATTTTATCATCAAGGATAGCTAAGTTGCTAGATATATACAATTTAAGCGGGAATGTTGGTTTCAATTTATCCAACTCCTCCATGGCTTCATCGATGTTATTCCTCCCAAGCTTCTCAGGGCTTGAAAGGACTTGCTTCTCTTTGATGACGGTGGGGTGCTTTTTGGCTTCTGTTTGAAATTAGCCTTGAACAAGTCCATGCACTCCTACAGTTGTGAGCTTGTCAATGAAGGTCTTTTGCCTACTCAAAGTCGGGACTCAGATATAATAAGCTCTTGAACCTGGACAGGGTCGTCACTCTCGTCGAAGCCTTCTTTGAGGTTGACAGGTTGTTTATGCTTTTTCTTGGATGTTGATAGGAATTCCTCATGTAGCTGTCGTTCCTCATTTGAAGTCCTCGGTCGATCGGTCGAGGAGATAAGACAGTTGAAGCATTGAAAAGCTCATTCAGCAGGAGGTAGTGCTTGCAGCCTCTGGCTCGGAATGTCTTGAAGGCTTTGTTCTTCTACACGATGAAAAAAGGATCATTGAACGAGACACTTCATTACATACAAAGCAACCATACAAAGAGAACGTATAAACAAAGGACATGCACATATATATTAAAATGAAGCAATAATATAGTCGACATTTTACCTTGAAAGACTCGTCATATTTCTCAATTGATATTATTAGGAATTCGAGTTCATGCTCAAAAGACAAGAAAAAGATCGATATAATGTTATGCGAAGTCGGCAAACGAAGATTGTACCTTGATAAACATATCTCATACATCGGGACTTGCCTTGATAGTGTTGTTGTCTTCCTCCATCCAACTCCAATATGGTTCAGCAGTTCAGTGAATTGCTTGTACATGGTCTTCAGTCTCATCGCCTTGTCCTTTATCTTCTAGGAGCATAGTTGCTCATTGGGAAATTGCTTTCTGTCACGACCAGAAATTTTAGCTGGATTTTCCCTATATTTCCTCGATATCCAGTACCACATAACTATTCACCTAAAACTGGCTTTCAATAGATTCCCAAAAAAATATAAAACCAAATGAGCAAGCTCTAATGTATATATACATCTCAAAAGAGAGTAATTTTCTTTTCAACCACATCACTAACCAACTACACAAGTTTCAGGTCGTAACAAATTCAAATACATTCTATGCAAAAAGAATATTTATCAAATAACTAAAATCCCTACCTAGTCCTCCGAGCTGATCCCCGATATTCCAAAAAGTTCTCTTGTGCTGCTAGTCTAGCTCCTAGCTCATCTGAAAAAATATATATGCAGAGTGTGAGCTGCATCTCAGTGAGTACTATATTCCAAAGCAAAATGACTTATTATTAAATAATTATTTAATTGCAAACAACCAAATATTCAGATAAATAATATAATCACTTCCAATCCAACCATTTCTCTAATATCCTATATCATATAAACATCAAATATCCATTCATTAGCATTCCATAGAACTTCACAATACAACCACCTGACATATCAAACTCTAGCAACCACACGGCTTTCACAGAACATCTTTAGACAGTCTCAACAATCATCACATGTCCAGCAATCTCAACAATCATCACATCTCCAACAATCATACCAGACAAACAATATACAACACAACCAATCAATATAGCCATAAGATTGCATTTACTCGCAACAGAGTTAAGACGGTACCGTGACCCCGCACATCTCATGTATATCATCTTCAATTCCCAATATCCATGTCTCATAAGCAGGGGCTGCCAATTATCCTCCGGCAGTAGGAGTCTAGGCGTCCATTTTATATCCCGCCGGATCAGCGGTCTAGGCGTCCCTTTTTGTATCCCGCCAGATCAGCGGTCCCATGGCTATAATCAAACAATAATCACAAATTGCAACCATGCCATCTCACCTCATATATCATCATAGACAAACACAATCTCAATCACAGTATAATGGTAGCAAGTTATCATCACAATCAGCGTTCACAATCACACTGCATATCCCAAATTAAAATGAAACATAAAAGGCAACATCTCTTAAATTAATTCACACAATATAGCAAGACCAATTTCTTAATCTCTAACTATCACAATATTCTTCTTCAATAATTTATATAACTATACTACATCATTTCATAAGGGAACAGAGTACTCACATAATATATATATATATATATATATATAGTATATAATATATATCATTTCACAATGGAATGAAGTACTCATCGATAACTCCCAGAAAGATAGCTCACCGGGTTGAACCTTCAGAGTCCTCGATTCCTATGATTTGCAAACATAAACTTAGAAAATAATTAACATAGCACCATTACGGGCCTCTCGTACCTCCCACAATCTCCTTTAGAGCCTATTATTTCCAATAAGTCCCGATTATTATATATATATATATATATCTTATTCATCATATCCATTTCTCATCTATATCAAAAACTACTTAAAACAATCTCTATATTTCTCATTTAAACAAACCTGATTGTTCTTGTCAATTTCAAGGTAAATGAGAGATTCATAAAAGACAAAAAATATATAATCACAATAATAGCAATAGCCAAATAATACTCTATACAAGAAATACAACATCATGAAACTCAAGACAGCAAAGCGTAATCCTCTAGCATTGCCTACCCAATATTATTTATACAAATTTATAATAACTTGTCTAAGCTAAAATAGCAATACCAAAACTTTAGTAGCTTAACAACAATATATACATATTTATATATATAATTGAATTCACTAACCATATTTAGTTAATACAAATTGAACAGTTGTCATTATTCTTCACCTCACCAACTCACATGTATAATTCAATTCATATCAACTTGCTCATTACATATATTTTATCTGAACATTATTAAGGAAGCTTAACTGGAGGCTTCTGAACATTCACCACATCAATTCAAGACCTCTAAATCATATTTGAATAGAACATTCTACTATAAAACAAACTTCCCATCACAACCGTCAATTGAACGCTCTCATGAGATCACCATTCGACCTTATCTATAATTTCCACCCAAACAGGCCAAGATCAGCAAGAAATCAATATGAAGAATGAATTATCATCCATAGGATTTAATAAGAAAAATCAATCCATTAACCAAAACAATTCAGTATAGTATGTTACTATAAGGATCACATAATATTGTTCTAAATCTTCTACAGTAGACCGAGAGCAACAGAGATTCGAAAGAGATGGGTAGAGAGGGGAGGTGAGACGAGAGAAATTTTGATGAGAATATTTCGCTTATACTTTCAAATGTGGTTTACATCAATTTTATAAAACAATTGTGTATCTCTTCGAAAAGAAATGTCCATCTGGATAGTCAGTGATGACTTTACTCGCAAGTACTTAATGTTTTTTTCCTTTTAGACACATTAATTAGTAATAATTCTCATCTCTCAAAATTTAGAATAATATTTTTCAATTTTTACATATTTATCCCAATTTTCCAATATTGTAATAACTATGGATGAGGTTTGAAAGTTCCCCAACAACCATCCCAGCACACAATAACAAAATAAAGAATTAGAATAAAATATATTCGACATATAAATATATTTTTCCAATATTATTTTTTAAATTATTACCTATTTAATAATATTATTTATTATTATGTAGTATCTCGAGCATATTAGCCTAATATATTATAGAACCTCTAAGAGGGTTTGCTCAACCTTCTCTTTTCATTACGGAAAAAACAAGCACTTTAATTGGAATGGTTATCTTTGAAAATATCATTGTGCATGTAACCATCTATGTGATAGACTTTCTCTCATTGAACTCAAAGCTTGAAGTTGTAGCGAGCGATTTTATATTATACTTGATGTTCTTTCTGGCCAATAAAAATAACAAATAAACAAAATTCATGGACACTTCATATTATGTTGTCTGATACGTGCAGTGTCTTTTCAATTTTGACATAATTTTCATTTCATCCACATTCCCTATATTCTCTCAATCTCTTCTGCAGAACAATTTTGCCCTTTGAAACCTCCTTTTCTTCTTCTTCTTCTTCTTCTTCTTCTTCTTCTTCTTCTTCTTCTTCTTCTTCTTCTTCTTCTTCTTCCAGCCACATAAACGTGATATATAATATACATATATAAGTATATGTATGTATATGATTATGTATGCAATTTTTTTTTTTAAATATGAAGGGTCTCACATTTCATTACGGAAAAACCAAGCACTTTAATTGGGATGGTTATCTTTGAAAATATCACAATGCTTGTAACCATCTATGTGATAGACTTTCTCTCATTCAACTCAAAGCTCGAAGTTGTAGGAAGCGATTTTATATTTCACTTGATGTCCATTTCTGGCCAATAAAAATAACAAATAAACAAAATTCATGGACACTTTATATTATGTATAGCTGACACACGAGTCCATCTCATATATATGTTGTCTGATAAGTGCAGTGTCCTATCAATTTTGGCATAATTTTCATTTCATCCACATTCCCTATATTGACACACGAGTCCATCTCATATATATATGTTGTCTGATAAGTGCAATGTCTTATCAATTTTGGCGTAATTTTCATTTCATCCACATTCCCTATATTCTCTCAATCTCTGCTGCAGAACACCAGTTGTGATTTGGATCCTCCTAATCCTCCTTAGATTCACCATTGGATCGAATCTCCCGAAAATCTAGCTAGTGATGTTCTTCTCAGTCATATTCCACCGTATCCCTATATCCTCTCCCTCAAATTAATATTTCATAATCTTGATCTTTACGGATCCTAATTAACACTGTATATATAAACGTACCGACCACCTGAACCCAATGGACATCCCGCAATACACACACACACTCCCCATCATCATACATACCGATTGATCGCTCGAGCATTCTCGACCGACTACTCCATCTTGAGATTATAATTGAGATCGAGTGCTAGCAGTTTTTCTTGGAAACACATAAATATGGACAACGACATCGAAGTAAGCATCAGTCAGATGTTCGAGTCTGCGCGTGCTGTCACCGCCGGTCGCATGTCTCTCTATGATTATCTGGATGGCTTAAACCATGACAATAATACTCAGGACATGACTCTGGAGGATCTGCGGCATTCTCTGGACGAAGAATTACCAATCCCAGTAGCCGTTACCGAGGGTGAAGAAGCAGACCGCAGACTGTCAGCTATCATCCCACCCTCAGGTGAGGCGGGCCAGAAGCGCAAGAGGAAGGAAGCAGTTGGCGATCTGGTGGACCAGAAGCCCGAGAGGAAGAAAACGGTCTCCTGGACTGAGGATGATCACAAGTACGCAAGTCACGTAGTGATATTTTCTATTTTCTTCTAATATTACCCGAGCGTTCTTTATATATTTATTTTCTTTTATTACCCGAGCGTTCTTTATATATTTATTTTCTTTTAATTACTAGTTCATATACCGGGATAATTTTGTTGCCCATTCTTCGGTATACATCAATTACTGGCTCTAATATAATAAATTCATATATATATATATATATATATATTGATCCGTGCTTTGTGACAAATTAATATTCTTGACAAGCAGGATATTCTTGCTGGGATTGCGCTACTTCGCTACCCTGCCAAAAAAATGGAAGAATAAGAAATGGGAGATAATTTCGACGTATTTCCTGACAAATAAGAATACAAGCGAACTTGCAAGCCATGCCCAAAAGTACTACAAACGGCAACAGCAAAAGGGAGAGACGAAGAGGAAGAGCATCAACGACACAATCCTTCAAAAGGAGGACGAGGTCAGACTCAAGCAGTTGATCCGGGAAAACCTCAGAGCCCGGAAGCGGTCCCAACTATCCCAACGAGGGGCAGCACCCACCGTGGTGCAGTCCCATGCAGAACAGGAGCACGAGCAACACCATCTTCATCAGATGCCCGGGATGGGGTTCCCAACAGTCCCTAGGCTGAGCTTCGGTGCATGTGTTCAGACTCATCAGATGCAGCCCACTCCGCCTGTCAGCTGGAACATGGCGCCAAATACACCCAATTGCACATCTTCAGGAGGAACTCCACAGATCCATCAGAGAACCAGCCATCCCGTGCCCGCCTCTGGTCTCAGCTGCGCCAATACAACACCGCATACACAATCCATCACACAGGAGTTTCAGCCATCGCCCACTGCTCAACCAATGGTCCGGCCCCATCTCCCGCACAATACTATTAATCTTCGTTAAAGATTATTCCAACTGATTATTATTATATGGAAAGCAGAAATTATGCTGTTGCAAGACCTTACTTTGAACCAAATGGAGTTTATGCTGTCAGTTTTGAGGATAAATTAGTTAATAAGTGATCCTGTTTGTTTGGACAGGTGCAACACCATCTTAATCAGATGCTCGTGATGGCAGCTCCGGCTTTCTCCAGGCCGAGCTTCGATGTAGGTGGAGGACATACTCAGATGCAGCCCATGGCGCCAAACACACCCAATGCATATCCTCAGGAGGAAATCTTCAGATCTGCCAGAGGACCCGCCATCACACGCCCGGCTCTGGTCCCACCTGCGCCTATTCAAGAGCTTACGCAATCCATCAGACCGGAGTTTCAGCCAGTGCTCACTGTTCAACCAATGGTACGGCCTGCCATCCCACACCCGGCTCTTCAGTTTGGAGGACCTGCCCCACTCGTCAGATCCATCGGAGGACCCGCCATCACACACCAGGCACTGGTCCCACCTGCACCTATTCAAGAGCTTACACAATCCATCAGACCGGAGTTTCAGCCAGTGCCCACTGTTCTACCAATGGTACGGCCCCATCTCTTGCACAATACGATTGATGTTCGTTAATTAGAAAGAATTTCAACTGATTATTATCATAATGAAAGCAGAAATTATGCTGTTGCAAGACCTTACTTTGAGCCAAATGTATTTTATGCTGTAAGTTTTGAGGATAAATTTAGTTGATAAGTGATCTTTGTTTGTTGGACAGGCAGAACGCCGTCTTGATGAGATGCTCGTCATGGCAGCCCCAGCAGACTCCAGGCCGAGCTTCGACGTATGTGGTCAGACTCAGATACAGCCCATGCCGCCAAACACACCCCATGCACATCTTCAGGAGGAACTCTTTAGATCTGTCGGAGGACCCACTGCCCCTCACCCAGGTCTGGTCCCACCTGCACCTACTCAAGACCTTACACAATCCATCAGACCGGAGTTTCAGCCAGTGGCCACTGTTCAACCAATGGCACGGCCCCATCTCCTGGACACAGTGCCACTACATTGATGCCGCCACTAATTGTTTGGGACGACTGTTCAATTCAGAGCTTCAATATGTCCGGTGGTACCATCCCGATATCTCCAGTGGTTCAGTATCAACAAGTCCAACCATCCTTTTACGACGACCAGCGCATGTGCAGCTTTTCAGACCATGCCTACGCCAACAGCACCACTGAGGCGGAGCACCGGCGCATATGAGAAACAGCCTGGCTGCTTGACCATATGGACTGTCTTCCATTAGACACAACTTCTTGCATGGTCCATGGGAATCGTTAATTCCTTTACATCTGCGTTTAGTAGAATGTCTTCTGTAAACTTAGAGATTCTTGTTACCTCTAATGACTAAAGTCGATCAACTTTATCAATACTTTGGTCGAGATAATTAGCAAAATTGTTAGTATAACCTTTGAAAGATACTCAAGGAGCAGAGATGCAGATTTTCTTCTGATGTTTACTGTTGATCCTTATGACTCAAACAATGATATTGTCAACAGGTCGGAAAATTGTGAGACCCGATAAATTTTTTTTAAAACATGCATAAGTATACTTACATATGTTTATATATATATATATACACACGCATTATAAACATACGCTGGAGAGAAGAAAAAAATATGGGTAGGAAAGGGGCCCACGTGGCCCTCAATTCCCCAAGCACCCCATCTCCACCGCCTTTCCCTTTCTTTTTCTTTCTTTTCTGTATTGTTCGGCTGGAAGAGAGACGAAAACAGAGGAAACAGAGCATACGAGAGAGAGAGAGAAGAGAGAGAAGGCCGAGCGAGCTGAAGAGGAAGGCGAAGAGAGGGACAGCTTCGGGGAGCTTCCGAACCGGGCTTAAGCCCCGTTATTTCTCTTACCTAAATGAAGACTGGTGCGGGTAGAAATGGAACAGAGGAAAGAGAAAGAGAGAGCTAGGCTTGGGCTCTTGATGTCAGTGTATTCTCCTTACCTTCGACATTCCTATTCATTGGTCTACATACGAATTGAGTCGGTTTTTCTTCGCTCTAGCTCAATGTTGCAGTATTGAATGTGAGAAATGAGAGAAAGTTTGGTTGAGACTCGTTAATGGCTGCTTGATGTGTAGATGTTATTAGTTCGAAAATTTGATATGGTTACACTCCTCTGATCATTTGAATGGCGTAACTTTTTACGGAATTGGATTTCGTTATACGGTTTGAAAGTTATCGCAATTTTAAATTTCTGAAAATCATAACGAAACGTCAACTTCGACCTGCATTTTTGAATTGATTTCTACATGTTTTGACACGCCGTTTGTTTCTAAAACATAGCCCACGCTATAAGCTTTCCAAAGACTCTGAGATGGTGGTATTCGGAGTTTTATAGAAGGAGAACTGAACCCCCGAAATTGGGCTATTGCACAGTCCGGGACTGTTCTGCAACAGCCCGCACCAGCAACTTCGGGAGGCTCGTTTGACACGCTCCGATCTCCGTTTTTACTGATTTTTACGCCTAATGACTCGTATTTCAATTTCCTATTTTCAGTAATTTTATGGGATTTTTCTGGAAATATCAGTATACGATGTATTTTTGGAAATAAATGAAAATTGTCGGTTTTGGGTCTCGGGAGAGCTGAAACATATCCTTGGTTTTCTGTTTTCATTTTCAGATAACTTAAAGACAATTTACATACTGAAATGCATGTGCTTGGTATCGATTAAGTCGGTTTCATAAGACTTGAGTATCTTCATCCTTGAGAGGGAGTTTGATTTTTATACAATTTGATTGAGCTAATTATGATAGAGATTATGATATAGGATGTAATTCTTTACGATAATGAGTGTTAATCAATGTGGTGATCCTAGTGTGAATTAGAGAACTTGTTATGTGCTTATAAATTGGTTTCTTGTTAAATTTAATATCTGTCAGGGATGGAGTATACAAAAGCCATGTATCTCGAAAACTTGAACTTGGTGATTTATTAATGGGAGTTACCGGTGAGTACTTTATTCCATTGTGAAATGATATATATATATATATATTATGTGAATACTCTATTATCTTGTAAAATGATGTATTATAGTTATATAAATTATTTAGGAAGAATATTGTGATAGTTAGAGATTAAGAAATCGGTCTTGCTATATTGTATGAATTGATTTGACAGATATTGCCCTTTTAGGTTTATTTTGATTTGAGATATGCAGTGTGATTGTATATGTTGATTGTGTATGAGATATGTGATGATAATATGATACCATTGTAATGTGATTGAAATTGTACTTGTGTATGGTTATATATGAGGTGCGATGGCATGGTTGCAATTGTTTATGTTTGTGATTGTTATGTGATTATACCCATGGGACCGCTGATCCGGCGGTATATAAATAGGATGCCTAGACCGCTGATCCGGCGGGATACAAAAATGGACGCCTAGACCGCTGATCCGGCGGGATACAAAAATGGACGCCTACATCGCTGATCCGGCGGGATACAAAAAGGGATGCCTGGACCGCTGATCCGGCGAGATATAAAATGGACGCTTAAACTCCTACTGCCGGAGGATAATGGGCAACCCCCGCTTATGAGAAAGGAAATGAGGAATTTGTGGATATGAGTGCGGGGTCACGGTACCGTCACAACTCTATTGCGAGGAAATGCAACCCTATAGCTATATTGATTGGTTTGTGTTGTATATTGTTTGACTTGTATGATTGTTGGAGATGTGTTGTTTGTGGAGATTGTTGGAAATGTGATGATTGTTGAGATTGTCTGTAATTGTTCTATGAAAACCGTGTTGTTGCTAGAGTTTGATCTGTCAATTGATTGTATTGTGAATTGCTATGAAATGCTAATGAATGGATGTTTAATGTTTATGTGGTATTGGGTATTAGAGAAACGGTTGGAAGGGTTGTGTGAATTGGTTAGTAGAACTTAAATTTAGTTATTATATTAGATATAATTATTATTATAGTTTGTGTATATATATATATATAGTGTATGTATTAGCTGATCGTTGGATTAGATGTGATGATATTAGTTATTTGAATATTTAGTTATTTGCAATTAAATATTTATTTAATAATGTCATTTTACTTTGGAATATAGTATTCACTAAGATGCAGCTCACATTCTGCATATATTTTTTTTCAGATGAGCTAGGAACTAGACTAGCATCACAGGAGAACTTTTTGGACATCGGGGATTAGCTCGAAGGACTAGGTAGGGACCTTAATTAATAAATATTCATTTTGTATAAAATGTACTGAATATGTTACGATCCGAAATTTTTGATTAGTTGGTTGAGTGAGGTGGTTTCTTGGGAAAAAATATATATATATGTGTGTGTGTGTGTGTGTGAGAACTTGCTGAATTGGTTATATATTGGGAAATTATGAAAAGCAGGTTCTATATGGATAGTTTATGTGATATTGGATATCGAGGAAATATAGGGGAAACTCTGCTGAATTTTCGGGTCGTGACAATTTTCAACCTCGTGCCCTGTCTGGTTGTGGTTATGGAACACACTACATTTGAACGGGGTATCGTATATGGGCCAGGGGAGAATGATGCGGTAGAAGACGCGGCAAGTCGGTACCTGGAGAAAAATAGGATCTGACAACCCTATTTCGAAGAAAACGGCATTCGGAGCAAAACTCGCTACTTCGCCGTGATTTTTCAATATTTAAGACAAATTCCATCAATTAGAGTCTCAAACAGGCAATTTATGTTATTTAGGACGTTTTTACAATTTTAGAAAAGTTTATGTTTTTTATGCAATTTAAGCATTTTTAAGACATATTTAAGCTTTGTACAACCCTAGGATTGAAGGAGTTGAATTTCGGATTTATCAATAAAGTTGTAGAGCTACCGTGCTCTTTCTTCCAATTTCGGATTTGTTTTCGAGTTTGATACCTATTCCTGGTATTCCCAGAATTAACAGGTGATAGAATGTTGTTGTCTGGTATTCGTGCGCAAATCAACGGATCGCAATTTAGGTTCCGCTGCGTCAGTTTAGTACTGGAACCGACGGTTAATCTTAAACTAAATCAGTGTGGTTGCTTGAAAAATAAGAAAAATTGTTTATAATGCTTATAAGTTGGGTGGTCTTCTTATGTGACGTCCCGCCAATATAGGCATGGATGAGCTCAATCTATATATGTATATATATACTAATACTAAATATAAAAGTGCGTATCTCATCAATTTATTTATTCACATTTCACTTCTTAAAATACTTCCACATATATTTTAATATTCTCATAATACCCTCATATTTATTCGAGAGATATACTCGAAGCAAATCACTAGTAGAGTTCATCTTAAAAAATCTATAGGTTTGGTTGCTAAAATGGAGAAACATCTTATCTGATTCCTTTGTGATTACCGGGCTTTTCAAAGAAGAGCTATACAATGATTATGATGTAAGAAGTTCCTCTCTCTCAGTTGAGAAGGATCTCCTCAACTGAGAGAATGTGAATGTGACATTCTCTGTTACTTTGTCTAATTTTAATCACACCATTCAATCTTGGGGTTGAAGCCGCCTCAGAGTTCTTTCTCCTTTTAAGTATGTGAAACATAACTGTTCAAGGAAATGCCCCTAGGAAATCATTATATTTTCAAGTGATATTTTTATACCCAAAAGATTTTCCAAATATTGGTAGAATTGGATCATATGGTTGTGCACTGTATTGAAATCATAATAGTCACCCAACCTAAAAAAGGAAAAAGAAAATCATAATAATAATAATAATAATAAAATAATAATAATAATAATAATAAATAAAAGAATTCTCTCCCTCAATGCCCAGCAAATTATCGAAATGGATTTTTCTTGTAACTGCGAGCCCCATACTATTGATGGGTCTATCAAGACCATTACTGACTGAGACCAAGAAAATAGAGTTGGATTATGCATTGCCTCAATTTTATTTTTTTTCCTTTTTGGATAAGCCGGAGCAATGCCTCGATTTTAAAGCATGAATAGAGAATTTATGCATGCATCATTAAAATGGCTCTGATACCACTTGGTTTATTACTATTACACTAATGTTCCACATATATGGTATCAATGAGGTACTAGCTTTAATGCCCATGTTTTTGCATTTATATGTGGTGTGGAGGTTCAACTATTTGTCAAAGATGAATGATTATATTAGCTCTCCTTCTTCTTTTTTTTTTTTGTTTTGGTGAATAGCTCTCCTCTTTTTTCTTTTATTTTTTCCTTCAGTATCTTTGCATATCCACATTAATGGTTAGGGCTGGCAAAGGAAATGTTTATTAATGTTTATGTGAATTTTATTATAAGAATTATTTATGTTGGAAAATCATTATAGACTATTTTACGAATTTTTTGTTGTATGATTATTATGTGAATTTTGCATATTACGTATATATACATATGTATATTTACACCTCATCAACTCTTCTCTCTCGGTCTCATTGAATTTATAAGCATTGAAAATATGTGATTATATACAGTAGATATTTTTTAAAATTCTTTTAATTCTATAAATAATTTTTTTTCTCTCATTTCTTTTATTGCTTTATTCAATCGTTATCGATATCGACAATATGATAAATGAACAAGAGACATGAAATACGTTGCACATGAGCAAAGGAGAAGGCCAACCGTGAGCTCTCGCCATCTAACGGAGCTCTATCATCAATCGGAATCTACTTTAAATATATATAATAGGTGTGAATTTTGCATATTACCTATATATACATGTACATATATATACACCTCATCAACTCTCCTCTCTAGGTCTCATTGAATTTATAAGCATTGAAAATATGTGATTATATATAATAGATAGTTTTTATATTTTTTTCATTCTATAAATAATTTATTTTCTCTCATTTCTTTTATTTCTTTATTTAATTGCTCTTGATATCGAGAATATAATAAATGAACAGGGAACAAGAAAGGACTTCGCACCACGAGCTGAGGGAAAGGCCAACGGTGAGCTCTCGCGATGGAACGGAGCTCTGTCATCAATCGGAATCTACTTTAAATATATATATATATATATATATATAATAGATATTGAATAGTAGTTGTTTTTAAAAACCAATTATATGGTGGAATTTTCTTTAATTTTATTAAATATTTGTATCATTATTTCAATTTTAGTCCTTACCAAAATATATTATATTATATTAGTTAAAAGTGTGCCATCGTATTTCTTAATATTGACAAGAACATACCCTTTGATCTTTTCTGTATTGGGCTTTTATAATTAAATTAATATGTAGTTGGGGGAATGAGTCTTCCAACCTTTCACACACCATAAACTATGTCAATTCTCAGATGACGTAGACCTACGCCTTATTAATTTTTGTAGTAAAAAACTTTTGTTTGTGAGCAGTGTCGCGTCACGATATTTCAATCCAAGAAATCGCTTGCACATACGAAAGTGCAAAATATAGTTACTAACTAACGGTACAAGAAGTAATTTTTTGAATATTTTAAATGTAATTTTACTCTGAATTAAATTAATTATTTTTAGTTTTGGTAACATACATTCTGCTCTATTTAAATAATAAATTATCAATTGATTTTACAGATTGATTAAGTAACTTATATTTATTGGTTTGCTACAGTAATCCAATGAATAAAATAATTAATTGTGTTATATATAATTATGTTTTTCTAATGAAATTTAAATTTTGTATATATTTCTTAACATTTTATTTACATGCATTTGCAACTCTATCAAGAAATTTTTCACTTGCAACGCACATATAGATTCACTAGTATATATAAATCTAAGAAAGCAGAGTTGAGGTGGCTTCGTTTGATAGTCTCGAATGCCTGGTTTACCCAATGAAATTTTCTTGATATATTGATTCTTTTAGTTTCTCTATTGTAATTTTTAGTGAATCCCAATGTTTTAAATATTTTAAATATTTTATGACATGATCTAGATAAAACATAATATTATTTTCTAATGAGTTGCTGTTGTTTACAAAATATTTAATTAATCCCAAACTTTTGAGCTTTTTAAATTAGATAAATATCTTAAGATAAGATATCAATATAATAAAACTTTTTTGAGAAAATTTTATTATTTACATAATCTATCTATCTTTCTTTCTATCTGTTTATTTTATTTATTTATTAATGTTATCTACTTCTTTATAAAACCAAACACTCACTCTTTGGTCTCACTTTTGTTTTTTAAGTTATTCATTACCCATTAACTCTAATTCATTATTACCATTAAATTTTCCACAAAATATTAATTTTGTTGAATAGTTTCCAAATCAACTTTCTCCTCCCCTTATCTAATGGACATACACCCAACTCCTTTTTTTTATTTAAGTTTACAAGTTTTATTAATTTATGAAGGGAGAACGAAAGTATGTCTAATTTTCATTCTCTTCAAAATGCCCTTTGTAAATAATTATTAAAAAATTAATATCCATTACATCAAGCGTGAGTTAGAGATTAATTAATAAATGGCGCCTCATCTACGCATTTCGTGGGATTATTATTCGATTATATAATTTACATATAATAAATTATTAGATAATTATTTTAATATATTGTGCATGTAATATATTAATATCATGGATTAATTACAATTATGTTATCTTTTTTTTTTTGAGAATTTTATTGGTTCAATTAATGTGGTGGTTTAATTAATGCAAGGGGTTAATAAATGTCAATTATGTAATAAATGAAAGTGCTTAATTAATTTCATGAGGTATGTGAAAGTTTGAATCACGAGAAACTGAGGGTTTGAAGATTGAACCCACAACATTAATCTTACTTTTCGTTTTGTAATTATATATTACCTAAAAATTTTAAATAATTTATTTAACCACCAACTACGCACTTCCCTTAATCTCTTTCTCTCCCTTTCTCTTATTCTCGCTCTCCTCACGTTATCCTCTCACTCCTCTCTACATGCACCATTATCTCTTAATTGATATTCATTGATCGAGGTTTCTAATAGACAATAATATTTTAATTTTTAAGGAAAAATTTTATCACATCTTAAAATTATAGAAGTGTTTACTACGTAACACAGCTCATGAGTATGGTTCGATTTTCATTGATTGATGTTTCTAATAAACAATAATATTTTAATTTTTATGAAAAAATAATTATCACAGCTTAAAACTATAGAAATGTTTACTGCGTAACACTGCCGCGTGAGTATGGTTCTTGTATGTAATTATGAAAGAGGCTTATGAATGTTACTGAGGATTTTTCAAAATCTTTTATACTTTCCGTGCCCCATCTTTTATAATCTCTTTTAACCCCTATATATTTTAAATTTCTTTTTCCAATAGACGCACATCGTAAAATAGCAGTATAAGATTGGCTTCTCAATATTTTCGCTTCGGTTCAAGAGAAGCAATTATACCTAAAACACTTCTTGGCGGTTTGGCTTTCGAAATGGAAAACAAGACAAGAGACACCTTTCACAGATCGATCTGTAGTACTATCAAGATTCTAAAAGCATCTCCAATGGGGTCCCGACTCGTAGGCCCCTAATTAGTAGGGACATCCCCCACGGGCTCTGGGACATCCATTGGAGTTGCCCAGCTTTTTGGCCGCAAAATGAGGCAGCCACGTGGACCGCCGAGCCCACCTGCCGATCATTGGTGCCCCGCCCACGGGGGTGTGTGGTTTCTGATAGATGCACTGTCTTATGAATGGCTTTTTTAGCCAGGCTGGACAACGAACTAAATAAAACCAAATTTTCATTCATCCGCATCCCCTATATTCTTTCTGCTGCATAACGCTAATTGATCCTCCTAGTCTTCCTAGATTCACCATTGGATTTTATATTATCTTTCTGATTGATATACACCATCCGATAAGCGCATCATCTGCCAGAATATTCTAGCCTACGGGTGGATGTGGGTTGGCGGGGAATTTTCCTTTGTTTGGATATTATTTTATGAGGGAAAGAGAGGTGAGGGAAGGGGAGGTAAATGTATTAGCCTATCCAAACAAAGAAAGTGTACCCCTTCCTTTCCTTCCATTTTTTGCAACCCAAATATAGTGTAATCTTTATTCGATCCCACCAACAGTATGCAATCGGGATCTCCCAAATAAACTTCTAGGATACAAAATGAAATCAATCCCGTTGGAACGTACAGATGTTGTATGATCACATAATATTGTTCTAAATCTTCTGCAGTAGACCGAGAACAAGAGAGATTTGAAAGAGATGAGTAGAGAGGGGAGACAAGAGAGGAGAGGGGAGACAAGAGAGGAGAGGTGAGACGAGAGAAATTTTGGTGTGAATATTTCGCTTATACCATCAAATGTGGGTTACATCAATTTTATAAAACAATTGTGTATCTCTTCGAAAAGAAATGTCCATCCGGATTGTCAGTGATGACTTTACTCGCAATAGTTAATGTTTTTTTTCCCTTTCAGACATATTAATTAGTAATAATTCTCATCTCTCAAAATTTAGAATAATATTTTTCAATTTTTACATATTTATCCCATTTTCCAATATTGTGATAACTATGGGTCAACTTCAATTAATGAAGTTTGAAAGTTCCCCAACAATCATCCCCAACACACAATAAATCTATTTTTTAAATATTATTTTCCTAAATTATTACTTGTTTAATAGTATTATTTATTATTATGTGGTATCCCGTGCATATTCGCCTACTATATTATAGATCCTCTAAGAGCGTTTGCTTTGCTCACCCTTCTATTTTCATTACGGAAAATATCATAATACTTGTGTCACGACCCGAAATTTCGACAAAATTTCCCCTACATTTTTTCAATATCCTTTATCACATAAACTAGTCATATAAAAACATGTTTTCCATAAACCCAAAATATATATATATAATCAATCTAGCAACCTCTAATATATATATATACTTCTCAAAAGAGAGTAATTTTTCTCAATCACATCACTAAACCATCTAAACAAAAGTTTCAGGCCATAATATATTCAAATACATTATATACAAAAAGAATACCTATCAAATAACTAAGGTCTCTACCTAGTTCTTCGGGCTAATCATCGATGTCCAAAATGGTTATCCTATGCAGCTATAAACTTATCTAGAAAAATATATGCATGGTATGAGCTGCATATTCCAAAGTTAAATAAATTATTATTAAACAATATATATATTAGATTGCAAACAACCAAATATTCAAATAAATAATACAATCACATCCAATCCAATTATCAGCTCACCCGCACGCATATACAGTATAAATATATATATATATAAACTATAATAATAATTATATTCAATAAAGTAACCAATTTTAAGTTCTATTAACAAATACACACAGCTCTTCCAATCATTTCTCTAATATTCAATATCACATAAACATCAAATATCCATTCATTGAGTGTTTTATAAAAAGTCACTACGCAATCACTTAACAAATCAAGTTTCAACAACAACACGATTTTCATCGAACAACCTCAGACAATTTCAACAAGCATCACATCTCCAGCAAGCAGATAAGACAAATAATATACAACAAAACCAATTAATATAGCTATAGGGTCACATTTCCTTACGACAAGTTAGGACGGTACCGTAACCCTGCACATCTCATTCAGGCCCCATTTTCTATCAGCCGGGTCCAGCGGCCGTTCGGGCCCCATTTTCTATTCCGCCGGGTCCAGCGGCCGTTCGAGCCCCATTTTTTATTCCGCCGAGTCCAGTGGCCTATGGCTATAGTTAAACAACAATACAAGTATAATCAATTGCAACCATGCCATCTCACCTCATATATCATCACACACAAACACAATCCCAATCACATTATAATGGCAGCATGTTATCATCACATATCTTGTCACGAGCCGAAATTTCAATTGGATTTTCCCTATCTTTCCTCGATATCCATTACCACATAACTATTCACCTAAAACTAACTTTCCATAAAATTCCCAAAAATATAAAACCAACCTGGTAAGCTCTAATATGTATATACATCTCAAAAGAGAGAAATTTTCTTTTTCGCACCCATATCAGTAATACAACTAAACAAAATTTCAGGTCGTAACATTTTCAAATCCATTCTATACCAAAAAGGATATCTATCAAATAGCTAAGGTCCCTACCTAGTTCTCCGAGCTGATCCCCGATATCAAAAAGTGTTTCTTCCGCGCAGCTAGAAGCTTATCTGGAAAAATATATGCAGGGTGTGAGCTGCATCTCAGTGAATACTATATTCCAAAGCAAAATGAATTATTTATTAAATAAATATTTAACTGCTAACAACCGAATATTCAAATAAACAGTACAATCACATCTAATCCAACTATTCGCTCTCTCGCACAGATATACTACATATTTTATACATATTATAAAAATAATAATTTTTATTCAATAGGGTAACTAAATTTAAATCCTACTAACAAATACACACAACTCTTTCAACCATTTCGCTAATATCCAATAGCCCATAAATATTAAATATCCATTCATTAACATTCCACTTCACAACACAACCACCTGACATATCAAACTCTAGCAATCACACGACTTTCACAGAACATCCGTAGACAGTCTCAACAGTCATCACATCTCCAACCATCTCAACAATCATCACATCTCCAACAATCATACTAGATAAACAGTAAACAACACAACCAATCAATATAGCCATAGGGTTGCATTTCCTCGCAACAGAGTTATGACGGTACCGTGACCCCGCACTCATATCCATAAATTCCTCATTTCATTTCTCATAAGCGGGGGCTACCCATTATCCTCCGGTAGTAGGAGTCTAGGCGTCCATTTTATATCCCGCCGGATCAGCGGTCTAGGCGTCCATTTTTGTATCCCGCCGGATCAGCGGTCTAGGCGTCCATTTTATATCCCGCCGGATCAACGGTCTATGCGTCCATTTTATATCCCGCCGAATCAGCGGTCTAGGCGTCCCTTTTTGTATCCCGCCAGATCAGTGGTCTAGGCGTCCATTTTTGTATCCCGCCGGATCATAGTCTAGGCGTCCATTTTATATCCCGCCGGATCAGCGGTCTATACGTCCATTTTTGTATCCCGCCGGATCAACGGTCTAGGCATCCTATTTATAAACCGCCGGATCAGCGGTCCCATGGCTATAATCAAACAACAATCACAAGCACAAACAATTGCAACCATGCCATCGCACCTCATATATCATCATACACGAGCACAATCTCAATCACATTACAATGGTACCACATTATCATCACATATCTCATACACAATCAACATATACAATCACACTGCATATCTCAAATCAAAATAAACATAAAATGCAATACCTCTCAAATCATTTCACACCACATAGCAAGACCGATTCATTAATCTAACTATCACTATATTCTTCTTAAATAAATTATATGACTATAATATATCATTTTACAAGATAATAGAGTATTCACATAATATATATATATATATATATATATCATTTCACAATGGAATAAAGTACTCACAGAACTCCCGAGATATAGTGCATAGAATCGAGTCTCTTGAATGCCAGTATGCAGTTTCCTCAGTCCCTAGTAATAATACATAACGAGGAACCCAAATTTACAAGCATGTCATAAACTCATATCATTCAATACACATCTTTTACCAATAATTCTTTTCCCCAAATAATTAAATCATAAATAGCATCTTTGATCTTTAGCCTGAATGAATTATTCACATAATTGCATTAAGACATAAGTATTTGAACCTTGTACCCAAAAAAAATTCTAATAAAAAAAATTTTAAACCCAATTCCAACAAGTACAAACCAAACAGCCAGTATATGCCTTCTCACGGGATTGCAAGAGCAGTCTCATATGAACTGGTATAATAATAAAACTTGATTCCAAGGTCCATTACGCTATTTCACTAAGCTTAGTTAGTAAGATGATCCCCACAGTGAAAAGAACCTCAAACCATCAAAAATAAGAAAAAAAAATCAACGGCTTTTCATGCTCCTTAAAATCATAGCAACCAAATCTCCTAATGTCGGCTCCTATCTGCTGACAAACACAATTTATTAAGTCATGAACAATCATGAGAGGTGCCATCACATATACACAATTCACAGATAGAATAATACCATAACAAACAATACAATCCAAGTCAGCTATATATTAAACATGCCCGAAGCTCAATTGGAACCGAGCCTAACTAGGTGTATACCTTATCTCCATCACTAGTTAATTAACCAAAATCTACTTGGTTCTTCCATCCTTTTATAAGTCAATTTAGCCACATCTTTTAAATGTAACATAAAGTCGTCATGAACATGTAGAATAATCAAAAGTCGGACAAAGGATTGATAGGCAACTCAACCAACACTTTAATCACTTCCTTTAGTAATCCAAAAGGGTGTCAAAATACTCGAATCGTCCAAGTAATTATCAGATAATAATACAGCTAATACATCAAGCACAACTTCTAATTGAACAAGCAGAAATTGATCAAGAGAACAAGGGACTGATATGGAACTCAATCCGCAACTTAAACTCGAGATTAAACTATCAAGATCGAGCTAAAACCTCCTAAATTAAACAAAGAGGCATCATATGATTCAGCTCTACTTCAAACCCAATCTCAATCATCCAATCCAATCTAAATCGAACTTGAATTGCCCCAAGGACCATCTAATTAATCGACTCAGCACTCCAACATGATTTCCAGTCATCAAAGCCAAGCAAAACATCTCCAAAACAATAGGACAACATCCCATAACCGTCCATGAGTTAACAATATAGATTAGGGGTAAGAAATGTTACCGAGTCCTCTCTTCTGAGGAGGGCTCTGCTGCTGGTCGAGAGAAAAACAGGGGCTGTAACGAAAATCCCTGAAATTGGACGATAATCGAACTAGCGAGCAAAGTCGAGCTCTCCCTTGCTATCTCGACACTTCGCCCTCTCTGCTACGAGTTGCCATCCAATCTTCCATCACAATCTCTGGCTCTCTCTTTCTGTTTTCTTTCTTTGGATGCGAACCTCCCCCTCTCCTTCTCTCTTGCTCGCTGGTCATCTCGAACTCTCAACGCCCCTCTCTCTCTCAACCTCTGTTTCTCCATTTTATTTTTTTTCGTTTTCCTCTCCCCTGTTCTTCTCCGTTTCTTCTTCGATTTTTTTTTTCTGCTAAGCAGAACAATGAAAGAAGACAAAGAAATAGAATGGTTGGAAGTATCCAAAAGAAGAGAAAAAAAAATGGCGGTGGGGGTACTTGGGAGCAATGGGGTCACGTGGGGCCCTGTGACCCCCAAAATTTTTTTTTCCCCTTTAAACTTCCAGCAGCATGTATATAATATAAGTATGTGTATAAGTATATCAGGGTATGTGCACGTGTGCTGTTTGGTAAAAAATATCAGGTCTCACATATCTCATACACAATCAGCATATACAATCACACTGTATATCTCAAATTAAAATGAAACATAGAAGGTGCAATATTTCTCAAATCAATTCACACAACATAATAAGATCGATTTCTTAATATCTAATTATCACAATATTTTTCTTAATTAATTTATATAAATATAATACATTATTTTATAAGGGAATAGAGTATTCACCAAACTCGCCAAAATATTTAATGAAGTCGAACCATCAGAACGCACAATTTCAGTCTCTTCAGCTTCTATAGGCCATAAGCATGACAAGAAAAACAATTATAAAATTTAAGCTTTTTCTTCATATATTCCTTATAGCAAACAATATTGCATTTGACCCTAAAATGAAAAAATTTATTCAGACTTAATTGCCCCGAAAACCTCGAGACTTAACTAGCTCCAACTGTTATTAATATGCAATAAATCAAGCTAAAATATTCCTATTCATATCATCTTCACCACAGTAATTCAAGACTTCAAAGTCTTATTTGAGTAGAACCACTATATTAATCAAACCTTTTATCCTGACCACCAATTAAACGCTCTCATGAGATCAATTACACTTACCATCAAACCTTATCTTATAATTTTCACCCAAACAACCCAAGGTTAGCAAGGAATCAGCTAAAAGAATGAATCACCATCCATAGGACTCAATAGGAAACATCAATTCATTCACCAAGACAACTCAATATGGTATAGCCCAACAACAATAGAAACCATTAAAACATATTCCTTCCTTGCCACGGCATGTCTAAGCTATGGAAGAGCATATCAATTAGTTGGTGCATGTATGCATAACATTAATCGGATCAGTCATTAATGCAAAAAGATTAATTAACGTATCATCCTTAACAATCACGAAGATATAAACTTCTTCACTGCTAGCGAAATTCCCATAAATTGAACCTTCATATTACAACCAACAACTTCCTCAACCTAACTATCCAATCAGTAAACCAGACCTTATACTAAGCTTAAGTGGGCGAAATTAAAAATAAATGTTCATGTAAACTTAAGAAATAACATGCCAAAGCCATAATTAATCAATTTGCAACAAACCCACTTAGAAGAGAAACCTACTAATTCATACAAACCAATAATAAGAAAGTCAATCGTATAAATTAAATACATCATTATATCACAATAATCCAAGGCAGCAAGCAAGTAGCTCAACCCAAAACTTTTCTAGGCAAGAAAAAAAAAACCCAATCCTGTCCAACCCGGGAAAACTATCAAATCAAGTGCAACAATCTAAAATTAAGCAAACTCAACCATGATGAACTATAAGTAATTCACAAACACATATATACCTATTCAAGTTCATAAAATTCACTAGCTTCATCAAATTTAACTAATTTCACACAAGGCAAGGCTCAAGCAAGGAAAACATAAAAATTTAAGTCTATTGGCTAACTTGATTAATTTGGAGAAATCTACCTCATTTCAAATCTGAGATGAAAATAAATCCCTTAAAACTTTCTCAAATCGCTTAACCTTCAAACCTATAGCCAAAACCTCAGAGAAAGAGAGGTTGGAAGGGGGAAAGGTGATCGCAGGGTCGGGTCTTCATGGACATGTACTGAACTTCTTCTGCTTCTGCAGGTTCCTCCCACTTCCTCCTATTCTCTCTCTCTCTCTCTCTCTCTCTCTGTTCCTCTCTCTCGCCCTCTGTTCTTCTCTGTTTCTCTTTAATTTCTCCCGCCCAAAAACAGAGCCAAAAGGAAAGGAACGGAACAAAATTAAAAAAAGAAAGAAATGTGTGGCGGTGGAAATGGATTTGCAGGGGCAGATGAGCCCACGTGGGCCCTTTTCTACCCTTTCTTTTTTGTTTTATTTCTTCGTGTTCTGGCAACGTGTATATAATATATATATATATATGAAAGCATATGTATGTATAAGCGTACCTAGGTATATTTTAAAAAATAAATATCAGGTCTCACAACTTGTAACCATCTATGTGAGAGACTCTCTCTCATTGAACTTGATGATGTCCTTTTCTGGCCAATAAAAATAACAAATAAACAAAATTCATGGACAGACACTTCATATTATGTATAGCTGGAACGAGTCCATCTCATATATATGTCGTATGATAAGTGCAGTGTCTTATCAATTTTGGCGTAATTTTCATTTCATCCACATTCCCTATATTCTCTTAATCTCTGCTGCAGAACACCAGTTGTGATTTGGATCCTCCTAATCCTCCTTAGATTCACCATTGGATCGAATCTCCCGAAAATCTAGCTAGTGATGTTCTTCTCAGTCATATTCCACCGTATCCCTATATCCTCTCCCTCAAATTAATATTTCATAATCTTGATCTTTACGGATCCTAATTAACACTGTATATATAAACGTACCGACCACCTGAACCCAATGGAGATCCCGCAATACACACACACTCCCCATCATCATACATACCGATTGATCGCTCGAGCATTCTCGACCGACTACTCCATCTTGAGATTATAATTGAGATCGAATGCTAACAGTTTTTCTTGGAAACACATAAATATGGACAACGACATCGAAGTAAGCATCAGTCAGATGTTCGAGTCTGCACGTGCTGTCGCCGCCGGTCACATGTCTCTCTATGATTATCTGGATGGCTTAAACCACGACAATAATACTCAGGACATGACTCTGGAGGATCTGCGGCATTCTCTGGACGAAGAATTACCAATCCCAGTAGCCGTTACCGAGGGTGAAGAAGCAGACCGCAGACTGTCAGCTATCATCCCACCCTCAGGTGAGGCGGGCCAGAAGCGAAAGAGGAAGGAAGCAGTTGGCGATCTGGTGGACCAGAAGCCCGAGAGGAAGAAAACGGTCTCCTGGACTGAGGATGATCACAAGTACGTAAGTCACGGAGTGATATTTTCTATTTTCTTCTAATATTGCCCGAGCGTTCTTTATATATTTATTCTCTTTTATTGCAAGGAATCGGCATAAAAGCACAGCTTAGATATTAATTACTAGTTCATATACCGGGATAAAAAATGTGCATCTATTACTATTAGTCCATGGACAATTTTGTTGCCCATTCTTCGGTATACATCAATTACATATATATATATATATATTGATCCGTGCTTTGTGACAAATTAATATTCTTGACAAGCAGGATATTCTTGCTGGGATTGCGCTACTTTGCTACCCTGGCAAAAAAATGGAAGAATAAGAAATGGGAGATAATTTCGACGTATTTCCTGACAAATAAGAATACAAGCGAACTTGCAAGCCATGCCCAAAAGTACTACAAACGGCAACAGCAAAAGGGAGAGACGAAGAGGAAGAGCATCAACGACACAATCCTTCAAAAGGAGGACGAGGTCAGACTCAAGCAGTTGATCTGGGAAAACCTCAGAGCCCGGAAGCGGTCCCAACTATCCCAACGAGGGGCAGCCCCCACCGTGGTGCAGTCCCATGCAGAACAGAAGCACGAGCAACACCATCTTCATCAGATGCCCGGGATGGGGTTCCCAACAGTCCCTAGGCTGAGCTTCGGTGCATGTGTTCAGACTCATCAGATGCAGCCCGCTCCGCCTGTCACTTGGAACATGGCGCCAAATACAACCAATTGCACATCTTCAGGAGGAACCCTACAGATCCATCAGAGAACCAGCCATCCCGCGCCCACCTCTGGTCTCAGCTGCGCCAATACAACACCGCATACACAATCCATCACGCAGGAGTTTCAGCCATCGCCCACTGCTCAACCAATGGTCCAGCCCCATCTCCGGCACAATACTATTAATCTTTGTTACAGATTATTCCAACTGATTATTATTATATGGAAAGCAGAAATTATGCTGTTGCAAGACCTTACTTTGAACCAAATGGAGTTTATGCTGTCAGTTTTGAGGATAAATTAGTTAATAAGTGATCCTGTTTGTTTGGACAGGTGCAACACCATCTTAATCAGATGCTCGTGATGGCAGCTCCGGCTTTCTCCAGGCCGAGCTTCGATGTAGGTGGAGGACATACTCAGATGCAGCCCATGGCGCCAAACACACCCAATGCATATCCTCGGGAGGAACTCTTGAGATCTGCCAGAGGACCGGCCATCACATGCCCGGCTCTGGTCCCACCTGCGCCTATTCAAGAGCTTACGCAATCCATCAGACCGGAATTTCAGCCAGTGCCCACTGTTCAACCAATGGTAAGGCCTGCCATCCCACACCCGGCTCTTCAGTTTGGAGGACCTGCCCCACTCGTCAGATCCGTCGGAGGACCCGCCATCACACACCAGGCACTGGTCCCACCTGCACCTATTCAAGAGCTTACACAATCCATCAGACCGGAGTTTCAGCCAGTGCCCACTGTTCTACCAATGGTACGGCCCCATCTCTTGCACAATATGATTGATGTTCGTTAATTAGAAAGAATTTCAACTGATTATTATCATAATGAAAGCAGAAATTATGCCGTTGCAAGACCTTACTTTGAACCTAATGGAGTTTATGCAGTAAGTTTTGAGGATAAATTAGTTGATAAGTGATCGTTGTATGTTGGACAGGCACAACACCGTCTTGATGAGATGCTCATCATGGCAGCCCCAGCAGACTCCAGGCCGAGCTTCGACGTATGTGGTCAGACTCAGATACAGCCCATGCCGCCAAACACACCCAATGCACATCTTCGGGAGGAACTCTTTAGATCTGTCGAAGGACCCGCTGCCCCTCACCCAGGTCTGGTCCCACCTGCACCTACTCAAGACCTTACACAATCCATCAGACCGGAGTTTCAGCCAGTGGCCACTGTTCAACCAATGGTATGGCCCCATCACCTGGACACAGTGCCACTACATTGATGCCGCCACTAATTGGTTGGGACGACTGTTCAATTCAGACCTTCAACATTTCCGGTGGTACCGCCCTGATATCTCCAGTGGTTCAGTATCAACAAGTCCAGCCATCCTTTTACTACGACCAGCACATGTGCAGCTTTTCAGACCATGCCTATGCCAAAAGCACCACTGAGGTGGAGCACCAGCGCACATGAGAAACAGCCTGGCTGCTTGACCATATGGACTGTCTTCCATATAGACACAACTTCTTGCATGATCCATGGGAATCATTAATTCCTTTACATCTGCGTTTAGTAGAATGTCTAATGTAAACTTTATCAATACTTTGGTCGAGATAATTAGCGAAATTAGAGATGCAGTCTCTAATTTCGAGATTATAGAAACTTCCTTCTTAGCATGCATGGCAATGATCATTTAGATTTACTTTCCTTAAATTGATTGTTGGATGTGTACCAAAAAGTAAGTTTTTAAGTAGAACAAAAAAGTGGACTCTTACCTTGTAACGGATTCGCCACTAAAATAGCAGACACTTTGGATCTCTGCCTGCATATCCCAACATTTCGGATCAAGATGAAGAGGAGGCCCGCATGGGATGAGGAGGAGGCCCGCTATGGTACCTGCTGTGGTTGATAAGTTGCAACATGAAGCCTTTATGAGTCTCGCCCAACCCAAGCTTTTCCACTGTTAAAGAAATGTTCGGTCTTGATTGGAGTGCAATCACTCCCTGCATATCTCATGAACATGTAATTGGAACTTTAGAAAATGAATCTTCGTGTACAACTGATGGACATTACCTAAGCTCCTAATCCTTTCCTGATTCCACTGCCCTTCTCATGACAGGGTCGGTTAGGTTTCCATTTTCACGCTAAACTACATTGAGTATTGATAAAATATGCAGAAGATTTGCTCATCCTGCCATTCTTGGAAGGGGCGAGTTCTTCAGTTATCATTCTGGCTCATTCATTCAATGATCATTCTGGTCCATTCTGTATCATAAGTTCTTTTCGCCCTAGCCTGATTAAAATGTATCTTTAGAGGGCAGCTTCCCTGATTCATTACCAGAGAAGCCAAGAGGTGGAGTGCTGCTAAGGAATTCTAGAAAATGTTCGAACATGATAAGGAAACATCAGACCTTAGTTTATCATCTTTTGGTGGTGACTAAAGCTCGCAGAGCCGATCAAAGTACAGAATAAAAGCCTAAAACTGCCAGTTTGAAGTTTCATTTAAGTTGCAGATAAGCTTCCTTAGCACAGCATTGTGTATGTATTCCTTTCCAGCTGGGGGAGATATTCTTCGAGGATGACATACCATTGATGAAACTTAAAGCAGATTCACATTTCTCGGTAACAAAGTTCTTTGCAATTTGTCAACCGGCTAAAGATGTTGATATTCTCCAAATTTACATGTCATAAGAAATTAGGACAAAGAAGAAAATGAGAGTTTTTCCTAAAGCACAAAACTACCATTATTTATCACATCTATGCTCGAGGAAGAGTGCCTGCTGAAGATATTTCCAGGTTTTCTGAAAATTCAGGAATCCCATGAACCAGAAGTCGAAGTTGTCTACAGTAACTATCTGTATGTACTTCTGTGATGGCTTCTTGACGTTCTTGCTTTGGTTTGCTCTCTCTATCTTTGATAGTGGGATCAACACCTGCGGAAAAGGGAAAAGGCAATCACGTCATAAGGTCGAACCAAAAGCACATCCGTTGGTTTGCAAAATTGAAAACATGGAAAGGCTTCCTTTTTACCTTGTAATGCACCTTGACAGTGTCACCATTCGGACAGGACAGCTTTAAGGATCTGTGACTGAAGAATGCTATGTTCCGGGTGGAGATGAAGAGGAGGCCGGCAATGGGACCCGCTGTAGTCGACAAGCAACAGTGTGAAGCCTTTAGGAGTGTCTCTTTGTCAGAGACATTAAACAGTGTCTTGAAAACTTTCTCCCTTCCACCCACTAGAAGGAATCGAACACCCAAGCTCAGCTTCCCTTTCACTGTTTCTGATATCTTGGGACTCGACCTCACTAGAAACATGTAAAGGTTGAGAGGCTAATCAGTATGGTCATTTCTTAGAGGAATAATAATCAGGTATCATAACAAACAAAGTTTCATGATAAATTACCATGATCTCGGAAACTGTGAGCAAAAACATCAGCCTTCTTCCCGAGCTTGTTCATCCTCTTAAGCATCGAACCTTTTCCTAACTTTTGCAATTGATCACCACGCTTACTGGATCGACATTGCATGGAATCAGAATCAGTCAATAATAAGGATCCTGAGATCACTGGAACCCCGATCACTTGTTCCATGAATTGTTTCCTCATCTTCATTCGATTAATGAATGGCTTCAGATGACTTATCTTGCGCTCCGACTCTCCGCTTCTTCAAATGGGAGAACAGTAGGAGAAGCCCTTTAGAAGAGAAGCATATGATATCAATCACCAAGAGAGAACGGGAGAGGCAGAAACTTGAGTTGTGAGGATCGGTTTGATTTAATGTGTATTTATAGAGAATGAAGTCGGACGGGTGAATCGGGAAACTTTGTGACTCGGACAAGGATCACCAACAGAAAAAAGGGGAGCGGACATGATGAGCATATAATGGCAACTTTTTTGTAGGACGATGCTGCTTTTTTGTCTAAAGAAAAAGAGGTTATTGATGATAAGTGGAGATGACGCTAGGACTATAAGGTTGAGTCAAGAGAAAGAGGATTGCGTGTTTTCTTCTCCTTAACTTCGCATATTCACTTCCATCCTTTATGATGTCGGAGTCTGTTTTGTTTCCATTTCTTTCCATCACAGAGTACATACAAAACATTTGCCGAGGACCAGAAACTATGGGATGAAGCCTTCACAAAAAATGTTGATCCAGTAGATGCTTAGAACTGAAAAGGAGTCCTCAAGTGATATTCCATTTTCCCGTTTCCAAGAGAACTCGGAGACTCATACTGCAGCAAGCTGTGACAGTTACTATGATCAAATCCTTCAAGGTTAAAAGCCTAAACTTCAATTCCACCAAAATAAAAAATTAAAAAGAAAAGAAAAGAAAAATCCTAAACTTCAATACTTAGTTACAGGGCTGCTGGGGATTTCTAAATGCTTGCAAAAGGTGGGGGAAACCATACTTTATTCATATGCATAAAGCAAATGGATGCATCATAGCCACATCAGACCTATGACCAAACCCACATGGAGCTGACCGAAACTTTATTTAATGTATAGAAAAGTCAAAAAAGGATAAATCATATGCTAAAAGTTGTTGGTTGGGGTAGGCTAGCGTTTATATGAGCCCCAACAACTTGCAAAAGGTATTATGCCGTCGTGTAAAAACTGTAAGAAGGATTCTTTAGCTTTGTTTCGTTCACCTAAACTAACTGTCGCTTCCATATAACTGTTTTTAAGGAAAAGGAAGTCAAATAGGAGAAATTTCCAAAGCCTTATGACTCAGACATAGATCAACCATACCACGAAAAAGGGAGACCAGATATGATGTCAAATGGGAACTCTTTAGGAGGATATGATGCTGTCTCTGGCTTTCAAAAGAGGATCTTTAGTGTACCATCGACATGGTAGTCCACTAGGAACGAGCTAAGAATTAAACTTCAAGGCAGGAGATTGAGGTCCCTTCACTCGTGGTTGAAGCAACTCGTCGGAGATAGTACTCTGCTTCTAGGCTAGGGATGGGGTGATAGCCCTCTAAGATCTTGGTGGGGTTTCGATTAAGAGCCGCAAACCATTCAAATCAGACATGGTCATGCGGAGTGGGGATCGATGCGTTGGTTCCCCCTTTGATTTTTACACTTTTTTTTTAATGCTAACCCGATCTTTGAATAATAGCACAGAAATGCACGACCTTCGGGTTTAATTGCAAATCTAGCATACCTTACTTTGAACCAAATGGAGTTTATGCTGTAAGTTTTGAGGATAAATTAGTTGATAAGTGATCGTTGTTTGTTGGACAGGCAGAACGCCATCTTAATGAGATGCTCGTGATGGCTGCCCAGCAGACTCTAGGCCTAGTGACGCAACGGAACCTAAATTGCGATCTGTTGATTCGCGCACGAATACTAGACAACAACTTTATATCACCTATTGATTCTACGAATACCAGGAATAGGCAACAAACTCGAAAACAAATCCGAGATTAGAAGAAAGAGCACGGTAGTTCCACAACTTTATTGATAAATCCGAAATTCAACTGTCTCAACCCTAGGGTTGTACAAAGCTTAAATAGGTCTTAAAAACGCTTAAATTGCACAAAAAAACATAAACTTTCCTAAAATTATAAAAACATCCTAAATAACATAAATTGCCTGTTTGAGGCCCTAAACGATGGAATTTGCCTTGAATATCGAAAAATCACAGCAAAGCAGTGAGTTTTGCTCCAGAGGCCGTTTCCTTCAAAATAGGGTCGTCTGAACCTATTTTTCTCCAAGTACCGACTTGCCGCCTCTTCGACCGCATCACCGAGCTTCGACATATGTGGTCAGACTCAGATGCAGCCCATGCCGCCAAACACACCCAATGCACATCTTCAGGAGGAACTCTTTCGATCTGTCGGAGGACCCGCTGCCCCTCACCCAGGTCTGGTCCCACCTGCACCTACTCAAGACCTTACACAATCCATCAGACCGGAGTTTCAGCCAGTGCCCGCTGTTCAACCAATGGTACAGCCTGCCATCAGACCTTACACTGATGCCGCCACTAATTGGTTGGGACGACTGTTCAATTTAGAGCTTCAACATTTCCGGTGGTACCACCCCGATCTCTCCAGTGGTTCAGTATCAACAAGTCCAACCATCCTTTTACGACGACCAGCACATGTGCAGCTTTTCAGACCATGCCTACGCCAAAAGCACCACTGAGGCGGAGCACCGGCGCATATGAGAAACAGCCTGGCTGCTTGACCATATGGACTGTCTTCCATATAGACACAACTTCTTGCATGATCCATGGGAATCATTAATTCCATTACATCTGCGTTTAGTAGAATGTCTTCTGTAAACTTAGATATTCTTGTTACCTCTAATGACTAATGTCGATCAACTTTATCAATACTTTGGTCGAGATAATTAGCGAAATTGTTAGTATAAACTTTGAAAGATACTCGAGGAGCAGAGATGCAGATTTTATTCTGATGTTTACTGTTGATTCTTATGACTCAAACAATGATATTGTCAACAGGTCGGAAAATTTCCAACCTCGTGCCCTGTCTGGTTGTGGTTTTGCCCATCTACTCCTCACTCGGGGGATATATATATATATATATATATAAACTCATTTGTTCCTAATTTTTTCTTTGTAAAGTAACCTATTTGGCTATTTCAATTCCTTTTTCTTTTTAATTACCACGCTGATCTATATCTATACGTCAAAAAAAAAATGGCGCTTCTTACAGTTTTTTCAAACTTCGATTAAGGCTATGGCGACCCATTGCATCCTTTTCGATAAATTTAAAATTTTCAATATCCTAACTAATCTCCCAATTTTTCTATCAGACCCTATTGCCCCCCTTTTTTCGGTGCAAACCTTTGTATTTGGAAACTCAATTAGGCTCCGACTAATCCAATCAGCCGAATCGGCCCACGAAAAGGTAAAGCTCTCTCAGTATGAATTTTCTGTATTCACAAGGACTTGAACAAAGACCTTATTTAAGCGGAATAAGAGTCAAACTGCTTGAACCAATTCACGTAGGTATTGCCCCCTTTTCTTCTTCCCTTCTACTCCTCCACTTTCCAGCCATTTGAACGCTGCAAAGAGCAGAGTCAACTGATAAGCCCTCTCTCTGGTCCCCTTTCTTCCTGTACTTTAAGCGGATGAACGAGACAATCTTCGTCAGAAATCAGAGAAACGGTGGTCAACAATGATTATGATGTAAGAAGTTCCTTTCTCTCAGTTGAGAAGGATCTCCTCAACTGAGAGAATGTGAATGTGACATTCTCTGTTACTTTGTCTAATTTTAATCACACCATTCAATCTTGGGGTTGAAGGCGCCTCAGAGTTCTTTCTACTTTTAAGTATGTGAAACATAACTGTTCAAGGAAATGCTCCTAGGAAATCATTATATTTTCAAGTGATATTTTTATACCCAAAAGATTTTCCAAATATTGGTAGAATTGGATCATATGGTTGTGCACGGTATTTAAATCACAACAGTCACACAACATAAAAAAAAAAAAGGAAAAAGAAAATAATAATAATAATAATAATAATAATAAATAAATAAATAAATAAATAAATAAAAGAATTCTCTCCCTCAATGCCCAGCAAATTATCGAAATGGATTTTTCTTGTAACTGCGAGTCCCATACTATTGATGGGTCTATCAAGACCATTACTGAGTGAGACCAAGAAAATAGAGTTGGATTATACATCGCCTCAATTTTATTTTTATTTCCTTTTTGGATAAGCCGGTGCAATGCCTCAATTTTAAAGCATGAATAGAGAATTTATGCATGCATCATTAAAATGGCTCTGATACCATTTGGTTTATTACTATTACTCTAATGTTCCACATATATGGTATCAATGAGGTACTAGCTTTAATGCCCATGTTTTTGCATTTATATGTGGTGTGGAGGTTCAACTATTTGTCAAAGATGAACGATTATATTAGCTCTCCTTCTTCTTTTTTATGTTTTGGTGAATAGCATTCCTCTTTTTTCTTTTATTTTTTACTTCAGTATCTTTGCATATCCACATTAATGGTTAGGGCTGGCAAAGGAAATGTCCATGGATATGGAAGTTGAGCAATCTGGCTGGCCAAAGGGGACAAAAGTAGCGAATTTTTGTTAATGTTTATGTGAATTTTATTATAAGAATTATTTATGCCGGAAAACCATTATAGACTATTTTGCGAATTTTTTGTTGTATGATTATTATGTGAATTTTGCATATTACGTATATATACATATGTTTATTTACACCTCATCAACTCTTCTCTCCCGGTCTCATTGAATTTATAAGCATTGAAAATATGTGATTATATACGGTAGATATTTTTTAAAATTCTTTTAATTCTATAAATAATTTTTTTCTCTCATTTCTTTTATTGTTTTATTCAATCGTTATTGATATCGACAATATGATAAATGAACAAGAGACATGAAAGATGTTGCACATGAGCAAAGGAGAAGGCCAACGGTGAGCTCTCGCGATCTAACGGAGCTCTATCATCAATCGGAATCTACTTTAAATATATATAATAGGTGTGAATTTTGCATATTACCTATATATATGTATGTATATATACACCTCATCAACTCTCCTCTCTAGGTCTCATTGAATTTATAAGCATTGGAAATATGTGATTATATATAATAGATAGTTTTTATATTTTTTCATTCTATAAATAATTTATTTTCTCTCATTTCTTTTATTTCTTTATTTAATTGTTCTTGATATCGAGAATATAATAAATGAACAGGGAACAAGAAAGGACTTTGCACCACGAGCTGAGGGAAAGGCCAACGGTGAGCTCTCGCGATGGAACGGAGCTCTGTCATCAATCGGAATCTACTTTAAATATATATATAATAGATATTGAATATTAGTTGTTTTTAAAAACCAATTATATGGTGGAATTTTCTTTAATTTTATTAAATATTTGTATCATTATTTCAATATTAGTCCTTACCAAAATATATTATATTATATTATATTAGTTAAAAGTGTGCCATCGTATTTCTTAATATTGACAAGAACATACCCTTTGATCTTTTCTGTATAGGGCTTTTCTAATTAACTATGTCAATTCTCAGATGACGTAGACCTACGCCTTATTAGTTTTTGTAGTAAAAAACTTTTGTTCGTGAGCAATGTCGCATCACGATTTTTCAATCCAAGTAATCGCTTGCACATACGAAAGTGCAAAATATAGTTACTAACTAACGGTACAAGAAGTAATTTTTGAAATATTTTATATGTAATTTTACTCAGAATTAAATTAATTATTTTTAGTTTTGGTAACATACATTGTGCTCTATTTAAATAATAAATTATCAATTGATTTTACAGATTGATTAAGTAACTTATATTTATTGGTTTGCTACAGTAATCCAATTAATATGATAATTAATCAAGTTGTATATAATTATGTTTTTCTTATGAAATTTAAATTTTCTATATATTTCTTAACATTTTATTAACATGCATTTGCACCTCTATCAAGAAACTTTTCACTTGCAACGCACGTATAGATTCACTAGTATATATAAATGTAAGAAAGTAGAGTTGAGGCGGCTTGGCTTGATAGTCTTGAATGCCTGGTTTACCCAATCAGATTTTCTCTATATAATGATTATTTTAGTTTCTCTATTGTAATTTTTAGTGAATCCCAATGTTTTAAATATTTTATGACATGATCTAGATAAAACATAATATTATTTTCTAATGAGTTGCTGTTGTTTACAAAATATTTAATTAATCCCAAACTTTTGAGCTTTTTAAATTAAATAAATATCTTAAGATAAGAT
The DNA here is from genome assembly GCF_007655135.1 of Punica granatum. Classification (NCBI taxonomy): domain Eukaryota; kingdom Viridiplantae; phylum Streptophyta; class Magnoliopsida; order Myrtales; family Lythraceae; genus Punica; species Punica granatum. Next base: position 28,332,031 of record NC_045128.1, read on the forward strand.
ATCAATACAATAAAACGTTTTTGAGAAAATTTTATTATTTACATAATCTATCTATCTATCTTTCTATCTGTTTGTTTTATTTATTTATTAATGTTATCTACTACTTTATAAAACCAAACACTCACTCTTTGGTCTCACTTTTGTTTTTTAAATTATTCATTACCCATTAACTCTAATTCATTATTACCATTAAATTTTCCACAAAATATTAATTTTGTTGAATAGTTTCCAAATCAACTTTCTCCTCCCCTATCTAATGGACCTACACCCAACTCCTTTTTTTATTTAAGTTGTTATTGTAAATATTTATCACAGTTTACAAGTTTTATTAATTTATGAAGGGAGAAGGAAAGTATGTCTAATTTTCATTCTCTTCAAAATGCCCTTTGTAAATAATTATTAAAAAATTAATATCCATTACATCATGCGTAAGTTAGAGATTAATTAATAAATGGCGCCTCATCGACGCATTTCATGGGATTATTATTCGATTATATAATTTACATATAATACATTATTAGATAATTATTTTAATATATTGTGCATGTAATATATTACAATTATGTTACCTTTTTTTTTTTGAGAATTTTAATGGTTCAATTAATGTGGTGGTTTAATTAATGCAATGGGTTAATAAATGTCAATTATGTAGTAAATGAAAGTGCTTAATTAATTTCATGAGGTATATGAAAGTTTGAATCACGAGAAGATGAGGGTTTGAAGATTGAAGTGACAACATTAATCTTACTTTTCGTTTTGTAATTATATATTACATAAAATTTTAAATAATTTATTTAACCACCAACTACGCACTTCCCTTAATCTCTTTCTCTCCCTTTCTCTTATTCTCTCTCTCCTCACGTTATCCTCTCACTTCTCTCTACATGCACCATTATCTCTTAATTGATATTCATTGATTGAGGTTTCTAATAAACAATAATATTTTAGTTTTTAAGGAAAAATATTATCACATCTTAAAATTATAGAAATGTTTACTAAGTAACACAGCTCATGAGTATGGTTCGATTTTCATTGATTGATGTTTCTAATAAACAATAATATTTTAATTTTTATGGAAAAATAATTATCACAGCTTAAAACTATAAAAATGTTTACTGCGTAACACCGCGCATGAGTATGGTTCTTGTATGTAATTATGAAAGAGGCTTATGAATGTTACTAAGGATTTTTCTAAATCTTTTATACTTTTCGTGCCCCATCTTTTATAATCTCTTTTAACCCCTATATTTTTAATTTCTTTTTCCAATAGATGCACATCGTAAAATAGCAGTATAACATTGGCTTCTCAATATTTTCGCTTCGGTTCGAGAGAAGCAATTGTACCAAAAACACTTCTTGGTGGTTTGGCTTTCGAAATGGAAAACAAGACAGCGGACGCCTTTCGCAGATCGATCTGTAGTACTCTCAAGATTCTAAAAGCATCTCCAATGGGGTCCCGACTCGTGGGCCCCTATTTAGTAGGGAAATCCCCCGCGGGCCCAGGGACTTCCATTGGAGTTGGACGGTAAATGGGCGCCGCTCCCAAATGCTCTGTTCAGCAGCAAACGACTATATTTTTTAATTTGACAAAATTGACAATTTGGTCCCTGAATTATACACCTCACGGCAAATTTGTCCCTGAAATATATTATGTGTACTAATTGGTCCGAATGTTTCAAACGTTAGAACGAATTGGTCCTTCCATTCGAAAAAATCATAGGTCCCTGACGAAACTAATCTCTTCACGCCGTTAATTGCCACAGTTGGTTGTCCCTCAAGTGAAAGGCTTCCTACCCCAAATTTCCCCAAATTGTTGTTTGATCAAACCCTAATTGAGCTCCCTGCTTCCACTCCAATCATCAAATTCACCCAAATGCCTCAAGATTTCTGCAATTGAGAGTGTCGCCCATAATCTTCCGAAGTTGTAATCATGGTTGTTGGTCGTTTTTCGGTGAGCAGCACCTATGATCAACCGCTATCAGGAATTGCCTCGAGCACTTGAAGGCTGTTCTGCTACATTGCACATGGCCAGTAGGTCAGTTCAATTCCTGATTATTGGTCGGTTGGGCGGTTTTGGGTTTTTTTGGGGGGGTTTTGCGGGACAAATGTAATGGTTAGTTGTTGGTCAATTGAGGTTAAGGTTATGGTTAGGAAATACCAGAAAACACGAGAACTAGATACTAACCCTTCTCTGCTAATATAAGGTATGTAGTGGATTGAGTGATTTGCCTCTTCTTTTGGCTTTGATGCGCGTTGTTCGAAGCCTTCTCCAGAATCCTCACATTATACTTGAACCTTATATAGGTTTAGTTAGTCATTTGGTCATTTGGCTATCATTGTTTCTAGAAAACAAAATAGATTTCGAACATAATGTTGTTGTGATCTCAATTTGAATTGATGAATTCATGTATAAACATATGTTCTTCATCTTAGAACTGAGAGGCAATTGGTTGTTAGTTACACCAACTGATGCCAGTTATTGTCACATGTGTTGTTACAAAAAGGTTAAAAGGTTGGGGAGAAGGCTTTCAAACAAACAATCATTGGGAGCTTAGAGACTTTACTGCACTTCTTGCTCTTCTATCGATAGACTTTGCTTATGCTGGGCTTGTATAGCATCCTTTCTTCATCTACCTAAGTTTCATGTTTTCTTTCTTGTAACATCATATTAATCTAAGAAAAAGAAAAATTTATATCAATTAGTTCAATAACTCATTATCCATCTCCCTGTTCCATGTGACAATGCAGGCTGCTGCTTGGTCATGTTCATGGGATTTCCATAGATCTCACTACATATACGCTGGATTACAGGTCTGATATTTCTAAGTGTATATTCTCTCTCTCTATGCTTGGTATTAAAGTCTATATTGTATTGCAAAATCTAGACTTATTGATTGCACTTAAAGAGGACAAAAAAAAAGAAAAAAGCAATCTGAAGTTACTATTGCCAACCTTGTATGTTTAATTTCATGGTCCTGCTTTTCAGATTCTTAGCCCATTTGGAAGCGACATTGACCAGAACAAGCACTTTGCCTCTATACCTACTGAGCTACAAGCAGAGTAAACAGAGCCAGTACACTCGAGAACCCTAGGTGCAGCTTCAACCATCAGCAACGAGAACAAACAAACAAACACATCCAAAAGCTTCAACTAAGCTTCAAATCTCAGCACAACAGATATGGGAGGTGAGGGAAGCCAGTGGAGTGGGACAAAGCAATATGTGCAAAAGTCCACAGCGTCTTCATCAGTTGATGAATCAATCAATCTTTGTGGGTATGGAAGGAAGCTCTTGTTGCAAACATCTACTAGGAAAACAAAGCTATGGTAGGTGTTTCCTTGGTTGTCTATTATGGAAGATAAGTGATCTTATCTGTGGATACTTTGAATAGGTTGATAATGAGGAGCAGCTTGAAGTGCAGCAGACTACAAGACCCTGAATTGGAGCTTCTTTTACATCCCTCGAGAAACAAGCATTAAATGGAGAAGATAACAAGCTCATGAAGAAGATGAAAAAGAAACTTCAAATGTATTAACAGGAAAACAAAATACTAAAGATTGCATGTTGTATATTGATTTTCCTCCTTGTTTTAGTCATAGTTGGTGTTTGTCTTAGGATATGGTAACTTGTTAAGTAATGAGTTTGTGAACTTGAATTCAAATATTGTAAGCAACAAGGTATGACTTTGCATTGTAATGAAAGAATTATATTGCTATCATGTGACATGTTATCATCCAATAACCAAACATATGAAGATATGAGCAGTTAGAAGACATAGTAATCTAAAATAAGAAGCAGCATATTCTATTAACCATGAAGAACATGTCACATAGTGAATTGAACTGGATAAAAAGAATTGCCTATTGATCAGGATCAGGATGTTCTATTTGTTTCACATCCTAGAAAAATCAATATCATATTTCACCAATAAAAAACTGCCTATGGGAACCTTAGCTTGATTTTCGGCTGATGATGTTTGATCCTTGTGATGAGCTTGAATGAGAGGTTGATGTTTGAAACTGTTGAAACTGGTGCAAGTACTCTTGGCCTTATAGGAGGGGGGTCTATAAGCATGAGTACTCCATCACTGTTGCAAGGAACTTGAACGGAAATGTGCTTGACTTGAAGATGGATTAAATGGTGTTGGAGGCCTCCAATTAGGTCCTTGGTTTGCTGGTATCCCCATTCCTGAGCTAAAAGGCCTTCGTTGAACCTATAAAAACAAGATTTATATGTTGGCTTCCCTTAGTTAAAATAATTTCAATACTCAATGTCAGTTCAATCAACCAGAGCAGAAGATTGTGAAGCAGATAGAATGGATCCCAATATTCCTGAGGTAAATAGGCGTGTTGCAACCTACCAAAAAAGTAACAAGTCATTACCAATTGAATTTCAAATCATACTTAACATAATTAACAGTTATTATACCTATGAAATAGGTACAATAGGCCCGAAGATGATAGAGTCTTGAGACCTTACAATGGGGCCTAAGGGGGCTTCAACCTACCAAAAAAGAAAGTATAAGACAAAGCCAATTGAATTTATCATAGTTAGCATAATAAATAATTATTATACCTGTGAAACAAATGTAGTAGGACCTGACATTTCATATGCAATGCCCCCGATTTTTCTTTTCTTTCCCCTCTTATTTGGAGCATCATTAGCGAGTTCATTCGTACATCTCCTAATGTTGTACCCAACCCCTCCACATCTAGAGCAATGAGTTTGTCCATACTTTTTTGTTGCCTTGGAGGAGTTGCCAGAGTTGCTTGCCCTACCCTCAGATTGCCTTCTCTTTTGCCTTCTCAGATTGCCTTCTCTTTCACCAGTAATTAGTCCAATGTGCGGGACATAAGTGGCTCTCCATCATTCAGTAGAATAGTATGACTGAACATACTTCTCGAATTGTAAATTATTATAAGATATGCAAACAATAGCATGTGCACATAGTATCCCGATTAACTGCCACATTTTACAACTGAAAGTTCCAGCACCTAAATCTACGACCTTGCATTGGGGCATTTTCCATACTTAAAATTTGCAACCCTCTACATCACCAACCCATTCAAGGGTCCAATGTGAATTATCTTTTCTAGACTTGTCTAGCCTACTCTGTGCTACTAGTCAAATTGGACCCACATTGCTATTTGCCCTCAATATGTGCTTATTCATCTTCCCCATCAAATAACATCTAATCTCTTCAAGCATCGTAATAATTGGCTTACTTCTGAACTTCACAATCTTCCAGTTAAACTGCTCACGAGCATTATTTAGTAGATTATCATTCTTACGATAATCACTAAATCCAGCTTTGCTCCAAGCATCGGGTTTGAATCTCTTCAACCATGCCCATGCATCCTCATTCATTCTCTTCATTATCATCATATTATGTTCAAACTCCACCATTGTGGTACTTCTTGCACATTTCCAGAGCTGTTTGGTTTGGTCCATGTTCTTGAATTTGCTGTAGAAGTTCCTCCATATGTGCAGCACACAATTCCTATGTGGATTACCAGAACATAGTTCCTCCAAAGCCAATTTCAAACCCTGCAAGAATCTTTATGATCAAATAATGTTCTAGTTTTAGTCAATATTAAAAAAATATAGTTAAATTGATAGGTACCTTTTGTTGATATGATATAAAGTTTCAACCATTCTTTCTATACTGTCCAATATCCCCACACAAATTTGTCAAAAACCAACTCCATGTATCCATACTTTCTTGCTGAACAGCAGCTACTGCAATCACGTAGAAATGGTGATTGCCATCTTGAGCAACAATAGACAGTAACTGCCTTCCATAGTACCCCTTTAGAAAACACTCATCCAGCCCAATGAGAGGCCTGCACCTTGCTTTAAACCCCTGAACATTTGCATTGAAGCAAATGTATAGCCTATCAAATGTTGGTGGCAGCTCTAGAGTAGGTCTATGCACTTTCAAACCAAATGTAAAGTTAAGATTCCTCTTTCTAAGTTCCTCACAATAGTCCCATAATTTTTTATATTGCAACTTCTCAGATCCCTTTATAATTTTTCTGGCCAACCTCTTTACTCTGTATATCTGATAGTAATCTACACGAATACCTCTATACCTTTTAAGCCACTCAAAAGCATAACGTGCTAACATTATTGGGTATGATCTTAATTCATCAAGAAGCTGAGCAGCCAACCACTTCTTATTAGCTTGCTTGTTCTTGGGCCCCCTAATACAAGTATGTGGCTCCACGAACTTCTTTACTTTGAAAGTCTTCACCTGATTACTCCAAGAACAGAAGATCTCCCATTTGCACCCTTTTGATCTGCACTTTGCCCTAACACTTTCGTTGTCATTCTTCACAAACTTGAACACCCTTCCTATTGTTATATTATAATATGTCATAGCTTTCTTGAACATAGTTAAGTTTAGGAATAACATATGTATCTATGATTGAACCTCCCCGGTGGCCTTCTCATCAACTCGGGGTACTTTCTCAACTCCTCTTCACCCTTGTCATCATCAGAGATATATTTGTCCACTAACTCCTCTGAAATATAGTCTTCCTCTTCATCACTGGAAATGACCATATCGGCTGTTGTTGGTGATAATATGACAAATATCTACTCCCCATTTTCAGAATCTGATCCATCACCAAAATTGATGCGGCAGAAAACCTGACAAGTTGGTATATGGAGAAAATTAGGTTTTGACAACCCTATTTCGAAGGAAACGGCCTCCGGAGCAAAACTTGCTGCTTTGCTATGAAATTTCGATATTTTAGGCTAATTCCATCGTTTAGGGCCTCAAACAGACAATTTTATGTTAATTAGGGTGTTTTTTTACAATTTTAGGAAAGTTTATTTCTTTTTATGCAATTTAGTTTTTTTAACCCTATTTAAGCTTTGTGTAAGCCCTAGGGCTGGAGGAGTTTTTTTTATTATTAATGAAAATTGGAGCTTTCGTGCTTTTTGCCCAATTCTCGGATTTGTTCGAGTTGGATGCCAATTACCTAGGTATTCGAAGAATCAATAGAGAGTTGAAGGTCGTAGTTCTGGTATTCGTGCACGAATCAACGAGTCTGTGATAGATTATTCGCGTGTACGCTGCATCAGTTGGTATCAAAGCCGCGTTCGTTCTTGGATCAACGATATCGCCCAGAAGGAGGGATCATCAAAAATGCTCTTCTTCTTCACCCAAATGACCTTCAGCATCATCATTAAATATGCATTTTGGATCCCAGTAAACCCCTAAATCAACATGTTCAATATCTTCATACTCAAGATGATCCTCCTGCCCATCTAGATCATATCCTTCAAGATTATCCTGCCATCAACAACATATCCTCAAGATTATCCTCCTCACCAACCTCATCATCATTCCTTCATAAAACCAAACAATATAGTAAATATAAACCTAATAATTCAGCTTGCAACAATTAAGACAAATCAGTGAAGACAACATTAGCAACAAAAGGTTGCAAAGCTCACATTTTGGAATGAAGAACAGCAGAGGAGACCGAATTGGACCAATTCAAAAATCCATCACCTCATACCAAATAGAAAGCATAAATAGATATATCAAGAGAGAGGGGCAAATGAGACTCAGATGAAGTTCCATAGAAATGGAACACACAGACAATCAACAACTACTGCATCAAAACATTGCTACGGTCAGTTCCATAGAAGCTGGAGAAATGGCATTGAACTATATCAGTAGCTACTGCATCAAAACATTGCTAGGGTGATTCATTCTCTTCAGCGATTCATGGCTCTTTTTTCCCGGTATTTGGTTCTCGGGTTCATTCCCAGTAACCTCAACTAACCAATAACAAACCATTCCATTTGTCCCGCAAAACCCCCCAAAAACAACCCAAAACCGCCCAAACGACAAACAATAAGGAATTGAACTGAACTGCTGCCTATGTGCAACGCAGCAGAACAGCCTTCAAGCGCTCAAGGCAACTCTTGACGGGGGTTGATCCCAGGTACTGCTCACCAGAAAATGACCAACAACCACGATTGCAACTTCGGAAGATCACGGGCGACACTCTCAATTGCAAAAATCTTGGGGCGTTTGGGTGAATTTGATGATTGGAGTGGAAGCAGGGAGCTCAATTAGGGTTTGATCGAATAGCAATTTGGAGTATAAAGCCTTTTACTTGAAGGACGACCAACTGTGGCAATTAACGGCGTTCAAAGGCACGTTCCGTCAAGGACCTGTGCTTTTTTCGAACGGAAGGACCAAATCGTTCTAACGTTTGAAACATCCGAACCAATTAGTACATAAAATATATTTCAGGGATGAACTTTCCGTGAGGTGTATATTTCAGGGACCAAATTGTCAATGTTGTCTTTTTAATTTAAATTTTTAAAAAAATTGTAAAATAACTTTCCTTAAAAACTTATTCTTTTTTCCATTAAATTTCAAAAAAAAATAAGTGGAAAATGTACATATTAATTGATAATTTAATTTTCAATAATATTAATTAATTTTATTTTTTTGTTAAACCAGAAATAATATCCGCAATTTATAATTTTAAACTTTAATTTTTAATAATAATAATTCAAGAATTTTAAATATTATATTTTTCTCAAAAGCGAAAATAAAATTAAAGAATATATTCATTTCAGTTTTTGAATATTGAAATATCTTGTAGGACCCCAATTGAAATGGGAATTGGGACCAATCAATGGAGGAGTGAGTCTCCATGCGACACCAAAGTGAGGCCCCCCAAAATGAGAAGGGGGACTCCCCATTGTGGACCCTCTAACGCTAATTCTCCAAGATACTAATTGGATTCTTCTTTTTTTTAGGAGTCTGTATTGTCTGATAAATGCCCTGTCTTATGAATGGCTTTTTTAGCCAGGTTGGAAAATGAGCTAAATAAAACCAAATTTTCATTCATCCACATCCTCTATATTCTCTCTGCTGCATAACACTAATTGATCCTCCTAGTCTTCCTAGATTCACCATTGGATTTTATATTATCTTTCTGATTGATATACACCATCCGTTAAGTGCATCATCTGTCAGAATATTCTAGCCTACGGGTGGATGTGGGTTGGCGAGGAATTTTCCTTTGTCTGGATATTATTTTATGAGGGAAAGGGAGGGGAGGGAAAGAGAGGTGAGGGAAGGGGAGGTAAATTTATTAGCCTATCCAAACAAAGAAAGTGTACCCCTTCCTTTCCTTCCATTTTTTGCAACCCAAATATAGTGTAATCTTTATTCGACCCCACCAACAGTATGCAATCGGGATCTCCCAAATAAACTTCTAAGGATACAAAATGAAATAAATCCTATTGGAACTGTATGATCACATAATATTGTTCTAAATCTTCTGCAGTAGACCGAGAACAAGAGAGATTTGAAAGAGATGAGTAGAGAGGGGAGACAAGAGAGGAGAGGTGAGACGAGAGAAATTTTGGTGTGAATATTTCGCTTATACCTTCAAATGTGGGTTACATCAATTTTATAAAACAATTGTGTATCTCTTCGAAAAGAAATGTCCATCCGGATTGTCAGTGATGACTTTACTCGCAATAGTTAATCTTTTTTTTTCCTTTCAGACATATTAATTAGTAATAATTCTCATCTCTCAAAATTTAGAATAATATTTTTCAATTTTTACATATTTACCCCATTTTCCAATATTGTGATAACTATGGGTCAACTTCAATTAATGAAGTTTGAAAGTTCCCCAACAATCATCCCCAACACACAATAACAAAACAAAGAATTGGAAGAAAATATATTCGACATGTAAATCTATTTTTTAAATATTATTTTCCTAAATTATTACCTATTTAATAGTATTATTTATTATTATGTGGTATCCCGTGCATGTTCGCCTACTATATTATAGATCCTCTAAGAGCGTTTGCTTTGCTCAACCTTCTCTTTTCATTACGGAAAATATCATAATACTTGTGTCACGACCCGAAATTTCGGCAGAATTTCCCCTACATTTTTTCAATATCCTTTATCTCATAAACTAGTCATATAAAAATATGTTTTCCATAAACCCAAAATATATATATAACCAATCTAGCAACCTCTAATATATATATATATATACTTCTCAAAAGAGGGTAATTTTTCTCAACCACATCACTAAACCATCTAAACAAAAGTTTCAGGTCATAATATATTCAAATACATTATATATAAAAAGGATACCTATCAAATAACTAAGCTCCCTACTTAGTTTTCGAGCTGATCCCCAATATCAACAATGGTTCTTCCACGTAGCTAGAAGCTTATCTGGAAAAATATATGCAGGGTGGGAGCCGCATCTCTGTGAGCACTATATTCCAAGTAAAATGATTTACTATTAAGTAATAATTATATTTTTAAATGACCAAGTGTTTATATAGATAACACTAGTATACCCAAGTTCGTCATTTAATTCACTAACATAGCATAGTATACAACACATACAAGGAATTACTAATTTCATTCTTAAACAATCAATTATCTCTATAACCATATAATAATATTAGAATCAACCATTTCTCTAATATCCAATATCACATAAACATCAAATATCCATTCATTTAGCATTCCATAGCAAATCACTATACAATCACTTGACAGATCTAGCTTAGCAACAACACGACTTTCGCAGAACAACCTCAGACAATTTTAACCATTATTATATTTCCAGCAATCAGACAAGACAAACAATATACAACGAAACCAATCAATATAACCATAGGGTCGTATTTCCTTGCAACAAATTAGGATGGTACCGTGACCCCACACATCTCACTCATGCCCCTTTTTTTCTATTCTGCCGGGTCCAGTGGCCATTCATGCCCCATTTTCTATTCCGCCGAGTCCAGCGGCCATTCATGCCCCCATCATGTAGCTTATATCCACATATAAGCAATCTATACCCTCCATACAATTATTTACCAGCTAAAGCTCTTGTAAAAATCACATAATCTCAAATAGACGACAACACAAACAAAAACATCTCTCAAATCCTTTTACATAGCCTAGCAAAACTCATTTCTTAATCTCTAACTATCACAATATTCCTCTTAAATAATTTATATAATTATAGTACATCATTTTACGAGGGAATAGAGTACTCACCGAACTTGCTAAAATTATTTCACTGAGTCAAAGCCTTTCGGTGCATGATTTTGATCTCATCCATCGCCTATCATTTGAAGCATAAAATTAAATTATGAACAGCATAATAATATGACCATACATATCGATGTTGGTAAGTTTCCTTCTTGATAGGAAGAAGCCACATTGATACTTCCATAATCAATCCCATTTCTATTTTATCCTCTATTACCCGCCAGCCCTATCAACGTGTAACTTAATCACTATAACCTAATCATGTAACACCATTATTTTACATCACTACCTACCTTTAAATCTTTCTAGAATCACCACTTAATAGTTTTTAACCTCCACGCTTTGCTTAAGCAATTAAATGGAGAAAAATATGTGTTTCAGTTATTAACAAGATGTTTAAGTTAATAAAAGAATTGATTTCAGTAGTGGAATTACATGAAAAAAAATAGCTTCTCAACTCGTCCAAGAAAAACAAGCTTAAAAGTAAAAGAAGCTCAATCAAAATTGATATCTCATCTCATCCCTTCCGAGATATCCACATGCATTCATCAACCAATACATCTCCTCACCCACCAAAACATTTATAATAATTTATACATGTCAATCACTCCATTTACTTTCACATATATAACCTAAATCATATCAACTTAGAATATGTTGCAAATCATATCAAACAGTTGGCCAATTCAATCAGCCAAGTTCAAGCAAAGGGTGCAAGGAATTCTAAGTACTTCCCTTATTCTAAAATACTAATGAGCAAGTGCTTAGTCACACAATCCACCACATAATATCACCATAATGCATGATAAATTCCCAAATCAACTTCATACATACCCTGCTATCAATCACAACAAGTCAAGTTAGCCAAAGAGCATACAGATTTCTATCAGTACGATCCAGTTCCACTAAGACATACATACATACATATATATATATATGCCTAGAAACTTACTAATTCAATCAAGAGATTTGCTCCCTACCTCAAGACTGAATTATTAAGCTCATCTGAGTGACCAAACTCATTCCAACAATAGAATGAGACTAACTCCCTATATATTCGACTCAATTTGACATTAATTAGGAGAAAAATAACCAAATTACAAACTTCTCAAACCTGAACCAAACTGAGATGAATGCAAGGATAGCCATAACTATGCCAAACCTAGTGAATATGAATGTTTAAATCATAGACAATCAACTTACAAATCAATAATTCTTAACTTAGTCTTCTTCCTCTTCTTCTCCAACATGTCTTCTCAACTCAACTCACTCCTCTCTCTCTCTCTCTCTCTCTCTCTCTCTCTCTCTCTCTCTCTCTCTCTCTCTCTCTCTCTCTCTCTCTCTCTCTCTCTCTCTCTCTCTCTCTCTCTCTCTCTCTCTCTCTGTTTTTGCTCTGTTTCTTCTTCGGTTCAAAACAAAATAATAAAAAGGAAAAGAGAGAAGTCAATGTCGGTGGATTCTCAAGGAAATATGAGGGGAAGAATGTTTGGCCAACGTGGGGCCCTTTGAAACCTCTTTTTCTTCTTCTTCTTCTTTTCTTCCAGCCACATAAAAGTGATATATAATATACATATATAAGTATATGTATGCATATGATTATGTATGCAGGTTTTTAATAAAAAAAAATGACGGGTCTCACATTTCATTACAGAAAAACCAAGCACTTTAATTGGGATGATTATCTTTGAAAATATCATAATGCTTGTAACCATCTATGTGATAGACTTTCTCTCATTCAACTCAAAGCTCGAAGTTGTAGGGAGCGATTTTATATTTCACTTGATGTCCATTTCTGGCCAATAAAAATAACAAATAAACAAAATTCATGGACACTTTATATTATGTATAGCTGACACACGAGTCCATCTCATATATATGTTGTCTGATAAGTGCAGAGTCCTATCAATTTTGGCATAATTTTCATTTCATCCACATTCCCTATATTGACACACAAGTCCATCTCATATATATGTTGTCTGATAAGTGCAGTGTCTTATCAATTTTGGCGTAATTTTCATTTCATCCACATTCCCTATATTCTCTCAATCTCTTCTGCAGAATACCAGTTGTGATTTGGATCCTCCTAGTCCTCCTTAGATTCACCATTGGATCGAATCTCCCGAAAATCTAGCTTGTGATGTTCTTCTCAGTCATATTCCACCGTATCCCTATATCCTCTCCCTCAAATTAATATTTCATAATCTTGATCTTTACGGATCCTAATTAACACTGTATATATAAATGTACCTACCACCTGAACCCAATGGACATCCCGCAATACACACACACTCCCCATCATCATACATACCGATTGATCGCTCGAGCATTCTCGACCGACTACTCCATCTTGAGATTATAATTGAGATCGAGTGCTAGCAGTTTTTCTTGGAAACACATAAACATGGACAACGACATTGAAGTAAGCATCGGTCAGATGTTCGAGTCTGCACGTGCTGTCGCCGACGGTCGCATGTCTCTCTATGATTATCTGGATGGCTTAAACCACGACAATAATACTCAGGACATGACTCTCGAGGATCTGCGGCATTCTCTGGACGAAGAATTACCAATCCCAGTAGCCGTTACCGAGGGTGAAGAAGCAGACCGCAGACAGTCAGCTATCATCCCACCCTCAGGTGAGGCGGGCCAGAAGCGAAAGTGGAAGGAAGCAGTTGGCGATCTGGTGGACCAGAAGCCCGAGAGGAAGAAAACGGTCTCCTGGACTGAGGATGATCACAAGTACGTAAGTCACGTAGTGATATTTTCTATTTTCTTCTAATATTGCCCGAGCGTTCTTTATATATTTATTCTCTTTTATTGCAAGGAATCGGCATAAAAGCACAGCTTAGATATTAATTACTAGTTCAGATACCGGGATAAAAAATGTGCATCTATTACTATTAGTCCATGGACAATTTTGTTGCCCATTCTTCGGTATACATCAATCACTGGCTCTAATATAATAAATTCATATATATATATATATATATATATATCGATCCGTGCTTTGTGACAAATTAATATTTCTTGACAAGCAGGATATTCTTGCTGGGATTGCGCTACTTCGCTACCCTGCCAAAAAAATGGAAGAGTAGGAAATGGGAGATAATTTCGGCGTATTTCCTGCCGAATAAGAATACAAGCGAACTTGCAAGCCATGCCCAAAAGTACTTCAAACGGCAACAGCAAAAGGGAGAGAAGAAGAGGAAGAGCATCAACGACACAATCCTTCAAAAGGAGGATGAGGTCAGACTCAAGCAGTTGATCCGGGAAAACCTCAGAGCCCGGAAGCGGTCCCAACTATCCCAACGAGGGGAAGCCCCCACCGTGGTGCAGTCCCATGCCGGCCAGTTTCGTCAAGTCCCGGGAGCATCCTTTCCTGCAGAACAGAAGCACGAGGAACACCATCTTCATCAGATGCCCGGGATAGGGGTCCCAGCAGTCCCTAGGCTGAGCTTCGGTGCATGTGTTCAGACTCATCAGATGCAGCCCGCTCCGCCAGTCACTTGGAACATGGCGCCAAATACACCCAATTGCACATCTTCAGGAGGAACTCCACAGATCCATCAGAGAACCAGCCATCCCGCGCCCGCCTCTGGTCTCAGCTGCGCCAATACAACACCGCATACACAATCCATCACGCAGGAGTTTCAGCCATCGCCCACTGCTCAACCAATGGTCCGGCCCCATCTCCCGCACAATACTATTAATCTTCGTTAAAGATTATTCCAACTGATTATTATTATATGGAAAGCAGAAATTATGCTGTTGCAAGACCTTACTTTGAACCAAATGGAGTTTATGCTGTCAGTTTTGAGGATAAATTAGTTAATAAGTGATCCTGTTTGTTTGGACAGGTGCAACACCGTCTTAATCAGATGCTCGTGATGGCAGCTCCGGCTTTCTCCAGGCCGAGCTTCGATGTAGGTGGAGGACATACTCAGATGCAGCCCATGGCGCCAAACACACCCCATGCACATCTTCAGGAGGAACTCTATAGATCTGTCGGAGGACCCACTGCCCCTCACCCAGGTCTGGTCCCACCTGCACCTACTCAAGACCTTACACGATCCATCAGACCGGAGTTTCAGCCAGTGCCCGCTGTTCAACCAATGGTACAGCCTGCCATCCCACACCCGGCTCTTCAGTTTGGAGGACCTGCGCCACTCTTCAGATCCGTCGGTGGACCCGCCATCACACACCAGGCTCTGGTCCCACCTGCACCTATTCAAGAGCTTACACAATCCATCAGACCGGAGTTTCAGCCAGTGCCCACTGTTCTACCAATGGTACAGCCCCATCTCTTGCACAACACGATTAATGTTCGTTAATTAGAAAGTATTTCAACTGATTATTATCATATGGAAAGCAGAAATTATGCTGTTGCAAGACCTTACTTTGAACCAAATGGATTTTATGCTGTAAGTTTTGAGGATAAATTAGTTGATAAGTGATCGTTGTTTGTTGGACAGGCAGAACGCCATCTTAATGAGATGCTCGTGATGGCAGCCCCAGCAGACTCCAGGCCGAGCTTCGACGTATGTGGTCAGACTCAGATGCAGCCCATGCCGCCAAACACACCCCATGCACATCTTCAGGAGGAACTCTATAGATCTGTCGGAGGACCCACTGCCCCTCACCCAGGTCTGGTCCCACCTGCACCTACTCAAGACCTTACACAATCCATCAGACCGGAGTTTCAGCCAGTGGCCACTGTTCAACCAATGGTACGGCCCCATCTCCTGGACACAGTGCCACTACATTGATGCCGCCACTAATTGTTTGGGACGACTGTTCAATTCAGAGCTTCAACATGTCCTGTGGTACCACCCCGATATCTCCAGTGGTTCAGTATCAACAAGTCCAACCATCCTTTTACGACGACCAGCATATGTGCAGCTTTTCAGACCATGCCTACGCCAACAGCACCACTGAGGCGGAGCACCGGCGCATATGAGAAACAGCCTGGCTGCTTGACCATATGGACTGTCTTCCATTAGACACAACTTCTTGCATGATTCAGGGGAATCGTTAATTCCTTTACATCTGCGTTTAGTAGAATGTCTTCTGTGAACTTAGAGATTCTTGTTACCTCTAATGACTAAAGTCGATCAACTTTATCAATACTTTGGTCGAGATAATTAGCAAAATTGTTAGTATAACCTTTGAAAGATTCTCGAGGAGCAGAGATGCAGATTTTCTTCTGATGTTTACTGTTGATCCTTATGACTCAAACAATGATATTGTCAACAGGTCGGAAAATTTCCAACCTCGTGCCCTGTCTGGTTGGGGTTATGGAACACACTACATTTGAACGGGGTATCGTATATGGGCCAGGGGAGAATGATGCGGTAGAAGAAGCGGCAAGTCGGTACCTAGAGAAAAATAGGTTCTGATGACCCTATTTCAAAGGAAACGGCCTCCGGAACAAAACTCACCGCCTTGCTGTGATTTTTCGATATTTAAAGCAAATTCCATTGATTAGGGCTTCAAACAGGCAATTTATGTTATTTAAGACGTTTTTACAATTTTAGGAAAGTTTATGTTTTTTTGTGCAATTTAAGCGTTTTTAAGACATATTTAAGATTTGTACAACCCTAGGGCTGAAGGAGCTGAATTTCGGATTTATCAATAAAATTGTAGAGCTACCGTACTCCTTCTTCCAATCTCGGATTTGTTTTCGAGTTTGATGCCTATTTCTAGTATTCGCAGAATCAACAGGTGATAGAAGGTTGTTGTCTGGTATTCGTGCGCGAATCAACAGATCGCAATTTAGGTTCCGCTGCGTCAGTTTAGTACTGGAACCGACGGTTAATCTTAAACTAAATCAGTGTGGTTGCTTGAAAAAGAAGAAAAATTGTTTGTAATGCTTATAAGTTGGGTGGTCTTCTTATGTGACGTCACGCCAATATAGGCATGGATGAGCTCAATCTATATATGTATATATACTAATACTAACTATAAAAGTGCGTAGCTCATCAATTTATTTATTCACATTTCACTTCTTAAAATACTTCTACATATATTTTAATATTCCCATAATACCCTCATATTTATTAAAGAGCCCATTCGCTTATCCCGCCACCATTTTGTCTCTTCTGATAACGTGCCGTCTCGCTATTAAAGTTATCTTCTCGCCCATCAACTCCTCACTCGGGTATATATATAAACTCATTTGTTCCTACTTTTTTTCTTTGTAAAGTAACCTATTTGGCTATTTCAGTTCGTTTTTTTTAATTACCATGCCGATCTATATCTATACGTCAAAAAAAAGAAAATGGCGCTTCTTACAGTTTTTTCAAACTTAGATTAGGCTATGGCAACCCATTGCATCCTTTTCGATAAATTTAAAATTTTCAATATCCTAACTAATCTCCCAATTTTTCTATCAGACCTTTTGCCTATTGCAAAAGTTATGTGAAACATAACTGTTCAAGGAAATGCCCCTAGGAAATCATTATATTTTCAAGTGATATTTGTATACCCAAAAGATTTTCCAAATATCGGTAGAATTGGATCATATGGTTGTGCACGGTATTTAAATCATAACAGTCACCCAACATAAAAAAAAAAGGAAAAAGAAAATAATAATAATAATAATAATAATAATAATAATAAATAAATAAATAAATAAATAAATAAATAAAAGAATTCTCTCCTTCAATGCCCAGCAAATTATCGAAATGGATTTTTCTTGTAACTGCGAGTCCCATACTATTGATGGGTCTATCAAGACCATCACTGAGTGAGACCAAGAAAATAGAGTTGGATTATGCATCGCCTCAATTTTATTTTTTTTCTTTTTGGATAAGCCGGTGCAATGCCTCAATTTTAAAGCATGAATAGAGAATTTATGCATGCATCATTAAAATGGCTCTGATACCATTTGGTTTATTACTATTACTCTAATGTTGCACATATATGGTTTCAATAAGGTAATAGCTTTAATGCCCATGTTTTTGCATTTATATGTGGTGTGGAGGTTCAACTATTTGTCAAAGATGAATGATTATATTAGCTCTCCTTCTTCTTCTTTTTTTGGTGAATAGCTCTCCTCTTTTTTCTTTTATTTTTTCCTTCAGTATCTTTGCATATCCACATTAATGGTTAGGGCTGGCAAAGGAAATGTCCATGGATATGGAAGTTGAGCAATCTGGCTGGCCAAAGGGGACAAAAGTAGCGAATTTTTATTAATGTTAATGTGAATTTTATTATAAGAATTATTTATGCTGGAAAATCATTATAGACTATTTTGCGAATTTTTTGTTGTATGATTATTATGTGAATTTTGCATATTACGTATCTATACATATGTATATTTACACCTCATCAACTCTTCTCTCTCGGTCTCATTGAATTTATAAGCATTGAAAATATGTGATTATAAACGGTAGATATTTTTTAAAATTCTTTTAGTTCTATAAATAATTTTTTCCTCTCATTTCTTTTATTGCTTTATTCAATCATTATCGATATCGACAATATGATAAATGAACAAGAGACATGAAAGACGTTGCACATGAGCAAAGGAGAAGGCCTACGGTGAGCTCTCGCGATTGAATGGAGCTCTATCATAATTCGGAATCGACTTTAAATATATATAATAGGTGTAAATTTTGCATATTACCTATATATATGTATGTATATATACACGTCATCAACTCTCCTCTCTAGGTCTCATTGAATTTAAAAGCATTGTAAATATGTGATTATATATAATAGATAGGTTTTATAATTTTTTTTCATTCTATAAATAATTTATTTTCTCTCATTTCTTTTATTTCTTTATTTAATTGTTCTTGATTTCGAGAATATAATAAATGAACAGGGAACAAGAAAGGACTTTGCACCACGAGCTGAGGGAAAGGCCAACGGTGAGCTCTCGCGATGGAACCGAGCTCTGTCATCAATCGGAATCTACTTTAAATATATATATAATAGATATTGAATATTAGTTGTTTTTAAAAACCAATTATATGGTGGAATTTTCTTTAATTTTATTAAATATTTGTATCATTATTCCAATTTTACTCCTTACCAAAATATATTATATTATATTAGTTACAAGTGTGCCATCGTATTTCTTAATATTGACAAGAACATACCCTTTGATCTTTTCTGTATAGGGCTTTTCTAATTAAATTAATATGTCAATTCTCAGATGACGTAGACCTACGCCTTATTAATTTTTGTAGTAAAAAAGTTTTGTTTGTGAGCAGTGTCGCATCACGATATTTCAATCCAAGAAATCGCTTGCACATACGAAAGTGCAAAATATAGTTACTAACTAACGGTACAAGAAGTAATTTTTTGAATATTTTAAATGTAATTTTACTCTGAATTAAATTAATTATTTTTAGTTTTGGTAACATACATTGTGCTCTATCTAAATAATAAATTATCAATTGATTTTACAGATTGATTAAGTAACTTATATTTATTGGTTTGCTACAGCAATCCAATTAATAAAATAATTAATCGTGTTATATATAATTATGTTTTTCTAATGAAATTTAAATTTTGTATATATTTCTTAACATTTTATTTACAAGCATTTGCAACTCTATCAAGAAATTTTTCACTTGCAACGCACGTATAAATTCACTAGTATATATAAATGTAAGAAAGCAGAGTTGAGGTGGTTTGGCTTGATAGTCTCGAATGCCCGGTTTACCCAATGAGATTTTCTCGATATATTGATTCTTTTAGTTTCTCTATTGTAATTTTTAGTGAATCCCAATGTTTTAAATATTTTAAGTATTTTATGACGTGATCTAGATAAAACATAATATTATTTTTTCATGAGTTGCTGTTGTTTACAAAATATTTAATTAATCCCAAACTTTTGAGCTTTTTAAACTAAATAAATATCTTAAGATAAGAAATCAATATAATAAAAAAAATTTGAGAAAATTTTATTATTTACATAATCTATCTATCTATCTTTCTATCTGTTTATTTTATTTATTTATTAATGTTATCTACTTCTTTATAAAACCAAACACTCACTCTTTGGTCTCACTTTTGTTTTTTAAGTTATTCATTACCCATTAACTCTAATTCATTATTACCATTAAATTTTCCACAAAATATTAATTTTGTTGAATAGTTTCCAAATCAACTTTCTCCTCCCTTATCTAATGGACATACACCCAACTCCTTTTTTTATTTAAGTTGTTATTGTAAATATTTATCACTGATTACTAGTTTTGTTAATTTATGAAGGGAGAAGGAATGTATGTCTAATTTTCATTCTCTTCAAAATGCCCTTTGTAAATAATTATTAAAAAATTAATATCCATTACATCATGCGTGAGTTAGAGATTAATTAATAAATGGCGCCTCATCTACGTATTTCGTGGGATTATTATTCGATTATATAATTTACATATAATAAATTATTAGATAATTATTTTAATATATTGTGCATGTAATATATTAATATCATGGATTAATTACAATTATGTTATCTTTTTTTTTTGAGAATTTATTGGTTCAATTAATGTGGTGGTTTAATTAATGCAATGGGTTAATAAATGTTAATTATGTAATAAATGAAAGTGCTTAATTAATTTCATGAGGTATGTGAAAGTTTGAATCACGAGAAGCTGAGGGTTTGAAGATTGAAGCGACAACATTAATCTTACTTTTCGTTTTGTAATTATATATTACATAAAATTTTAAATAATTTATTTAACCATCAACTACGCACTTCCCTTAATCTCTTTCTCTCCCTTTCTCTTATTCTTTCTCTCCTCACGTTATCCTCTCACTCCTCTCTACATGCACCATTATCTCTTAATTGATATTCATTGATTGAGGTTTCTAATAGACAATAATATTTTAATTTTTAAGGAAAAATATTATCACATCTTAAAATTATAAAAATGTTTACTACGTAACACAGCTCATGAGTATGGTTCGATTTTCATTGATTGATGTTTCTAATAAACAATAATATTTTAATTTTTATGGAAAAATAATTATCAAAGCTTAAAACTATAAAAATGTTTACTGCATAACACTGCGCATGAGTATGGTTCTTGTATGTAATTATGAAAGAGGCTTATGAATGTTACTGAGGATTTTTCTAAATCTTTTATACTTTTCGTGCCCCATCTTTTATAGACGCACATCGTCAAATAGCAGTATAACATTGGCTTCTCAATATTTTCGCTTCGGTTCAAGAGAAGCAATTATACCTAAAACACTTCTTGGCAGTTTGGCTTTCGAAATGGAAAACAAGACAACAAACACCTTTCACAGATCGATCTGTAGTACTCTCAAGATTCTAAAAGCATCTCCAATGGGGTCCCGACTCGTAGGCCCCTAATTGGTAGGGACATCCCCCGCAGGCTCTGGGACATCCATTGGAGCTGCCCAGCTTTTTGCGCCGGGGACGGTAAATGGGCACCGATCCCGATTAATTGGCCGCAAATGAGGCAGCCACGTGGACCGCCGAGCCCACCTGCTGATCATTGGCGCCCCGCCCACGGGGGTGTGTGGTTTCTGATAGATGCACTGTCTTATGAATGGCTTTTTTAGCCAGGCTGGACAACGAACTAAATAAAACCAAATTTTGATTCATCCGCATCCCCTATATTCTTTCTGCTGCGTAACACTAATTGATCCTCCTAGTCTTCCTAGATTCACCATTGGATTTTATATTATCTTTCTGTTTGATATACACCATCCGATAAGTGCATCATCTACCAGAATATTCTAGCCTACGGGTGGATGTGGGTTGGCGTGGAATTTTCCTTTGTTTGGATATTATTTTATGAGGGAAAGGGAGGGGAGGGAAAGAGAGGTGAGGGAAGGGGAGGTAAATGTATTAGCCTATCCAAACAAAGAAAGTGTACCCCTTCCTTTCCTTCCATTTTTTGCAACCCAAATATGGTGTAATCTTTATTCGATCCCACCAACAGTATGCAATCGGGATCTCCCAAATAAACTTCTAGGATACAAAATGAAATCAATCCTGTTGGAACGTACAGATGTTGTATGATCACATAATATTGTTCTAAATCTTCTGCAATAGACCGAGAACAAGAGAGATTTGAAAGAGATGAGTAGAGAGGGGAGAAAAGAGAGGAGAGGTGAGACGAGAGAAATTTTGGTGTGAATATTTCGCTTATACCTTCAAATGTGGGTTACATCAATTTTATAAAACAATTGTGTATCTCTTCGAAAAGAAATGTCCATCCGGATTGTCAGTGATGACTTTACTCGCAATAGTTAATGTTTTTTTTTCCTTTCAAACATATTAATTAGTAATAATTCTCATCTCTCAAAATTTAGAATAATATTTTTCAATTTTTACATATTTATCCCATTTTCCAATATTGTGATAACTACGGGTCAACTTCAATTAATGAAGTTTGAAAGTTCCCCAACACACGATAACAAAACAAAGAATTGGAAGAAAATATATTCGACATGTAAATCTATTTTTTAAATATTATTTTCCTAAATTATTACTTTTTTAGTAGTATTATTTATTATTATGTGGTATCCCGTGCAAATTCGCCTACTATATTATAGATCCTCTAAGAGCGTTTGCTTTGCTCAACCTTCTCTTTTCATTACGGAAAATATCATAATACTTGGGTCACGACCCGAAATTTCGGCAAAATTTCCCCTAATTGTTTTCAATATCCTTTATCACATAAACTAGTCATATAAAAACATGTTTTCCATACACCCAAAATATATATATAATCAATCTAGCAACCTCTAATATATATATATATATATATACTTCTCAAAAGAGAGTAATTTTTCTCAACCACATCCCTAAACCATCTAAACAAAAGTTTCAAGTCATGATATATTCAAATACATTATATAAAAAAAAGAATATCTATCAAATAACTAAGATCTCTACCTAGTTCTCCGGACTAATCATCGATGTCCAAAATGGTTATCCTATGTAGCTATAAACTTATCTAGAAAAATATATGCATGGTATGAGCTGCATATTCCAAAGTTAAATAAATTATTATTAAACAATATATATATTAGATTGCAAACAACCAAATATTCAAATAAGTAATACAATCACATCCAATCCAAGTATCAGCTTACCGGCACACATATACAGTATAAATATATATATACAAACTATAATAATAATTATATTCAATATAGTAACCAATTTTAAGTCCTACTAACAAATACACACAGTTCTTCCAACCATTTCTCTAATATTCAATATCACATAAATACCAAATATCCATTCATTAAGCGTTTTATAAAAAGCCACTACACAATCACTTAACAAATCAAGTTTCAGCAACACCACGATTTTCATCTAACAACCTCAGACAATTTCAACAATCACCACATCTCCAGCAAGCAGATAAGACAAATAATATACAACAAAACCAATTGATATAGTTATAGGGTCACATTTCCTTACGACAAGTTAGGACGGTACCGTAACCCTGCACATCTCATTCAGGCTCCATTTTCTATCCGCCGGGTCCAGCGGCCGTTCGAGACCTATTTTCTATTCCGCCGAGTCCAGCGGCCTATGGCTATAGTTAAACAACAATACAAGTATAATCAATTGCAACCATGCCATCTCACCTCATATATCATCACACACACAATCTCAATCACATTATAATGGCAGCATGTTATCATCACATATCTCATACACAATCAGCATATACAATCACACCATATATCTCAAATCAAAATGAAACATAAAAGGTGCAATATTTCTCAAATCAATTCACACAACATAACAAGATCAATTTCTTAATATCTAATTATCACAATATTTTTCTTAATTAATTTATATAAATATAATACATCATTTTACAAGGGAATAGAGTACTCACCAAACTTGCCAAAATATTTAATGAAGTCGAACCATCAGAACGCACAATTTCAGTCTCTTCAGCTTCTATAGGCCATAAGCATGACAAGAAAAACAATTATAAAATTTAAGCATTTTCTTCATATATTCCTTATGGCAAACAATATCGCATTTGACCATAAAATGAAGAAATTTATTCAGACTTAATTGCCCCGAGAACCTCGAGACTTAACTAGCTCCAACTGTTATTAATATGCGATAAATAAGTAATCAAGCTAAAATAATCCTATTCATATCATCTTCACCACAGTAATTCAAGACTTCAAAGTCTTATTTGAGTAGAACCACTATATTAATCAAACCTTTTATCCCGAACACCAATTGAACGCTCTCATGAGATCAATTACACTTACCATCAAACCTTATCTTATAATTTTCACCCAAACAACCCAAGGTTAGCAAGGAATCCGCAAAAAGAATGAATCACCATCCATAGGACTCAATAGGAAACATCAATTCATTCACCAAGACAACTCAATATGGTATAGCCCAACAACAATAGAAACCATTAAAACATATTCCTTCCTTGCCACGGCATGTCTAAGCTATGGAAGAGCATATCAATTAGTTGGTACATGTATGCATAACATTAATCAGATCAGTCATTAATGCAAAAAGATTAATTAAAGTATCATCCTTAACAATCACGAAGATATAAACTTCTTCACTGCTAGCGAAATTCCCATAAATTGAACCTCGATATTACAACCAACAACTTCCTCAACCTAACTATCCAATCAGTAAACCAGACCTTACACTAAACTTAAGTGGGCGGAATTAAAAATAAATGTTCATGTAAACTTAAGAAATAACATGCCAAAGCCATAATTAATCAATTCGCAACAAACCCACTTACAAGAGAAACCTACTAATTCATACAAACCAATAATAAGAAAGTCAATCGTATAAATTAAATACATCATTATATCACAATAATCCAAGGCAGCAAGCAAGTAGCTCAACCCAAAACTTTTCTAGGCAAGAAAAAAAAACCCAATCCTGTTCAACCATGATGAACTATAAGTAATTCACAAACACATATATGCCTATTCAAGTTCATAAGATTCACTAGCTTCATCAAATTTAACTAATTTCACACAAGGCAAGGCTCAAGCAAGGAAAACATAAAAATTTAAGTCTATTGGCTAACTTGACTAATTTGGAGAAATCTACCTCATTTCAAATCTGAGATGAAAATAAATCCCATAAAACTTTCTCAAATCGCTTAACCTTCAAACCTATAGCCAAAACCTCAGAGAAAGAGAGGTTGGAAGGGGGAAAGGTGATCGCAAGGTCGGGTCTTTATGGACATGCACTGAGCTTCCTCTGCTTCTGCAGGTTCCTCCCACTTCCTCCTATTCTCTCTCTCTCTCTCTCTCTCTCTCTCTCTCTCTCTCTGTTCCTCTCTCACGCCCTCTGTTCTTCTCTGTTTCTCTTTAATTTCTCCCGCCCAAAAACAGAGCCAAAAGGAAAGGAAAGGAACAAAATTAAAAAAAGAAAGAAATGTGTGGCGGTGGAAATGGATTTGCAGGGGCAAATGAGGCCACATGGGGCCCTTTTCTACCCTTTCTTTTTTGTATTATTTCTTCGTGTTCAGGCGACGTGTATGTATAATATATATATATATATATATGAAAGCATATATATGCATAAGCATACCTAGGTATATTTGAAAAAATAAATACCAGGTGTCACAACTTGTAACCATCTATGTGATAGACTTTCTCTCATTGAACTCAAAGCTCAAAGTTGTAGCGAGCAATTTTATATTTCACTTGATGATGTCCTTTTCTGGCCAATAAAAATAACAAATAAACAAAATTCATGGACAGACACTTCATATTATGTATAGCTGGAACGAGTCCATCTCATATATATATCGTATGATAAGTGCAGTGTCTTATCAATTTTGGCATAATTTTCATTTCATCCACATTCCCTATATTCTCTCAATCTCTGCTGCAGAACACCAGTTGTGATTTGGATCCTCCTAATCCTCCTTAGATTCACCATTGGATCGAATCTCCCGAAAATCTAGCTAGTGATGTTCTTCTCAGTCATATTCCACCGTATCCCTATATCCTCTCCCTCAAATTAATATTTCATAATCTTGATCTTTACGGATCCTAATTAACACTGTATATATAAACGTACCGACCACCAGAATCCAATGGACATTCCGCAATACACACACACTCCCCATCATCATACATACCGATTGATCGCTAGAGCATTCTCGACCGAGAGGAAGAAACCGGTCTCCTGGACTGAGGATGATCACAAGTACGTAAGTCACGTAGCGATATTTTCTATTTTCTTCTAATATTAACCGAGCGTTCTTTATATATTTATTTTCTTTTATTGCAAGGAATCGTCACACATGCTTGCGTTTTCCAAGAGTTTGGCCGATAGTTCTAGCTCGGCATAAAAGCACAGCTTAGATATTAATTACTAGTTCATATACCGGGATAAAAAATGTGCATCTATTACTATTAGTCCATGGACAATTTTGTTGCCCATTCTTCGGTATACATCAATTACTGGCTCTAATATAATAAATTCATATATATATATATATATATTGATCCGTGCTTTGTGACAAATTAATATTCTTGACAAGCAGGATATTCTTGCTGGGATTGCGCTACTTCGCTACCCTGGCAAAAAAATGGAAGAATAAGAAATGGGAGATAATTTCGACGTATTTCCTGACAAATAAGAATACAAGCGAACTTGCAAGCCCTGCCCAAAAGTACTACAAACGGCAACAGCAAAAGGGAGAGACGAAGAGGAAGAGCATCAACGACACAATCCTTCAAAAGGAGGACGAGGTCAGACTCAAGCAGTTGATCCGGGAAAACCTCAGAGCCCGGAAGCGGTCCCAACTATCCCAACGAGGGGCAGCACCCACCGTGGTGCAGTCCCAAGCAGAACAGGAGCACGAGCAACACCATCTTCATCAGATGCCCGGGATGGGGTTCCCAACAGTCCCTAGGCTGAGCTTCGGTGCATGTGTTCAGACTCATCAGATGCAGCCCGCTCCGCCTGTCTCTTGGAACATGGCGCCAAATACACCCAATTGCACATCTTCAGGAGGAACTCTACAGATCCATCAGAGAACCAGCCATCCCGCGCCCGCCTCTGGTCTCAGCTGCGCCAATACAACACCGCATACACAATCCATCACGCAGGAGTTTCAGCCATCGCCCACTGCTCATCCACTGGTCCAGCCCCATCTCCAGCACAATACTACTAATCTTTGTTACAGATTATTCCAACTGATTATTATTATATGGAAAGCAGAAATTATGCTGTTGCAAGACCTTACTTTGAACCAAATGGAGTTTATGCTGTCAGTTTTGAGGATAAATTAGTTAATAAGTGATCCTGTTTGTTTGGACAGATGCAACACCATCTTAATCAGATGCTCGTGATGGCAGCTCCGGCTTTCTCCAGGCCGAGCTTCGATGTAGGTGGAGGACATACTCAGATGCAGCCCATGGCGCCAAACACACCCAATGCATATCCTCGGGAGGAACTCTTCAGATCTGCCAGAGGACCCGCCATCACACGCCCGGCTCTGGTCCCACCTGCGCCTATTCAAGAGCTTACGCAATCCATCAGACCGGAGTTTCAGCCAGTGCCCACTGTTCAACCAATGGTACGGCCTGCCGTCCCACACCCGGCTCTTCAGTTTGGAGGACCTGCCCCAGTCGTCAGATCCGTCGGAGGACCCGCCATCACACACCAGGCACTGGTCCCACCTGCACCTATTGAAGAGCTTACACAATCCATCAGACCGGAGTTTCAGCCGGTGCCCACTGTTCTACCAATGGTACGGCCCCATCTCTTGCACAATACGATTGATGTTCGTTAATTAGAAAGAATTTCAACTGATTATTATCATAATGAAAGCAGAAATTATGCTGTTGCAAGACCTTACTTTGAACCTAATGGAGTTTATGCAGTAAGTTTTGAGGATAAATTAGTTGATAAGTGAACGTTGTTTGTTGGACAGGCACAACGCCGTCTTGATGAGATGCTCGTCATGGTAGCCCCAGCAGACTCCAGGCCGAGCTTCGACGTATGTGGTCAGACTCAGATACAGCCCATGCCGCCAAACACACCCAATGCACATCTTCGGGAGGAACTCTTTAGATCTGTCGGAGGACCCGCTGCCCCTCACCCAGGTCTGGTCCCACCTGCACCTACTCAAGACCTTACACAATCCATCAGACCGGAGTTTCAGCCAGTGGCCACTGTTCAACCAATGGTATGGCCCCATCACCTGGACACAGTGCCACTACACTGATGCCGCCACTAATTGGTTGGGACGACTGTTCAATTCAGAGCTTCAACATTTCCGGTGGTACCACCCCGATATCTCCAGTGGTTCAGTATCAACAAGTCCAACCATCCTTTTACGACGACCAGCACATGTGCAGCTTTTCAGACCATGCCTACGCCAAAAGCACCACTGAGGCGGAGCACCGGCGCATATGAGAAACAGCCTGGCTGCTTGACCATATGGACTGTCTTCCATATAGACACAACTTCTTGCATGATCCATGGGAATCATTAATTCCTTTACATCTGCGTTTAGTAGAATGTCTTCTGCAAACTTAGAGATTCTTGTTACCTCTAATGACTAAAGTCGATCAACTTTATCAATACTTTGGTCGAGATAATTAGCGAAATTGTTAGTATAACCTTTGAAAGATACTAGAGGACCAGAAACTATGGGATGAAGCCTTCACAAAAAATGTTGATCCAGTAGATGCTTAGAACTGAAAAGGAGTCCTCAAGTGATATTCCATTTTCCCGTTTCCAAGAGAACTCGGAGACTCATACTGCAGCAAGCTGTGACAGTTACTATGATCAAATCCTTCAAGGTTAAAGCCTAAACTTCAATTCCACCAAAATAAAAAATTAAAAAGAAAAGAAAAGAAAAATCCTAAACTTCAATACTTAGTTACAGGGCTGCTGGGGATTTCTAAATGCTTGCAAAAGGTGGGGGAAACCATACTTTATTCATATGCATAAAGCAAATGGATGCATCATAGCCACATCAGACCTATGACCAAACCCACATGGAGCTGACCGAAACTTTATTTAATGTATAGAAAAGTCAAAAAAGGATAAATCATATGTTAAAAGTTGTTGGTTGGGGTAGGCTAGCGTTCATATGAGCCCCAACAACTTGCAAAAGGTCAAGCCATTATGTTATGAATATCCACAGGTATTCTGCATCCGATGTTCTTCGCTTCCTTAAATTTTAAGCATATCTGCTGTCGTGTAAAAACTGTAAGAAGGATTCTTTAGCTTTGTTTCGTTCACCTAAACTAACTGTCGCTTCCATATAACTGTTTTTAAGGAAAAGGAAGTCAAATAGGAGAAATTTCCAAAGCCTTACGACTCAGACAAGGATCAACCATACCACGAAAAAAGGAGACCACATATGATGTCAAATGGGAACTCTTTAGGAGGATATGATGCTGTCTCTGGCTTTCAAAAGAGGATCTTTTGTGTACCATCGACATGGTAGTCCACTCGGAACGAGCTAAGAATTAAACTTCAAGGCAGGAGATTGAGGTCCCTTCACTCATGGTTGAAGCAACTCGTCGGAGATAGTACTCTGCTTCTAGGCTAGGGATGGGGTGATAGCCCTCTAAGATCTTGGTGGGGTTTCGATTAAGAGCCGCAAACCATTCAAGTCTTCTTGTGACTATGGTTCAAATCAGACATGGTCATGCGGAGTTGGGATCGATGCGTTGGTTCCCCCTTTGATTTTTTTGCTTTTTTTTTCTAATGCTAACACGATCTTTGAATAATAGCACAGAAATGCACGACCTTCAGGTTTAGTTGCGAATCTAGCATACCTTACTTTGAACCAAATGGAGTTTATGCTGTAAGTTTTGAGGATAAATTAGTTGATAAGTGATCGTTGTTTGTTGGACAGGCAGAACGCCATCTTAATGAGATGCTCGTGATGGCTGCCCAGCAGACTCCAGGCCGAGTGACGCAACGGAACCTAAATTGCGATCTGTTGATTCGCGCACGAATACCAGACAACAACCTTCTATCACCTATTGATTCTACGAATATCAGGAATAGGCATCAAACTCGAAAACAAATCCGAGATTAGAAGAAAGAGCACGGTAATTTCAAACTTTATTGATAAATCTGAAATTCAACTATCTCAACCCTAGGGTTGTACAAAGCTTAAATAGGTCTTAAAAACGCTTAAATTGCACAAAAAAACATAAACTTTCCTAAAATTATAAAAACATCCTAAATAACATAAATTGCCTGTTTGAGGCCCTAAACGATGGAATTTGCCTTAAATATCGAAAAATCACAGCAAAGCAGTGAGTTTTGCTTCAAAGGCCATTTCCTTCGAAATAGGGTCGTCAGAACCTATTTTTCTCCAAGTACCGACTTGCCGCCTCTTCGACCGCATCACCGAGCTTCGACATATGTGGTCAGACTCAGATGCAGCCCATGCCACCAAACACACCCAATGCACATCTTCAGGAGGAACTCTTTAGATCTGTCGGAGGACCCGCTGCCCCTCACCCAGGTCTGGTCCCACCTGCACCTACTCAAGACCTTACACAATCCATCAGACCGGAGTTTCAGCCAGTGCCCGCTGTTCAACCAATGGTACAGCCTGCCATCAGACCTTACACTGATGCCGCCACTAATTGGTTGGGACGACTGTTCAATTTAGAGCTTCAACATTTCCGGTGGTACCACCCCGATCTCTCCAGTGGTTCAGTATCAACAAGTCCAACCATCCTTTTACGATGACCAGCACATGTGCAGCTTTTCAGACCATGCCTACGCCAAAAGCACCACTGAGGCGGAGCACCGGCGCATATGAGAAACAGCCTGGCTGCTTGACCATATGGACTGTCTTCCATATAGACACAACTTCTTGCATGATCCATGGGAATCATTAATTCCATTACATCTGCGTTTAGTAGAATGTCTTCTGTAAACTTAGATATTCTTGTTACCTCTAATGACTAATGTCGATCAACTTTATCAATACTTTGGTCGAGATAATTAGCGAAATTGTTAGTATAAACTTTGAAAGATACTCGAGGAGCAGAGATGCAGATTTTATTCTGATGTTTACTGTTGATTCTTATGACTCAAACAATGATATTGTCAACAGGTCGGAAAATTTCCAACCTCGTGCCCTGTCTGGTTGTGGTTTTGCCCATCTACTCCTCACTCGGGGGATATATATATATATATATATATAAACTCATTTGTTCCTAATTTTTTCTTTGTAAAGTAACCTATTTGGCTATTTCAATTCCTTTTTCTTTTTAATTACCACGCTGATCTATATCTATACGTCAAAAAAAAAATGGCGCTTCTTACAGTTTTTTCAAACTTCGATTAAGGCTATGGCGACCCATTGCATCCTTTTCGATAAATTTAAAATTTTCAATATCCTAACTAATCTCCCAATTTTTCTATCAGACCCTATTGCCCCCCTTTTTTCGGTGCAAACCTTTGTATTTGGAAACTCAATTAGGCTCCGACTAATCCAATCAGCCGAATTGGCCCACAAAGAGGTAAAGCTCTCTCAGTATGGATTTTCTGCATTCACAAATACTTGAACAAAGACCTTACTTAAGCGGAATAAGCGTCAAACTGCTTAAACCAATCCACGTTGGTATTGCCCCCTTTTCTTCTTCCCTTCTACTCCTCCACTTTCCAGCCATTTGAACGCTGCAAAGAGCAGAGTCAACTGATACGCCCTCTCTCTGGTCCCCTTTCTTCCTGTACTTTAAGCGGATGAACGAGACAATCTTCGTCAGAAATCAGAGATACGGCGGTCAACAATGATTATGATGTAAGAAGTTCCTTTCTCTCAGTTGAGAAGGATCTCCTCAACTGAGTGACACTCTCTGTTACTTTGTCTAATTTTAATCACACCATTCAATCTTGGGGTTGAAGGCGCCTCAGAGTTCTTTCTACTTTTAAGTATGTGAAACATAACTGTTCAAGGAAATGCCCCTAGGAAATCATTATATTTTCAAGTGATATTTTTATACCCAAAAGATTTTCCAAATATTGGTAGAATTGGATCATATGGTTGTGCACGGTATTTAAATCATAACAGTCACCCAACCTAGAAAAGGAAAAAGAAAATAATAATAATAATAATAACAACAACAATAATAATAATAATAATAATAATAATAATAATAAAAGGATTCTCTCCCTCAATGCCCAGCAAATTATCGAAATGGATTTTTCTTGTAACTGCGAGTCCCATACTATTGATGGCATCAAGACCATTACTGAGTGAGACCAAGAAAATAGAGTTGGATTATGCATGAATAGAGAATTTATGCATGCATCATTAAAATGGCTCTGATACCATTTGGTTTATTACTATTCCTCTAATGTTGCACATATATGGTATCAATGAGGTACTAGCTTTAATGCCCTTGTTTTTGCATTTATATGTGGTGTGGAGGTTCAACTATTTGTCAGTATCTTTGCTTTAATGCCCTTGTTTTTTTTGGTGAATAGCTCTCCTCTTTTTTCTTTTATTTTTTCCTTCAGTATCTTTGCATATCCACATTAATCGTTAGGGCTGGCAAAGGAAATGTCCATGGATATGGAAGTTGAGCAATCTGGCTGGCCAAAGGCGACAAAAGTAGCGAATTTTTATTAATGTTTATGTGAATTTTATTATAAGAATTATTTATGCTGGAAAACCATTATAGACTATTTTGCGAATTTTTTGTTGTATGATTATTATGTGAATTTTGCATATTACGTATATATACATATGTATATTTACACCTCATCAACTCTTCTCTCTCGATCTCATTGAATTTATAAGCATTGAAAATATGTGATTATATACAGTAGATATTTTTTAAAATTCTTTTAATTCTATAAATAATTTTTTTTCTCTCATTTCTTTTATTGCTTTATTCAATCGTTATTGATATCGACAATATGATAAATGAACATGAGACATGAAAGACGTTGCACATGAGCAAAGGAGAAGGCCAACGGTGAGCTCTCGCGATCTAACGGAGCTCTATCATCAATCGGAATCTACTTTAAATATATATAATAGGTGTGAATATTGCATATTACCTATATATATGTATGTATATATACACCTCATCAACTCTCCTCTCTAGGTCTCATTGAATTTATAAGCATTGGAAATATGTGATTATATATAATAGATAGTTTTTATTTTTTTTCATTCTATAAATAATTTATTTTCTCTCATTTCTTTTATTTCTTTATTTAATTGTTCTTGATATCGAGAATATAATAAATGAACAGGGAACAAGAAAGGACTTCACACCACGAGCTGAGGGAAAGGCCAATGGTGAGCTCTCGCGATGGAACGGAGCTCTGTCATCAATCGGAATCTACTTTAAATATATATATAATAGATATTGAATATTAGTTGTTTTTAAAAACCAATTATATGGTGGAATTTTCTTTAATTTTATTAAATATTTGTATCATTATTTCAATATTAGTCCTTACCAAAATATATTATATTATATTAGTTAAAAGTGTGCCATCGTATTTCTTAATATTGACAAGAACATACCCTTTGATCTTTTCTGTATAGGGCTTTTCTAATTAACTATGTCAATTCTCAGATGACGTAGACCTACGCCTTATTAATTTTTGTAGTAAAAAACTTTTGTTCTTGAGCAATGTCGCATCACGATATTTCAATCCAAGTAATCGCTTGCACATGCGAAAGTGCAAAATATAGTTACTAACTAACGGTACAAGAAATAATTTTTGAAATATTTTAAATGTAGTTTTACTCTGAATTAAATTAATTATTTTTAGTTTTGGTAACATACATTGTGCTCTATTTAAATAATAAATTATCAATTGATTTTACAGATTGATTAAGTAACTTATATTTATTGGTTTGCTACAGTAATCCAATTAATATGATAATTAATCAAGTTATATATAATTATGTTTTTCTAATGAAATTTAAATTTTGTATATATTTCTTAACATTTTATTAACATGCATTTGCACCTCTATCAAGAATCTTCTCACTTACAACGCACGTATAGATTCACTAGTATATATAAATGTAAGAAAGTAGAGTTGAGGCGGCTTGGCTTGATAGTCTCGAATGCCTGGTTTACCCAATGAGATTTTCTCTATATAATGATTCTTTTAGTTTCTCTATTGTAATTTTTAGTGAATCCCAATGTTTTAAATATTTTATGACATGATCTAGATAAAACATAATATTATTTTCTAATGAGTTGCTGTTGTTTACAAAATATTTAATTAATCCCAAACTTTTGAGCTTTTTAAATTAAATAAATATCTTAAGATAAGATATCAATACAGTAAAACTTTTTTGAGAAAAATTTATTATTTACATAATCTATCTATCTATCTTTCTATCTGTTTGTTTTATTTATTTATTAATGTTATCTACTACTTTATAAAACCAAACACTCACTCTTTGGTCTCACTTTTGTTTTTTAAATTATTCATTACCCATTAACTCTAATTCATTATTACCATTAAATTTTCCACAAAATATTAATTTTGTTGAATAGTTTCCAAATCAACTTTCTCCTCCCCTTATCTAATGGACATACACCCAACTCCTTTTTTATTTAAGTTGTTATTGTAAATATTTATCACAGTTTACAAGTTTTATTAATTTATGAAGGGATAAGGAACGTATGTCTAATTTTCATTCTCTTCATTCTCTTCAAAATGCCCTTCGTAAATAATTATTAAAAAATTAATATCCATTACATCATGCGTAAGTTAGAGATTAATTAATAAATGGCGCCTCATCGACGCATTTCATGGGATTATTATTCGATTATATAATTTACATATAATACATTATTAGATAATTATTTTAATATATTGTGCATGTAATATATTAATATCATGGATTAATTACAATTATGTTATCTTTTTTTTTGAGAATTTTAATGGTTCAATTAATGTGGTGGTTTAATTAATGCAATGGGTTAATAAATGTCAATTATGTAGTAAATGAAAGTGCTTAATTAATTTCATGAGGTATATGAAAGTTTGAATCACGAGAAGATGAGGGTTTGAAGATTGAAGCGACAACATTAATCTTACTTTTCGTTTTGTATTACATAAAATTTTAAATAATTTATTTAACCACCAACTACGCACTTCCCTTAATCTCTTTCTCTCCCTTTCTCGTATTCTCTCTCTCCTCACGTTATCCTCTCACTTCTCTCTACATGCACCATTATCTCTTAATTGATATTCATTGATTGAGGTTTCTAATAAACAATAATATTTTAGTTTTTAAGGAAAAATATTATCACATCTTAAAATTATAGAAATGTTTACTAAGTAACACAGCTCATGAGTATGGTTCGATTTTCATTGATTGATGTTTCTAATAAACAATAATATTTTAATTCTTATGGAAAAATAATTATCACAGCTTAAAACTATAGAAATGTTTACTGCATAACACCGCGCATGAGTATGGTTCTTGTATGTAATTATGAAAGAGGCTTATGAATGTTACTAAGGATTATTCTAAATCTTTTATACTTTTCGTGCCCCATCTTTTATAATCTCTTTTAACCCCTATATTTTTTATTTCTTTTTCCAATAGATGCACATCGTAAAATAGCATTATAACATTGGTTTCTCAATATTTTCGCTTCGGTTCGAGAGAAGCAATTGTACCAAAAACACTTCTTGGTGGTTTGGCTTTCGAAATGGAAAACAAGACAGCGGACGCCTTTCGCAGATCGATCTGTAGTACTCTCAAGATTCTAAAAGCATCTCCAATGAGGTCCCGACTCGTGGGCCCCTAAAATTAGTAGGGAAATCCCCCGCGGGCCCAGGGACTTCCATTGGAGTTGGACGGTAAATGGGCGCCGATCCCAAATGCTCTGTTCAGCAGCAAACGACTATATTTTTTAATTTGACAAAATTGACAATTTGGTCCCTGAATTATACACCTCACGGCAAGTTCGTCTCTGAAATATATTATGTGTACTAATTGGTCCGGACGTTTCAAACGTTAGAACGAATTGGTCCTTCCGTTCGAAAAAATCACAGGTCCCTGACGAAACTAATCTCGTCACGCCGTTAATTGCCACAATTGATTGTCCCTCAAGTGAAAGGCTTCCTACCCCAAATTTCCCCAAATTGTTGTTTGATCAAACCCTAATTGAGCTCCCTGCTTCCACTCCAATCATCAAATTCACCCAAACGCCTCAAGATTTCTACAATTGAGAGTGTCGCCCGTAATCTTCCGAAGTTGTAATCGTGGTTGTTGGTCGTTTTCCAGTGAGCAGCACCTATGATCAACCGCTATCGGGAGTTGCCTCGAGCGCTTGAAGGTTGTTCTGCTACATTGCACATGGCCAGCAGGTCAGTTCAATTCCTAATTATTGGTCGGTTGGGCAGTTTTGGGTTGTTTTGGGGGGGGTTTTGCGGGACAAATGTAATGGTTAGTTGTTGGTCAATTGAGGTTAAGGTTATGGTTTGGGAATACCAGAAAACACGAGAACTAGATACTAACCCTTCTCCACTAATATAAGGTATGTAGTGGATTGAGTGATTTGCCTCTTCTTTTGGCTTTGATCCGCGTTGTTCGAAGCCTTCTCCAGAATCCTCACATTATACTTGAACCTTATATAGGTTTAGTTAGTCATTTGGTCATCTGGCTATCATTGTTTCTAGAAAACAAAATAGATTTCGAACATAATGCTGCTGTGATCTCAATTTGAATTGATGAATTCATGTATAAACATATGTTCTTCATCTTAGAACTGAGAGGCAATTGGTTGTTAGTTACACCAACTGATGCCAGCTATTGTCACATGTGTTGTTACAAAAAGGTTAAAAGGTTGGGGAGAAGGCTTTCAGACAGACAATCACTGGGAGCTTAGAGACTTTACTGCACTTCTTGC
This sequence comes from Punica granatum, assembly GCF_007655135.1. Lineage (NCBI taxonomy): Eukaryota > Viridiplantae > Streptophyta > Magnoliopsida > Myrtales > Lythraceae > Punica > Punica granatum. The sequence continues at coordinate 28,368,957 of NC_045128.1, forward strand.
TGCTTCTATCTATAGACTTTGCTTATGCTGGGCTTGTATAGCATCCTTTCTTCATCTACCTAAGTTTCATGTTTTCTTTCTTGTAACATCATATTAATCTAAGAAAAAGAAAAATTGATATCAATTAGTTCAATAACTCATTATCCATCTGCCTGTTCCATGTGACAATGCAGACTGCTGCTTGGTCATGTTCATGGGATTTCCATAGATCTCACTACATATACGCTGGATTACAGGTCTGATATTTCTAAGTGTATATTCTCTCTCTCTCTATGCTTGGTATTAAAGTCTATATTGTATTGCAAAACCTGGACTTAATGATTGCACTTAAAGAGGAAAAAGAAAAGAAAAAAGCAATCCGAAGTTACTATTGCCAACCTTGTATGTTTAATTTCATGGTCCTGCTTTTCATATTCTTAGCCCATTTGGAAGCGACATTGACCAGAGCAAGCACTTTGCCTCTATACCTACTAAGCTGCTAGCAGAGTAACAGAGCCAGTACACTCGAGAACCCTAGGTGCAGCTTCAACCATCAGCAACGAGAACAAACAGACAAACACATCCAAAAGCTTCAACTAAGCTTCAAATCTCAGCACAACAGATATGGGAGGTGAGGGAAGCCAGTGGAGTGGGACAAAACAATATGTGCAAAAGTCCACAGCGTCTTCATCAGTTGATGAATCAATCAATCTTTGTGGGTGTGGAAGGAAGCTCTTGTTGCAAACATCTACCAGGAAAACAAAGCTATGGTAGGTATTTCCTTGGTTGTCTATTATGGAAGATAAGTGATCTTACCTGTGGATACTTTGAATAGGTTGATAATGAGGAGCAGCTTGAAGTGCAGCAGACTACAAGACCCTGAATTGGAGCTTCTTTTACATCCCTCGAGAAACAAGCATTAAATGAAGAAGATAACAAGCTCATGAAGAAGATGAAAAAGAAAATTCAAATGTATTAACAGGAAAACAAAATACTAAAGATTGCATGTTGTATATTGATTTTCCTCCTTGTTTTAGTCATAGTTGGTGTTTGTCTTAGGATATGGTAACTTGTTAAGTAATGAGTTTGTGAACTTGAATTCAAATATTGTAAGCAACAAGGTATGACTTTGCATTGTAATGAAAGAATTATATTGCTATCATGTGACATGTTATTATCCAATAACCAAACATAAGAAGATATGAGCAGTTAGAAGACACAGTAATCTAAAATAAGAAGCAGCATATTCTATTAACCATGAAGAACATGTCACATAGTGAATTGAACTGGATACAAAGAATTGCCTATTGATCAGGATTAGGATGTTCTATTTGTTTCACATCCTAGAAAAATCAATATCATATTTCGACAATAAAAAACTGCCTATGGGAACCTTAGCTTGATATTCGGCTAATGGTGTTTGATCCTTGTGATGAGCTTGAATGGGAGGTTGACGCTTGAAACTGTTGAAACTGGTGCAAGTACTCTTGGCCTTGTAGGAGGGGGGTCTATAAGCATGAGTGCTCCAATCGCCTCTACTCATCACTGTTGCAAGGAACCTGAACGGAAATGTGCTTGGACTTGAAGATGGATTAAATGGTGTTGAAGGCCTCCAATTAGGTACTTGGTTTGCTGGTATCCCCATTCCTGAGCTAAAAGGCCTTCGTTGAACCTATGAAAACAAGATTTATATGTTGGCTTCCCTTAGTTAAAATAATTTCAATACTCAATGTCAGTTCAATCAACCAGAGCAGAAGATTGTGAAGCAGATAGAATGGATCACAATATTCCTGAGGTAAATAGACGTGTTTCAACCTACCAAAAAAGTAACAAGTCATTACCAATTAATTTCAAATCATACTTAACATAATTAACAGTTATTATACCTATGAAATAGGTACAATAGGCCCGAAGATGATAGAGTCTTGAGACCTTACAATGGGGCCTGAGGGGGCTTCAACCTACCAAAAAAGCAAGTATAAGACAAAGCCAATTGAATTTATCATAGTTAGCATAATAAATAATTATTATACCTGTGAAACAGATGTAGTAGGACCTGACATTTCAGATGCAATGCCCCCGATTTTTCTTTTCTTTCCCCTCCTATTTGGAGCATCATTAGTGGGTTCATTCGTACATCTCCTAATGTTGTACCCAACCCCTCCACATCTAGGGCGATGAGTTTGTCCATACTTTTTTGTTGCCTTGGAGGAGTTGCCAGAGTTGCTTGCCCCACCCTCAGATTGCCTTCTCTTTTGCTTAGGCCTTCCAGATGGTCTTTTAAATGCCGGTGGTTCAATCGGTGGCAGTTCACTGCGTTGCCAATCACTTTCACCAGTAATTAGGTCAATGTACGGGACATAAGTGGCTCTCCATCATTCAGTAGAATAGTATGACTGAACATACTTCTCGAATTGTAAATTATTATAAGCCATGCAAGCAATAGCATGTGCACATAGTATCCCGATTAACTGCCACATTCTACAACTGCAAGTTCCAGCACCTAAATCTACCACCTTGCATTGGGGCATTTTCCATACTTAAAATTTGTAACCCTCTACATCACCAACCCATTCAAGGGTCCAATGTGAACTATCTTTTCTAGACTTGTCTAGCTTACTCTGTGCTACTGGTCAAATTGGACCCACATAGCTATTTTGTAAGATCCGACATTTTTTTCAAACGTGGATACCTATACAAACATATCCTTATATACATATATATTATACATACAATTTGCTGGAAAAAGAAAAAAGAAAGAAAAAAAAGGGATGAAAGGACCCCACGTGGTCCCATTTCCCCCAAGCAAACCCATTCCACCGCCATTGACTTTTCCTTTTCTTTTTCTTTCTTGTTCTGTTGGGGGCTGTGGGAAAAATGGGGAAAAACAGAGGGTGAGAGAGAACCAGAGATGGAGGAGGAGGAGAGCCGCCATTGACGATTTCTTGAACTTCATCGAGCTCATCGGAGGTTGTCTTTTTATCTCATGAGTTTCTAATTGACTCCTTAGCTTCTGGCTATTGTCGATTTGATGTTCTTTTTGCTTGTTCTTGCTGGTTTGGCTGTGTTCTTTGATCGAAATAGATGCAAGGCACGATCGAGAGATAGAGAGAGGGAGAGAGAAACGATGAGAGGGAGCGAGGGAGTAGCAGAGAAGGCTCGGGGGAGCTCATGGGAGAGGAAGATGGGATCAGTGGGGGCATAGGAATGGAAAAACGAGCATAGTTGGAATAGAGGTGAGCCAAGGAGGAGGAAGGAAGAATCGAGAGGGTAATTGGGCATGGCAGTGGATTGAGAGCTGATTGAGTATTGGCGGTGCCAAGATAGAGTAGGCTTTTGTTTTGGCGTTCGTCATTTTTCTTATCTTATTAGAAGGGTAGGTTAGGTTTAATACAAATTATCGGAGCAGGATTGAATTTTGCTTTCTATCTGATTTTTCTTGGTTGGTTGGTTAAATTGAACTCTAGACAATGGTAATTAGGAAAAAGAAAAAAAAATCGAAAGAGGGTTTACTAATTGATTCAATTTAGGGATTAATTATGATATCATTAATCTTGATTGATTGTCCAATGCGTTGCTGGCTGAAGGAGTAGATTTAGAGTTGGTCTGGTGGGTCAGGAACATGATACCTATTAGCATGAATAGTGAGGAAGAATGTGTTACTAGAGATTTAGCACCGATTGAACTTTTGATACAAGCTAATAGATTGGATTTAAATAATTCTTCTGCATTGCTTATATCACCTTGCGATTTGATAATGAATAGGCTAAGTGGTTTAGGATGTATCAAGTCTTCCAAATTTGTATTGCGATTGGTGAGTGGCAGTTTTGCTTTGAAATGGATAGGTTAAGATTGAGATATATAGGCATCTATACATATTTATACTTGATTTTTTTTAACCATATTTATAAATTATAGGAGCCGAGGAGACTGAGACCATACCCCTAGAAGGCTCGACTCATCGATTTATCTTTTTGAGGGGTCCTGTGAGTACTCTATTCCTTTGTGAAATGATATATATATATATATATATATAAATATATATTATATGAATATAAATTATACAAAGTATTATTTAAGAAAAATACTGTAATACTTAGAGATTAAGAAATTAGTCTTGCTATGTTGTGTGAATTGATTTGAGAGATATTGCTCTCTTATATTTTATGTTGACTTGAGATATGTTATGTGATTGTACATGCTAATCATGTATGAGATATGTGAGGATATTATGACACCATAGTAATCTGTTGGGATTGTGCTTGTATATACTGATATTGTTTGATTGTTTATAGCCATGGGACCGCTGATCCGGCAAGATACAAAAAGGGACTTCTAGATCGCTAATCCGGCGGGATACAAAAAGGAACGCCTAGACCGCTGATCCAGCGGTATATAAAATGGACGCCTAGACCGCTGATTCGGCGGGATACAAAAATGAACGTCTAGACCGCTGATCTGGCGGGATACAAAAATGGACGTCTAGACCGCTGATCCGATGGGATACAAAAAGGGATGCCTAGACCGCTGATCCAACGGGATATAAAATGGACGCCTAGACCGCTGATCCAGCAGGATACAAAAAGGGATGTCTAAACTGCTGAACCGGCGGGATATAAAATGGACGCATAGACTCCTACTATTGGAGGATAATGGGCAACCCCCGCTTATGAGAAATGAAATGAGGAATTTACGAATATGAGTGCGGGGACACGGTACCGTCACAACTCTGTTGCGAGGAAATGCAACCCTATGGCTATATTGATTGGTTGAATTGTATATTGTTGTCTTGTATGATTGCTGAAGCTGTGATGATTATTGAGAATGTCTGAAGATGTTCTGTCAAAGCCGTGCTACTGTTTGAGTTGATATGTCAGATGATTGTGTTGTGAGTTTCTCTGGAATGTTAATAAATGGATATTTGATGTTTATGTGATATTGGATATTAAAGGAATGATTGGAAGAGTTGGTGTATTTATTAGTAGAACTTAAATTTAGTTATTATATTAGATATAATTATTATTATTATAGTTTGTATCTATATATATACATATAGCTTATGCGTGCGGGTGAACTTATAGTTTGATTGGATGTGGTTTTATTATTGATTTGAATATATGGTTATTTGCAATTAAATATTTATTTAATAATAATTCATTTTGCTTTGGAATTTAGTGCTCACTGAGATGCAGCTCACACTCTGCATATGTTTTTCAGATGAGTTAGGAGCTAAATTAGCAGCACAAGAGAACTCTTTTGATATTGGAGATCAGCTCGGAGGACTAGGTAGGAACCTTAGTTAATTGATAAGTATTTTTTGTATAGAGTGTATTTGAATATATTATGACTTGAAATTTTTGTTTAGTTTGATTTAGCAATTGATTGAGAAAAGAAAATTACTCTCTTTTGAGATGTATATACATATTAGAGCTTACCAGATTGGTTTTATATTTTTGTGAGTTTATGGAAAGCCAGTTTTAGGTGAATAGTTATGTGGTAATGGATATAGAGGAAATATAGGGAAAATCCAGCTGAAATTTCGGGTCGTGACATATTTGCCCTCAATATGTGCTTATTCATCTTCCCCATCAAATAACATCTAATATCTTCAAGCATCGTAATAATTGACTTACCTCTGAACTTCACAATCTTCCAATTAAACTGCTTACAAGTATTATTTAGTAGATTATCATTCTTAGAATAATCACTAAATCCAGCTTTGCTCCAAGCATCGGGTTTGAATCTCTTCAGCCATGCCCATGCATCCTCATTCATTCTCTTCATTATCATCATATTATGTTCAAACTCCACCATTGTGGTACTTCTTGCACATTTCCAGAGCTGTTTGGTTTGGTCCATGTTCTTGAATTTGCTGTAGAAGTTCCTCCATAAGTGCAGCACACAATTCCTATGTGGAGTACCAGAACATAGTTCCTCCAAAGCCAATTTCAAACCCTGCAAGAATCTTTATGATCAAATAATGTTCTAGTTTTAGTCAATATTAAAAAAATATAGTCAAATTGATAGGTACCTTTTGTTGATATGATATAAAGTTTCAACCATTCTTTCTATACTGTCCAATATCCCCACACAAATTTGTCAAAAACCAACTCCATGTATCCCTACTTTCTTGCTGAACAGCAACTACTGCAATCACATAGAAATGGTGATTGCCATCTTGAGCAACAATAGACAGTAACTGCCTTTCATAGTACCCCTTTAGAAAACACTCATCCAGCCCAATGAAAGGCCTGCACCTTGCTTTAAACCCCTGAACATTTGCATTGAAGCAAATGTATAACCTATCAAATGTTGGTGGCAGCTCTAGAGTAGGTCTATGCACTTTCAAACCAAATGTAAAGTTAGGATTCCTCCTTCTAAGTTCCTCACAATAGTCCCATAATTTTTTATATTGCTACTTCTCAGATCCCTTTACAATTTTTCTGGCCAACCTCTTTGCTCTGTATATCTGATAGTAATCTACACGAATACCTCTATACCTTTTAAGCCACTCAAAAGCATCATGTGCTAACATTATTGGGTATGATCTTAATTCATCAACAAGCTGAGCAGCCAACCACTTCTTATTAGCTTGCTTGTTCTTGAGCCCCCTAATACAAGTATGTGGCTCCACGGACTTCTTTACTTTGAAAGTCTTCACCTGATTACTCCAAGAACAGAAGATCTCCCATTTGCACCCTTCTGATCTACACTTTGCCCTAACACTTTCGTTGTCATTCTTCACAAACTTGAACACCCTTCCTATTGCTATATTATAATCTGTCACAGCTTTCTTAAACATAGTTAAGTTTAGGAATAACATGTGTATCTATGATTGAACCTCCCCGGTGGCCTTCTCATCAAACTCGGGGTACTTTCTCAACTCCTCTTCACCCTTGTCATCATCAGAGATATATTTGTCCACTAACTCCTCTGAAATAGAGTCTTCCTCTTCATCACTGGAGATGACCATATCGGCTATTGTTGGTGATAATATGACAAATATCTACTCCCCATTTTCAGAATCTGATCCATCGCTAAAATTGAAGCGGCAGAAGACCTGACAAGTCGGTACCTTGAGAAAATTAGGTTTTGACGACCCTATTTCGAAAGAAATGGCCTCTGGAGCAAAACTCACTGCTTTGCTGTGAAATTTCAATATTTTAGGCGAATTCCATCGTTTAGGGCCTCAAACAGACAATTTTATGTTAATTAGGGTGCTTTTTACAATTTTAGGAAAGTTTATTTCTTTTTATGCAATTTAGTTTTTTAACCCTATTTAAGCTTTGTGTAAGCCCTAGGGCTGGAGGAGTTTTTTTATTATCAATAAAAATTAGAGCTTTCGTGCTCTTTGCCCAATTCTCGGATTTGTTCGAGTTGGATGCCAATTGCCTAGGTATTCGAAGAATCAATAGGGAGTTGAAGGTCGTAGTTCCGGTATTCGTGTGCGAATCAACGGGTCTGTGATAGGTTATTCGCGTGTACGCTGCATCAGTTGGTATCAAAGCCGCGTTCGTTCTTGGATCAACGATGCCGCCCAGAAGGAGGGATCGTCAAAAATGCTCTTCTTCTTCACCCAAATGACCTTCAGTATCATCATTAAATATGCATTTTGGATCCCAGTAAACCCATGAATCAACATGTTCAATATCTTCATACTCAAGATGATCCTCCTGCCCATCTAGATCATATCCTTCAAGATTATCCTGCCCATCTACATCATATCCTCAAGATTATCCTCCTCACCAACCTCATCATCATTCCTTCATAAAACCAAACAATATAGTAAATATAAACCTAATAATTCAGCTTGCAACAATTAAGACAAATCAGTGAAGACAACATCAGCAACAAAAGGTTGCAAAGCTCACATTTTGGAATGAAGAACAGCAGAGGAGATCGAATTGGACCAATTCAAAAATCCATCACCTCATACCAAATAGAAAGCATAAATAGATATATCAAGAGAGAGGGGCAAATGAGACTCAGATGAAGTTCCATAGAAGTGGAACACACAAACAATCAACAGCTACTGCATCAAAACATTGCTACGGTCAGTTCCATAGAAGCTGGAGAAATGGCATTGAACTATATCAGTAGCTACTGCATCAGATCATTGCTAGGGTGATTTATTCTCTTCAGCGATTCATGGCTCTTTTTTCCCGGTATTTGGTTCTTGGGTTCATTCCCAATAACCTCAACTGACCAACAACAAACCATTCCATTTGTCCCACAAAACCCCCCAAAAACAACCCAAAACCGCCCAAACGACAAACAATCAGGAATTAAACTGACCTGCTGCCTATGTGCAACGCAGCAGAACAGCCTTCGAGCGCTCAAGGCAACTCCCGACAGGGGTTGATCCCAGGTGCTGCTCACCAGAAAATGACCAACAACCACGATTGCAACTTCGGAAGATCACGGGCGACACTCTCAATTGCAAAAATCTTGGGGCGTTTGGGTGAATTTGATGATTGGAGTGGAAGCAGGGAGCTCAATTAGGGTTTGATCGAATAGCAATTTGGAGCAAAAAGCCTTTTACTTGAAGGACGACCAACTGTGGCAATTAACAGCGTTTAGAGGCACGTTCCGTCAAGGACCTGTGCTTTTTTCGAACGGAAAGACCAAATCGTTCTAACGTTTGAAACGTCCGAACCAATTAGTACATAAAATATATTTCAGGGATGAACTTTCCGTGAGGTGTATATTTCAGGGACCAAATTGTCAATGTTGTCTTTTTAATTTAAATTTTTAAAAAAAAAAATTGTAAAATAACTTTCCTTAAAAACTTATTCTTTTTTTCCATTAAATTTCAAAAAAAATAAGTGGAAAATATACATATTAATTGATAATTTAATTTTCAATAATATTAATTAATTTTATTTTTTGTTAAACCCGAAATAATATCCGCAATTTAAAATTTTAAACTTTAATTTTTAATAATAATAATTCAAGAATTTTAAATATTATATTTTTCTCAAAAGCGAAAATAAAATTAAAGAATATATTCATTTCAGTTTTTGAATATTGAAATATTTTGTGGGACCCCAATTGAAATGGGAATTGGGACCAAGCAATGGAGGAGTGAGCCCCATGCGACACCAAAGTGAGGCCCCCCAAAATGGGAAGGCATTGTGGACCCTCTAACGCTAATTCTCCAAGATACTAATTGGATTCTTCTTTTTTTTTAGGAGTCTGTATTGTCTGATAAATGCACTGTCTTATGAATGGCTTTTTTAGCCAGGCTGGAAAATGAGCTAAATAAAACAAAATTTTCATTCATCCACATCCTCTATATTCTCTCTGCTGCATAACACTAATTGATCCTCCTAGTCTTCCTAGATTCACCATTGGATTTTATATTATCTTTCTGATTGATATACACCATCCGTTAAGTGCATCATCTGCCAGAATATTCTAGCCTACGGGTGGATGTGGGTTGGCGTGGAATTTTCCTTTGTTTGGATATTATTTTATGAGGGAAAGGGAGGGGAGGGAAAGAGAGGTGAGGGAAGGGGAGGTAAATTTATTAGCCTATCCAAACAAAGAAAGTGTACCCATTCCTTTCCTTCCATTTTTTGCAACCGAAAAATAGTGTAATCTTTATTCGACCCCACCAACAGTATGCAATCGGGATCTCCCAAATAAACTTCTAGGATACAAAATGAAATCAATCCTGTTGGAACTGTATGATCACATAATATTGTTCTAAATCTTTTGCAGTAGACCGAGAACAAGAGAGATTTGAAAGAGATGAGTAAAGAGGGGAGACAAGAGAGGAGAGGTGAGACGAGAGAAATTTTGGTGTGAATATTTCGCTTATACCTTCAAATGTGGGTTACATCAATTTTATAAAACAATTGTGTATCTCTTCGAAAAGAAATGTCCATCCGGATTGTCAGTGATGACTTTACTCGCAATAGTTAATGTTTTTTTTCCTTTCAGACATATTAATTAGTAATAATTCTCATCTCTCAAAATTTAGAATAATATTTTTCAATTTTTACATATTTATCCCATTTTCCAATATTGTGATAACTAATGGTCAACTTCAATTAATGAAGTTTGAAAGTTCCCCAACAATCATCCCCAACACACAATAACAAAACAAAGAATTGGAAGAAAATATATTCGACATGTAAATCTATTTTTTAAATATTATTTTCCTAAATTATTACCTATTTAATAGTATTATTTATTATTATGCGGTATCCCGTGCATGTTCGCCTACTATATTATAGATCCTCTAAGAGCGTTTGCTTTGCTCAACCTTCTCTTTTCATTACGGAAAATATCATAATACTTGTGTCACGACCCGAAATTTCTGCAGAATTTTCTCTATATTTTTTTAATATCCTTTATCACATAAACTAGTCATATAAAAACATGTTTTCCATAAACCCAAAATATATATATAACCAATCTAGCAACCTCTAATATATATATATATATATATACACACTTCTCAAAAGAGAGTAATTTTTCTCAACCACATTACTAAACCATCTAAACAAAAGTTTCAGGTCATAATATATTCAAATACATTATATACAAAAAGAATACATATCAAATAACTAAGATCCCTACTTAGTTTTCGAGCAGATCCCCAATATCGACAATGGTTCTTCCACGCAGCTAGAAGCTTATCTGAAAAAATATATGCAAGGTGGGAGCTGCATCTCTGTGAGCACTATATTCCAAGTAAAATGATTTACTATTAAGTAATAATTATATTTTTAAACGACCAAGTGTTTATATAGATAACACTAGTATACCCAAGTCCGTCATTTAATTCACTAACATAGCATAGTATACAACACATACAAGGAATTACTAATTTCATTCTTAAACAATCAATTATCTCTATAACCATATAATAATATTAGAATCAACCATTTCTCTAATATCCAATATCACATAAACATCAAATATCCGTTCATTTAGCATTCCATAGCAAATCACTATACAATCACTTAACAGATCAAGCTTAGCAACAACACGACTTTCGCAAAACAACCTCAGACAATTTTAACCATTATCATATTTCCAGCAATCAGACAAGACAAACAATATACAACGAAACCAATCAATATAACCATAGGGTCGTATTTCCTTGCAACAAATTAGGACGGTACCGTGACCCCACACATCTCACTCATGCCCCTTTTTTTTTCTATTCCGCTGGGTCCAGCTGCCATTCGTGCCCCATCATGTAGCTTATATCCACATATAAGCAATCTATACCCTCCATACAATTATTTACCAGCTAAAGCTCTTGTAAAAATCACATAATCTCAAATAGACGACAACAACACAAACAGAAACATCTCTCAAATCCTTTTACATAGCCTAGCAAAACTCATTTCTTAATCTCTAACTATCACAATATTCCTCTTAAATAATTTATATAATTATAGTACATCATTTTACGAGGGAATAGAGTACTCACCGAACTTGCTAAACTTATTTCACTGAGTCAAAGCCTTTCGGTGCATGATTTTGATCTCATCCATCGCTTATCATTTGAAGCATAAAATTAAATTATGAATAGCATAATAATATGACCATACATATCGATGTTGGTAAGTTTCCTTCTTGATAGGAATAAGCCACATCGATACTTCCATAATCAATCCCATTTCTATTTTATCCTCTATTACCCACCAGCCCTATCAACGTGTAACTTAATCACTATAACCTAATCATGTAACACCATTATTTTACATCACTACCTACCTTTAAATCTTTCTAGAATCACCACTTAATAGTTTTTAACCTCCACGCTTTGCTTAAGCAATTTAATGGAGAAAAATATGTGTTTCAGTTATTAACAAGATGTTTAAGTTAATAAAAGAATTGATTTCAGTAGTGGAATTCCATGAAAAAAAATAGCTTCTCAACTTGTCCAAGAAAAACAGGCTTAAAAGTAAAAGAAGCTCAATCAAAATTGACATCTCATCTCATCCCTTCCGAGATATCCACATGCATTCATCAACCAATACATCTCCTCGCCCACCAAAACGTTTATAATAATTTATACATGTCAATCACTCCATTTACTTTCACATATATAACATAAATCATATCAACTTAGAATATGTTGCAAATCATATCCAACGGTTGGCCAATTCAATCAGCCAAGTTCAAGCAAAGGGGTGCAAGGAATTCTAAGTACTTCCCTTATTCTAAAATACTAATGAGCAAGTGCTTAGTCACACAATCCACCACATAATATCACCATAATGCATGATAAATTCCCAAATCAACTTCATACATACCCTGCTATCAATCACAACAAGTCAAGTTAGCCAAAGAGCATACAGATTTCTATCAGTACGATCCAATTCCACTAAGACATACATACATATATATATATATGCCTAGAAACTTACTAATTCAATCAAGAGATTTGCTCCCTGCCTCAAGACTGAATTATTAAGCTCATATGAGTGACCAAACTCATTCCAACAATAGAATGAGACTAACTCCCTATATATTCGACTCAATTTGACATTAATTAGGAGAAAAATAACCAAATTACAGCTATTAAACTTCTCAAACCTGAACCAAACTGAGATGAATGCAAGGATAGCCATAACTATGCCAAACCTAGTGAATATGAATGTTTAAATCATAGACAATCAACTTACAAATCAATAATTCCCAACTTAGTCTTCTTCCTCTTCTTCTCCAACGTGTCTTCTCAACTCAACTCACTCCTCCCTCTCTCTCTCTCTCTCTGTTTTTGCTCTATTTCTTCTTCGATTCAAAACAAAATAATAAAAAGGAAAAGAGAGAAGTCAATGTCGGTGGATTCTCAAGGAAATACGAGGGGAAGAATGTTTGGCCACATGGGACCCTTTGAAACCTCTTTTTCTTCTTCTTCTTCTTCTTCTTCTTTTCTTCCAGCCACATAAAAGTGATATATAATATACATATATAAGTATATGTATGTATATGATTATGTATGCAGGTTTTAAAAAAAAATGATGGGTCTCACATTTCATTACGGAAAAACCAAGCACTTTAATTGGGATGGTTATCTTTGAAAATATCATAATGCTTGTAACCATCTATGTGATAGACTTTCTCTCATTCAACTCAAAGCTCGAAGTTGTAGGAAGCGATTTTATATTTCACTTGATGTCCATTTCTGGCCAATAAAAATAACAAATAAACAAAATTCATGGACCCTTTATAATATGTATAGCTGACACACGAGTCCATCTCATATATATGTTGTCTGATAAGTGCAGTGTCCTATCAATTATGGCATAATTTTCATTTCATCCACATTCCCTATATTGACACACGAGTCCATCTCATATTTATGTCGTATGATAAGTGCAGTGTCTTATCAATTTTGGCGTAATTTTCATTTCATCCACATTCCCTATATTCTCTCAATCTCTGCTGCAGAACACCAGTTGTGATTTGGATCCTCCTAATCCTCCTTAGATTCACCATTGGATGGAATCTCCCGAAAATCTAGCTAGTGATGTTCTTCTCAGTCATATTCCACCGTATCCCTATATCCTCTCCCTCAAATTAATATTTCATAATCTTGATCTTTACGGATCCTAATTAACACTGTATATATAAACGTACCGACCACCTGAACCCAATGGACATCCCGCAATACACACACACTCCCCATCATCATACATACCGATTGATCGCTCGAGCATTCTCGACCGACTACTCCATCTTGAGATTATAATTGAGATCGAGTGCTACCAGTTTTTCTTGGAAACACATAAATATGGACAACGACATCGAAGTAAGCATCAGTCAGATGTTCGAGTCTGCGTGTGCTGTCGCCGCCGGTCGCGTGTCTCTCTATGATTATCTGGATGGCTTAAACCACGACAATAATACTCAGGACATGACTCTGGAGGATCTGCGGCATTCTCTGGACGAAGAATTACCAATCCCAGTAGCTGTTACCGAGGGTGAAGAAGCAGACCGCAGACTGTCAGCTATCATCCCACCCTCAGGTGAGGCGGGCCAGAAGCGAAAGAGGAAGGAAGCAGTTGGCGATCTGGTGGACCAGAAGCCCGAGAGGAAGAAACCGGTCTCCTGGACTGAGGATGATCACAAGTACGTAAGTCACGTAGTGATATTTTCTATTTTCTTCTAATATTACCCGAGCGTTCTTTATATATTTATTTTCTTTTATTGCAAGGAATCGTCACACATGCTTGCGTTTTCCAAGAGTTTGGCCGATAGTTCTAGCTCGGCATAAAAGCACAGCTTAGATATTAATTACTAGTTCATATACCGGGATAAAAAATGTGCATCTATTACTATTAGTCCATGGACAATTTTGTTGCCCATTCTTCGGTATACATCAATTACTGGCTCTAATATAATAAATTCATATATATATATATATATATATATATTGATCCGTGCTTTGTGACAAATTAATATTCTTGACAAGCAGGATATTCTTGCTGGGATTGCGCTACTTCGCTACCCTGGCAAAAAAATGGAAGAATAAGAAATGGGAGATAATTTCGACGTATTTCCTGACAAATAAGAATACAAGCGAACTTGCAAGCCATGCCCAAAAGTACTACAAACGGCAACAGCAAAAGGGAGAGACGAAGAGGAAGAGCATCAACGACACAATCCTTCAAAAGGAGGACGAGGTCAGACTCAAGCAGTTGATCCGGGAAAACCTCAGAGCCCGGAAGCGGTCCCAACTATCCCAACGAGGGGCAGCACCCACCGTGGTGCAGTCCCATGCAGAACAGGAGCACGAGCAACACCATCTTCATCAGATGCCCGGGATGGGGTTCCCAACAGTCCCTAGGCTGAGCTTCGGTGCATGTGTTCAGACTCATCAGATGCAGCCCACTCCGCCTGTCTCTTGGAACATGGCGCCAAATACACCCAATTGCACATCTTCAGGAGGAACTCTACAGATCCATCAGAGAACCAGCCATCTCGCGCCCGCTTCTGGTCTCAGCTGCGCCAATACAACACCGCATACACAATCCATCACGCAGGAGTTTCAGCCATCGCCCACTGCTCAACCAATGGTCCAGCCCCATCTCCGGCACAATACTACTAATCTTTGTTACAGATTATTCCAACTGATTATTATTATATGGAAAGCAGAAATTATGCTGTTGCAAGACCTTACTTTGAACCAAATGGAGTTTATGCTGTCAGTTTTGAGGATAAATTAGTTAATAAGTGATCCTGTTTGTTTGGACAGGTGCAACACCATCTTAATCAGATGCTCGGGATGGCAGCTCCGGCTTTCTCCAGGCCGAGCTTCGATGTAGGTGGAGGACATACTCAGATGCAGCCCATGGCGCCAAACACACCCAATGCATATCCTCGGGAGGAACTCTTCAGATCTGCCAGAGGACCCGCCATCACACGCCCAGCTCTGGTCCCACCTGCGCCTATTCAAGAGCTTACGCAATCCATCAGACCGGAGTTTCAGCCAGTGCCCACTGTTCAACCAATGGTACGGCCTGCCGTCCCACACCCGGCTCTTCAGTTTGGAGG
Organism: Punica granatum; assembly: GCF_007655135.1. NCBI lineage: Eukaryota > Viridiplantae > Streptophyta > Magnoliopsida > Myrtales > Lythraceae > Punica > Punica granatum. The sequence continues at coordinate 28,384,461 of NC_045128.1, forward strand.
ACCTGCCCCTCTCGTCAGATCCATCGGAGGACCCGCCATCACACACCAGGCACTGGTCCCACCTGCACCTATTCAAGAGCTTACACAATCCATCAGACTGGAGTTTCAGCCAGTGCCCACTGTTCTACCAATGGTACGGCCCCATCTCTTGCACGATACGATTGATGTTCGTTAATTAGAAAGAATTTCAACTGATTATTATCATAATGAAAGGAGAAATTATGCTGTTGCAAGACCTTACTTTGAACCTAATGGAGTTTATGCAGTAAGTTTTGAGGGTAAATTAGTTGATAAGTGATCATTGTTTGTTGGACAGGCACAACGCCGTCTTGATGAGATGCTCGTCATGGCAGCCCCAGCAGACTCCAGGCCGAGCTTCGACGTATGTGGTCAGACTCAGATACAGCCCATGCCACCAAACACACCCAATGCACATCTTCGGGAGGAACTCTTTAGATCTGTCGGAGGACCCGCTGCCCCTCACCCAGGTCTGGTCCCACCTGCACCTACTCAAGACCTTACACAATCCATCAGACCGGAGTTTCAGCCAGCGGCCACTGTTCAACCAATGGTATGGCCCCATCACCTGGACACAGTGCCACTACATTGATGCCGCCACTAATTGGTTGGGACGACTGTTCAATTCAGAGCTTCAACATTTCCGGTGGTACCACCCTGATATCTCCAGTGGTTCAGTATCAACAAGTCCAACCATCCTTTTACTACGACCAGCACATGTGCAGCTTTTCAGACCATGCCTATGCCAAAAGCACCACTGAGGTGGAGCACCGGCGCATATGAGAAACAGCCTGGCTGCTTGACCATATGGACTGTCTTCCATATAGACACAACTTCTTGCATGATCCATGGGAATCATTAATTCCTTTACATCTGCGTTTAGTAGAATGTCTTCTGTAAACTTAGAGATTCTTGTTACCTCTAATGACTAAAGTCGATCAACTTTATCAATACTTTGGTCGAGATAATTAGCGAAATTGTTAGTATAACCTTTGAAAGATACTAGAGGAGCAGAGATGCAGTCTCTAATTTCGAGATTATAGAAACTTCCTTCTTAGCATGCATGGCAATGATCATTTAGATTTACTTTCCTTAAATTGATTGTTGGATGTGTACCAAAAAGTAAGTTTTTAAGTAGAACAAAAAAGTGGACTCTTACCTTGTAACGGATTCGCCACTAAAATAGCAGACACTTTGGATCTCTGCCTGCATATCCCGACATTTCGGATCAAGATGAAGAGGAGGCCTGCATGGGATGAGGAGGAGGCCCGCTATGGTACCTGCTGTGGTTGATAAGTTGCAACATGAAGCCTTTATGAGTCTCGCCCAACCCAAGCTTTTCCACTGTTAAAGAAATGTTCGGTCTTGATTGGAGTGCAATCACTCCCTGCATATCTCATGAACATGTAATTGGAACTTTAGAAAATGAATCTTCGTGTACAACTGATGGACATGACCTAAGCTCCATTTTCACGCTAAACTATGCGGAAGATTTGCTCATCCTGCCATTCTTGGAAGGTGCGAGTTCTTCAGTTATCATTCTGGCTCATTCATTCAATGATCATTCTGGTCCATTCTGTATCTTTAGAGGGCAGCTTCCCTGATTCATTACCAGAGAATCCAAGAGGTGGAGTGCTGCTAAGGAATTCTAAAAAATGTTCGAACATGATAAGGAAACATCAGACCTTAGTTTATCATCTTTTGGTGGTGACTAAAGCTCGCAGAGCCGATCAAAGTACAGAATAAAAGCCTAAAACTGCCAGTTTGAAGTTTCATTTAAGTTGCAGATAAGCTTCCTTAGCACAGCATTGTGTATGTATTCCTTTCCAGCTGGGGGAGATATTCTTCGAGGATGACAGACCATTGATGAAACTTAAAGCAGATTCACATTTCTCGGTAACAAAGTTCTTTACAATTTGTCAACCAGCTAAAGATGTTGATATTCTCCAAATTTACATGTCATAAGAAATTAGGACAAAGAAGAAAATGAGAGTTTTTCCTAAAGCACAAAACTACCATTATTTATCACATCTATGCTCGAGGAAGAGTGCCTGCTGAAGATATTTCCAGGTTTTCTGATAATTCAGGAATCCCATGAACCAGAAGTCGAAGTTGTCTACAGTAACTATCTGTATGTACTTCTGGGATGGTTTCTCGACGTTCTCACTTTGGTTTGCTCTCTCTAGCTTTGATAGTGGGATCAATACCTGCGGAAAAGGGAAAAGGCAATCACGTCATAAGGTTGAACCAAAAGCACATCCGTTGGTTTGCAAAATTGAAAAATGGAAAGGCTTCCTTTTTACCTTGTAATGCACCTTGACGGTGTCACCATTCGGACAGGACAGCTTTAAGGATCTGTGACTGAAGAATGCTATGTTCCTGGTGGAGATGAAGAGGAGGCCGGCAATGGGACCCGCTGTAGTCGACAAGCAACAGTGTGAAGCCTTTAGGAGTGTCTCTTTTTTAGAGACATTAAACAGTGTCTTGAAAACTTTCTCCCTTCCACCCACTTGAAGGAATCGAACACCCAAGCTCAGCTTCCCTTTCACTGTTTCTGATATCTTGGGACTCGACCTCACTAGAAACATGTAAAGGTTGAGAGGCTAATCAGTATGGTCATTTCTTAGAGGAATAATAATCAAGTATCATAACAAACAAAGTTTCATGATAAATTACCATGATCTCGGAAACTGTGAGCAAAAACATCAGCCTTCTTCCCGAGCTTGTTCATCCTCTTAAGCATCGAACCTTTTCCTAACTTTTGCAATTGATCACCACGCTTACTGGATCGACATTGCATGGAATCAGAATCAGTCAATAATAAGGATCCTGAGATCACTGGAATCCCGATCACTTGTTCCATGAATTGTTTCCTCATCTTCATTCGATTAATGAATGGCTTCAGATGACTTCTCTTGCGCTCCGACTCTCCGCTTCTTCAAATGGGAGAACAGTAGGAGAAGCCCTTTAGAAGAGAAGCATATGATATGGACCACCAAGAGAGAACGGGAGAGACAGAAACTTGAGTTGTGAGGATCGGTTTGATTTAATGTGTATTTATAGAGCATGAAGTCGGACGGGTGAATCGGGAAACTTTGTGACTCGGACAAGGATCACCAACAGAAAAAAGGGGAGCAGACATGATGAGCATATAATGGCAAATTTTTTGTAGGACGATGCTGCTTTTTTGTCTAAAGAAAAAGAGGTTATTGATGATAAGTGGAGATGACGCCAGGACTATGAGGTTGAGTCAAGAGAAAGATGATTGCGTGTTTTCTTCTCTTTAACTTTGGATATTCGCTTCCAGCCTTTATGATGTCGGAGTCTGTTTTGTTTCCATTTCTTTCCATCACAGAGTACATACAAAACATTTGCCGAGGACCAGAAACTATGGGATGAAGCCTTCACAAAAAATGTTGATCCAGTAGATGCTTAGAACTGAAAAGGAGTCCTCAAGTGATATTCCATTTTCCCGTTTCCAAGAGAACTCGGAGACTCATACTGCAGCAAGCTGTGACAGTTACTATGATCAAATCCTTCAAGGTTAAAGCCTAAACTTCAATTCCACCAAAATAAAAAATTAAAAAGAAAAGAAAAGAAAAATCCTAAACTTCAATACTTAGTTACAGGGCTGCTGGGGATTTCTAAATGCTTGCAAAAGGTGGGGGAAACCATACTTTATTCATATGCATAAAGCAAATGGATGCATCATAGCCACATCAGACCTATGACCAAACCCACATGGAGCTGACCGAAACTTTATTTAATGTATAGAAAAGTCAAAAAAGGATAAATCATATGTTAAAAGTTGTTGGTTGGGGTAGGCTAGCGTTCATATGAGCCCCAACAACTTGCAAAAGGTCAAGCCATTATGTTATGAATATCCACAGGTATTCTGCATCCGATGTTCTTTGCTTCCTTAAATTTTAATTATATCTGCTGTCGTGTAAAAACTGTAAGAAGGATTCTTTAGCTTTGTTTCGTTCACCTAAACTAACTGTCGCTTCCATATAACTGTTTTTAAGGAAAAGGAAGTCAAATAGGAGAAATTTCCAAAGCCTTATGACTCAGACATAGATCAACCATACCACGAAAAAGGGAGACCAGATATGATGTCAAATGGGAACTCTTTAGGAGGATATGATGCTGTCTCTGGCTTTCAAAAGAGGATCTTTAGTGTACCATCGACATGGTAGTCCACTAGGAACGAGCTAAGAATTAAACTTCAAGGCAGGAGATTGAGGTCCCTTCACTCATGGTTGAAGCAACTCGTCGGAGATAGTACTCTGCTTCTAGGCTAGGGATGGGGTGATAGCCCTCTAAGATCTCAGTGGGGTTTCGATTAAGAGCCGCAAACCATTCGAGTCTTCTTGTGACTATGGTTCAAATCAGACATGGTCATGCGGAGTGGGGATCGATGTGTTGGTTCCCCCTTCAATTTTTACACTTTTTTTTCTAATGCTAACACGAATTTTGAATAATAGCACAGAAATGCACGACCTTCGGGTTTAGTTGCGAATCTAGCATACCGTCAAATGTAACGATAACGGCTGACGTGAACTTAACGGTGCCACTTGCCATAACATTATTAGACGAGTGGATCTCACATTGTTTTTATCTAATAAAAAAATAATTCTAAAAATAAAAAAGAAAAAAATTTTAAAAAAAATGGAGGAAAGGGGAGGGAGCCGGTGGTGGCCACCCTGGCAGCCGCCAAACCTCCCCTCCAAATCGGAGTCTCCGAGACTTTTTCAGTTCCGGTGGTGGAGGCTCCAATTGCAACCACCATCTCCCCAGTTGGGTTGTCGACCATCTCTGTTGTGTCCGACAATCCCGATTGGGGGGTGGTAGCCGCAATTGGGGCCTCCACCACCGATATCGAAGGAGCCCCAAATGGGAGAATATTAAAACTGATAGTGTGATTTTGTGGGATACTAAACTTTAGGAGATCTACGTCTGTCTGAATTTGATGGGAAGGAAGAAGTTGAAACATTGTTGACCCAACTCTAATTTCGTGGGTTATGAATTGATTTGTTTGTCGCCGACTTTGGGAGAGGCTTACTCTGCGTTGCATGTGAGGTGGTCTCCTACTAATTAAGCAAAATTTGTGGATGTGATGTGTACTCCCACTTATTAGGAAAAATGTGTACATTTTTCGATTTCTATGCACTTTTTACATGTCTCTTTGCTCCTTTACACATTAATTATGGAGCCCACTTTTCTTGTTATTGTGGTTCCTTTCGAAAGTATTATGTCAGGTGTTGTCGTCTAAAATCTGCAGAAGGGATCAATCATAGATTGGTGCTCTTTCGCGTGTATGATCCCTTTTGTAATTTCATTACAGCCGGGTCTGCTCATGGAACTTGTATAATCTCGGACTTTGACACCCGGGGATCGCAAAGGAGCATCTCTATTATACTTGATTCGAGGCCGTAGGATTGAATTGGGTTTTGTTTTCTGAACCTTGCTTTTGGTAACTTGTTTCCTGCATCGCTCCCATGCTCCTGGTATCATCTCGAAAGGCCGGGTCAACCAAAGACCTCTCTGTTAGAGAGTCGAAGACTCTGGAGTTGTCCTCCCCGTCTCCATGGGATAGAGTAAAGTCCTTGAAGGCTGAGCAAACAAGAAAGAGCACTCGCACGAAGTCGAATGGCCAAATTAGGACACCGAATGATTCTAGAATCTTACATTTAATTTTTGTTAAATTTGAAATACAATCAAGACGGTTGTCCACTTGGAGAGTGTTCGAGTGTCCTCCAGGACGAAACTCTGTCAAGCAACTTGCCTGTGATAACATTCCTCTGCTTCTAGGCTAATCGATGGGTAGTGGTCCTCTGAAATCTTGGACGGGTTTCTGTTACGTGCCCAACCAGTTCAGATCTTATTGTAACTATGACTCAAATTGGAATTGGGTCATGCGCACTGGGGATCGTTGCGTCGGTTCCCCTTTAGATTATAGGCGAAAAATAAAACAAATGACTCCTCATTTATCATCCAATGATAATCCAGTACATCCAATGCTCATGCAGCAATGTATCAGTTACAGTTCCAAAATCATATAAAGCTCCTACATGTTACCAAAAAAGAGCTTGTACATGCTACCCCAACTATTCAGTCTGCCAACCAAATCAAGATATAATATCGACTGGCGGAGAGTGAAGGTACGATGAGCTCTGAACGAATAAGATAGTAATGGCCCATGCATGGATCAAAATCTTTAAATGCTGCGAGTCTTCTTGTCCTTTATATTGATGAGCAAGTTGTAGTGCTTCTCCTTTTCCACTTTCTTTTTTTTCCAGAAAGTTGACCTTTGAAGCATGAAATCGAAGTAATACTTCATTCAATTGCAACTGAGTTGTAACTTCAATAGTATTTGCTTATTCCAGCATTCCCAAGAACGTCATGTCTTGATTTTGACATCTTGAATCGGTCGGGACCAGCCTTGAGATGTCTTAGGTCCAGTTCATTGCAATAAAGGCTGATCCTGGTCCCGGAAATCATGACTGCAGAAACGAGTTCTACAGTAGAACCACCTGCAACAGAAATCAGTAACAATATTTAGATTTTTCCAATAGCTCCTAGTTCCACGTACCAGCAGAGGTGAATCTCAACCAGTGAGCCCGACACATAGAGAGCTAGACAAAAGTTTCTAGAAGAACCTCATTTATCCGAATTTCAATCTCCTATAATCTATGGCTGCTAGGGAATTATTCATATGAAAATTGGAAAATGGCCACATCGGACCTGAGATGAACCCACTCAGAGTTGATTAAAGCTTAACAAGATATAAAGTCATGAGGACTAATCATAAGTTAAAGTCAGTGATGGGAGAGGATAGGGCTTGAGTGGACCCTTTCAAAAGCTCAAGGCATGATCTGATAGATTATTCACATAAATCTTGCATCCAATGCTGTCGACTTACCTTAAACAGTAAGCATCCTCAGTTTAGTGGAAGCTTTTATGAGAGCTTTCCTTCCTCTATATCAGCCTTATTTTATGATGTGATGCACAACTTGATCTCAAGGAGGTGAAATCATGAAATCAGCAACCTCAATTAACTGCTAGAAGCTAAATATTCATAACTGCAGCAAAGTAACTCCAGCAGTTACAAACAATATATTCAGGGTCACAATATAATATAATAAATTGTTATATGTTTTTAAAAAACTTCTTGGTGTGCTCAGCAAATTGTTTTTAAAATATCCCAAAACACTTGTTTTAGATAGGGCATTATTAAAAAAGTTTAATATATTTTTGAAAAACAAAACTCTTGTTTCCACTACGCGACCAACAGCATCGACCAGGCAACCACTGCTAGAACCTTCAGCATCTGGTCGCCAGTCGCCGGTGCCATTTCCAGGAAGGCATTTCACTCATCATCATACATATAACTGTGTAAAAGATGCACTTGAAACCAAAACATTTACGAACAATTCGAAATGCATCTTACCTTCACTCGCTGCTGATGAATCATCCTCCCCAGAAATAAACTTATCCTCAGGCTTCATTTCCAGTAAAATTTCTCTAAAGATATGGAAATCGATATATTCGTTGGGGAAGTTAACACTTCCTTGGCTTATACAAGCTGAGAAGATATATAACAGCACAGCAGCAGCCCAAAACTATAGATGCAACACTCCCCCCCCCCCCCCCCCCCCCCCCCCCCCCCCACATCTTTCTAATTAATCAGAGTTCTTGGGTAAAACTGAGTAGCCTTTGTCCTAATGGCTTCAACAACTTTCTCCATTTTCATTCCATGACTACCCTTCACCAGAACAACATCGTTAGGATTCAACATTTTCACAATCTCAACTGCCATTGAATCAGCATCACATGCATAAATAATATTCGACTCTTTCCTCAAGGGTGCATTCCTTGCAGCTCTAATATACCGACTCCCGACAAGCCCAACTATATCAACACAGCAATCAAGACAATACCTCAGCATCAACTCATGAAACTCATTATCACTTCCACCTAGCTCTAACATATCCCCAAGAATAGCAACTCTTCTTCCATTACATTCGATCCCTTTCAGGAGGTCAATGGCAGCCTTGGTGCTAATGGGATTGGCATTATAAACATCATTTATCATTTTAATGCCATTCTCCGCAACTTCCAGCTCTGACCTCTGTTTTACTGGAGTGAACTTTGACAGGGATGATCCGACCTGACCAAGAGAAACTCCCAGAAGAGTACCAACTGCTGCCGCCGCACATGCATTGAGAGCCAAGTGTGGGCCTGGGCTAGGTATCACAAACTCTACCCTGCAAAGTAAATCATTATAAAATGGCGTAATACTCCATAATAGTCAAGAATCTGGTAGGAACTGAATTTAGATGCAATTAGTTTCATAAACTCTTCATAACTAAGATACAATTGCCTGACCAATGTATAAGGCAACTGAACTCGAGGCACAAAAGCAAGTGGAATTAAAGTTGAAAGGGGCTGCAACAATTGTATCTTTCCATGAAGAAATTTATCTAAACAAGATGCAAGCAAGGGTATTAGTGTGTAGCTTAACTCCAACAAGTATGAATACAAGGAAAGAACTGAAACTGGAGGGATCAATTTTCTTTCCCAGTATTGCTGAAAAATAAATGTAGGCACAGAACACAAGCTGCTCGACACAAAGGAAAGCAATATGGAATTGGAACTAAAGTATTTCTAGGAGTCACTTAAAAATTTCGATATGTAATATCTTATTTGACTTATGATTGCCATAGAAAAGTAATTTGATTAATCAATCTGAACGGCATACATACATCTCATCAACATTCTCTAGAACCACTTGAACACCAAGCCCACCATCGGTACCTTCAGCAGCAACCAACCGGATATCAGATCCATTTTTTCGACCAAACAGCGCCTAAAAGAGACCCAGATAATCATAAATTCACGTGATGCAGCATCAACTCTCTCATTCAAAACAAAACAAAGAAACTGGACAAAAGCTAGTAGAGAGAGTAATTTTCTCAGCATGATTATTAAAAACTATTGAAACCCTCAATCACCTTTCTAACACCATCAGGAATTTGAAGGCCTGCAACTAGAGGATCATCTGCATTCAAAACACATGCATCTCCCAGCTTCGCTTCCTCAAATATTTCACCTTTCGCCACCGCAACCTCCTCTAAGTTGCGGAATTTCTCCAAATGTGAAGCACCAGCATTCAGGATCACCCTTATTGATGGCCTAGCTACTCTTGCCAGCTCCAAAATTTCTCCTTTTCCACTCATTCCCATCTCCAACACCACAATATCCGCACTCCTAGGAATCCCAATCAATGACAGGGCAACTCCGATTTCATTGTTCCAGTTCCCAGGACTCTGGTAAACCTTGCCATTAGAACTTTCAAGAATTAAGGCTATCATAGCTTTTGTAGTGGTCTTCCCTACACTACCCGTTATACCTGTCCAAATAACAAGACCAAATGAAAAAAACGCATATCCAATTGATCTTCAGTGCATATATTGAGATTTGGACCAGCTATAGTATAGACAAAAAAGATAATCATTTTCTGTGGAAATGTTTCCTCGCTTTTCAGTAAGTAGCACCGTGGAATGTACATTGGATTGGGAAAATTTCATACCTTCTATTTTCTGTATGAGGAACAACAGCTCAAAAACTATCTTCCTAACATTCTTCAGTCGTAGTAATAATCTCCACCCTATCATATGCTAAGATATCTAAGAACATTAAGCTTGACACTAATCATCAATTAATACCTATAACTTCACCGTCGAATCTGCTTCGTGCGTAAGAGCCCATCCTCGTGAGCGAAACCAAGGAATCGCCACTGACTTGCACGAACCCTTTGTCCCAATCCTCGCACACCCTATTACCAATGACTCCAACGCAGCCTTTCTCGCGCAACTGAGGGTTTACAAAATCGTGGGCGTCGAAGTTCTTGCCGGAAATGGCGAAGAACCACTCGCCGGGTCGGAGGGTCCTCGTGTCGGCAGAGACGGTCCCTGGAGGACCCCATTTCACGATCCTGCCGCCAACGGCTTCTGCAATCTCGGAGGCAGTCCACAGGGCGAGAGGAGAAGTGGTTGAAGTGTCGTGTGAAGCGAATCTGATAGTTGGGTTTGTGGAAGCTGAAACCCTAAGCTGGAATTTGGGAATTGGGATTGGATTTGGGACTACACTCATCTCATCAGTTCATTCGCCGATGAACGAAGAAAGAAGCTCGGAGCTGACCAACACATTGGGGCTCACTGAGAAATTGTTTGGCGCTTTTTTTTTCTATTTATTTAAATTTTTTCTATTTTCTGAAGGAAAATTCAATGATTGTTAAAAGAAATAATATATATATATATATATATATTAGTTTTCAGTTTCATCTAAATTGCACTCTAAGATCTATGTGTTTGTTTTAACGATCAAAATCATTTAATTTTAACTTTAATTTTAAATCAACACACTACACAATAAAAATACACATTTTTCAAGTCAAAAATTTGAACTTTAACTTTAACTCAACACACTACACGACAAAAACACATGTTTCCCAAGTCAAATTTATAATCCCAACTCATTTGTCATTTTTCACAATCAAAATCAAAATTACTTTAATTCTGAATCCAAACGCATAGTAACGGTTTGAGAGTAGACTGGAGAAGCATCCAACAAAAATAGTTTTTAATATTTTTTCTTTTTCAATTACAAATAAGACTTATGAGTTTAATAAAAATATATATATGAATCTAAATAAATGAATAAAGATACTCTCACTTACAAGAATTGATTTTTATAGTGCGTTTGGTCTTAAAGTTAAAGTAACTTTGATTTTGATTGTGGAAAATGACAAATGTTGTGTAATGTATTGAGTTAAAGTTAAAATTAAAATTTTTTACTTAAAAATATATATATTTTTATTGTGTAGTAAATTAAGTTAAAGTTAAAGTTAAAATTTTTGTGATTTTAACCTTAAAAACAAACGAGCATTCGTGTTTCTAAGACAATTCCAAAAAATTCCTCTCCCCCTTGGTAGCTAGCACTTAGTTCGAGTGGTATTTCACCTCTAACCACAGCTTCTCTGCTAATTCTTCAACATCAATCGAGTTGGACCTTCGCTAGTTTCACGAAAGTTTCATCCTGATCATGGATCACCCAAGTTCGAGTTCATAAGCAATGACAGATTGCCCTATGAAGACTCGTTTCATAATGCATACAATCATTCCGCTTATTACTTGGAACTTGTCCAGCCTCAATGACAGAATCCAGATATTATTTTCGACAGACATGAGAGAATGTAAGCAAAGCTTCCAGTATTGTTCTAATCATTTTGCGAAGGCAAACCTGCACGTAAAAAGGATATTTCTAAGAACTTAATAGACCGAATAGCCACCACAGGGGCAAATTACAAAAAAAAACTCAAATTTTGTAAAAAGTCTCAGTTTTGTCTTAAATTTTATTTTGTAACAAAAAAACCATAAGTTTTCTAAAATGTCTAAAAAATGACCTCCGTTATAACTTCCGTCAATTTTTGCTGCTGATGGTGGGTCCCTTTAACAGTCCACGTAGGTCACACGTAGGCAAAAATTGACGGAAGTTATAACGGATGTCATTTTTGAGACATTTTAGAAAACTTATGGTTTTTTCTGTTACAAAATAAAATTTAGGATAAAATTGAGACATTTTACAAAACTTGAGTTTTTTTTTGTAATTTACCCCACCACAGCTCAATGTCTCAGGGCACACGACTCGAATTCCCTATTCCATCACAACGAAAAACACATATCCGGGTTGTCTTGCACTTCTCTTTACTCCCTGTTATTTCACTTCTCTTGCACAGGGACATCTCCCCCATCGGCCCCGTCCATGAGGGCCGCGGGGCCCGCAAACTGTGGCCATATATATATGTGTGTGTGTGAGAAAAAGCCAAACGGCTCTTTTCCCTTGTGTGGGCCGGCCACCGGGCCACGTGGCGGGCAACGGACCACACGTTTAAAGCAATTTTTCGTTTTTTTATTTTTTTGATTAAATAAGAAGATTCATCAAAAACTTATGTTGCGTTTGGTTTCATAGTAGGATTTTAAAATTAAATTTTGATTTTGAAAAAAAAATGGTATAAATGAGACTCATCATTTGACTTTGTATTAATTATATTGTTTTATTGTGGAAAAAAGTGATATAAATGGGATCAATTTTTTGATTTTGTATTAGTTATTTTATTTTATAGTGAGTAAAATTAAATTAGAATTATGATTCTAAAATAATACCCTAAAACCAAACAAGGCATTAATTGTCAAAGTGCGCAAAGCAGACAGATCTGGAAAAAGAAAGCCTCATATTGTCTTCAAATAAAATCTTCCTAATAGAATGAGGAGGGTACAGTAAGATAGCAAAGTAGTAAGGAAGCTCTACTCCAATATTAACGAGATGGTCGGTACATTTGTTGGCTTCCCTATAAGCATGCTGAGGAAGGATAATATCAAACTACTGACATAGATACCTACGATCATCAATCAAATTCGTCAGCAGTAAATTTGTGGAGTTCTCCCACACCCAGGATAAGAACTAACTTAGCATCAAGCTCTACAATCAACTCGGTGACTCCGCACTTTTTAATTTGTGATTAGCCCTTGTCTAAGAGCTTTCAGCTCAGCTATCGGACCGGTGGTGCACCCGAGGTTCATTCGAAACCCGCAATCCATCTACCCAATGAGTCTCGAATAAGTCCTCCTGCATCAGGTAGACCTGGGTTGCCCTTCGAGCAACCATCAGTTTTTAAATTTTTTTAAAAATAAAATTGTGAAATTACAATGGTGGCTTAAGAGCTGATGATTATTGGAGTTTTTTTCTTTTCTTTTCGTCCCTCTTTAAATGATGTGGCGCTTATATTACACCGTGATAGCCCCTCAACGAGACATGAAGAGAGACCTCCATTGTCCAAGCCCTTAATGTTTGCTTAGTTGCATGTTTAGATAATTTCAGATAATTTAGGTATACGATTCTAGAGTGTTCTTGGATGCCTTTAAATTGGGTGTCTTGGCTATTTGGTAGGTTGAGTAAGTAGCATCTACAATTTTTTGGCTGAAAGTAACACCTACAGCCTGTAATTTACAAGTCTTGTACTCTTCCATATAATCACATTTAGAGCGTCTCCTATTTATCGAGTTTATCTCCATTGGTATTGGTTGTGCGATCTTGGGCTAGTGTAACTTCGCTTTCGCTGCCGAAGTTGATATTCCCCGTATGGTATTATAAAAAACTTGACTGAGACTGAGAGCTGCTGGCCAATATAGAAAGATGCCTTAGAGAAAGGGGAGATCTAAAACGAAACAAAAGGGCCGAAGCATGTCCCTAGTCTACATCATATTGTCATGGCTCATGCATAGGTTTTGTCTTCAAGTTTGGAGCTCTCTATGGCAAAACCAAGGAACAACACAGACAATCAGAACGAACGAACGCTGCCGAGGAACAAACCTATCTCCTTATTCCAATATCTAAATTAAGCAAAGCATGAGCAGATATTGTGCACATTCTTCCCCATTCTTGCGTGCCTCATGGGACTCGGATCTATCAACCAAAAAAAGAAAAAAAAAATAAAACTGTAATATTTTTTTCAGTGTACAGAAGGGAGGTTTATACTGTAATTTTCCCGTAAGATAAGTTTAATTATTTGGTTTTATGATATGCGGTGATGATGATTCAGTTCAATTGTTTGAACTTGAAATTACCCATCCCAAGTCTTTCAGCGTCTTCACATTTCGATAGTACACACATATATAGATGTGTCGTCAACTGCTACGCTTCAACGCATTTCGGAAAGAACCAGCTAGCTCTTAGTTCGAGCGGTATTTCACCTCTAACCACAGCTTCTCTGCTAATTCTTCAACATCAATCAAGTTGGACCTTCGCTAGTTTCACGAAAGTTTCATCCTGATAATGGATCACCCAAGTTCGAGTTCATAAGCAGTGACAGATTGCCCTACGAAGACTCGTTTCATAACGCATACAATCATTCCACTAATTACTTGGACCTTGTCCAGCCTCAATGACAGAATCCAGATATTATTTTCGACAGACATGAGAGAATGTAAGCAAAGCTTCCAGTATTGTTCTAATCATTTTGCGAAGGCAAACCTGCACGTAAAAAGGATATTTCTAAGAACCTAATAGACCGAATAGCCACCACAGCTCAATGTCTCAGGGCACGCGACTCGAATTCCCTATTTCATCGCAACGAAAAACACATATCCAGGTTGCCTTGCACTTCTCCCTGTTATTAGAATCACGCGAAACAAACACGTCATCTCGGCATTGCCTCATCATCACTGCTGAGACCGAGATTTCGCCCGAAGCGCCTCCAACTGGGCCCGGAACTTGGTCACCAACTTGTCATGAGGAGGCAAGGTTTCCCTAATGGTTGGGAACCCAGAGAAATCCTTCATCCAGGCAGACAGAAGCGGGAACCTTTCCTCTTCGATTAGTTTAAGGCCGGTGATCTCATGGAACACGGGGACTAAGTTCGAAAGCCAACCCAATGCAATGTCCAGAAAGCCGATCTTCTCTCCTCCGAAGAATTTCTTTCCCTTCAGAATCTCTTCCAGTGGTTGGAGACTTTCAATGGCTTGTGCAAGACCTGCTTCTTGCTCTTCCCGTCCTTTTTGGACCAAGTCCCAGATCGATTGCATGACCTGCAAATTCAACGGGCGATCCTCGTTAATGAACGATCGTAGGAACGAGATCGAAGGATGAGAAGCATGGAATCATGGGAACATATGGATCCCACAAAATCCAATGACTCGCGAGGGTACTTCATCATTTAGGACATAATGCATCAGATTCACAAGATCTAGCCAATTACGTGCTCACCTTGTCGTCCCCAAACTTGGCCCAAAACCGGGCAGTGGCCCGCTCAAGGGGATCCTCGGGCAGCAGGGGGTTCTGGGTCCAGGTTTCATCGATGTACTCGACGACCACAAGTGACTCGCAAACTGCTCTTCCATTGTGAACGAGCACCGGCACCTTGCCGTGGACAGGATTGTACTGCAGAAGCAGCTGGCTCTTGCTGGAAAGGTTTTCGAATATGTTCTCGTACGGGACTCCCTTCAGCTCCAAAGCCCAAATAGCCCTCAGAGCAAAAGGGCTCGACCATGTCCTGAAGAGTCTCACTTCTTCTTCTGCCATTTTTTTCTGAGTTTATCTGATCTAATTCTGCTAGAGGACTTCTCCTTGACAATGCTGGGGCAGTGCTTTTATATTAACTATATCATGTCCTCTCATCATCTTTTGTTCGATTTTTATATCTATGACCTCGTTGCCCATATTGTACTCATCGGCCGCCCACGTTACCTTATTGTTGAAGAATAATTTACGAATGTTATATGTGGGCGTGGCCCCCCGGTTGGACCTTTATGCTGCCTTCCTGACTTTTTACCATCAAAGTCCATTCCACGTGCATTGACATTCATCTTCTGTGAAGGTTAAACGAAATCAAAAACCATAGTCAAAGTTGATTTTTTCGGAAAATTATATGTAACCCGAGTAGAAGGTTGTGTGCGTGGTTTTCAAGAATCTTCGGAGCATCTTCAGCGTTAATCTCTGGCCGGTCTCTAATGCCCACGTGGCATGAAGAGAGACCGAGGCCCTTTGGAGGAAAGGCGCAAAGAGACACCCGTCTCTTTGCACAGGGACATCTCCCCCATCGGCCCCGTCCATGAGGGCCATATATATATGTGTGTGTATGAAAAAGCCAAACTGCTCTTTTCCCTTGTGTGGGCCCGCCGCCGGGGTCACGTGGCGGGCAACGGACCACACATTCTTCCCCATTCTTGCGTGCCTCATGGGACTCGGATCTATCAACCAAAAAATGAAAAAATAAAACGACTTACATAACCAAGTAAAATTGTGCACCTGAATATTAGCATGCACATACAAAATTGCAAATATATCGTAGCAATACTTAAATTATTTTAATCGATCCATGTGCGACTCGGATGTCTAAAATAGTGATTCATAAGATAAAAAATATTTATGCAATACTACACTTAAGGTGGGTAACGATTTTCAATTTGAAACTATTTTTTATGAAAATGAAAGTGAAGTTTCCCTTTAAGTCATTCAACGGTTTCGTAGTTTTACATTTTCTTTCTCTAGAAAAATTTAAAGCCATCTATATAGATAAGTAAATCTTCCCGAGTTAAGGGAGATTTTTCATCCAGTCATCTATAACTGTAAGCATTTTCCGCATTTTCTCTTTTGGTTATTTTTCTTTATTGCATGAGAACTTGCCTATTTATTTTATTATCTTATTTATAGCATAGCAAATTTTGAGGTGTTATTTTTCATTCGATCATACATATTTTCTCTATCTTCTCTTTTCGTTATTTTTTTAATTTTGCATGAAAATTTTACTTTTTATTTATGTTTTGATATGTTTATTATAATGTAATAGATTTTGAGGTGTTACAATCAATTACCAAATGTGAAAAGAGCTAGAATCTAAAAATAGTAGTCAAACTCGGGCTTCGGCCCCATATTTTACCCAAAAAATGGGGACAATTATACTATACAATACGATTTCTTGACCTTTTTTCACGAGGTAATATAGTTTGATTTATTTTCAACATATTCTCGAAAATTTTGAATTTTTCACCACTTAGCGCACAGTCAATTTTCCATAAATAATTAGACATAAAGCTAAAGTGGCACCCTGACCCTACACCTGTAATTTGGTGGGACCCAAACAATTAAATAAATAAAAATACAAGAAATTATACCGCACAAGATTTTTTTTTTTTTTGCCTTTTTCACGAGGTAGCACGTTTTAATTTATTTTCAAAAAACCATAGTGTGGAGTAATTTTCTCAAAAATAGTATATTGACAATTAGAGTGAGATTATAAGACAGTGGGATATTGTAAACACAAGGAATAACCAAATCATCAATGTAATCACAAGATCACTTGACAGGTGCTAATTCATATGATTTTTTGAGTTTAAGAAATTATTTTGTCTAAAAAATTGATATTATTTATTTTCTATATTTTTAGAGAAATTTTTTATCTTTTATATTTTATATATACTTCAACATTGTCCAAATAGCCCTCATAGCAAAAGGGCTGGAGCATGTCCTGAAGAGCTTCACTTCTTCTCCCATTTTTCTGAGTTTACTATTTGATCTGATTCTGCAGAAGACTTCTCCTTGTCAATGTTGGGCAATGCTTTTATATGAACTATCCTGTCCTGTCCACATCTATTATTCGATTTTCATATTCATAACCCCGCTGCCGCTATTCTACTCATCGGCCGCCCACTTCACCTTCTTGTTGAAAGAACAATTACAAGTATCCATGGGATTCTCTGTGGCTCATGGAGAAACTCAAAACTACGACATCATTTTTGCCCCAGTTGGACCTGAATACAAGATCTTTTGCCACAGTCAATATTATGTGTACGTGTATTTTAAGAAACTTGACATAGAGATGGCCGGTCAATATAATAGATGTGGCCATCCCTACCAGAATATCAAAAGGCCAAAGCATAGAGAAAGGAGAGACCTAAAACGAAACAAAAGGCCAAAGCATCCCCCACGTCTACATAATATTGTCATGACTCATGCATAGGTTGTCTTCAAATTTAGAGCTCTCTATGGCAACTCTAGAAACAATACAAACAACCAGAACGAACCAAGGCCGCCAAGGAACAAAACTATCTCCTTATTCATACGGCGCAGCCTATTTCGTTGTGATATTATCTTAAAATTTCTTGACTGTGACATTATCTTTAAAACTTCTTGGTTCAACCCCATACATGTGGCCATCCCTACCAGAATATCACAACAATTTCCTATGTGAAATTTATTTATCATAATTTTAAAAAAAATTCACATCCCAATCGTCGGAACCTTCATCAGCATTACCTTAAACTCAGACCCAGAAGCAAAACATAGACGGAGGGACATTGTAGCTGAAGCTATACAGAGGAAGCAGCCTGAACTCAGAAAAGAGGAATAGAAAATTGGAAATTGACATCATTTCATTACGTGTTCCTTCTCCCAAAATTTCATTCGACCAAAACAGATCTTCCCTAGGGCGTGCTATATCGCAGCACTCACCTAAAATATAGGAAAATTGTTGATGCAGGGGCAGATAAGAGGGGAATCCGAATTGTCAACCTTGCATCTCCTTCACCAGTACGGTAATGAAGGACTATGATTATAGTTTCCTGCGGATGAATTCTCTTCTAGTCAGATCAATAAGTTATCCAACCACAGACCCCAGTCCAGCTATGAAACAAAACCAACAAGACTCACTGAAAGCAGATTTTGATAAGTTGCAACTATTATCATGTTAGAAATTGATTCTGGAATACGGAGTTCGGTGAAAACTCAGTAACTTTGCAATTTAAAAATAGGACTTGCTGTAAGGACCAGACAAAGCCTATGACTCACAAGAGCATAATGATGTTTCTAAATGTGAGAAGTCGGCTGATGAGAAGTAGTTAAAGAGTACCGTGAAATTTATGACCACTATCGATAGGTAGAAGACCGATTTTCTAAAGGACGATGAAACATATACTGTTATCACCCCTCAGTCAAATTAAAGAAAGATAATTGCAACACATTGCCTGTCATGCATTAACTATTCAGAAACATCAACATCCTTTTAATATTCACAATTTAATTTATATCATTCGTCAAATGTACTAATTTTCCTATCTTCTGTACTATTACCATTAGTGAGGTTTCCCAGATCAACTTCATCTTTTCCATTCGCAATCATGTGTCCTCAAGATTAACACCTGCTGGTTGCGAGAATACAAACTGACATTTGAATATAGGAACAAAGCAATAATAGCAGCAACTATGGAAGACAAAGTCATGGAAAGAGCACATAAGCAAAGCTCTAATTGCCAATTTGGTTCGATGAAATAAAGAAGGAAATGGAATTCTGTACAACTTACACCACTCATTGGATGAAAATAGATGGAACGAGTTGTGCTAAACCAGGTTCCCATGACTAATAAAATATAAACTCTGCTTATTCAACTGCTAGAACTTGGCAGCAATTAAATTGGTAAGATGCCACAAAAAGTGAATGGATAGTACGAACACACCTTTTATTCATACTTTATTTGATTCTCAGGTCGTGCAAAGAACTCTTTAGCATTGTGTGCCACCTCCGACTCCACTATTGCTTCTAGTACAATGTCAGATCCTTTGACATCATCTGATAGGCAAGTTAAACCTTAACGAAGTAAGGTCTTGAATGTGAAGGCATTCAATGTGCATATGTATGTATTATTCAACATTAGGATTCCAAAACAAAAGCATTCAGTTTGAATATATTACATAAAATTTGAGAAAAGAGCATTCACTCGAAAAACAATCACTTAAGGGGGGAGGTGCAGGGTGGGTGGTGGGGGGTGGGAGGTGGGGTTTGCAAGGAACTATTCTCTATGGATAAAAGACCGCGTTTAGATTGGAACAGTTAAATTGCACTACTGGATCATGGAAATACACCAATAAGGACATAGCAGAGAGCTTGAAAAGTTTATTTATAAGCACCTGTTCGAGGGGATAAGAAACCAGCAGTTTCAGCAGAAATGGGCAAAACAGTAGGAAAGCCAGCTTCATTCTCGATTGTGCCTCCATCTGTATCAATTTTTCCAGAAGCAGCTCTCACAGCAGCTGAGTCTGCCAACCTATCATAAGCAGTTGCTTGGCTATGTAAGTTACTGAGGTCTGATGGCGATGTCTTCCCATCCTGAGGAGGCGATAGTAAAAATCAACTAAACCTATGTAACAGCTGCAAAGAAAAGAAATGAGAAATAAAGTTGCCTTACCTTTTGAAAGTTGCTTGTTTCTTTATTTTCAGGAATGGGCATCTGTTGAACATTGTTGCCTATATCCAGAAGAAAAGAAGGGAATAATTAAGAACAAGAAGTGCAGAAATATCCTACATTCTTCTGCAAGAAAATATTTCTAGCATTAGTAGCAATACCACTGCCGACAGATGTGTTATTGGGATCATCGATCAGCCTCCGGGTCATTGGACCTGGATTTATGAAGGATATGCTTCGGATTTCATGGCGTATGGCTTCCAACTGGGCCATTGTGTCTTGCAGCTCTTTGTGCACCTGACCATCAACAGTAGCTTAGCAAAGTTTAGAAATCCATTCATTTTCTTGAAAAGTAATACCATCAAACTGTAACATCTTCTAGAATGCTGACTTTGCACTATACATTAGATGGATGCTGGGAAAAGGTACACTTCCCTTAGATTTGGTTAGGACTACTGGAAATAGAATGCAAAAATGAATCCTTCCGAATGGTCGTTCCACTCCATTCCATTCAGATACTATTCACTCATCAAAGTACATTAGTTCTCATTCACTGAATCGAATGTTTAGCAGAGCACAAATGCCAACTCTATCTCCCTAAATGAAGTCCCAATGGAACTGGGCCTTCCACCTTTCATTCGCATAGCACAAATGCCAAATCTTCTAGAATGATCACAATTCAAAATCCTGCTAAGTTTCAAGGAACCCCAACAAAAAGCAGTCCTCAGATCATGCTTATTTCTAAGCTCCGCAAATCAGCACTTACATCTCCAAATAATCTCCACATGACAGAGTGACAGCTTTTCGGAATGCAATTGCAGTTTTATGACATTGAAATTCTTAAGAAATTCCATATATTGCGAACTCAAACAAAGTGAAGCAATCCTTTTTTTTTTTCCGCCATTTCTTGATGTCCCGCGATTTGCCAACTAAAATTCCTTGGTATCTAAAACAATGCCGAGAAGAGAATGAGAGAACCTGACGAGCTTGGGTCTGCTGCATAACCGAGTCGAACTGGCCTCGGGCTAACTGGACATATCCGATGGCTCGGCCGGCCAATCTGCCGGCGGTCCGGGCTATGAGTGGAAGATCTTTTGGTCCTGCGATTCAGTAGCAGCTATGCCACCATTAGAAACCCGGACTCCCCATAGTGATTGCAAATTGAGCACGAAGCAGAGAAAGGAGGGAAGGGGAATACCGATGAGAGCGGCAGTGGCTCCGAGAATGAGGAAGAGCTCCCCGTACGAAATTCCTAGCATTGGCGAAACTCGGGAAGGATTTCCGTTCTCTGTGAGTTCCAAGTTTCATGAATTGAGAGGAACTTGGAGCTGAGAGAGGCCGTCCTAGAGAGGCTTCGGACCACACTCCCACTCTCTTCTGGCTCCGACCACTCTTTCCTCCTCGACTCTCTTCCCAGCTTCTTCCTCTGAATCGAGGCCGTGCCGTCGGCGCTGATGAGCCACCGCCGTGTCCCTCTTTTTTCTCGGTATGTCGAGAGGGAGACCGAGAGAACCGGACACAGAGAGAGAGAGGGGAGGGTAAGCGGATCTTGTGTTTTGATCACACCAAATTTTGGATGCATCTGTTTACGTTTCACTCCCTCATTTGCCAATGTAAGTGACACACTTCTGGTCAATGAGCACCCACCAAAATCTATATCTGTATCTCGAGGCGAAAATAGAAATATATATATATATATATATATATATATATTTGTTAAAAATAACCACAAAAGTAGTGATCTAGTTGTTAGTAATTCTCCCGTGTGGATTTGTTAAAATATTTGTTGGTTGCCCTTTGGCTTGGGCTTGGGGTATACCGGCTTCCGTAAACTATACTCGGCCTTAGTTGGTGCTATGCTGTTTATGCTGATTTTTCAATTCATCCAATATATTCACGATTAAACACGAAAATCTGAACACTGCGTAATGGGACGGTAAGATCGCCACTACTGCTACCCACTATTTTTCTTTTTTTTTAAAAAGAAAAAAATGGACAAACCGCTTTTAGTCCTCAATCTCGTGTTACTTTTTTTATTTTCATCGTACATCTTTTTTTTTGTTTAAATTCGTCATAAACGTTGTGTAATTATTCCATGGTCCTTCAATCAACTTTTGCATCCAAAACTCA